>NC_080386.1:41879609-42617511 GCF_014773155.1 Arachis stenosperma
AGTATTCTATCCCTTTTATTATTTCTATTTTATTATTTCTATTTTTGAAACCATAAACAAATTTAATCTGCCTGACTGAGATTTACAAGGTGACCATAGCTTGCTTCATACCAACAATCTCTGTGGGATCGACCCTTACTCACGTAAGGTTTATTACTTGGACGACCCAGTACACTTGCTGGTTAGTTGAACGGAGTTGTGAATTCAACCAGTGCCATAATAATGATTTCATACAAATAGTTAGAACATGAATCACAACTTCGTCCACCAGCGCCGTTGCCGGGGATTGTTCGAGTATGGACAACTGACGGTTCATCTTGTTGCTCAGATTAGGTAATTTTCTTTTCAAAAATTTTTCAAAAATCTTTTTCAAAATTTTTCTTTTATTTTTCGTTTTTCCAAACTTTATTTTCGAAAAAAATTAATAAAAATCCAAAAAAATTAATAAAATCATAAAAATCAAAAATATTTTGTGTTTCTTGTTTGAGTTTTGAGTCAATTTTTAAGTTTGGTGTCAATTGTGTTCTTCATGATCTTCAAGTTGTTCTTGATAAGTCTTCTTGTTTGATCTTGATGTTTTCTTGTTTTGTGTTGTTTGTTGTTTTTCATGTGCATTTTTTGTTTGTTAGAGTCCATGCATAAAAAATTTCTAAGTTTGGTGTCTTGCATGTTTTCTTTGCATCAAAAATTTTTCAAAATTATGTTCTTGATGTTCATCATGATCTTCAAAGTGTTCTTGGTGTTCATCTTGACATTCATAGCATTCTTGCATGCATTCATTGTTTTGATCTAAAAATTTCATGCATTGAGTATTTTTGTTGTTTTTCTCTCTCATAATTAAAAATTCAAAAATCAAAAAAATTATATTTTCCTTATTTCCCTCCAAATTTTCGAAATTTAAGTTGACTTAGTCAAAAATTTTCAAAATTAGTTTTTTCTTACAAGTCAAGTCAAATTTTCAATTTCAAAAATCTTATCTTTTCAAAATCTTTTTCAAAAATCATATCTTTTTCAATTTTCCTTTTTTTGAAAATTTCAAAAACCTTTTTCAAAATATTTTTCAAAATATTTTTCTTATCTTTATATCATATTTTCGAAATTTAGCTAAACAATTAATGTGATTGATTCAAAAATTTGAAGTTTGTTACTTTCTTGTTAAGAAAGGTTCAATCTTTAAATTTTAGAATCTTATCTTGTAGTTTCTTGTTAGTTAAGTCATTTTAAAAATTAAATCTTTTTCAAAATATCTTCTTATTAAAATTTTTACCTTATCTTTTTATCTTATCCCTCTCAAAATTTTATCTTTTTCAAAATTTGATTTTAAAATATCTTATCTAACTTCTTATCTTCTTATCTTTTTCAAATTTGATTTTAAACTAACTATTTGACTTTTTGTTTGTTTCTTATTTTTTTCAAAACCACCTAACTACTTTTCCCTCTTCAATTTTCGAAAATACCTCTCTCTTTTTCAAAAATTCTTTTTAATTAATTAATTGTTTTAAATTTTAATTTCAATTATATTTTATCTTTAATTTTCAAAAATTACTAACCCCTTTTTCAAAATTATTTTCGAAATTTCCCTTCTCTTTTCTTCTTCTATTTAATTATTTAATTACTAACACTTCTCTTCACCTCTCTTCATCTAAAAAAAATCCGAACCCAATATATCCCTTGTGTTTGGATTCTTCACTTTTATTTCTTCTACCCCCTTCTTTTTCTACTAACATAAAGGAATCTCTATACTGTGACATAGAGGATTCCTCTTTCTTTTCTTGTTTTCTTCTCTTTCATATGAGCAGGAACAGGGAAAAAGGCACTCTTGTTGAAATTGATCCAGAACCTGAAAGGACTCTGAAGAGAAAATTAAGAGAAGCTAAGTTACAACAATTTAAAAATAACCTTTCAGAAATTTTCGAACAAGAGAAGGAGATGGCAGCCGAAAATAATAATAATGCAAGGAGAATGCTTGGTGACTTTACAAAGCCAATGTCCAAATTTGATGGAAGAAGCATCTCCATTCTTGCCATTGGAGCCAATAACTTTGAGCTGAAACCTCAGCTAGTTGCCTTAATGCAACAAAACTGCAAGTTTTATGGACTTCCATCTGAAGATCCTTATCAGTTTTTAACTGAGTTCTTGCAGATCTGTGAGACTGTAAAGACGAATGGAGTTGATCCTGAAGTCTACAGACTCATGCTTTTCCCTTTTGCTGTAAGAGACAGAGCTAGAATATGGTTGGATTCACAACCTAAGGATAGCCTGGACTTCTGGGATAAGCTGGTCACAGCCTTCTTGGATAAATTATTTCCTCCTCAAAAGCTGAGCAAGCTGAGAGTGGATGTTCAAACCTTCAAACAAAAAGATGGTGAATCCCTCTATGAAGCTTGGGAAAGATACAAGCAGCTGACCAAAAATTGTCCATCTGACATGTTTTCAGAATGGACTATATTAGATATATTCTATTATGGTCTATCTGAATTTTCGAAAATGTCATTGGACCATTCTGCAGGTGGATCTATTCACCTGAAGAAAACGCCTGAAGAGGCTCAAGAACTCATTGACATGGTTGCAAATAACCAGTTCATGTACACTTCTGAGAGGAATTCTGTGAATAATGGGACACCTCATAGGAAAGGAGTTCTTGAAATTGATGCTCTGAATGCCATATTGGCTCAGAACAAAGTGTTGACTCAACAAGTCAACATGATCTCTCAAAGTCTGAATGGATGGCAACATGCATCCAACAGTACTAAAGAGGCAGCTTCTGAAGAAGCTTATGATCCTGAGAACCCTGCCATGGCAGAGGTTAATTACATGGGTGAACCTTATGGAAACACCTATAACTCATCATGGAGAAATCATCCAAATTTCTCATGGAAGGATCAACAAAAGCCTCAACAAGGCTTTAACAATGGTGGACGCAATAGGCTGAGCAATAGCAAGCCTTTTCCATCATCTTCTCAGCGACAGACAGAGAATTCTGAACAAAACACTTCTAATTTAGCCAATATAGTCTCTGATCTGTCAAAAGCCACTTTCAGTTTCATGAGTGAAACAAGATCCTCCATTAGAAATCTGGAGGCACAAGTGGGCCAGCTGAGTAAGAAAGTTATTGAAACTCCTCCCAGTATTCTCCCAAGCAATACAAAAGAAAATCCAAAAGGAGAGTGCAAGGCCATTGATGTGATCAATGTGGCCGAATGCACAAGGGAGGAGGAGGACGAAAATCCTAGTGAGGAAGACCTCCTGGGACGTCCCTCAAGCAAGAAGGAGTTTCCTATTAAGGATCCAAAGGAATCAGAGGCTCATATAGAGACCATAGAGATTCCATTAAATCTCCTTCTGCCATTCATGAGCTCTGAAGACTATTCTTCCTCTGAAGAGGATGAAGATGTAACTGGAGAGCAAGTTGCTCAATACTTAGGAGCTATCATGAAGCTGAATGCCAATTTGTTTGGTAATGAGACTTGGGAAAGTGAACCTCCCTTGCTCATTAATGAACTAGATACCTGGATTCAGCAAACTCTACCTCAAAAGAAACAAGATCCTGGCAAGTTTTTGATACCTTGTACCATAGGCACCATGATCTTTGCAAAAGCTCTGTGTGATCTGGGGTCAGGGATAAATCTTATGCCACTCTCTATAATAGAGAAGCTGGGGATCATTGAGGTACAACCTGCCTTGTTCTCATTACAATTGGCAGACAAGTCATTAAGACAAGCTTATGGAATAGTAGAGGACGTGTTAGTAAAGGTTGAAGGCCTTTACATCCCTGCTGATTTCATAATCTTAGACACTAGGAAGGAAGAGGATGATTGCATCATCCTTGGAAGACCTTTCCTAGCCACAGCAGGAGCTGTGATAGATGTCAACAGAGGTGAATTAGTCCTTCAATTGAATGGGGACTACCTTGTGTTTAAGGCACATGGCCATCCCTCTGTGACAAAAGAGAGTAAGCATGAAGAGCTTCTCTCAGTTCAGAGTCAAGAAGAGCCCCCACAGTCAAACTCTAAGTTTAGTGTTGGGAGGCCACAACCAAACTCTAAGTTTGGTGTTAAGATCCCATATCCAAACTCTAAGTTTGGTGTTGGGACTATACAACATTGACCTGATCACCTTTGTGGCTCCATGAGAGCCACTGTCAAGCTATTGACATTAAAGAAGCGCTTGTTGGGAGGCAACCCAATTTTATTTATCTAATTTTTATTTTATTCTATATTATTGTTATTTTGTGTTTTATTAGGTACATGATCAGGAGGAGTCACGAAAAAATCATAAAAATTAAAAACAGAATAAAAAACAGCAGAAGAAAAAAAATCACACCCTGGAGGAAGCACAGGCTGGCGTTCAACGCCAGTAAGATGCATCTGGCCGGCGTTCAACGCCAGAACAGAGCATCATTCTGGCGCTGAACGCCAGAAACAAGCGACATTCTGGCGCTGAATGCCAGGAATGTGCCTAGAGAAGAAAAGCTGGCGCTGAACGCCAGTAACAAGCATGAAACTGGCGTTCAACGCCAGAAACATGCTTTACATGGGCGTTGAACGCCCAGAACATGCACCAATGGGCGTTTAAACGCCAGAATGGTGTGCAAAGGCATTTTACATGCCTATTTGGTGCAGGGATGGAATTCCTTGACACCTCAGACCCTGTGGACCCCACAGGATCACCTCAGGATCTGTGGACCCCACAGGATCCCCACCTATCATATTCCCACCTTACCTCCTAATCCTAGTTTTTGTGATTACTCTTTCCCATATCACACTTCCTAACACTCTTCACTAATAACCTCAATTCCTCTTCCTAATCACCCCCTTCACTACTCACATCCATCCACTCTTCCCCATAAACCCCACCTACCTTCAAAATTTCAAAAATATTTTCCCACCCATTCCCACCCTAAATGGCCGAACATACACTCTCCCCTCTCCTTATAAATACCCTTTCATTCTACTTCATTTTCACACAACACAACCCCCTCTTCTCCCACTTGGCTGAACCTACATCTCTCCCTCTCTACCATATTTTCTTCTTCTTCTTCATCTCGTCTTTCTTTTCTTGCTCGAGGGCGAGCAATATTTTAAGTTTGGTGTTGTAAAAGCATAAGCTTTTTTTGTTTTTCCATTACCATCAATGGCACCTAAGGCTGGAGAATCATCTAGAAAAGGAAAAGGGAAGACAAAAGCTTCCACCTCCGAGTCATGGGAGATGGAAAGATTCATCTCCAAGAGCCATCAAGACCACTTCTATGATGTTGTGGCAAAGAAGAAGGTGATCCCTGAGGTCCCTTTCAAGTTCAAGAAAAATGAGTATCCGGAGATCCGACATGAAATCCGAAGAAGAGGTTGGGAAGTCCTAACCAACCCCATGCAATAAGTCGGAATCTTAATGGTTCAAGAGTTCTATGCCAATGCATGGATCACTAGGAACCATGATCAAAGTATGAACTCGAATCCAAAGAATTATCTCACAATGGTTCGGGGGAAATACTTAGATTTTAGTCCGGAAAATGTGAGGTTGGCGTTTCACTTGCCCATGATGCAAGGAGATGAACGCCCCTACACTAGAAAGGTCAACTTTAATCAAAGGTTGGACCAAGTCCTTACGGACATATGTGTGGAAGGAGCTCAATGGAAGAGAGACTCCAAAGGCAAGCCAGTCCAACTAAGAAGACTGGACCTCAAGCCTGTGGCTAGAGGATGGTTGGAGTTCATTCAATGCTCCATCATTCCCACTAGCAACCGATCTGAAGTTACTGTGGATCGGGCCATCATGATTCATAGCATCATGATTGGAGAGGAAGTAGAAGTTCATGAGGTCATCTCCAATGAATTCTACAAAATAGCCGACAAGTCCTCCACCATGGCAAGGCTAGCTTTTCCTCACCTTATTTGCCATCTATGTTACTCAGCTGGAGTTATCATAGAAGGAGACATCCTCATTGAAGAGGATAAGCCCATCACCAAGAAGAGGATGGAGCAAGCAAGAGAGACCCTCCACGGTTCTCAAGAGATGCATGAGGAAGCTCATCATCAAGAAATCCTTGAGATGCCTCAAGGGATGCACTTTCCTCCCAACAACTATTGGGAGCAACTCAACACCTCCTTAGAAGATTTGAGCCACAATGTGGAGCAATTAAGGGTGGAACATCATGAGCACTCCATCATTCTCCATGAAATAAGAGAAGATCAAAGAGCAATGAGGGAGGAGCAACAAAGGCAAGGAAGGGACATAGAAGAGCTTAAGGACATTGTTGGTCCTTCAAGAAGAAGACGCCACTAAGGTGGATTCATTCCTTTTTCTTATTTCTTTCTGTTTTCGGTTTTTAATGTTGTGTTTATCTATGTTTTGTGTCTTTATTTCATGATCATTAGTATGTAGTAACCATGTCTTAAAGCTATGAATAAAATCCATTAATCCTTCACCTCTCTTAAATGAAAAAAATGTTTTAATTTAAAAGAACAAGAAGTACATGAATTTCGAATTTATCCTTGAATTTAATTTAATTATATTGATGTGGTGACAATATTTTTTGTTTTCTGAATGAATGCTTGAACAGTGCATATTTTTGATCTTGTTTTTTATGAATGTTAAAATTGTTGGCTCTTGAAAGAATGATGAACAAAGAGAAATGTTATTGATGATCTGAAAAATCATGAAATTGATTCTTGAAGCAAGAAAAAGAAGTGAAAAAAGAAAGCTTGCGAAAAAAAAAATTTGGCGAAAAAAAAATAGAAAAGAAAAAGAAAAAGCAAGCTGAAAAAGCCAATAGCCCTTAAAACCAAAAGGCAAGGGTAAAAAGGATCCAAGGCTTTGAGCATCAACAGATAGGAGGGCCCAAGGAAATAAAATCCAGGCCTAAGCGGCTAAACCTAGCTGTCCCTAACCATGTGCTTGTGTCATGAAGGTCCAAGTGAAAAGCTTGAGACTGAGTGGTTAAAGTCGTGATCCAAAGCAAAAAGAGTGTGCTTAAGAGCTCTGGACACCACTAACTGTGGACTCCAGCAAAGCTGAGTCACAATCTGAAAAGGTTCACCCAGTTATGTGTCTGTGGCATTTATGTATCTGATGGTAATACTGGAAAACAAAGTGCTTAGGGCCATGGCCAAGACTCGTAAGTAGCTGTGTTCAAGAATCAACATGCTTAACTAGGAAAGTCAATAACACTATCCAAAATTCTAAGTTCCTAGAGAAGCCAATCATTCTAAACTTCAAAGGAAAAAGTGAGATGCCAAAACTGTTCAGAAGCAAAAAGCTACAAGTCCCGCTCATCTAATTATAATTAATATTGATTGATATTCTGGAATTTATAGTATATTCTCTTCTTTTTATCCTAATTGATTTTCAGTTGCTTGGGGACAAGCAACAATTTAAGTTTGGTGTTGTGATGAGCAGATAATTTATACACTTTTTGGCATTGTTTTTAGGTAGTTTTTAGTAAGTTCAAGCTATTTTTAGGGATGTTTTCATTAGTTTTTATGTTAAATTCACATTTCTGGACTTTACTATGAGTTTGTGTGTTTTTCTGTGATTTCAGGTAATTTCTGGCTGAAATTGAGGGACTTGAGCAAAACTCTGAAAAAGGCTGACAAAAGGACTGCTGATGCTGTTGGAATCTGACCTCCCTGCACTAAAAATAGATTTTCTGGAGCTACAGAACTTCAAATGGCGGGCTCTCAACGGCGTTGGAAAGTAGACATCTAGAGCTTTCCAGCAATATATAATAGTCCATACTTTATTCGGAAATTGACGATGTAACTTGGCCTTGAACGCCAAGTACATGCTGCTGTCTGGAGTTAAACGCCAGAAACACGTCATGATCCGGAGTTGAACACCCAAAACACGTTATAACTTGGAGTTCAACTCCAAGAAAAGCCTCAGCTCGTGGATAGATCAAGCTCAGCCCAAGCATACACCAAGTGGGCCCCGGAAGTGGATTTATGCATCAATTACTTACTCATGTAAACCCTAGTAGCTAGTCTAGTATAAATAGGATAAGTTACTATTGTATTAGACATCTTTTGACAGTTTAATCTTTTGACTTTGTAGTCTTTGATCACTCGATCTCTTGATCACTCAGGGGGATGGCCATTCGGCCATGCCTAAACCTTTTACTTATGTATTTTCAACAGTGGAGTTTCTGCACACCATAGATTAAGGGTGTGGAGCTCTGCTGTACCTCAAGTTTCAATACAATTATTATTACTTTCTATTCAATTCTCTTTTATTCTTATTCCAAGATATACGTTACACTTAACTTTGATGAATGTGATGATCCGTGACACTCATCATCATTCTCACCTATGAACGTGCGTGATTGACAACCACTTCCGTTCTACCTTAGGCCGGGCGCATATCTCTTAGATTCCCCAACAGAATCTTCGTGGTATAAGCTAGATAGATGGCGGCATTCATGAGGATCCGGAAAGTCTAAACCTTGTCTATGGTATTCCGAGTAGGATTCTGGGATTGAATGACTGTGACGAGCTTCAAACTCCTGAAGGCTGGGCGTGATGACAAACGCAAAAGAATCAAGGGATTCTATTCCAACCTGATTGAGAACCGACAGATGATTAGCCGTGCTGTGATAGAGCATAGGAACGTTTTCACTGAGAGGATGGGATGTAGCCACTGACAACGGTGATGCCCTACATACAGCTTGCCATGGAAAGGAGTAAGAAGGATTGGATGAATGTAATAGGAAAGTAGAGATTCAAGAGGAGCACAACATCTCCATATACTTATCTGAAATTCCCACTATTAATTTACATAAGTATTTCTATCCCTTTTATTTTCTATTTATTATTAATTTTCGAAATCATAAACCAATTTAATCTGCCTAACTAAGATTTACAAGGTGACCATAGCTTGCTTCATACCAACAATCTCTGTGGGATCGACCCTTACTCACGTAAGGTATTACTTGGATGACCCAGTACACTTGCTGGTTAGTTGAACGGAGTTGTGAATTCAAATAGAGCCAATTATTAAATTTTATACAAGTACAAAGAGCATGGATCACAATTTCGTCCACCAGAAGGTCCATACAGAATAGAGAAGGCTGAACCGTACGGAGTTTATCACCTAAGCCATCCTTCCAGTTCTGAACTTATTAAGGTTAATGGACACCGCCTGAAGCTATACCATGGTGAGAAGGTGCAGAAGAGCAAGGAGCTTGAGATCTTCCGCCTGGAAGATCCCCATATAGCAACAGATTGAGCTAGTGGAGCGTCCAACTTACGGACGTTAAAGCAAAGTGCTTGGTGGGAGACAACCCACCGCGGTATGATCGTTCTTTTCTTCACTTTTACTTTTTCTTCTTTAAATAACTCTTCTCTTTATTAGTGCTTTCGTGCTCTTTCAATTACATGTCTTTATCTTTCTTAAAAAAAAAAATTTCGCCGTGCGACGCAATCGCACAAGTGACGCGTCCGCGTGGCAGGGGGAGTGAAGAAAAATAAAATGAACAGAAAGTTACGCCGGAGCAGCGCTGGAGTCGTGCCAAAGGCACAATTTACTCCACGCGGCCGCGTCGCCGACGCGACCGCGTCGCATGGAAATCGTGGCCTCCCACGCGACCGCGTGCTCCACGCGGCCGCATGCCCTGCTTTTTCGACGTAAAAGGGTGCACAATGCTATATTGTGCGAGAGTGGTGCTGGATTGGTGCTGGAAGCACAATCCTTGTCACGCGACCACGTCGCCGACGCGGCCGCGTCACATAATTTTTGATGCACAGTCACGCGATTGCTTGACCCACGCGATCGTGTCACCTTAATTTGGCAATTGAATTATATTGAACAGAGAGTTGTGTTGGAGCGAGGCTGCACTCGCGCCAGCAGCACAACGTAGGTCACGCGATCGCGTGACCGACGCGATCGCGTCCCCCTTCCTGACGCGCATCTACACGAACGCGTGCCGTCCGCGGCCGCGTCGCATGCGCCGCACAGCTCAACCCAATAAGCCAAATTATCTTATCTTTCTCTCCTCCAAACCCTACTTTTTCTTTTCCCCCTTCTTTCTTCTTTCTCCCTTTCCCCTTCTACCTCACCTTTCACTCTCTATCTCTCTCACCACCATTCACAAGGTTTTACCTTCTTCTTCCTTCTTCTCTTTTCTATCATTCTTATTATCTTATGTATATATATTATTATTTTCTTTTTCTTTTCTTTTTTTTTCAACTCTTTATTTTTCTTTCTTCTTCTTTTCCTTTTACATGGTGTTAGAAACCTTTTGAGTCATCATTCCTCATTATATGCTTGTGGATTATTGCAAATTGTTTGACAATTATTTTTCTCCTATTTAAGGGATTGCTTGCATGTTCAATTTCATACTTTTTATATCTCGTTTAACATGCATGCCATGTGTTTGTGAAAAAACCCATATAGCACTACGCACTTTTCTACATTACTTTACTCTACTCTGCAATGCTTGCTTTTCACAAATTCCCTTTCATATTTTGTTAATTAAATTTAATTGTCAATACAAACGTGATAGTTAGTTTGTTACAAATAGTAACCTAACTTGGACATTGAATGTTTGATATATGCTACTCATGCCTTTGCCTGCATGCCAATAAACCTCTTGCATTCCATTGTCCTACATGCACTTGCTATATTTTCATTGATGAGCTTTTCACATGTAATCCGGACCATGTGTTCATGCCATTTATCTTTATTGTGCATTGACTATCACTTACAATACCCTCTTCCTTGCTCTATCTCTTTGAATTTAATTTCCTTTCTCTTCCCTTCTTTCAGGATGGCCACCAAGAAAGGAAAAGAGAAAGCTACTTCCAAACCACCAGCAAGAAGAGGAACTAAAAGAGCATTAGTGGCAGAGCCTTCTTCAACCGCAGTCAAGCCCTCAACAAAAGGAGTTAAGAGGATAATAAAGGTTGACGACAAAGAGAAAGCCTTTCCAGCAAAGGACACTGCGCGATTTCCCAATCGGTACTGTGAGCCGATGTTCCCTATCCTAGCAGAAAGGAACTATAACAATGAATATCTTCTCATCCTCCCGCCCAATATTGCCACCTTTGTTGAGCCACAAATTGAGCGAAGACAATGGGGTTTCCTACGGAGACAGTGGTGGACGAAATTGTGATTCCTTTGTTATTCCATTTTGCAAAATTCATTGCTTTTCATCCCCTGGCAATGGCACCAAAAATAGGATGCCAATACCATGGTTTCTATATAATTTTTCACAACTTCGCACAGCTAACCAGCAAGTGCACTGGGTCATCCAAGTAACACCTTACGTGAGTAAGGGTCGATCCCACGGAGATTGTTGGTATGAAGCAAGCTATGGTCACCTTGTAAATCTCAGTTAGGCGGATTAAAATGGTTTATAGATTTTCGAATAATTAATAATAAATAGAAAATAAAAAGGGATAGAAATACTTATGCAAATCAATAGTGGGAATTTCAGATAGGCGTGTGGAGATGCTGGGTTCCTCTCGGATCTCTACTTTCTTGTTGCTTTCATCCAATCCTTCTTACTCCTTTCCATGGCAAGCTGTATATAGGGCATCACCATCATTAATGGCTACTTTCAATCCTCTCGGAAAAATGGTCCTATGCGCTGTCACTGCACGGCTAATCGTCTGGAGGCATCACCCTTGTTGATGGCTACATCCCATCCTCTCAGTGAAAATGGTTCAAATGCTCTGTCACGGCACGGCTAATCATCTGTCGGTTCTCAATTAGGTTGGAGTAGAATCCATTGATTCTTTTGCGTCTATCACTAACGCCCAGCCTTCAGGAGTTTGAAGCTCGTCACAGTCATTCAATACCAGAATCCTACTCGGAATACCACAGACAAGGTTAGACTTTCCGGATTCCCAGGATCCTACTCGGAATACCTGGTGGACGAAATTGTGATCCATGTTCTTTGTATTTGTATGGAATTATTATTATGGCACTGGTTGAATTCACAACTCCGTTCAACTAACCAGCAAGTGTACTGGGTCGTCCAAGTAATAAACCTTACGTGAGTAAGGGTCGATCCCACAGAGATTGTTGGTATGAAGCAAGCTATGGTCACCTTGTAAATCTCAGTTAGGCAGATTAAATTTGTTTATGGTTTCGAAAATAGAAATAAGAAAATAGAAATAAAAAAAGGGATAGAATACTTATGCAGATTCATTGGTGGGAATTTCAGATAAGCGAATGGAGATACTGTATAGCTCAAGAACGCCTACTTTCCTATTGCTTCAACTCAATCCTTCTTACTCCTTTCCATGGCAAGCTGTGTATAGGGGTTAACCGTTCGACGATGGCTACTTTTAATCCTCTCGGGAAAATGGTCCTCTGCGCTGTCACTCGCATGGCTAATCGTCTGGAGGCATCACACTGGCCGAAGGCTACATCCCATCCTTGCAGTGAAAACTACGCTCACGCGCTCTGTCACAGCACGGCTAATCACTGGTTGGTTCCCGCTCCTACTGGAATAGAATCCCTTGATTCTTTTGCGTCTGTCACTAACGCCCAGCACTTGCGAGTCTGAAGCACGTCATAGTCATTCATTACCGGAATCCTACTCGGAATACCACAGACAAGGTTAGACTTTCCGGATTCCCAGGATCCTACTCGGAATACATAGACAAGGTGAGACTTTCCGGATCCTCATAAATGCCGCCATCTATCTAGCTTATACCACGAAGATTCTGTTGGGGAATCTAAGAGATACACATTCAAGCTCGGTTGCATGTAGAACGAAGGTGGTTGTCAATCACGCGCGTTCATAGGTGAGAATGATGATGAGCATCACATAATCACCACATTCATCATGTTCTTGGGTGCGAATGAATATCTTGGAATAAGAATAACAGAGAATTGAATAAAAGAAAATAGTAACTGTATTAATACTTGAGGTACAGCAGAGCTCCACACCCTTAATCTATGGTGTGCAGAAACTCCACCGTTGAAAATACATAAGTAAAAGGTTCAGGCATGGCCGAATGGCCAGCCCCCAAAACGTGATCACAGGATTCAAAATACAATCCAGGATGAGATTATGATAGTAAAAAGTTCTATTTATAATAAACTAGCTCCTAGGGTTTACATGAGTAAGTAATTGATGCATAAATCTACTTCCGGGGCCCACTTGGTCTATGTTTGGGCTGAGCTTGATCTATCCACGAGCTGAGGCTTTTATTGGAGTTGAACTCCAAGTTATGACGTGTTTTGGGCGTTCAACTCCGGATCATGACGTGTTTCTGGCATTTAACTCCAGACAGCAGCATGTACTTGGCGTTCAACGCCAAGTTACGTCATCAATTTCCGAATGAAGTATAAACAATTATATATTGCTGGAAAGCTCTGGATGTCTACTTTCCAACGCCGTTGAGAGCGCGCCATTTGAAGTTTTGTAGCTCCAGAAAATCTATTTCGAGTGCAAGGAGGTCAGATTCCAACAACATCAGCAGTCCTTTTGTCAGCCTTTTTCAGAGTTTTGCTCAAGTCCCTCAATTTCAGCCAGAAATTACCTAAAATCACAGAAAAACACACAAACTCATAGTAAAGTCCAGAAATGTGAATTTAACATAAAAACTAATGAAAACATCCCTAAAAGTAGCTTGAACTTACTAAAAACTACCTAAAAACAATGCCAAAAAGCGTATAAATTATCCGCTCATCAATACCACAGACAAGGTTAGACCTTCCGGATCCCCATGAATGCCGCCATCTATCTAGCTTATACCACGAAGATTTTGTTGGGGAATCTAAGAGATATTCGCCCGGCCTAAGGTAGAACGGAAGTGGTTGTCAATCACGCGCGTTCATAGGTGAGAATGATGATGAGTGTCACGGATCATCACATTCATCAAAGTGTTGTGCAACGTATATCTTAGAATAAGAATAAAAGAGAATTGAATAAAAAGTAATAATAATTGTATTGAAACTTGAGGTACAGCAGAGCTCCACACCCTTAATCTATGGTGTGTAGAAACTCCACCGTTGAAAATACATAAGTGAAAGGTTCAGGCATGGCCGAATGGCCAGCCCTCCTGAGTGATCAAGAGACCGAATAATCAAAGGCTAAACAGTCAAGAGATTAAACTGTCAAAAGATGTCTAATACAGTAGTAAATCATCCTATTTATACTAGACTAGCTACTAGGGTTTACATGAGTAAGTAATTGATGCATAAATCCACTTCCGGGGCCCACTTGGTGTATGCTTGGGCTGAGCTTGATCTATCCACGAGCTGAGGCTTTTCTTGGAGTTGAACTCCAAGTTATAGCGTGTTTTGGGCGTTCAACTCCAGATCATGACGTTTTTCTGGCGTTTAACTCAAGACAGCAGCATGTACTTGGCGTTTAACGCCAAGTTATGTCGTCAATTTCCGAATAAAGTATGAACTATTATATATTACTGGAAAGCTCTGGATGTCTAGTTTTCAACGCCGTTGAGAGCGTGCCATTTGGAGTTCTGTAGCTCCAGAAAATCCATTTCGAGTGCAGGGAGGTCAGTTTCCAACAACATCAGCAGTCCTTTTTGTCAGCCTTTTTCAGAGTTTTGCTCAAGTCCCTCAATTTCAGCCAGAAATTACCTGAAATCATAGAAAAACACACAAACTCATAGTAAAGTCCAGAAATGTGAATTTAACATAAAAACTAATGAAAACATCCCTAAAAGTAGCTTGAACTTACTAAAAACTACCTAAAAATAATGCCAAAAAGCGTATAAATTATCCGCTCATCACAACACCAAACTTAAATTGTTGCTTGTCCCCAAGCAACTGAAAATCAAATGGGATAAAAAGAAGAGAATATACTATAAATTCCAGAATATCAATGAATATTAATTATAATTAGATGAGCGGGACTTGTAGCTTTTTGCTTCTGAACAGTTTTGGCATCTCACTTTTTCCTTTGAAGTTCATAATGATTGGCTTCTCTAGGAACTTAGAATTTCAGATAGTGTTATTGATTTTCCTAGTTAAGCATGTTGATTCTTGAACACAGCTACTTATGAGTCTTGGCCGTGGCCCTAAGCATTTTGTTTTCCAGTATTACCACCGGATACATAAATGCCACAGACACATAACTGGGTGAACCTTTTTAGATTGTGACTCAGCTTTGCTAGAGTCCCCAGTTAGAGGTGTCCAGAGCTCTTAAGCACACTCTTCTTGCTTTGGATCACGACTTTAACCACTCAGTCTCAAGCTTTTCACTTGGACCTTCATGACACAAGCACATGGTTAGGGACAGCTTGATTTAGCCGCTTAGACCTGGATTTAATTTCCTTAGGCCCTCCTATCCATTGATGCTCAAAGTCTTGGATCCTTTTTACCCTTGCCTTTCGGTTTTAAGGGCTATTGGCTTTTTCTGCTTGCTTTTTCTTTTTCTTTCTATTTTTTTTTTGCCATTTTTTTTCGCAAGCTTTTGCTATTCACTGCTTTTTCTTGCTTCAAGAATCAATTTCATGATTTTTCAGATCATCAATAACGTTTCTCTTTGTTCATCATTCTTTCAAGAGCCAACAGTTTTAACATTCATAAACAACAAGATCAAAAGAGATATGCACTGTTCAAGCATTCATTCAGAAAACAAAAAGTATTGTCACCACATCAATATAATTAAATTAAATTCAAGGATAAATTCGAAATTCATGTACTTCTTGTTCTTTTGAATTAAAACATTTTTCATTTAAGAGAGGTGAAGGATTAATGGAATTTATTCATAGCTTTAAGACATGGTTACATACTAATGATCATGAAGTAGAGACACAAAACATAGATAAACATAACATAGAAATCGAAAAACAGAAAGAAATAAGAACAAGGAATGAATCCACCTTTAGTGGCGTCTTCTTCTTGAAGGACCAACAATGTCTTTAAGCTCTTCTATGTCCCTTCCTTGCCTTTGTTGCTCCTCCCTCATTGTTCTTTAGTCTTCTCTTATTTCTTGGAGAATGATGGAGTGCTCATGATGTTCCACCCTTAATTGTTCCACATTGTGGCTCAAATCTTCTAAGGAAGTGTTGAGTTGTTCCCAATAGTTGTTGGGAGGAAAGTGCATCCCTTGAGGCATTGATGAGCGGATAATTTATACGCTTTTTGGCATTGTTTTTAGTATGTTTTTAATATCTTTGAGTTAGTTTTTAGTATATTTTTATTAGTTTTTAGTTAAAATTCACTTTTCTGGACTTTACTATGAGTTTGTGTGTTTTTCTGTGATTTCAGGTATTTTCTGGCTGAAATTGAGGGATCTGAGCAAAAATCTGATCCAAAGACTCAAAAGGACTGCAGATGCTGTTGGATTCTGACCTCCCTGCACTCGAAGTGGATTTTCTGGAGCTACAGAAGCCCAATTGGCGCGCTCTCAACGGCGTTGGAAAGTAGACATCCTGGGCTTTCCAGCAATATATGATAGTCCATACTTTGCCCAAGATTTGATGGCCCAAACCGGCGTTCAAAGTCACCTCAAGAAATTCCAGCGTTAAACGCCGGAACTGGCACCTAAATGGGAGTTAAACGCCCAAACTGGCACAAAAGCTGGCGTTTAACTCCAAGAAGAGTCTCTACACAAAAATGCTTCATTGCTCAGCCCAAGCACACACCAAGTGGGCCCGGAAGTGGATTTTTATGTCATTTACTCATCTCTGTACACCCTAGGCTACTAGTTTTCTATAAGTAGGACCTTTTACTATTGTATTTTCATCTTGGGATCTTAGATCATCTTTAGGTCTTTGAATCTTTTGATCACTGGGAGGCTGGCCTCACGGCCATGCCTAGACCTTGTTCTTATGTATTTTCAACGGTGGAGTTTCTACACACCATAGATTAAGGTGTGGAGCTCTGCTGTACCTCGAGTATTAATGCAATTACTATTGTTATTCTATTCAATTCCGCTTGTTCTTTGTCCAAGATATCACTTGTTCTTCAACTTGATGAAGGTGATGATCCATGACACTCATCATCATTCTCACTCATGAACAAAGTGACTGACAACCATTCTTGTTCTACAAGCAATCAAAGCTCTAGTGAATATCTCTTGGATTCCTGATAACACGATGCATGGTTGATCGCCTGACAACCGAGTGCTCGCCTGACAAACGAGCCAGCCATTCCGTGAGATCAGAGTCTTCGTGGTATAGGCAAGAACTGATGGCGGCATTCAAGAGAATCCGGAAGGTCTAACCTTGTCTGTGGTATTCTGAGTAGGATTCAATGATTGAATGACTGTGACGTGCTTCAAACTCCTAGCAGGCGGGGCGTTAGTGACAGACGCAAAAGGATCGATGGATTTTATTCCGGCCTGACCGAGAACCGACAGCTGATTAGCCATATGCTGTGACAGAGCATGGGAACATTTTCACTGAGAGGATGGGAGGTAGCCACTGACAACTGTGAAACCCTACATGAGCTTGCCATGGAAAAGAGTAAGAAGGATTGGATGAAGACAGTAGGAAAGCAGAGAGACGGAAGGGAAGGCATCTTCATTCGCTTATCTGAAGCTCTCACCAATGATATACATAAGTATCTCTATCTTTATCTTTATGCTTTATTCGTTTATCACTATACCCATTTGAGTCTGCCTGACTGAGATTTACAAGGTGACCATAGCTTGCTTCATAGCAACAATCTCCGTGGGATCGACCCTTACTCGCGTAAGGTTTATTACTTGGACGACCCAGTGCACTTGCTGGTTAGTTGTGCGAAGTTGTGTTTATGCCATGGTATTGAGCACCAAGTCTTTGGAGCCATTACCGGGGATTGTTTTGTGTAAAAGTAGTGATCACAATTTCGTGCACCAAGTTTTTGGCGCCGTTGCCAGGGATTGTTTGTGTATGGACAACTGACGGTTCATCTTGTTGCTTAGATTAGGTGTTTTTCTTCAGAGTTCTTAAGAATGAATTCTAGTGTTTCATGATGATCTGTTGAAATCTGGCTGGCTGTGAAGCCATATCTAATCTTATTGGACCGAGGTTTCAACTAATCATCACAATAGCTTGATGATCTCTATCAATCTTGCTATTGGAGCAATGATCTGCTAAGGCTTGGCTGGCCATTGGCCATGTCTAGTGTTTTGGACCGAAGCTTTCTTTAAAAGCTTGGCTGGCTGTGAAGCCATGTCTAATTCCTGGACCGGAGTCTTAGACTAGCATTACAATGATTCCTGGAAATTCAAATTGAGAATTCTGAAACCTTTATTTTCTATTTCCATATAATTTTCGAAAAAAGCACAAAAAAATTATAAAAAAATCATAAAAACAAAAAATATGAGCAGGAATCTCTATACTGTGACATAGAGGATTCCATATTTTCTTGTTCTCTTCTCTTTCATATGAGCAGGAACAAAGACAAAGGCATTCTTGTTGAAGCTGACCCTGAACCTGAAAGGACCTTGAAGCGAAAGCTAAGAGAAGCTAAGGCACAATTCTCTGTAGAGGACCTAACCGAATTCTTCAAGGAAGAAGAACCTATGGCAGCCGAAAACAACAACAATGCCAACAATGCAAGGAAGGTGCTGGGTGACTTTACTGCACCTACTCCCGACTTCTATGGGAGAAGCATCTCTATCCCTGCCATTGGAGCAAACAACTTTGAGCTTAAGCCTCAATTAGTTTCTCTAATGCAACAGAATTGCAAGTTCCATGGACTTCCATTGGAAGATCCTCATCAGTTTTAGCTGAGTTCTTGCAAATCTGTGACACAGTCAAGACTAATGGGGTGACCCTGAGGTCTACAGACTGATGCTATTCCCTTTTGCTGTAAGAGACAGAGCTAGAATATGGTTGGACTCACAACCTAAAGAAAGCCTGGACTCTTGGGAAAAGCTAGTCAATGCCTTCTTGGCAAAGTTCTTTCCACCTCAAAATTGAGTAAGCTTAGAGTGGAAGTCCAAACCTTCAGACAGAAGGATGGTGAATCCCTCTATGAAGCTTGGGAAAGATACAAACAATTAATCAGAAAGTGTCCCTCAGACATGCTTTCTGAATGGAGCATCATAGGTATTTTCTATGATGGTCTCTCTGAACTATCCAAGATGTCTTTGGATAGCTCTGCTGGAGGATCTCTTCATCTGAAGAAGACGCCTACAGAGGCTCAAGAACTCATTGAAATGGTTGCAAATAACCAATTCATGTACACTTCTGAAAGGAATCCTGTGAACAATGGGACTAATCAGAAGAAAGGAGTTCTTGAGATTGATGCTCTGAATGCCATACTGGCTCAGAACAAGATATTGACTCAACAAGTCAATTTGATTTCTCAAAGTCTGTCTGGAATGCAAAATGCACCAAGCAGTACTAAGGATGCTTCATCTGAGGAAGAAGCTTATGATCCTGAGAACCCTTCAATGGAAGAGGTGAATTACCTAGGAGAACCCTATGGAAACACCTACAATTCTTCATGGAGAAATCACCCAAATTTCTCATGGAAGAATCAAGAGAGACCTCAACAAGGTTTCAACAACAACAATGGTGGAAGAAACAGGTTTAGCAATAGCAAACCTTTTCCATCATCTTCTCAGCAACAGACAGAGAATTCTAAGCAGAACCCCTCTGACTTAGCAACCATGGTCTCTGATCTAATCAAAACCACTCAAAGTTTCATGACTGAAACAAGGTCTTCCATTAGGAATTTGGAAGCACAAGTGGGACAGCTGAGCAAGAAAGTTACTGAACTTCCTCCTAGTACTCTCCCAAGTAATACAGAAGAAAATCCAAAAGGAGAGTGCAAAGCCATAACCATGGCCGAATCTGGAGAGGAAAGAGAGGAAGAGGACGCCACTGAGGAAGACCTCAATGGGCGTGCATCAACCTCCTCTGAGTTCCCCAATGAGGAACCATAGGAATCTGAAGCTCAAAATGAGACCATAGAGATTCCATTGGACTTACTTCTGCCCTTCATGAGCTCTGATGAGTATTCTTCCTCTGAAGAGGATGAGTATGTCACTGAAGAGCAAGTTGCTAAATATATTGGAGCAATCATGAAGCTAAATGACAAGTTATTTGGAAATGAGACTTGGGAGGATGAACCTCCTTTGCTCACCAAAGAACTGGATGACTTGTCTAGGCAGAAATTACCTCAAAAGAGACAAGATCCTGGGAAGTTTTCAATACCTTGTACCATAGGCACCATGACCTTCAAGAAGGCTCTGTGTGACTTAGGGTCAAGTGTGAACCTCATGCCTCTCTCTGTAATGGAGAAGCTAGGGATCTTTGAGGTACAAGCTGCACGAATCTCACTAGAGATGGCAGACAACTCAAGAAAACAAGCTCATGGACTTGTGGAGAATGTTTTGGTAAAAGTTGAAGACCATTACATCCCTACTGATTTCATAGTCCTAGAGACTGGGAGGTGCATGGATGAATCCATCATCCTTGGTAGACCCTTCCTAGCCACAGCAAAGGCTGTGATTGATGTTGATGGAGGTGAACTGATCATTCAAGTGAATGAAAAATCCTATGTGTTTAAGGCTCAAGGATATCCCTCTGTCATCATGGAGAGGAAGCATGAAGAGCTTCTCTCAAATCAGAGACAAACAGAGCCCCCACAGTCAAACTCTAAGTTTGGTGTTGGGAGGCCACAACCAAACTCTAAGTTTGGTGTTGAACCCCCACATTCAAACTCTAAGTTTGGTGTTGGGAGGTTCCAACATTGCTCTGAGTATCTGTGAGGCTCCATGAGAGCCCTCTATCAAGCTACTGACATTAAAGAAGCGCTTGTTGGGAGGCAACCCAATGTTATATTTTATATATTTTCCTTTGTTATTTTATCTTATTTTGTAGGTTGATGATCATGAGAAGTCACAAAATCAATTGAAAAAGCAAAAACAGAATGAAAAACAGGAAGAAAAACAGCACACCCTGGAGGAAGAACTCACTGGCGTTTAAACGCCAGTGAGGGTAGCAGTTGGGCGTTTAACGCCCAGTCTGGCACCATTCTGGGTGTTTAACGCCAGAAAGGGGCACCAGACTGGCGTTAAACGCCAGAAAAGGGCAAGAACTTGGCATTAAACGCCAGGAATGGGCATCAGCCCGGCGTTTAACGCCAGAAATGGCTCAAAACGTGATTTTGAGCAACATTTGGTGCAGGAATGACTTTTCCTTGACACCACAGGATCCGTAGACCCCACAGGATCCCCACCAACCCCACCACACTCTCTCTTCTTCACCCATTCACCAATCACCTCAACACCTCTTCCCCAAAAACCCTTCTTCACTCCTTCATTTTCACATCACCTAAACACTACTTCTTCCCCTTTTGGCCGAACCACAAAGCCATCTCCCTCTCCTCCATTTCTTCTTCTTCTACTCTCTTCTTTCTTCTTTTGCTCGAGGACGAGCAAACCTTTTAAGTTTGGTGTGGTAAAAGCATTGCTTTTTGTTTTTCCATAACCATTTATGGCATCCAAGGCCGGAGAAACCTCTAGAAAGAGGAAAGGAAAGGCAAAAGCTTCTACCTCCGAGTCATGAGAGATGGAGAGATTCATCTCAAGGGTGCATCAAGACCACTTCTATGAAGTTGTGGCCATGAAGAAGGGTCAACTTTGATCAAAGGTTGGACCAAGTCCTCATAGATATCTGTGAAGAGGACGCCCAATGGAAGAGAAATTCAAGAGGGAAGCCGGTTCAACTGAGAAGGCATGACCTCAAGCCCATCACTAAGAAAAGGATGGAGCAAACAAGAGATCCTCCTCTTCATGAAGTCCCTGAGATACCTCAAGGGATGCACTCTCCTCCATGAAATTAGAGAAGATCAAAGAATCATGAGAGAGGAGCAACAAAGACAAGGAAGAGACATTGAGGAGCTCAAGCACTCCATAAGATCTTCAAGAGGAAGAACAAGCCGCCATCACTAAGGTGGACCCGTTCTTTAATCTCCTTGTTCTTTAATTTTCTGTTTTTCGAAAATTATGCTTTATGTTTATCTATGTTTGTGTCTTATGATCATTAGTGTCTTAGTGTCTATGCCTTAAAGCTATGAATATGAATCCATCACCTTTCTTAAATGAAAACTGTTTTTATTACAAAAGAACAAGAAGTACAGGATTTCGAATTCATCTTTAAAACTAGCTTAATTAGTTTGATGTGGCGACAATACTTTTTGTTTTCTGAATGTATGCTTGAACAGTGCATATGTCTTTTGAATTTGTTGTTCATGAATGTTAAAATTGTTGGCTCTTGAAAGAATGATGAAAAAGGAGACATGTTACTGAGGATCTGAAAAATCATAAAAATGATTCTTGAAGCAAGAAAAAGCAGTGAATACAAAAAAAGAGAGAAGCAAGCAAAAAAAAAATGAAAAAGGGGAGAAAAAGAAAAAGAAAGAAATAAAGTTGTGATCCAAGGCAAAAAGAGTGTGCTTAAGAACCCTGGACACCTCTAATTGGGGACTCTAGCAAAGCTGAGTCACAATCTGAAAAGGTTCACCCAATTATGTGTCTGTGGCATGTATGTATCCGGTGGTAATACTGGAAGACAGAGTGCTTTGGGCCACGGCCAAGACTCATGAAGTAGCTGTGTTCAAGAATCATCATACTTAACTAGGAGAATCAATAACACTATCTGGATTCTGAGTTCCTAAAGAAGCCAATCATTCTGAATTTCAAGGGATAAAGTGAGATGCCAAAACTGTTCGGAGGCAAAAAGCTACTAGTCCCGCTCATCTAATTTGGAGCTAAGTTTCATTGATAATTTGGAGTCTATAGTATATTCTCTTCTTTTTATCTTATTTGATTTTCAGTTGCTTGGGGACAAGCAACAATTTAAGTTTGGTGTTGTGATGAGCGGATAATTTGTACGCTTTTTGGCATTGTTTTTAGTATGTTTTTAGTATCTTTTAGTTAGTTTTTAGTATATTTTTATTAGTTTTTAGTTAAAATTCACTTTTCTGGACTTTACTATGAGTTTGTGTGTTTTTCTGTAATTTCAGGTATTTTCTGGCTGAAATTGAGGGATCTGAGCAAAAATCTGATCCAGAGACTCAAAAGGACTGCAGATGCTGTTGGATTCTGACCTCCCTGCACTCAAAGTGGATTTTCTGGAGCTACAGAAGCCCAATTGGCGCGCTCTCAACGGCGTTGGAAAGTAGACATCCTGGGCTTTCCAGCAATATATGATAGTCCATACTTTGCCCAAGATTTGATGGCCCAAACCGGCGTTCAAAGTCACCTCAAGAAATTCCAGCGTTAAACGCCGAAACTGGCACCTAAATGCGAGTTAAACGCCCAAACTGGCACAAAAGCTGGCGTTTAACTCCAAGAAGAGTCTCTACACGAAAATGCTTCATTGCTCAGCCCAAGCACACACCAAGTGGGCCCGGAAGTGGATTTTTATGTCATTTACTCATCTCTATACACCCTAGGCTACTAGTTTTCTATAAGTAGGACCTTTTACTTTTGTATTTTCATCTTGGGATCTTAGATCATCTTTAGGTCTTTGAATCTTTTGATCACTGGGAGGCTGGCCTCACGGCCATGCCTATACCTTGTTCTTATGTATTTTCAACGGTGGAGTTTCTACACACCATAGATTAAGGTGTGGAGCTCTGCTGTACCTCGAGTATTAATGCAATTACTATTGTTCTTCTATTCAATTCCGCTTGTTCTTTGTCCAAGATATCACTTGTTCTTCAACTTGATGAAGGTGATGATCTGTGACACTCATCATCATTCTCACTCATGAACAAAGTGACTGACAACCATTCTTGTTCTACAAGCAATCAAAGCTCTAGTGAATATCTCTTGGATTCCTGATAACACGATGCATGGTTAATCGCCTGACAACCGAGTGCTCGCCTGACAAACGAGCCAGCCATTCCGTGAGATCAGAGTCTTCGTGGTATAGGCAAGAACTGATGGCGGCATTCAAGAGAATCCGGAAGGTCTAACCTTGTCTGTGGTATTCTGAGTAGGATTCAATGATTGAATGACTGTGACGTGCTTCAAACTCCTAGCAGGCGGGGCGTTAGTGACAGACGCAAAAGGATCGATGGATTTTATTCCGGCCTGACCGAGAACCGATAGCTGATTAGCCATATGCTGTGACAGAGCATGGGAACATTTTCACTGAGAGGATGGGAGGTAGCCACTGACAACGGTGAAACCCTACATGAGCTTGCCATGGAAAGGAGTAAGAAGGATTGGATGAAGACAGTAGGAAAGCAGAGAGACGGAAGGGAAGGCATCTTCATTTGCTTATCTGAAGCTCTCACCAATGATATACATAAGTATCTCTATCTTTATCTTTATGCTTTATTCGTTTATCACTATACCCATTTGAGTCTGCCTGACTGAGATTTACAAGGTGACCATAGCTTGCTTCATAGCAACAATCTCCGTGGGATCGACCCTTACTCGCGTAAGGTTTATTACTTGGACGACCCAGTGCACTTGCTGGTTAGTTGTGCGAAGTTGTGTTTATGCCATGGTATTGAGCACCAAGTCTTTGGAGCCATTACCGGGGATTGTTTTGTGTAAAAATAATGATCACAATTTCGTGCACCAACGGCACGGCTAATCATCTGTCGGTTCTCAATCAGGTTGGAGTAGAATCCATTGATTCTTTTGCGTCTGTCACTAACGCCCAGCCTTCAGGAGTTTGAAGCTCGTCACAGTCATTCAATACCGAATCCTACTCGGAATACCACAGACAAGGTTAGACTTTCCGGATTTCCAGGATCCTACTCGGAATACCACAAACAAGGTTAGACCTTCCGGATCCCCATGAATGCCGCCATCTATCTAGCTTATACCACGAAGATTCTGTTGGGGAATCTAGAGATATTCGCCCGGCCTAAGGTAGAACGGAAGTGGTTGTCAATCATGTGCGTTCATAGGTGAGAATGATGATGAGTGTCACGGATCATCACATTCATCAAAGTGTTGTGCAACGTATATCTTGGAATAAGAATAAAAGAGAATTGAATAAAAAGTAATAATAATTGTATTGAAACTTGAGGTACAGCAGAGCTCCACACCCTTAATCTATGGTGTGTAGAAACTCCACCGTTGAAAATACATAAGTGAAAAGTTCAGGCATGGCCGAATGGCCAGCCCTCCTGAGTGATCAAGAGACCAAATAATCAAAGGCTAAACAGTCAAGAGATTAAACTGTCAAAAGATGTCTAATACAGTAGTAAATCATCCTATTTATACTAGACTAGCTACTAGGGTTTACATGAGTAAGTAATTGATGCATAAATCCACTTCTGGGGCCCAATTGGTGTATGCTTGGGCTGAGCTTGATCTATCCACGAGCTGAGGCTTTTCTTGGAGTTGAACTCCAAGTTATAGCGTGTTTTGGGCGTTCAACTCCGGATCATGACGTTTTTCTGGCGTTTAACTCCAGACAGCAGCATGTACTTGGCGTTCAACGCCAAGTTACGTCGTCAATTTCCGAATAAAGTATGAAATATCCATTTGGAGCGTTGAGAGCTCTGGATTCACTGTCACGGCACGGCTAATCATCTGTCGGTTCTCAATCAGGTTGGAGTAGAATCCATTGATTCTTTTGCGTCTGTCACTAACGCCCAGCCTTCAGGAGTTTGAAGCTCGTCACAGTCATTCAATCATTGAATCCTACTCAGAATACCACAGACAAGGTTTAGACCTTCCGGATTCTCTTAAATGCCGCCATCAATTCTAGCTTATACCACGAAGATTCTGATTAAGGAATCCAAGAGATAAACATTCAAGCCTTGTTTGCTTGTAGAACGGGAGTGGTTGTCAGGCACGCGTTCATAAGTGTGAATGATGATGAGTGTCACATAATCATCACATTCATCAAGTTCTTGAGTGCGAATGAATATCTTGGAATAAGAACAAGCTGAATTGAATAGAAGAACAATAGTAATTGCATTAATACTCGAGGTACAACAGAGCTCCACACCTTAATCTATGGTGTGTAGAAACTCCACCGTTGAAAATACATAAGAACAAGGTCTAGGCATGGCCGTGAGGCCAGCCCCCAAAACATGATCAAAAGACTCTAGATGATCAAGGATCCAAAGATTCAAAGATCTAAAGATGAAAATACAATAGTAAAAGGTCCTATTTGTAGAGAACTAGTAGCCTAGGGTTTACAGAAATGAGTAAATGACATAAAAATCCACTTCCGGGCTCACTTGGTGTGTGCTTGGGCTGAGCATTGAAGCATTTTCGTGTAGAGACTTCTCTTGGAGTTAAACGCCAGCTTTTGTGCCAGTTTGGGCGTTTAACTCCCATTCTTATGCCAGTTCCGGCGTTTAACGCCGGGCAGTTTTGAGCTGATTTGGAATGCCAGTTTGGGCCATCAAATCTTGGGCAAAGTATGGACTATTAAGCATTGCTGGAAAGCCCAGGATGTCTAATTTCCAACGCCGTTGAGAGCGCGCCAATTGGGCTTCTGTAGCTCCAGAAAATCCACTTCGAGTGCAGGGAGGTCAGAATCCAACAGCATCTGCAGTCCTTTTCAGCCTCTGAATCAGATTTTTGCTCAAGTCCCTCAATTTCAGCCAGAAAATACCTGAAATCACAGAAAAACACACAAACTCATAGTAAAGTCCAGAAAAGTGAATTTTAACTAAAAATTAATAAAAATATACTAAAAGCTAACTAAATCCTACTAGAAACAGACTAAAAACAATGCCAAAAAGCGTACAAATTATCCGCTCATCACAACACCAAACTTAAATTGTTGCTTGTCCCCAAGCAACTGAAAATCAAATAAGATAAAGAGAAGAGAATATGCAATGAATTCCAAAAACATCCATGAAGATCAGTATTAATTAGATGAGCGGGGCTTTTAGCTTTTTGACTCTGAATAGTTTTGGCATCTCACTCTATCCTTTGAAATTCAGAATGATTGACTTCTATGGGAACTCAGAATCCAGATAGTGTTATTGATTCTCCTAGTTAAGTATGATGATTCTTGAACACAGCTACTTTATGAGTCTTGGCCGTGGCCCAAAGCACTCTGTCTTCCAGTATTACCACCAGATACATACATGCCACAGACACATAATTGGGTGAACCTTTTCAGATTGTGACTCAACTTTGCTAGAGTCCCCAATTAGAGGTGTCCAGGGTTCTTAAGCACACTCTTTTTGCCTTGGATCACAACTTTGTTATTTTTTTCTTTTCTTTTCTTTTTCTTTTTCTTTTTTTTCATTTTTCTCTCTTTTTTTTTTGAATATTCACTGCTTTTTCTTGCTTCAAGAATCATTTTTATGATTTTTCAGATCCTCAGTAACATGTCTCCTTTTTCATCATTCTTTCAAGAACCAACCATTCATGAACAACAAATTCAAAAGACATATGCACTGTTTAAGCATACATTCAGAAAACAAAAGTATTGCCACCACATCAAAATAATTAATCTGTTATAAAATTTAAAATTCATGCAATTCTTCTCTTTTTCAATTAAGAACATTTTTCATTCAAGAAAGGTGATGGATTCATAGGACATTCATAACTTTAAGGCATAGACACTAAGACACTAATGATCACAAGACACAAACATGGATAAACATAAGCATAAAATTCGAAAAACAGAAAATAAAGAACAAGGAGATTAAAGAACGGGTCCACCTTAGTGATGGCGGCTTGTTCTTCCTCTTGAAGATCTTATGGAGTGCTTGAGCTCCTCAATGTCTCTTCCTTGCCTTTGTTGCTCCTCTCTCATGATTCTTTGATCTTCTCTAATTTCATGGAG
Organism: Arachis stenosperma; assembly: GCF_014773155.1. NCBI lineage: Eukaryota > Viridiplantae > Streptophyta > Magnoliopsida > Fabales > Fabaceae > Arachis > Arachis stenosperma. The sequence continues at coordinate 41,907,257 of NC_080386.1, forward strand.
GAGAATGGAATGTTCTTGGTGCTCCACCCTTAGTTGTCCCATATTGAAACTCAATTCTCCTAGGGAGGTGTTGATTTGCTCCCAATAGTTTTCTGGAGGAAAGTGCATCCCTTGAGGTATCTCAGGGATTTCATGATGAGTGGGATCTCTTGTTTGCTCCATCCTCTTCTTAGTGATGTCCATGAGGACTTGGTCCAACCTTTGATCAAAATTGACCCTTTTGAGTTTGAAAAGGGACCTCGGGGGTCACCTTCTTCTTGGCCACAACTTCATAGAAGTGGTCTTGATGCACCCTTGAGATGAATCTCTCCATCTCCCATGACTCGGAGGTGGAGGCTTTTGCCTTCCCTTTCCTCTTTCTAGAGGTTTTTCCGACCTTAGGTGCCATAAATGGTTATGGAAAAGCAAAAAGCAACGCTTTTACCACACCAAACTTAGAAGGTTTGCTCGTCCTCGAGCAAAAGAAGAAAGAAGAGAGTAGAAGAAGAAGAAATGGAGGAGATGGAGATGGATTGGTGGTTTGAATTTGAATGGTGAGGTAGGTGGGGTTTTATGAAGGAAGGATGTGAGTGGTGGAGAGAAAGATGGGATTTGATAGGTGAAGGGTTTTTGGGGAAGAGGTGTTGAGGTGATTGGTGAATAGGTGAAGAAGAGAGAGAGTGGTGGGGTAGGTGGGGATCCTGTAGGGTCCACAGATCCTGAGGTGTCAAGAAAAAGTCATCCCTGCACCAAGTGGCGAGCAAAATTGCTCTCTATGCCAATTCTGGCGTTAAACGCTGAGTTGGTGCCCATTTCTGGTGTTTAACGCCAACTTTTTACCCTTTTCTGGCGTTTAACGCCAGTCTGGTGCCCCTTTCTGGAGTTAAACGCCCAGAATGGTGCCAGACTGGGCGTTAAACGCCCATTTGCTACCCTTACTGGCGTTTAAACACCAGCAAGGTCTTCCTCCAGGGTGTGCTATTTTTCTTTCTATTTTTCATTCTGTTTGTGCTTTTACAACTAATTTTGTGACTTCTCATGATCATCAACCTACAGAAAACATAAAATAACAAAGGAAAAATATATAAATATAACATTGGGTTACCTCCCAACAAGCGCTTCTTTAACATCAGTAGCTTGACAGAGGGCTCTCATGGAGCCTCACAGATACTCAGAGCAATGTTGGAACCTCCCAACACCAAACTTAGAGTTTGAATGTGGGGGTTCAACACCAAACTTAGAATTTGGTTGTGGCCTCCCAATACTAAACTTAGAGTTTGACTGTGGGGGCTCTGTTTGGCTTTGTTTTGAGAGATGCTCTTCATGCTTCCTCTCTATGGTGACAGAGGGATATCCTTGAGCCTTAAACACAAAGGATTCTTCATTCACTTGAATGATCAATTCTCCTCTATCCACATCAATAACAACCTTTGCTGTGGCTAGGAAGGGTCTGCCAAGGATGATGGATTCATCCATGCACTTCCCAGTCTCTAGGACTATGAAATCAGCAGGGATGTAATGGTCTTCAATCTTTACCAAAACATCCTCTACAAGTCCATAAGCTTGTTTTCTTGAGTTGTCTGCCATCTCTAGTGAGATTCTTGCAGCTTGTACCTCAAAGATCCCTAGCTTCTCCATTACAGAGAGAGGCATGAGGTTTATGCTTGACCCTAGGTCACACAGAGCCTTCTTAAAGGTCATGGTGCCTATGGTACAAGGTATTGAAAACTTCCCAGGCTCTTGTCTCTTTTGAGGTAATTTCTGCCTAGAAAAGTCATCCAGTTCTTTGGTGAGCAAAGGAGGTTCGTTCTCCCAAGTCTCATTGCCAAATAACCTGTCATTTAACTTCATGATTGCTCCAAGGTATTTAGCAACTTGCTCTTCAGTGACATACTCATCCTCTTCAGAGGAAGAATACTCATCAGAGCTCATGAATGGCAGAAGTAAATCAAATGGAATCTCTATGGTCTCATTCTGAGCCTCAGATTCCCATGGTTCCTCATTAGGGAACTCATTGGAGGCCAGTGGACGTCCATTGAGGTCTTCCTCAGTGGCGTTCACTGCCTCTTCCTCCTCTCCAAATTCGGCCATGTTGATGGCTTTACACTCTCCTTTTGGATTCTCTTCTGTATTGCTTGGAAGAGTACTATGAGGGAGTTTAGTAATTTTTTTACTCAGCTGACCCTCTTGTGCCTCCAAGTTTCTAATGGCGGACCTTGTTTCAGTTATGAAACTTTGAGTGGTTTTGATTAGATCAGAGACCATGGTTGCTAAGTCAGAGTGGTTCTGCTTAGAATTCTCTGTCTGTTGCTGAGAAGATGATGGAAAAGGCTTGCCATTGCTAAACCTGTTTCTTCCACCATTATTGTTGTTGAAACCTTGTTGAGGTCTCTGTTGATCCTTCCATGAGAGATTTGGATGTTTTCTCCATGAAGAATTATAGGTGTTTCCATAGGGTTCTCCCATGTAATTCACCTCTTCCATTGAAGGGTTCTCAGGATCATAAGCTTCTTCTTCAGATGAAGCATCCTTAGTACTGCTTGGTGCATTTTGCATTCCAGACAGACTTTGAGAAATCAAATTGACTTGCTGAGTCAATATTTTGTTCTGAGCCAATATGGCATTCAGAGTATCAATCTCAAGAACTCCTCTCTTCTGATTCGTCCCATTGTTCACAGGATTCCTTTCAGAAGTGTACATGAATTGGTTATTTGCAACCATTTCAATTAGTTCTTGAGCTTCTGCAGGCATCTTCTTCAGATGAAGAGATCCTCCAGCAGAGCTATCCAATGACATCTTGGACAGTTCAGACAAACCATCATAGAAAATACCTATGATGCTCTATTCAGAAAGCATGTCAGAGGGACACTTGCTGATCAATTGTTTGTATCTTTTCCAAGCTTCATAGAGGGATTCTCCTTCCTTCTGTCTGAAGGTTTGGACTTCCACTCTAAGCTTACTCAATTTTTGAGGTGGAAAGAACTTTGCCAAGAAGGCATTGACTAGCTTTTCCCAAGAGTTCAGGCTTTTTTTAGGTTGTAAGTCCAACCATATCCTAGCTCTGTCTCTTACAGCAAAAGGGAATAGCATAAGTCTGTAGACTTCAGGGTCAACCCCATTAGTCTTGACAGTGTCACAGATTTGCAAGAATTCAGCTAAAAATTGATGAGGATCTTCCAATGGAAGTCCATGGAACTTGCAATGCTGTTGCATTAGAGAAACTAATTGAGGCTTAAGCTCAAAGTTGTTTGCTCTAATGGCAGGGATAGAGATGCTTCTCCCATAGAAGTCGGGAGTAGGTGCAGTAAAGTCACCCAGCACCTTCCTTGCATTATTGGCATTGTTGTTGTTTTCGGCTGCCATGGGTTCTTCTTCTTTGAAGATTTCTGTTAGGTCCTTTAGAGAGAGTTGTGCCTTAGCTTCTCTTAGTTTTTGCTTCAGGGTCCTTTCAGGTTCAGGGTCAGCCTCAACAAGAATGCCTTTGTCTTTGCTCCTGCTCATATGAAAGAGAAGAGAACAAGAAAATATGGAATCCTCTATGTCACAGTATAGAGATTCCTTGAGGTGTCAGAGGAAAAGAAAATTAGAAGGGAGAAGTAGAAGAATTCGAACTTATCAAGTGAGATGGAGTTCGAATTGTTCATTGAGGAATAGTGTTAGTCCATAAATAGAAGGATGTGAGAAGAGGAGAAGAAATTTTTGAAAATTAAGTAAAAGATTTTAAAAACATTTAAAAAAAACTTATTGATTTTCGAAAACTAAGAGTGGAAAAGAAATCAAGTGATTTTTGAAAAAGATTTTGAAATTAGAAATTAAAAAGATATGATTGAAAACTATTTTGAAAAAGATATGATTAAGAAGATATGATGGAAAAGTTATGGTTTTAAAAAGATGTGATTGAGAAGATATGATTTGAAAAACAATAAAAAAGATTTGATTTTAAAATTAATGACTTGGCTAACAAGAAAAGATATGATTCAGATATTAAACCTTTCTCAACAGAAAAGGCAACATACTTGAAATGTTGAATCAAATTATTAATTGTTAGCAAGTATCTTTGAAAATGGAAAGAAATTGATTTTGAAAAGGATTTGATTGAAAAGATATGATTTGAAAAAGATTTGATTTTGAAAAATTTTGAAAACCTGAAAAAAATTTGAATCAAAAACAGAATCTTCCCTCTTGTGCCATCCTGGCGTTAAACGCCCAGAATGGTGCACATTCTGGCGTTTAACGCCCAAAGCACTACCCTTTTGGGCGTTAAACGCCCAGCCAGGCACCCTGGCTGGCGTTTAAACGCCAGTTTGCCTTTTTCACTGGGCGTTTTGAACGTCCAGCATTTTCTGTGTAATTCCTCTGCTGTATGTTCTGAATCTTCAATTCTTTGTATTATTGACTTGAAAAGACACAAATTAAAAATATTTTTTGGATTTTTAATGATGAAGAATAATCAAAATGCAACTAAAATCAAATAACAATGCATGCAAGACACCAAACTTAGCAGTTTGTATACTACTGACACTAACAAAATGAGAATGCATATGAGAAACACAAAACACTCAAGTCAAGAGAATTTAAAGATCAGAGCAATAAAATCATCAAGAACATCTTGAAGATTACTTAAGACACATGAATGAATGCAAGAAGAACAGAAACATGCAATTGACACCAAACTTAACATGAGACACTAGACTCAAAAAGAAACATAAAATATTTTTGGTTTTTATGATTTTGTAATTTTTTTTGGATTTTTCGAAAATTAAGTGGAAAAGAAAATAAAGATATCAAAATTCTTAATGAGAATTCCAGGAATCATGCAATGTTAGTCTAAAGCTTCAGTCTAAAGAAATTAGACATGGCTAGCCAAGCTTCAGCATGACATTGCATTCAAGAGCTAAATTGATGAGAATCAATCAGCTTTGGTGATGATAAGAATATCACCATGAAACACTAGAATTCATTCTTAAGAACTCTGAAGAAAAATACCTAATCTAAGCAACAAGATGAACCGTCAGTTGTCCAAACTCAACAATCCCCGGCAACGGCGCCAAAAACTTGGTGCACGAAATTGTGATCATCAATGGCGCCATCAACATGGTACGCTCAATTGCAATCTCAACACGTTATCACAACTTCGCACAACTAACCAGCAAGTGCACTGGGTCGTCCAAGTAATAAACCTTACGCGAGTAAGGGTCAATCCCACGGAGATTGTTGGTATGAAGCAAGCTATGGTCACCTTGTAAATCTTAGTCAGGCAGATTCAAATGGTTATGAATGATATACGAATAAAACATAAAGTAAAGATAGAGATACTTATGTAATTCATTGGTGAGAATTTCAGATAAGCGAATGGAGATGCTTTGTCCCTTCCGTCTCTCTGCTTTCCTACTGTCTTCATCCAATCCTTCTTACTCCTTTCCATGGCAAGCTGTATGTTGGGCATCACCGTTGTCAGTGGCTACAGTCTCGTCCTCTCAGTGAAAATGTTCAACGCACCCTGTCACGGCACGGCTAATCATCTGTCGGTTCTCAATCAGGTTGGAGTAGAATCCATTGATTCTTTTGCGTTTGTCACTAACGCCCAGCCTTCAGGAGTTTGAAGCTCGTCACAGTCATTCAATCATTGAATCCTACTCAGAATACCACAGACAAGGTTTAGACCTTCCGAATTCTCTTAAATGCCGCCATCAATTCTAGCTTATACCACAAAGATTCCGATTAAGGAATCCAAGAGATAAACATTCAAGCCTTGTTTGCTTGTAGAACGGGAGTGGTTGTCAGGCACGCGTTCATAAGTGAGAATGATGATTAGCGTCACATAATCATCACATTCATCAAGTTCTTGAGTGCGAATGAATATCTTGGAATAAGAACAAGCTGAATTGAATAGAAGAACAATAGTAATTGCATTAATACTCGATGTACAGCAGAGCTCCACACCTTAATCTATGGTGTGTAGAAACTCCACCGTTGAAAATACATAAGAACAAGGTCTAGGCATGGCCGTGAGGCCAGCCCCCAAAACATGATCAAAAGACTCTAGATGATCAAGGATCCAAAGATTCAAAGATCTAAAGATGAAAATACAATAGTAAAAGGTCCTATTTGTAGAGAACTAGTAGCCTAGGGTTTACAGAAATGAGTAAATGACATAAAAATCCACTTCCGGGCTCACTTGGTGTGTGCTTGGGCTGAGCATTGAAGCATTTTCGTGTAGAGACTTCTCTTGGAGTTAAACGCCAGCTTTTGTGCCAGTTTGGGCGTTTAACTCCCATTCTTATGCCAGTTCCGGCGTTTAACGCCGAGCAGTTTTGAGCTGATTTGGAACGCCAGTTTGGGCCATCAAATCTCGGGCAAAGTATGGACTATTGCATTGTTGGAAAGCCCAGGATGTCTAATTTCCAACGCCGTTGAGAGCGCGCCAATTGAGCTTCTGTAGCTCCAGAAAATCCACTTCGAGTGCAGGGAGGTCAGAATCCAACAGCATCTGCAGTCCTTTTCAGCCTCTGAATCAGATTTTTGCTCAAGTCCCTCAATTTCAGCCAGAAAATACCTGAAATCACAGAAAAACACACAAACTCATAGTAAAGTCCAGAAAAGTGAATTTTAACTAAAAATTAATAAAAATATACTAAAAACTAACTAAATTCTACTAGAAACATACTAAAAACAATGCCAAAAAGCGTACAAATTATCCGCTCATCACTTACCTTGGAGGCTCGCGTATAGGCACAGATCATGTCCCATTACGTCTTCCCGAGCACTCATGACTCCTCCTTCACTGCGGACATGGCTGTTCTACTATGGTGCATCCTTACAGACCAACCTCTGGATCTCTCAAGACACATCTGGCATGCTATGGAGCATGTACAAATCGCGGGCAACTTACCTTTCTCCACCTTGGTCTCAACTCTTGTCTCAGCAGCCGAAGTCTCTTGCAGAGCTGGGGACACCAAAGCCATGCTTCCACGGGATGATCAATATGTCCCTAATGGGAAATACCTCAGACTTTCAGCAGCCACTACAAGCCAGCCTCCTGAGCCGGTTGAAGATATTCCTTCTTCAACACCACAAGCATCTACCACTGAGAAATTGCTCCAGCAGATACTTGAAAAGTTGGATCGGCATGAACAGAAAGCAAAGATGAGAGAGCGCCGTAACGAGCGCCAATTCAAACACCTCAAGGAGCTACTCAAGGGACGCTTCAGAGACTCAGACACCCCGGACTCCAGTTCTTTTACCAGCACCGGGAGCCATGATGATCCCGACTGTGGAGATACTGCTACCAGCCCACCCCTGTTCCTGACAGACGGCACCGAGGACGGTGCAAAGCCTTAAGTGTGGGGAGGTCGGTGAGTACCTGACTTCTGGAGGTAAATTCTCTTCTCTGACACCAATAATTAGGATATTTTAGTTAGATTTTTCTTTCTTTTATAGAATAGAATAAATTGCATAGGTTAGGATAGTTGTATGCATGTTCTACTTGATTGAAAAGACAATAAGTTTCTTTTAAAAATCTATCTTTGGAACAAAATTTCACTAATTTTTCAAAATTTTTATGATAAATCTGCTTGAGTTGTATTTGGAACATGATGTTTGAGCTAAAGAACACACAACCTGTGAAAGATTTGAGCCTTTATGTATGGTTACATTATTTAACCATAATTATTTTATTCTTGTGTGTTTACTTCTCTATGATTGTAATCTATATTTTATTTTATCTTATATGTCCAATATTTATTATATTTACATGCTTGCACATGATTGATGACATTATTTGTTTAAACTCACTTATCCAAATCAAGCTTACCCTTTTCAATTACCCTTGTTAACCACTTTGAGCTTTTAAAACCCCAATTGTTCTATATTGTACCACATTACTAACCTTAAGCTGAAAAACAATTGCATATCCCAAATTGAATCTTTGGTTAGCTTAAGATAGAATTGTGTGTGCTAGTTAAGTATGGGAAATTGTGGGAACAAAAGTTGTTAAGGGAATGTGTCATGAAAATTTAAAGGAAATTTGGATACCCGCTCATGTGAAAATATAAGAATGAAAAATCTATGTGCATTGATAAGCTTTATTTATTTAAAAAAAATTCAATCAATAAATAAGGGGACAAAATTACCCCAATGTTAAATTCAGAATTCAAAGATCAATGCACATATGATAGAATTAAAATACAAGGTTGAAACATGAGTATGGGTTGAAAAAGGGAATTATGGGTAGCTAGGCATGAATTTAAAAGTATATAGAATATATGTATATTAGGTGAGAGCTTAGGTTAATTAAAGATTCAATTTATAAAGCTCACTTAGCCATATGTATATCCTTACCTGCACCTTGGCCCCATTACAACCCTGAAAAGACCTCATGATGTTTGCATTGGTATATTAACTGTTGTTGATTGGTTAGGAGAAAAACAAAAGTTAGAAAGCATGACTAGAGAAGAATAGAGTGATTACCCTATACACTAGAGATTAGAGCATACTTACTTTATCAGTGAGGGTTCAATGCTTGAATTTTCATGTTTCCGGCCTTCATAAGCTATCTTCTTGCACTTTTATCAGTTTTATTACATGATGATAGAATTAGTGGAATTTGATTTGTAATTGTTTTGAAGGGCTTATTTACTTTTGATCAAGTGGATAATAATCATATAGTTGCATTTATTTATATATGTAGGATTGCATTGTATTTCATGAGTTTCTGCATGTTCATACTTATTTCCTTGTCTCCTTCAATTTAGCATGAGGACATGCTAATGTTTAAGTGTGGGGAGGTTGATAAACCACTATTTTATAGTTTATATTGTGTTTAATTGTGTGGTTTTGTCGTGATCCTTACCCACTTATTCATCAATTTAGCATGCATTTAGATTTCCTTCCTGAATTTATTACATGTTTGAAAATTGCTTCCTAGAGACTTTAATTATTTAATTTCAATTCTCCTTTATTCCATTCGATGCCGTAATCTGTGTGTCAAGTGTTTCAGGCTTCATGGGGCATGAATGAGATGGAGATTGGAGAGGAAGCTAGCAAAAATGGAAGGAACACAAGAATTTGAGGAGATAACCAGCGAAAAGTGACGCGGTCGCATGGCTCACGCGACCGCGCGAAGGAGCGCAAATCGCAGTGACGCGGCCGCATGGCTTGCGCGGCCGCGCGGATTGGTAAGCATAAGCAACGCGGTAGCGTGGACGACGCGAACGCGTGAAGAGGAAAAGCGCCAGTGACGCGTCCGCATGGACGACGCGATCGCGTGACATGCGCGATCTGCATAAACTGCAGAATCTGAAACCAGTGACATTGACCCTATTTCGGCCCGAAACAGCAGACTAGAGTCAGAGAATATGCAGAAACAACAGAGACACATTCATTGAGTAGTTTTAGATCTAGTTTTTCACTCTCTTAGGTTTTTCTCTCTAGTTTTTAGAATTTTAATTTTCAATTGATCTTAGCATTGGAACATTGAGAAGAGTTATTTTCCTCATCAAGACTTCATCACTCTAGTTTGTTCTCTTAATTTAGTTTTATTCTTCCATGTTCTTTGTTATGTTCAATTTTGTCATTCATATACTTTTATGATTAATTAATGCAAGGATTATTTCTTTTTAATTTAATTTCCATTCCAATAATCATGTCTTCTTTTAATTCCCTTTCATGTGCCATGGATTCTTTATTTACAATGCGTGAGTAGCTTCATTACTTGATGGGGAGTTGATTAAAGGGAACTCTTGAGTTGGAAGGATTGAAAGAAAAATTTGTAATTGGGTTAAATGTTGGATTGCTATCCTGTCACCGACGCCAATCCCTTTAAACTAAGTGGGTTGCAACTTGTGAACAGATCTGGCATTTCCACTTGTTTGACTTTCTCTTACCTAGTAAGGGATAACCAAACAGAACAACTATTAATTATAAATTAATCTTACAATCACACCATCAATGATAGAGATTCTAACCAATCAATTCCCAGTCAAGGCCTTTCATTTTTATTATTTAAAATTCCTCAATTTAAATCCCAATTTACTTAGCTCAACTCTTTTTGGAATATCTGATTAATAATACAGCACACTTTTCTGCAACTCGTTGGGAGATGACATGGGACTTAAAACTCCCAGTAATTTTAATTTAAACTTTCAGTGACATATTTCTAAATTGATAGGCAGATTTTCGGTGAGTTAAGAACTATACTTGCAACGTAACCATTTTAATAAATTTTTAATTCACCAGCTTCTGCATACCCATCAATCTGCTACTTGATTCTCTATCCCTTTTCTGTCTCTTATTTCTCTATCAAACTCTTGAAGAAGCAACACCCATCTTATGAGCCTAGGTTTTTAATCCTGCTTTGTAAGTAGACATTTAAGAGCAGCATGGTCAGTGTACATAATCACTTTTGATCCTACAAAATAGCATGGTAATGTCCAGTCCGGTGCAGAAATGACAAGCGCTGTGACCAGCTTAGCCTTTAGAGTCTCAAAGGCCTGCAAACACTCTGTGTCAAAGACAAATGGTGTATCAGGAGCTAGCAGGTTACTCAGAGGTTTTGCGATTTTTGAAAAATCCTTTATAAACCTCCTGTAGAATCCTGCATGTCCCAGAAAACTTTTGATTGCCCTATGATGAGCGGATAATTTATACGCTTTTTGGCATTGTTTTTAGGTAGTTTTTAGTAAGTTCAAGCTACTTTTAGGGATGTTTTCATTAGTTTTTATGTTAAATTCACATTTCTAGACTTTACTATGAGTTTGTGTGTTTTTCTGTAATTTCAGGTAATTTCTGGCTGAAATTGAGGGAGTTGAGCAAAACTCTGAAAAAGGCTGACAAAAGGAATGCTGATGCTATTGGAATCTGACCTCCCTGCACTCGAAATGGATTTTCTGGAGCTACAGAACTCCAAATGGCGCGCCCTCAACGGCGTTGGAAAGTAGACATCTAGAGCTTTCCAGCAATATATAATAGTTCATACTTTATTCGGAAATTGACGACGCAAATTGGCGTTGAACGCCAAGTACATGCTGCTGTCTGGAGTTAAACGCCAGAAACACGTCATGATCCGGAGTTGAACGCCCAAAACACGTTATAACTTGGAGTTCAACTCCAAGAAAAGCCTCAGCTCGTGGATAGATCAAGCTCAGCCCAAGCATACACCAAGTGGGCCCCAAAAGTGGATTTATGCATCAATTACTTACTTATGTAAACCCTAGTAGCTAGTCTAGTATAAATAGGATAATTTACTATTGTATTAGACATCTTTTGAAAGTTTAATCTCTTGACTTTTTAGCCTTTGATTATTCGGTCTTTTGATCATTCAGGGGGCTGGCCATTCGGCCATGCCTGAACCTTTCACTTATGTATTTTCAACGGTGGAGTTTCTGCACACCATAGATTAAGGGTGTGGAGCTCTGCTGTACCTCAAGTTTCAATACAATTATTATTACTTTCTATTCAATTCTCTTTTATTCTTATTCCAAGATATACGTTGCACAACATTTTGATAAATGTGATGATCCGTGACACTCATCATCATTTCTCACCTATGAACGCGCGTGATTGACAACCACTTCCGTTCTACCTTAGGCCGGGCGCATATCTCTTAGATTCCCCAACAGAATCTTCGTGGTATAAGCTAGATAGATGGCGGCATTCATGGGGATCTGGAAAGTCTAACCTTGTCTATGGTATTCCGAGTAGGATCCTGGGAATCCGAAAAGTCTAACCTTGTCTGTGGTATTCCGAGTAGGATTCCGGTATTGAATGACTGTGACGAGCTTCAAACTCCTGAAGGCTGGGCGTGATGACAAACGCAAAAGAATCAATGGATTCTACTCCAACCTGATTGAGAACCGACAGATGATTAGCCGTGCTGTGACAGAGCATTTGGACCATTTTCACTGAGAGGATGGGATGTAGCTATCAACAAGGGTGATGCCTCCAGACGATTAGCCGTGCAGTGACAGCGCATAGGACCATTTTCCCGAGAGGATTAAAAGTAGCCATTGATGATGGTGATGCCCTACATACAGCTTGCCATGGAAAGGAGTAAGAAGGATTGGATGAAAGTAGTAAGAAAATAGAGATCCGAGAGGAGCACAGCATCTCTACACGCCTATCTGAAATTCCCACTATTGATTTACATAAGTATTTCTATCCCTTTTTATTTTCTATTTACTATTAATTTTCGAAACCCATAACCATTTAATCTGCCTAACTGAGATTTACAAGGTGACCATAGCTTGCTTCATACCAACAATCTTTGTGGGATTGACCCTTACTCACGTAAGGTATTACTTGGATGACCCAGTACACTTGCTGGTTAGTTTAACGGAGTTGTGTCCACACATAGGTGCCATAATAATGATTCCATACAACAACAAAGAATACTACATTGATGTGATCGCAATTTCGTCCACCACCCTAACATTGGTGGGTGGTGGTAATTTTCTTATTACCTCCACCTTAGCTTGATCCACCTCTATGCCTTTGTTCGAAATTTTATGCCCAAGGACAATTCCTTCAGTCACCATAAAGTGACATTTTTCCCAGTTTAAAACCAGGTTAGTCTCTTGGCATCTTTTCAGAACAAGTGCTAGATGATCAAGACAGGAGCTGAATGAGTCTCCAAATATTGAGAAGTCGTCCATGAAGACTTCCAAAAATTTTTCCACTATATCAGAGAAAATAGAGAGCATACATCTCTGAAAGGTTGCTGGTGCATTACACAGACCAAATGACATCCTTCTGTAGGTAAATACTCCAGATGGACATGTGAATGCTGTTTTCTCTTGATCCTGGGAATCTACTGCAATCTGGTTGTAGCCTGAGTAGTGATAAACCCCGATTTTGTGGTTTATCTTGTGCTTATTTTGGGGGATTTTATCACCTTTTCCCACATTTATTCAATGAAATAGCATGGTTTTATAATTCTCCCTTGGGTTTTGCTTAAATGTGAAAACATGCTTTTTAGGCTTTAAATTGGTGATTTTAATTCACCTTAATTCCATTCGATACCTTGATGTGTTTGTTGAGTGATTTCAGGTTCACAAGGCAAGTATTGGATGGAAGAACTGAGTAGAAAAGCATACAAAGAGGAGAGTGCATGAAGAAACAAAGAATTGGGAATGCATCAAAGGGCGCGGGCGCGCACAAGGCGTGCACGCGCAAAAGTGGTCTCGCCTATGGACGCGTACGCGTACATGCCACGTCCGCGTAGATGAAGAATTTGTAAATCGACACGCTAATAAACCCCATTTGTACAGTTTATCTTGTATTGATTTTAAGGGATTTTATGACCTTTTACCTATATTTATTCAATGAAATAGCATAGTTTTGTGATTGTCTCCTTATTTGTACTTAGATGTGAAAACATGCTTTTAGACCTTTAATTTGATGATTTTTAAATCTCCCTTTGATTCCACTAGATACCTTGATGTGTTTGTTAGTGATTTCAGATTGAAAAGGCTAGGAATGGATCAAAGGAGTGAAGAGGAAAGCATGCAAAGTGGAGAAATCATGAAAAGTCAAAGAAGTTGAACTCGCCCATGGACACGTACGCGTGCTGTGCGCGTACGTGTCGGTGCTGGTTTATGATTTTTTAATGAAAACACACTCAACGAACTCTCAAGGGTTGTGGGGCCCAATTCCAACCAACTTTGGCGCCTAAACTGCTATTTAAAGCCAAGGATTGAAGAGCAAAGGGAGATACACACACATTAGTTCATTCCCACTCATTAGGATTAGTTTAGAAGTAGTTTCTAGAGAGAGAAGCTCTCACTTCTCTCTAGGATTAGGATTAGGATTAGGATTAGGTTTAGTTCTTAGATCTAGGTTTTAATATTTGCTTTCTTCCACTTCTATCTCTCAATTCTTTGTTGCTACATTCATCTTCTTCTATTCTTTTGTTGTAATTTCCTTTATGTTGTTCTTATATTTTGTTGTAGATCTAGTATTGTTCCTTCTACTTTCTTCCAATTCAATAAAAGGTAATTCATAATAAATGTGTTTCTTTTAATTGTTGTTGTTAATTCATTGCAATAAATGTTGTTAGATTCTATTCTTGTTGTCAATTTGCTTTGCTTTTTCTTTTGTGCCTTCCAAGTGTTTGATGAAATGCTTGGTTGGATTTTAGTGTATGTTTTGTTCCTCTTGGCCTAGGTAGAATAATTAGTGACTCTTGAGTTATCTAATTCTTTTGTTGGTTGATAATTAGAAGTTGCTAATTGATTTGAATGCCTCTAAAGCTAGTCTTTCCTTTAGGAGTTGATTAGGACTTGAAGAATCAAATTGATTCATCCACTTGACTTTCCTCCATGGTTAGAGGTTAACTAAGTGGGAGCAATACACAATTCTCATCACAATTGAGAAGGATAACTAGGATAGGACTTCTAGTTCTCATATCTTGCCAAGAGCTTTGTTAGTTGTTAGTTTATTTCCTTTGCCATTTATAACTCTTGTCTATAATCTCAAAAACCCCAAAATAACTCACAACCAATAACAAGACACTTTATTGTAAATCCTAGGGAGAACGACCCGAGGTTTAAATACTTTGGTTTATAGATTTTAGGGGTTTGTACTTGTGACAAACAAATTTTTGCATGAGAGGATTATTGTTGGTTTAGAGACTATACTTCAACGAGATTTCATTTGTGAAATTATAAACCGTCAAAAATCCAATCATCAAAATGGCGCCGTTCCTGGAAAATTGCAATGGTGTTATGTTATTGGTTATTGTACATATGTGAATATTGTGAATAGGTTTATCTTTTGTTTGTTTCTAAATTTTTGTTAGTTTTATTTTGTTCTCTCACTATGAATTCTCACTTTGGCTTTGAGTTTGGTTCTAATTGTGTTGTAGGAAATGTGGACTTTAATGGCAACATGTACCATGGATGGAACCAACAAAGATGGGAGGAGCCTCAAGGAATTGATCACTCCTATTGGCAACAACCTCCGGATACTTATAGGTATAATTTCCATCCTAATGCATGCCAATTCAACGGCTATGATGACTCTTTTTGTGACACTCAACAACCACCATCATATGCCTATGAATCTCATCCTCAACATGAACCTCAACCATTCTCACAAGCCTTTCATTACCAAACACCGCCCTATGATCTATATCCATCATATGACCAAACCCCCATACCATACTCTTATAACCATTATGAGCAAGAACTCTTAGAACCACCACAACCCTATTAAGATTACTCCCAAGAACTACCTCAATACACACCATCTCCATAATTTTACCAAGAGGAACCACTTTCCTACCATGAACCCTCTCTCCAAAATAATGAACCTTCCTATTCACCCCAAGCCCCAATAGACGATCTTCTCACTTTGTTACTCCAAGGACAAGAAGCCATGAAGCGGGATATACTTGAATTTGTGACCAATTTGACCAAAGTAGTGCACACTTTAGCCCACCAATGCTTGAATACTCAAGGTACTTCCGCGACCACATGCGAAAAACCTAAAGAAGAGCAAAGTATGAAGGAGAAATTGGACAATCCGGTAGAGAAGGGAGAACCAAGTTTTGTGTTGGAACAATTGGAGGAGCCTATGATCATTGAAGAAAAGGAAGAAGTGGTTGAAGATTTAGGAGATGTTGAAAGTCCATGGGAATGTAGCATCATGGAGAACTCTTCCAAGAAGCTTGATAATGATGTTGAAGAGGGTGTGCAACCTCCAAGGCATGTCATAGTTGAAGACTTGGAAGAGATTTATCAAGAGATGGATTCAATCAAGGATGAATTTCTCTCTACAATGGAATCCTCTCCCATTGGACATGGAGTTGAAATTATAGAAGAGTGTGCACAACCTCCCATACCCTTGGTGAACAATGAAGAAGAGAGTGAATTGGAGGAGAGCTACCAAGAGGGAAAAGTTGGCATGGTGTATATTGAAATTGAAGAATATGAAGAGGTTGATCAAGGGATGGATTCATTCATCAATGAATTCTTATCCAAAATTGAATCCCCTCCCATTAGGCAAGATGAAGTTCTTGAAGACAACACCAAGCCAAGTGAAAAAGGGAAAAAGGTTGAAATTGAAGAAGCTTGTGAAGAGGTGAAAACAACTAAAGAAGAGCCTAAAGAAGTAGATCTTGCATTGTCTAAGTGTGGGGAGGTCTCCCTCCCCAAGTCACTATCCAACACAACATTCAAGTGGGTAAAACTCTTATCCCTAAGCCTTACTTTCTCACTTGAATATGGTTTAATTGAAAATGATGGTCAACTTAGAGCTCTTTGTGGAGTTAAAAGTATAAGAGAGTTGTGTAGTGGTTGGAAACATCATTCTAAGCTTATGACGGTTGTAAGCTCAAAATTCAAGAGCAATGGTTGGTGTAGAACCAAATTGCTTGGGTCTAGGATGATGTTTGGTTGCTTAAATGAGAATTCCAAGATTATGCCACCCAAGTGGAATAATGATAATCAACTCAAAGATGGGTGTAGAAACAAGATATGGGATCCCGGAATACATGAGGATTGCCTTTGGGAGCTCATAGCTTGTGAGGAACTCCACCCACGCTTGAAGTTATTAATCTTGGATGATGGAGCTTATTGGAAGACCAAGCATTGGTGGATTTTCCAAGATGAGTACAAGCACAAGCCACCTTGATGAGGAGCTCCCTATAAGTCCAACTTAAGGACAATAAACAAAAGTGCTAGGTGGGAGGCACCCCACCATAGTAAAATCTTTTCATTTTCTCTTTTGTAAATATTGGTAAAATTAGTTTAATTTCATGTTTAGATTAGTTGGTAGAGTTTATTTGGTAGTCTAGTGTGTTAAATAAGGTTTTAAGGTGTTTTGGTAGATGTTTGGAAGTTTGGAATGCTTGGATTAGTGCAAAAACATAGAAAAATTTTGAAAAAAATAGAACACCATCCACGCGTACGCGTACATGGCGCGTACGCGCAATTCAAGCATTTTCGACCATCTGCGCGCACGCGTACATGGCGCGCACGCGTAGATGCAGAAGTTCCACCCCCCGCCAACTAACCCGAGAGGTAGGCCTCCACTGTGCGAACATTGAGCCCCAGGCCCAACACCATGTACGCGCACGCGCACATGCCCCGCGCGCGCGTCGATGGGGCCCCCTACACTCCTGGTCCATTTTTCAGAGAGTTGTGCCAACTCTGGGCCGACATTAAGCCGCGGGCCTGGCTGGCCACCCACGCCGACGCACATTGTACGCATCCGCTCACATGCCCACATCCCCATCTACGCGTGAGCACATTGTACGCGTCCGCGTCCCCTCTCTATTCCACCACCCACGCGCGCGCGCCATGCGTGCGTATGCGCGAAGGCCTTTCTTCCTTCCATTTCTTTTCTCATCCTCGTTCCAATTCTTTCCTTCCTCTTCCTTCTTCCCTCCTTCCACCCCTCATCCAACACCTCCAAACACCATTGATAACCATTTATTTTAGTTAGTTAATTAGTTAGTCGGTTAGTTAATTCGTTAGTTTTAGTTTAGTTTTCATTTTAGTTTCTCTCTTTTCATTATAAGTGTTGGATTATTGACTTTGTTTACTATACATTGCTATACCCCTTATTGCCTAAATGTTATTTTAGCATGAATGTTTTTAGATAATATTTGTTGAATTCTATGATTGAGGTTATATTTTGCTACTTAGTTTTGAGTTTTTCATGCTTACCTTTTAAGAATACCAAGTGATGAGAATTGCCTTCAAGCTTGTAACTCTTCTTGAATTACATGATTTGGCCACCATGTGATTTGAACCGTATTCTTTGATTAGGCAATCTCTTGATGGATGATGTTGAGCATTTACCTTAATGCATTGTCTTTCATGATTCTATGCATCCATATATGTTTGACTTGAATGCTTTCATGCTTCTTTAATGCTTGTTTTACCTTACAAGTTTACTTAAAGCATCTTAAGCACACTAGGATAAGTGAAGTACATGCTTCTTTTGTGACATCGCCCTTTTATGCTTATGTGGGTTCTAAACCGCGTAATTTAGAATTTACATACCTTATTGTCATAAATGTCACACTAATTCACTCACTCAATTCTAGTGATTTACCTCATTCCAACAATGTATGCTTCCTTGCCTTTATATCTTCTCATCTTATGGTGTTGTACTTTTGTTTTTCATGATGAATGCACCACAAGCAATAACGGAAGCAAGACTAAGAACACGTAGCAATCCGGAGAGTCGCCGTACCCCCTTGCTCATCTTTGAGTGCACCGAGGACGGTGCAAACTTTTAAGTGTGGGGAGGTCATCCGACCGGTCGGCAATTTTGGGTGACAAATTTCTAATCCAACACTTTTGCATTTCATTTTAGGTTTTTAGGTTTTTTTACTTGCACTTTCTTAATTTTGCATACATATACACAATAAGCTTAGTCAAAATAATGAAATTTTTCAAGATTTCTATCTATAGGGCACCTCAATTGATTTGAGTGAAAATCTTTTCATAGAACTTGCTTGAATTATATATGTTTTGGATCATGTTTTTGAGCTAAGAACACAAGCAAGTGAGATTTGAGCCTAATGGTGTGGTTACATCTTATAATCACTTATTTTCCTTCTTGTGTGCATTATTCTCTTTCTATGATTGTGATCTTTGATTTGTTTGATTCTTTATATCCATTATTTTGTGTATTTATGCATTTATATGATTGAGGCTATCATTTCATTTAACTCACTTACCTAAATAGCCTTACCTTTCATCTTCCATTGTTAGCCAATTTGAGCCTACGCTTAACCCACTTGTTCTTATTTTAGCACATTACAAGCCTTTAAGTGAAAAATAATAATTGTTCCTTATTTGGATCTTTGATTAGCTTAGGCTAGTGTGTGTGAGCATCATTCAAGAGTGGGAAAACTTGGGACATAGGGTGAATAAAAGGGTGTATTTTGTATTTTGTTGAAAATATTGAGAATTGGGTACATACTCATATATTGATCAAATGTAAAACCTTATGCATTGATGCTCTTGTATATAGAAAGAAAAAAATGAGAAAAACAAAAGAAAAATAAAAGAAAAAGAAAAATTATATGGAAAAGAAAATAAAAAAATAAAAAAAGAAAGAAATAAAAAGGGGACAAAATGCCCAAAGTAAAGTTCAAATAAAATCAATGCATATGTGTTGTGAAATAAAAAGGAAATACATGAGTATGTGAAAAAGTGAAAAATGGGTAGTTAGGTTAGAACATAATTGAATAGGATGTCATAGGTTAGGTGGGAAGTCTAAGCTAATCAAAGATTCAAATCTCAAGCTCACTTAACCAAATATACATCCTACCTTGACCTTAACCCCATTACAACCTAAAGAAAAGACCTCATGATAATTGTATGCATGCATGAAATATATGTTGATTGTTAGAAGAAGAAAAAATCTTGGAAAGCATGATTAGGGGAGAATTGAGAGAATCAACCATAAACACTTGAGCGAATAGAGCGCAAACACTTCCGGTGAGGGTTCAATGCTCAATTACATGTTTTCACCTATGATCATCTCTTTATGCAAGTTTGTAAAAATATTTAATAGCTCAATTCAATTGTGAATTAGACTTGCTAGTCCTTAGCCCTTGTGCATATATGCTTCTTAGGGATTGATTTATTTTGACCAAACAATTACATTCATTTAGATAGTTACATATAGGTAGATTGCATTTAGTTAGTTCCATTGAATAAATGCCATACCTTTGCTCCATTCTTAGTTTAAGCATGAGGACATGCTTGGTTTAAGTGTGGGGAGGTTGATAAACCCCATTTGTACGGTTTATCTTGTATTGATTTTAAGGGATTTTATGACCTTTTACCTACATTTATTCAATGAAATAGCATAGTTTTGTGATTGTCTCCTTATTTGTGCTTAGATGTAAAAACATGCTTTTAGACCTTTAATTTGATGATTTTTAAATCTCCCTTTGATTCCACTAGATACCTTGATGTGTTTATTAGTGATTTCAGATTGAAAAGGCTAGGAATGGATCAAAGGAGTGAAGAGGAAAGCATGCAAAGTGGAGAAATCATGAAAAGTCAAAGAAGTTGAACACGCCCATGGACGCGCGCGCGCACCTGGCGCTTATGCGCACCTTGCGAATTACCCCATGGACGCGTACACGTGCTGTGCGCGTACGCGTCGGTGCTGGTTTATGATTTTTTAATGAAAACGCACTCAACGAACTCTCAAGGGTTGTGGGGCCCAATTCCAACCAACATTGGCGCCTAAACTGCTATTTAAAGCCAAGGATTGAAGAGCAAAGGGAGATACACACACATTAGTTCATTCCCACTCATTAGGATTAGTTTAGAAGTAGTTTCTAGAGAGAGAAGCTCTCACTTCTCTCTAGGATTAGGATTAGGATTAGGATTAGGTTTAGTTCTTAGATCTAGGTTTTAATCTTTGCTTTCTTCCACTTCTATCTCTCAATTCTTTGTTGCTACATTCATCTTCTTCTATTCTTTTGTTGTAATTTCCTTTATGTTGTTCTTATATTTTGTTGTAGATCTAATATTGTTCCTTCTACTTTCTTCCAATTCAATAAAAGGTAATTCATAATAAATGTGTTTCTTTTAATTGTTGTTGTTAATTCATTGTAATAAATGTTGTTAGATTCTATTCTTGTTGTCAATTTGCTTTACTTTTTCTTTTGTGACTTCCAAGTGTTTGATGAAATGCTTGGTTGGATTTTAGTGTAGGTTTTGTTCCTCTTGGCTTAGGTAGAGTAATTAGTGACTCTTGAGTTATCTAATTCTTTTGTTGGTTGATAATTAGAAGTTGCTAATTGGTTTGAATGCCTCTAAAGCTAGTCTTTCCTTTAGGAGTTGATTAGGACTTGAGGAATCAAATTGATTCATCCACTTGACTTTTCTCCATGGTTAGAGGTTAACTAAGTGGGAGCAATACACAATTCTCATCACAATTGAGAAGGATAACTAGGATAGGACTTCTAGTTCTCATATCTTGCCAAGAGCTTTGTTAGTTATTAGTTTATTTCCTTTGCCATTTATAATTCTTGTCTATAATCTCAAAAACCCCAAAATAACTCACAACCAATAACAAGACACTTTATTGTAAATCCTAGGGAGAACGACCCGAGGTTTATATACTTCGGTTTATAGATTTTAGGGGTTTGTACTTGTGACAAACAAATTTTTGCATGAGAGAATTATTGTTGGTTTAGAGACTATACTTCAACGAGATTTTATTTGTGAAATTCTAAACCGTCAAAAATCCAATCATCACACGCTAGCGCAAAGCGCGCGCACACGCTGATACTCGCACGTGACTCACTTAAAGGAAAATCACTGGGGGCAATTTCTGAGCCGCCCAAGCCCAAATCCAGCTTGTTTCTGAGTGTATTTCATGTAGAATTGAAGTCCAAGCAAGGGGGAGCAATTAGTTGTAGGATTAGCATCATGTAGTGTAGTCTCTAGAGAGAGAAGCTCCCTCTTCTCTCTAGAATTAGGTTAGGTTAGGTTAATTCTTCTAGATCTAGATCCAATTTTATGATTTCATCTTGTTTTCTTTATGAATTCTTGCTTCTACTCTTTCACTCTCATGGTTTGTAGTGCTAATTTTCCTTTTATGCTCTCTTTTATGTTCATGCACTCATGTTGAATTTGGATCCCTTTCAAGGCAATTTGATGTTAATGTTTCTTTTTGTTGATGATTGAGTTGTGAATTTACTTTTCATGCAATTGGTAGTTAGTAGATTTAATATTTCTTGCACTTTTACCATGCTTCCCATTTGTACCCACCAAGTGTTTGACAAAATGCTTGGTTGGGCCTTAGAGTAAATTTTGAGCATTCTTGGCTTGAAAAGAGTAATTAGGCAATCTTGAGTCATGAAAACCCAACTCATGTTGGTGATCTAGAGTTGTTAGCTAATATCATTTTCATTGACACTAATCTTTTGCTAATTTAATTAGTAAGTTGATTAGGACTTTTGGATTGAGATTAGCTAGTCTTGTTAGACTTTCTCTCATGGAAGATAATATGATATCTTCTTCCATTATTGGAGATGACGTAATAAGATAAATTCTTGTGTATATTTGTGACATGATTGATTAATCTTGTTTGACTTTCTCCTAATGTGTGAGTTAACTAAATAAGATGAATTGATCATTGCATGACTGGGATAGAAATCCTATTATCTCAACCCTTGTCATGAATGTCTCTCTTTATTACTTGCTTTCTTTAATTGCTTACTTGATTTACTTTTCTTGTCATTTAAATTCTTGCCACTTTATATTTTATTGTCCCTATACAAATCAAAACCCCCTTGTCCCCTCATAGCCAATAAGCATACACTTCATTGCAATTCCTAGTGAGACAACCCGGAGTCCAAATACTTAGGTTATAAATTCATTGGGGTTTGTACTTGTGACAAAACCAAATTTTTGATTGAGATGATTGTTTGTTGGTGTAGAACTATACTTGCAATGAGAATTCATTCAATTGAGGAAAATTCTATATCAACAAAAGTTCACTCATCAAGTAGCCATCCAGAAAGCAGTAATAGTCATGACCTGCTAGCCTTTCTAGCATTTGGTCTATGAAGGGTAGAGAAAAATGATCCTTTTTGGTGGCTGTATTGAGTATTCTATAGTCAATACACATACGCCACCCTGTAACTATTTTTGTAGGAACCAGTTCATTTTTTTCATTATGAACCACTATCATGCCTCCCTTTTTGGGTACAACTTGGACAGGGCTCACCCAGGGACTATCAGAAATGGGATAAATAATCCCAGTCTCTAGTAATTTAGTGACCTCTTTCTGCACCACCTCCTTCATGGCTGGATTCAGCCGCCTTTGTGGTTGAACCACTGGTTTGGCATTATCCTCCAGTAGAATCTTGTGCATGCATCTGGCTGGGCTAATACCATTGAGATCACTAATGGACCACCCAAGAGCTATCTTGTGTGTCCTTAGCACATGAATTAGTGCTTTCTCTTCCTGTGGCTCTAAGGCAGAGCTTATGATTACAGGAAAAGTTTCACCTTCTCCCAGAAAAGCATATTTTAGGGATGGTGGTAGTGGTTTGAGCTCGGGTTTAGGAGGCTTCTCCTCTTCCTGAGGAATTTTCAGAGGTTCTTTTATTTCCTCTGGTTCCTCCAGATCAGGCTGAACATCTTTAAAGATATCCTCTAGCTCTGATTCGAGACTCTCAGCCATATTGATCTCCTGTACCAGGGAATCAATAATATCAACACGCATGCAGTCTTTTGATGTGTCTGGGTGCTTCACTGCTTCAATAGCATTCAGCCTAAACTCATCCTCATTGACTCTCATGGTTACTTCCCCTTTTTGGACTTCAATGAGGGTTCGTTCAGTTGCTAGGAAAGGTCTTCCTAGAATGAGAGTTTCACTCTTGTGCTCCTCTATTTTCAACACTACAAAGTCAGTGAGAAAGGCAAATGGCCCAACTGTGACAATCATATCCTCAATTACGCCTAATAGGTATTTAATGGAGCCATCAGCAAGTTGAAGACAAATCCGGGTTGGTTTGACCTCTTCAGTCAACCCAAGCTTTCTGATAGTGGATGTAGAGATTAGGTTAATACTTGCCCCAAGATCATTTAGAGCTGTCTTGGTACAGGTACCCTCTAATGTGCATGGTATCATAAAGCTTCCCGGATCCTTAAGCTTCTCTGGTAAGCTCTTTAAAATGATTGCACTGCATTCTTCAGTGTGAAGAACTTTTTTAGTTTCTCTCCAATCCTTCTTATGACTTAAGATCTCTTTCATGAACTTAGCATAAGAGGGTATTTGCTCAAATGCCTCTACAAACGGAATCTTGATTTTAAGAGTCCTGAGATAGTCTGCAAAGCAGGCAAATTGTTTATCCTGTTCCGCTTGGCGGAATTTCTGAGGATAAGGTATTTTGGCTTTGTATTCTTCAACCTTGGTTGCTGCAGGTTTATTTCCTACAGAGGTAGGTTGAGAAGCCTTCTTGAGGGAGTTATTATCAACACTTTCAAGTGTCTGACCCCTCATAGGCGTTTGAACTCCAGGATTGGGGGCTGGATTGGCGTTTAACGCCAGATTCCCTCCCTTTTCTGGCCTTTGAACGCCAGAACTGAATATGGTTTGGGTGTTTAACGCCAATTTTTCTCCCTTTTCTAGCGTTTGAACGCCAGAACTGGGCGTCCACTGGGTGTTTAACGCCAATTTTTCACCCTTTTCTGGTGTTTGAATGCCAGAATCATTCCTTTCTGGGCTCTTACTGTCCTCAGAGGAATTTTGGTTAGCAGTCTGCTCATCCTCTATTAATTGTTCTTTTCTTGGCTTTCTGCTACCTTGAGTTGAGGTATTCAATGTTTTTCTACTCCTTAATTGAATTGCTTGGCACTCTTCTGTTATCTGTTTTGATAACTGCCGTCTTGTTTGGTCAAGTTGTGCTTCCATGTTCTTGTTAGCATCCTTAGTATCTTGTAACATCTCTTTAAATTCTACCAACTATTCTGTCAGATAACATAAATGCTGATTGATTTTAGTAAATTATTCTAGAGGACTAAGCTCAGTGGATACTGTCTTAGCCTCTTCTTTTATGGATGACTCATTACTTAAGTACAGATGCTGATTTCTAGCAACTGTATCAATGAGCTCTTGAGCCTCTTCAATTATTTTTCTCATGTGTATAGATCCACCAGCTGAGTGGTCTAGAGATATCTGAGCTTTTGCTGTAAACCCGTAGTAGAAGATGTCTAACTGCACCCATTCTGAAAATATTTCAGAGGGGTATTTCCTTAGCATCTCTCTGTACCTCTCCCAGGCGTTGTAAAGGGATTCGTTATCCTCTTGTTTAAAGCCTTGGATGTCCAGCCTTAGCTGTGTCATCCTTTTAGGAGGGAAATATTGATTCAGGAATTTGTCTGACAACTGTTTTCATGTTCTTATGCAAGCTTTAGGTTGGTTATTTAACCACCTCTTAGCTTGGTCTTTTACAACAAATGAAAATAGTAATAATCTGTAGACATTATGATCTACTTACTTATCATGTACTGTGTCAGCAATTTATAAGAATTGTGCCAGAAACTCAGTAGGTTCTTCCTGTAGAAGACCGGAATACTGGCAATTTTACTGCACCATGATAATGAGCTGAGGATTCAACTCAAAACTACTGACTTCGATGGAGGGTATACAGATACTACCTCCATATGAAGCAGTAGTGGGGTTAGCATATGACCCCAGAGTCTTTCTGGACTGTTCATTTCCACTTAGGTCCATGATGGAGAAAAGGGAGATGAAGTTGATTTATTTTATTTACTTTATTGTATTTATTTATTAAAATTTTTTTCCGAAGTAATAAAATAAAATAAATAAAAAATTAAAAAAAAACTAAAATAGAAAAAATTGAAAATATTTTATGAGGATTTTCGAAAAAAAAGAGGAGAGAGAAAGTGGTTAGGATGTTTTTGAAAAAAGATATGATTTTAAAAAAATCTTAAAAGGATATGGTTTGAAAAATTTTGACCAAGTCAACCCAAGGGATTCAAAAATTATGAGCAATTAAAGGAAAACACACAAAATACACAAGACTTAAAATTTTTAGATCCAATGCTCCTTGTTTTCGAAAATTTTGGAGGGAAAACACCAAGCCACACCAAACTTAAAAATTTTAAGATCAAAACACAAAGAAGACTCAAGAACACTTTGAAGATGCACAAGAACAACAAGAACAAAAGAAAAGAACACCAAACTTAAAATTTTTAGAAAACCAAAATAAACTTTTCGAAAACTAAGGAAAAATTAACAAGAGAACACTAAACTTAAAATTTGGTACAAGATTTAATCAAAGAAAAATTATTTTTTAAAAAAAGTTTTAAAAGAAAGATACCCAATTACCAATAACACAAGCACAACGCTCTAGCCAACTGAGCTATAAATTTAACGTGTTTTAAAAAGGTATTTAATATATATATAATTTTTTGAAAACTGATAATTTGAAAATGCACAAGAAAAACAAGAAAAGACACAAAACAAGAAAAACTAAAGATCAAACAAGAAAAAATAGCAAGAACGACTTGAAGATCAAGCAAGAACAATGAACGCAAACTCAAAAATTTTAAGAAAAATAAAAGCATGCAATTGACACCAAACTTAAAATATGAAACTAAACTCAAACAAAAGACTCAAAGAAAAATTAAAAACTAATGAAGAAAAATAATATTTTTGAAAGATTTTTAAAAGGAATAATAAAAGATGCAATCCTAGTGACTCTAAACCAAAAAGATAAATTTTCCTAATCTAAGTAACAAGATAAACCGTCAGTTGTTCAAACTCGAACAATCCCCGGCAACGGCGCCAAAAACTTGGTGCACGAAAATTACACTCACACTATGTAATTCCGTACAACTAACCAGTAAGTGCACTAGGTCGTCCAAGTAATACCTTACATGAGTAAGGATCGATCCCACAGAGATTGCCGGCTTGAAGCAAGCTATGGTTATCTTATTATTCTTAGTCAGGATATCAATAGTGGTTCTTAAATTTAATTGTGAAAGTGATAGAGCATGAAATGAATACTTGTTACGCAGTAATGGAGAATGGGTTAGAGTTTTGGAGATGCTCTGTCCTTTGAATTTCTGCTTTCCTACTATCTTCTTTTTCACGCACGCAGGTCTCCTTCCATGACAAGTTGTATGTTAGTGGATCATCATTGTCAATGGCTACCAGCCATTCTCTTAGTGAAAAGGGTCCATGTACATGGCTAATCATCTGTTGGTTCTCACTAATGTTGGAATAGGATCCATTGATCCTTTTGCGTTTGTCACCACGCCCAGCATTCGTGAGTTTGAAGCTCGTCACAGTCATCCCTTCCCAGATCCTACTCAGAATACCACAGACAAGGTTTAGACTTTCCGGATCTCAGGAATGCTACCAATTGATTCTAGCTTATACCACGAAGACTCTGATCTCACGGGTTTGAATGCTCTGTTATCAGGAGAGGCAGTCAAACTCGTGAGCCAGGAACCCAAGAGACATCCATTCAATCTAAGGTAGAACGGAAGTGGTTGTCAGGCACGCGTTCATAGGTTGAGAATGGTGATGAATGTCACGGATCATCACATTCATCATGTTGAAGTGCGAATGAACATCTTAGAATAGAAACAAGCGTGATTGAATAGAAAACAAAAATACTTGCATTAATTCATCGAGACACAGCAGAGCTCCTCACCCCCAACCATGGGGTTTAGAGACTCATGCTGTCAAAGATACAAATTCAGATGTAAAATATCATGATGTACAAAATAAATCTCTAAAAGTAGTTTTTATACTCAACTAGTAACCTAGGTTTACAGAAAATGAGTAAACTAAGATAGATAGTGCAGAAATCCACTTCTGGAACCCACTTGGTGTGTACTGGGGCTGAGTATTAAAGCTTTCACGTGCATAGGCTATTCTTGGAGTTAAACGCCAGTTTGTAACCTGTTTTTGGTGTTTAACTCTAGTTTGTAACTTGTTTCTGGCGTTTGACGCCAGAATAGGGCAGAAAGCTGGCGTTGAACGCCAGTTTGCGTCATCTAAACTTGGGCAAGGTATGAACTATTATATATTGCTGGAAATCCCTGGATATCTACTTTCCAACGCAATTAAGAGCACGCCATTTGAATTTTTGTAGCTCCAAAAATTCCACTTCGAGTGCAGGGAGGTCAGAATCCAACAGCATCAGTAGTCCTTTATCAGCCTCTAAATCAGATATTTGCTCAGGTCCCTCAATTTCAGCCAGAAAATATATGAAATCACAGAAAAACACACAAACTCATAGTAAAGTCCAGAAATGTGATTTTTGCATAAAAAATAATAAAAATATACTAAAAAGTAGCTAGATCCTACTAAAAACTATATTAAAACACCTCCAAAAAGCGTATAAAATATCCGCTCATCATCATCAATTTCAATAACCATCACCAAATAATATCTAACATTAACCAAATCCATCTAGATGTTTATTCCTCACATTATCCCCATAAAACTAGCATCCTTCACCAATTGTCATCAAAATCAACATTCATACTCCTCATCAATCAACCTCAACATTATCAATCATTATCAACATTCATATTACCACAATCAACATACACACTCACTAGCATCAACCAATATCATAATATATCATTAACACCAATAGCCTTCATACCCCTTATCAATCTCCCACTCACCATCAAACATCAAATTTTAATACAATTAAACATACACCCAAACATTCAATCCTATCTTAAGGTCAACTAGCCTAAGTGTCCAGAAACATTACATATTACATAAAGAAAACCAAAACCATACCTTGGTCGATTTCTAATATGTGCAAACACCAAAAGCTTGGCACCAACAAGCTTCCATCAAGCTCCAAACCACCAAAGCCAAACCAAAAGCCACAACCAACTCCAAAAACAAGCTTCATACATACAACATAACCATGCATTAACAACTAAAGCTCACTCTACACTAAATCACAAGGATATAGAGGTTCTTTACCTTATCCAATGGTAATTGGGGAAAAGCCCAACAATTATCCGCTACTAGAGATCACCTAAACAAGCAAAATCACAAAATCTACTCAAAAACTCTAACCCAAAAAATGCCAAAAGATAAGGCTGGAAACTGGAGCTTGAGCTTCTAGTTCTTACCAGAATTTCTTAAATATAAATGAAGAGCTCGACAAGAGCTTCGCGTGGCTGCAAACAGCTCATCAATCGGAGTTCCGTAGCTCAAGTTATGGCTAGAACAAGGAGAAGGTGAATAGTGCTATCCCTCTTCTCCTCTCTTCACCATCTCAGCACCCCCTCTCATGTTTCTAGGGTTGAAATGAGCTGAAAGTTCATTAAACATGTATATATATGTTGAGCCTTCGGCTCGATTTGGGCCTGGTCTAACCCGCTAGCGTTTTTAATCCGTTTGGCCCACTTTAGGCCAAAACCTATAAGATTAACGCCAGGTTTTCGATTCAAAATTATTATCTTTCCAAAATAATAAATCAAATTTTAAAATCTTATTTTCCAAAATACGCAATACTGGACAGACTAGAGCCGGTATTGCTAGCTTAAGTGCTAGTACGTATTTTTACAAAAACTTTTCGAAAAAGATACATTTTCCAATTCAGAAAAATTCATTGAAATCAAATTTCACCTTTACATTTTCAAATTAAAACTTCTAAATTTTGAATCTACTTCGGGCATTTAAAAATTATTATTTTTACTAAAGTGATTAACCCGATTCTTACATTTAACACCTATCCTAGCGTTTAATACCACCACCCTTGGTGCCATTTCAGGCGCTAAACGCCCAGATCCATGTCTAAAGCCACTGCTTCTACCCACTTGAACACATAATCAACTGCCACCAAGAAAGGGGTTGTTCGGGTGTCTAGATGGGGGCGTGCTCTACCTCTTCATTTTTCTTCTCTGGAGCTTTTTTTCAACTGGCTCCTCATTAACCTTCGCTTCTGAACCTTCCACCTTACCACTTCTCAGGTGTATGGCCTTGCACTGTTCTTTTGGATTAGGCATTGTGTCACTAAGAAGAGTATTAGGAGGCCTCTCAGCTACTTGCTTGCTCAACTGACCCACTTGAATCTCCAAGTTTCTGAGTGAAGCTCTGATTTTTTGTATAAAACTATTAGTATTCTTGGAGAGCTCTGAAACTATAGATGCCAAGGCAGTAGAATTCTGAGACTGAGAAGCTGCTTGTTGTGGCTGAGAAGGCTGAAACTGATGGTTATTGAAGTTGTTCTGATTAAAACTGCCCTGAGAATTATTGTTGAAATTCAGTTGCCTCTGAGGTTGATCTCTCCATCCAAAGTATGGGTGATTCCTCCACCCCTGATTAAATGTCTTGGAATAGGGATCATTGTTAGGATTTCTGGAGAAATTTCTCATGTAATTAACCTGTTCAGGAATAAATTGGCCATATTCATAATTCTCACATTGAGGGAAGCCACCACTAATGTCATAGGAAGTGTCTTGAGCATTAACAGATGAAACTTACATTTCACTCAAGTGTTAAGTACTGGCATTAATCTGTTGAGACATGGCCTTGTTTTGAGTAAGAATCGCATCCAAAGTATCTAATTCCATGACTTTTTTCTTCATAGAGGTTCTCTCAGAGGAATGCAAACATTGGTTGTTGGCAACCATCTCATTCAACTTAATAGCCTTTTCAGGAGTCTTCTTCATGTGAAGGGATCCGCCTGCAGAATTATCTAAAGACATTTTGGCAATCTCAGAGACTCCATCATAGAAGATCTGTAACTGAATCCAGTCTGAAAACATGTCAGAAGGACATTTTCTGAGCATCATCTTGTACCTCTCCCAAGCTTCATAGAGAGACTTAGCCTTTCTCTGCCTGAAAGTCTGAACATCAGTCCTCAGCTTAGTCAGCTTCTGAGGTGGAAAGAACATGGTAAAGAACCTATTGACCACCTTATCCTAAGTATCCAAGCTCTCCTTGTGTTTTCTGTCAAGCCACTGCTTAGCTCTGTCCCATATAGTAAATGGGAAGAGAAGCAATTTATAAACATCAGGATGAACTC
The DNA here is from genome assembly GCF_014773155.1 of Arachis stenosperma. Lineage (NCBI taxonomy): Eukaryota > Viridiplantae > Streptophyta > Magnoliopsida > Fabales > Fabaceae > Arachis > Arachis stenosperma. Next base: position 41,937,762 of record NC_080386.1, read on the forward strand.
TATTAGTCTTTACAGTGTCACAAATTTGTAGAAATTTTGAGATAAACAAGTTTGGGTCTTCCTGCAGGAGTCCGTGAAATTGGCAATTTTTTTGCACTAGAGAAATCAACTGAGGTTTCAGCTCAAAGTTGTTAGTAACCATAGGGGATATAGCAATGCTATTCTCATAGAAATTAGGACTAGGAGTAGTGTATGAGCCAAGTGTTCTCCTAGGTTGCTCAGATACATTAGGAGGATTAACAACATTGGGATTAACCACATTATTATTGTTAAACTCCATAGTGGACTCTTCAATTCTCAAAGTTGTCCTTGAGATTCTCAGCAGCTTTATAAGCTCTAGCCTGCTGTAAACGCCTTTTCAAGGTCTTTTCAATCTCAGGATCAAAATTAAGAAGAGGTTCTTTGTTCTTGTTCCTACTCATAAACAAATAGAAAACAAGAAAAAATAGGAATCTCTACGTCAGAGTGAAGAGAATTCTCAGTGAAGTAGCTTGAGTGAATGAAAAAAATAAAATAAAATAAAATAAAATAAAATAACATTAAAATTTTTGAAAACTAATAAGAAAAATAAACCAAATTTTTTGAAATAATGAGGGAAAATAAATAAGAAGAATAAAATAAAGAGACTACGGGGACACCAAACTTAATATTCAGAATAGAAGAAAAAAAATTTTAAATAGAATAAAACTAAATTTTTCGAAAAACTAATGAAGAAACTTAAACAAAGTTAAAACAAAGAGCGTCTAATCTAAGCGATCAAATAACGGATAGTTGTCAATCACAATCAATCTCTGGCAACGGCGCCAAAAATTTAGTGTGGTATTTCAAAACCACGACTAAACCGGCAGGTGCACCACGTCGTACCAAGTAATACCTGATGAGCGGATAATTTATACGCTTTTTGGCATTGTTTTTAGTATATTTTTAGTATCTTTTAGTTAGTTTTTAGTATATTTTTATTAGTTTTTAGTTAAAATTCACTTTTCTGGACTTTACTATGAGTTTGTGTGTTTTTCTGTGATTTCAGGTATTTTCTGGCTGAAATTGAAGGTTCTGAGCAAAAATCTGATCCAGAGACTGAAAAGGACTGCAGATGCTGTTGGATTCTGACCTCCCTGCACTCGAAGTGGATTTTCTGGAGCTACAGAAGCCCAAATGGCGCGCTCTCAACGGCGTTGGAAAGTAGACATCCTGGGCTTTCCAGCAATATATGATAGTCCATACTTTGCCCGAGATTTGATGGCCCAAACCGGCGTAGCAAATCAGCATCAGAAATTCCAGCGTTAAACGCCGGAACTGGCATAAAACTTGGAGTTAAACGCCCAAACTGGCATGAAAGCTGGCGTTTAACTCCAGAAAAGGTCTCTACACGAAATTACTTCATTGCTCAGCCCAAGCACACACCAAGTGGGCCCGGAAGTGGATTTTTCTGTCATTTACTCATTTCTGTAAACCTTAGGATACTAGTTTACTATTTATAGGACCTTTTGACATTGTATCCGTACCTTATGACCTCATGACATTTTTTACACGTTTCTTGTGTACCTTCCACGGCATGAGTCTCTAAACCCCATGGTTGGGGGTGAGGAGCTCTGCTGTGTTTTGATGGATTAATGCAATTACTACTGTTTCTTATTCAATCATGCTTGCTTCCATTCTAAGATATCACTTGCTCCTAACCCGGATGAATGTGATGATCTGTGACACTCATCATCATTCTCAACTATGAACATGTGCCTGACAACCACCTCTGTTCTACCTTAGATTAAGTAGATATCTATTGGATTCTTTAATCGGAATCTTCGTGGTATAAGCTAGAACTGATGGCGGCTTTCAAGAGAGTCCGGAAGGTCTAAACCTTGTCTGTGGTATTCTGAGTAGGACTCAATGATTGAATGACTGTGACGTGCTTCAAACTCCTGAAGGCGGGGCGTTAGTGACAGACGCAAAAGAATCACTGGATTCTATTCCGGCCTGATTGAGAACCGACAGATGATTAGCCTATGCTGTGACAGAGCATCAGGCACGTATTTTCACTGAGAGGATGGGAGGTAGCCATTGACAACGGTGAAACCCTACATACAGCTTGCCATGGAAGGAGCCTTGCGTGTTTGATGAAGATGACAGTAGGAAAGCAGAGATTCGGAAGATGGAGCATCTCCAAAGCCTCAGCCTATTCTCCATTACTGCAAAACAAGTACCTTTTTCATGTTCTTTTGCTTTTTACAATCAATCCTGATAATTTCTGATATCCTGACTAAGACTTACAAGGTAACCATAGCTTGCTTCAAGCCGACAATCTCCGTGGGATCGACCCTTGCTCACGCAAGGTATTACTTGGACGACCCAGTGCACTTGCTGGTTAGTTGTGCGGGGTTGCAAAAGTGTTATTGCAATTTCGTGCACCAAGTTTTTGGCGCCGTTGCCGGGGATTGTTCGAGTTTGGACAACTGACGGCTTATCTTGTTGCTTAGATTAGGACTGTTTTATTTTTGTTGGTTTAGAGTCTTTTAGTTGAAGTCTAGTTTCATATTTTAAGTTTGGTGTCCATTGCATGCTTTTGTTTTTTTTCTTCTAGTTTTTCGAAATTGCATGTTCTTAGTCCCTTTTTGATTCATAAAAATTCCAAGTTTGGTGTCCTCTTTGTGTTTTTCCTTTAAAATTTTCGAAAATTAGTGTTTGACTTTCTAAAAATTTTAAGTTTGGTGTCTTTTTGTTGTTTTTCTCTTTCCTCTTTTTAAAAAAATCAAATCTTTTTCATAAAAACTTTTCAATCATATCTTTTTAATTGCTGTTTTCAAAATCTTTTTAATTAACTAATTGATTCAGTTCTCAATTTGCTTTGATCTTATTTTTCTTTTTGATTTTCGAATTTTTTTTGTTTTATTTTCCTTTTGTTTTATTTTATTTTTATTTTTTCGGTTATTTAAAAAAACAAAATTTATCTCTTTGCAATCATTATTATTTCCCTTTTGTCCACTATTGACTCAAGTGGAATTAATCAGTCCAAGAGGACTCTGGGGTCATATGCTAACCCCATTACAGCTGCATATGGGAGTAGCATCTGTATACCTCCCATCAAAGCAAGCAGCTTTGAGCTAAACCCTCAACTCATTATCATAGTGCAGCAAAATTGCCAGTATTCCGGTGTTCCACAGGAAGAACCTACTGAGTTTCTGGCACAGTTCTTACAAATTGCTGACACAGTACATGATAAAGAGGTAGATCAGGATGTCTACAGACTATTACTGTTTCCATTTGCTGTAAAAGATCAAGCTAAAAGGTAGTTGAATAACCAACCTACAGCAAGCATAAAGACATGGAAACAGTTATCAGACAAATTCCTGAATCATTTCTACCCTCCAAAGAGGATGACACAGCTAAGGCTGGACATCCAAGGCTTTAAACAAGAGGATAATGAATCCCTTTATAATGCCTGGGAGAGGTATAGAGGTATGCTTAGAAAATGCCCCTCTGAAATGTTTTCAGAGTGGGTACAGTTAGACATCTTCTACTATGGGCTCACAGAAAAAGCTCAGATGTCTTTAGACCACTTAGCTGGTGGATCTATACACATGAGGAAGACAATTGAAGAAGCTCAAGAGCTTATAGACACTGTTGCTAGAAACCAATACTTATATTCTAGCAATGAGTTCGTTCCAAAAGAGGAGGTCATGGCATTAGTCACTGATCCTAATCCTCAAGAACAGATGAATGAGCTTAATCAACAATTGCTCCTGATGACAGAACAGTTAGCAGAATTTAAAGAAATGCTCCATGATACTAAAGTTGCTAACAAGAACATAGAACTGCAGTTGAATCAAGCAAAACAGCAAATATCTAAACAGATAACAGAAGGATGTCAAGCAGTTCAACTAAGGAGTGGGAAAACACTGAACACCACTGCTCAAAGGAGCAAGAAGCCAAACAAAGAACAATTGACAGAGGATAACCAAACCACTGTTCAAAATCCCTCTGAGGACAATAAGAGCCCAGAGAGGAATATTATTGGCGTTCAAACGCCAGAAAGGGAAGGAAAGTTGGCGTTAAACGCCCATTCCTTGCCCAGTTCTGGCGTTCAAACGCCAGAAAAGGGGGAGAAGTTGGCGTTTAACGCCCAATCTTCACCCATTCCTGGCGTTCAAATGCCCAAGGAGGATCAGGCACCTGAGAGTGCTGATAATTATCCCTCTAACAAGGCTTTTTCAACCACTTCTGTAAGGAATAAACCTGCAGCATCTAAGGTTGAGGAATATCAAGCCAAGATGCCTTATCCTCAGAAACTCCGCAATGCGGAACAGGATAAGCAATTTGCCCGCTTTGCAGACTATCTAAGGACTCTTGAAATAAAGATTCCGTTTGCAGAGGCACTTGAGCAAATACCTTCTTATGCTAAGTTCATGAAAGAGATCTTAAGTCATAAGAAGGATTGGAGAGAAACTGAAAAAGTGTTTCTCACTGAAGAATGCAGTGCAGTCATACTAAAAAGCTTACCAGAAAAGCTTCAAGATCCTGGAAGCTTTATAATACCATGTACATTAGAAGGCGCTTGCACCAAGACAGCCCTATGTGATCTTAGAGCAAGCATCAATCTAATACCTGCATCCACTATCAGAAAGCTTGGGTTGGCTGGAGAAGTCAAACCAACCAGGATATGCCTCCAACTTGCTGATGGCTCCATTAAACACCCATCAGGCATAATAGAGGACATGATTGTCAAGGTTGGGCCATTTGCCTTTCCCACTGACTTTGTGGTGCTGGAAATGGAGGAGCACAAAAGTGCAACTCTCATTCTAGGAAGACCATTCCTAGCAACTGGACGAACTCTCATTGATGTACAAAAAGGGGAAGTAACCCTGAGAGTCAATGAGGATGAGTTCAAGTTGAATGCTGTGAAAGCAATGCAGCATCCAGACACACCAGATGACTGCATGGGCGCTGACATTATTGACTCTCTGGTAGAAGAGATCAATATGACTGAAAGCCTAGAATCAGAGCTTGAGGACATCTTCAAAGATGCTCAACCTGATCAAGAAGAACTAGAGGAAGTAAAGGAATTTTCGAAAATTCCTCAGGAGGAGGATAAACCTCCCAAACCTGAACTCAAACCTCTACCACCATCTCTGAAATATGCATTTCTAGGAGAGGGTGACACTTTTCCAGTGATTATAAGCTCTGCTTTAGATCCACAGGAAGAGGAAGCACTGATTCAAGTGCTAAGGACGCACAAGACAGCTCTTGGGTGGTCCATAAGTGATCTTAAGGGCATTAGCCCAGCTAGATGCATGCACAAGATCCTATTGGAGGATAACGCCAAACCAGTGGTCCAACCACAGAGGCGGCTAAATCCAGCCATGAAGGAGGTGGTGCAGAAAGAGGTCACTAAATTACTAGAGGCTGGAATTATTTATCCTATTTCTGATAGCCCCTGGGTGAGCCCTGTCCAAGTTGTTCCCAAAAAGGGAGGCATGACAGTGGTTCACAATGAAAAAAATGAACTGGTTCCTACAAGGACAGTCACAGGGTGGCGTATGTGTATTGACTACAGAAGGCTCAATACAGCCACCAGAAAGGATCATTTTCCTTTACCATTCATAGACCAAATGCTAGAAAGACTAGCTGGTCATGACTATTACTGCTTTTTGGATGGCTACTCAGGCTACAACCAAATTGCAGTAGATCCCCAGGACCAAGAGAAAACAGCATTTACCTGCCCTTCTGGCGTGTTTGCCTATAGGAGAATGCCTTTTGGTCTGTGCAATGCACCTGCAACCTTTCAGAGGTGCATGCTCTCTATCTTCTCAGACATGGTGGAGAAATTTCTGGAAGTCTTCATGGATGACTTTTCAGTATATGGAGATTCATTCAGCTCCTGTCTTAACCACCTATCACTTGTCCTGAAAAGATGCCAAGAGACTAACCTGGTTTTAAACTGGGAGAAATGTCACTTTATGGTGACTGAAGGAATTGTCCTTGGGCACAAAATTTCAAGCAGGGGAATAGAGGTGGATAAGGCAAAGGTAGAGGTAATTGAAAAATTACCACCACCTGCCAATGTTAAGGCAATCAGAAGCTTTCTTGGGCATGCAGGATTCTACAGAAGGTTTATAAAGAATTTTTCGAAAATTGCCAAACCTCTAAGTAATCTGCTAGCTGCTGACACTCCATTTATCTTTGATAATGAGTGCCTGCAGGCATTTGAGACCCTGAAAGCTAAGCTGGTCACAGCACCAGTTATCTCTGCACCAGATTGGGCATTACCATTTGAATTAATGTGTGATGCCAGTGATCATGCCATTGGTGCAGTGTTGGGACAGAGGCATAATAAACTTCTGCACGTCATTTATTATGCTAGCCGTGTTCTAAATGATGCACAGAAGAATTACACAACCACAGAGAAAGAGTTACTTGCAGTGGTTTATGCCATTGACAAATTTAGATCCTACCTAGTGGGATCAAAGGTGATTGTGTACACTGACCATGCTGCTCTTAAATACTTACTCACAAAGCAGGATTCAAAACCCAGGCTTATCAGATGGGTGTTGCTTCTGCAAGAGTTTGATATAGAAATAAGAGACAGAAAAGGGACAGAAAACCAAGTGGCTGATCATCTGTCCCGAATAGAACCAGTAGCTGGGGCGTCCCTCCCTTCTACTGAGATCTCTGAGACTTTCCCAGATGAGCAACTCTTTGCCATTCAGGAAGCTCCATGGTTTGCAGATATTGCAAATTATAAAGCTGTGAGGTTCATACCCAAGGAGTACAGCAATGTGCAAAGAAAGAAATTAATTTCAGATGCAAAGTACTACCTCTGGGATGAACCATATCTCTTTAAGAGATGTGCTGACGGAGTGATCCGCAGATGTGTACCCAGAGAAGAAGCACAAAAGATCTTATGGCATTGCCATGGATCACATTATGGAGGACATTTTGGAAGTGAGCGAACAGCCACTAAAGTCCTCCAGTGTGGCTTTTACTGGCCTACTCTCTATAAAGATTCCCGAGAGTTTGTGCGTAACTGTGACAGTTGCCAAAGAGCTGGTAACCTGCCTCACGGATATGCCATGCCTCAACAAGGGATATTAGAGATAGAATTGTTTGATGTATGGGGAATTGACTTCATGGGGCCATTCCCACCATCATACTCAAACACTTACATTCTGGTGGCAGTGGACTATGTATCTAAGTGGGTAGAAGCAACTGCTACACCCACTAATGATACCAAGACCGTGCTGAAATTCCTCCAGAAACACATCTTCAGCAGGTTTGGTGTTCCCAGAGTACTAATCAGTGATGGGGGCACTCATTTCTGCAATAGACTGCTACACTCTGCTATGGTTAGACACGGAATTAGCCATAAAGTGGCAACTCCGTATCATCCATAGACAAATGGGCAAGCAGAAGTCTCTAACAGAGAACTAAAAAGAATCCTAGAACGGACTGTGATGGCCCGAAGAAAGGATTGGGCAAAAAGCTTGGATGATGCTCTGTGGGCATACAGAACAGCATTCAAGACTCCTATAGGAACCTCTCCATACCAACTGGTGTATGGGAAGGCCTGTCATTTGCCTGTGGAACTGGAACATAAAGCCTACTGGGCAACCAGATTCCTAAACATGGATGCTCAGTTAGCTGGTGAAAAAAGATTGCTTCAGCTAAATGAGCTAGAGGAGTTCAGACTCAATGCCTTTGAAAATGCTAAAATTTATAAGTAAAAGGCAAAGAAGTGGCATGACAAAAGATTGTCAACCAGAGTCTTTGAACCAGGACAAAAAGTTCTGCTCTTCAACTCCAGGCTCAAATTGTTTCCAGGAAAACTCAAATCCCGGTGGAGGGGTCCGTATGTGATTACAGGAGTGTCACCATATGGATATGTTGAGCTTCAGGATATTGATTCTGACAAGAAGTTCATTGTTAATGGACAGAGAATCAAGCACTATCTTGAAGGAAATCTTGAGCAGGAATGCTCAAAACTGAGACTTGAGTGATTCTTAGCAGAAGTCCAGCTAAAGACAGTAAAGAAGCGCTTGCTGGGAGGCAACCCAGTCATTAGGAGGGTATATGATTAGTTCTTACAGAGGCAAGTATCAAAAATGAAGGAATTCACAGAGTTACAGAAGGATTCAGCTCAAAAAGCAGAGAAAATGAGCTTACTGGCGAAAAAACGCCAGTAAGGGGCATTTTGGGCGTTAAACGCCAGAATGGGTACCATTCTGGGTGTTTAACGCCAGGAATGGTGCCATTTTGGGCGTTAAACGCCAGAATGGGCACCATTCTGGGCGTTTAACGCCAGGTGTGCAGCATCCTGGGCGTTCTGAAAAACGCCCAGTGACAAAGGATTTCTGGCGTTTAACGCCAGCCAGGGCACCTGGCTGGGCGTTAAACGCCCAAAAGGGGTAGCAAATGGGCGTTAAACGCCAGAATGGGTGCCATTCTGGGCGTTTAACGCCAGAAAGGTGGGGGGACCACATTTTTGTTTTCAACTCAAATTTTTTCAAACTTTCCTCTTTTTACCCATACTCTTCTACATAAATGCACTTCAACCTTTCATCATTCACTTTCAGATCTTCACAAATCAAAACCATTCTTCAAATCTATTTCAAATTAATCTCAAATCTTCTTCAAAAACTCACCCTTTTCTCAATTTCTTTCCATATCTTCTCAAATCTTCTTTCTAATTTTTATTTTTTTCGAAATCTCTTCTCCCCACCCTTATAAATTCACGTTTGGAACCCCCTTTGCCCACACCATTCGAATTTCCTCTTCCTCTCTCTCTCTCTTCTTTCTTTTCTTTTGCTTGAGGACAAGCAAACCTCTAAGTTTGGTGTGCTTTTCCGTGATCACTAAGCCAAGATTCATCAATATCATGGCTCCTAAGGGAAAACAAACCAATTTAAGAGGCAAGAAAGAGAATAATCCAAAGAACCTTTGGAATCAAGAGAAGTTCTTAACCAAAGAACATGAAGACCATTATCACAAAATAATGGGTCTGAGGTCAGTGATCCCGGAAGTGAAATTTGATCTGAAAGAAGATGAATATCCGGGGATCCAAGAGCAAATTCGAAACAGAGGATGGGAAGTTCTAACCAATCCTGAGACAAAGGTTGGAAGGAACATGGTTCAGGAATTCTACTCAAATCTGTGGCTGACAGATAAGCAGAGAATGACTGGAACCGCTTACCATACTTATAGAACCATGGTCAGAGGGAAAGTTATGTACTTCCATCTGGACAAAATAAGAGAAATCTTCAAATTGCCTCAACTGCAAGATGATCCTGACTCCTTTAATAGGAGGATGGTGAGAGTAGATAAAGGGCTGGATCAAGTTCTAGAGGACATATGCCTCCCTGGAACTAAGTGGATAACCAATTCAAAGGGTGTCCCAAACCAACTCAAGAGGGGAGACCTCAAACCAATTGCAAGAGGTTGGCTAGACTTTATTGGGCGTTCCATATTGCCCACTAGCAACCGTTCTGAGGTCACCATCAAGAGAGCAGTGATGATTCATTGCATTATGCTTGGAAGAGAAGTGGAGGTGCATCATGTGATTGCTTGTGAGATCTACACAATTGCAAATAAGAATTCCACTGAAGCCAAATTGGCTTACCCAAGCTTGATCTCCTTGCTCTGTAAAGAGGCTGGGGTGAAGATGGGAGTAGATGAGTTCATACCCATTGAACATCCAATCACCAAGAAATCAATAGAGGGACAAGTGCAAGACAACTCTATCAAAAGGAGGGCGCAGGAATTCCTCCCTGAATTCCCAAGAATTGACTACTGGACCAGCCTAGAAGCATCTATTACCAAGTTGCAAGAAACTATGGAGCAACTGAAGGAAGAACAGCAGAATCAAAACTGCATGCTCTGCAAATTACTGAAGGAACAAGAGAAGCAGGGGTGTGAAATTCAAGAGATGAAACGCCAAAAGCTCTCCTCCCAAGCTGAGGGAGCATCCACTTCTCAAAATCAAGGTTGTTGAGTCCTAACTCTGTGAAAACCTCTATCATTAGGAGCCTATTGTTTTCGTTTTTTATTTTATTTTGTTTCATCTTATATTTATTCTCTGAGTCTTGTTCTTAATTCATAATTAATAAAATTAAAGTTTATGCCTTAAAGCTATGAATGTCTTATGAATCCATCACCTCTCTTAAAAGAAAAATGCTTTAATCACAAAAGAACAAGAAGTACAGGATTTCGAAATTTATCCTTGAAACTAGTTGAATTAGTTTGATGTGGTGACAATACTTTTGTTTTCTGAATGAATGCTTGAACAGTGCATATGTTTTTTGAATTTGATGTTTTGAGAATGTTAAATTTGTTGGCTCTTGAAAGAATGAGGAGAAAGAGAACTATTATTGAGGATCTGAAAAATCATCAAAATTGATTCTTGAAGCAAGAAAAAGCAGTGAAAAAAAAATTTTCGAAAAAAAAAAAAGAAAAAGAAAAAAAAAAGAGAGAAATAAAGTTGTGAACCAAGGCAAAAAGAGTGTGCTTAAGAACCCTGGACACCTCTAATTGGGGGCTTTAGCAAAGCTGAGTCACAATCTAAAAAGGTTCACCCAATTATGTGTCTGTGGCATGTATGTATCCGGTGGTAATACTGGAAGACAGAGTGCTTTGGGCCACAGCCAAGACTCATACACTAGCTATGTTCAAGAATCATTATACTTAACTAGGAGAATCAATAACACTATCTGAGTTCTGAGTTCTCATAGATGCCAATCATTCTGAACTTCAAAGGATAGAGTGAGATGCCAAAACTGTTCGGAGGCAAAAAGCTACTAGTCCCGCTCATCTAATTGGAGCTATGTTTCCTTGATATTTTGGAGTCTATAGTATATTCTCTTCTTTTTATCCTATTTTGATTTTCAGTTGCTTGGGGACAAGCAACAATTTAAGTTTGGTGTTGTGATGAGCGGATAATTTATACGCTTTTTGGCATTGTTTTTAGTATATTTTTAGTATCTTTTAGTTAGTTTTTAGTATATTTTTATTAGTTTTTAGTTAAAATTCACTTTTCTGGACTTTACTATGAGTTTGTGTGTTTTTCTGTGATTTCAGGTATTTTCTGGCTGAAATTGAAGGTTCTGAGCAAAAATCTGATCCAGAGACTGAAAAGGACTGCAGATGCTGTTGGATTCTGACCTCCTTGCACTCGAAGTGGATTTTCTGGAGCTACAGAAGCCCAAATGGCGCGCTCTCAACGGCGTTGGAAAGTAGACATCCTGGGCTTTCCAGCAATATATGATAGTCCATACTTTGCCCGAGATTTGAGGGCACAAACCGGCGTAGCAAATCAGCATCAGAAATTCCAGCGTTAAACGCCGGAACTGGCATAAAACTTGGAGTTAAACGCCCAAACTGGCATGAAAGCTGGCGTTTAACTCCAGAAAAGGTCTCTACACGAAATTACTTCATTGCTCAGCCCAAGCACACACCAAGTGGGCCCGGAAGTGGATTTTTCTGTCATTTACTCATTTCTGTAAACCTTAGGATACTAGTTTACTATTTATAGGACCTTTTGACATTGTATCCGTACCTTATGACCTCATGACATTTTTTACACGTTTCTTGTATACCTTCCACGGCATGAGTCTCTAAACCCCATGGTTGGGGGTGAGGAGCTCTGCTGTGTTTTGATGGATTAATGCAATTACTACTGTTTCTTATTCAATCATGCTTGCTTCCATTCTAAGATATCACTTGCTCCTAACCCGGATGAATGTGATGATCTGTGACACTCATCATCATTCTCAACTATGAACATGTGCCTGACAACCACCTCTGTTCTACCTTAGATTAAGTAGATATCTCTTGGATTCTTTAATCGGAATCTTCGTGGTATAAGTTAGAACTGATGGCGGCTTTCAAGAGAGTCCGGAAGGTCTAAACCTTGTCTGTGGTATTCTGAGTAGGACTCAATGATTGAATGACTGTGACGTGCTTCAAACTCCTGAAGGCGGGGCGTTAGTGACAGACGCAAAAGAATCACTGGATTCTATTCCGGCCTGATTGAGAACCGACAGATGATTAGCCTATGCTGTGACAGAGCATCAGGGACGTATTTTCACTGAGAGGATGGGAGGTAGCCATTGACAACGGTGAAACCCTACATACAGCTTGCCATGGAAGGAGCCTTGCGTGTTTGATGAAGATGACAGTAGGAAAGCAGAGATTCGGAAGATGGAGCATCTCCAAAGCCTCAGCCTATTCTCCATTACTGCAAAACAAGTACCTTTTTCATGTTCTTTTGCTTTTTACAATCAATCCTGATAATTTCTGATATCCTGACTAAGACTTACAAGGTAACCATAGCTTGCTTCAAGCCGACAATCTCCGTGGGATCGACCCTTGCTCACGCAAGGTATTACTTGGACGACCCAGTGCACTTGCTGGTTAGTTGTGCGGGGTTGCAAAAGTGTTATTGCAATTTCGTGCACCAATACCTCAGGTGAGTGAGGGTCGATCCCATGAGGATTGATGGACCGAGCAACAACAGTCAAATGATTCACTTAATTAGACAAACAGAAAAGAGTGTTTTGAGGTTTAAATTGCATTAAACAGTAACTTTTAATCAAACCGTAAATTTGGTGTGAGAAATGTATGAAAGAATAGTTGAAGTTTTAGAGATGTTTATTTTCTGGGTTTATATTTCTTACCAACTATTTTAATCATGCAAGATTCTATTCATGGCAAATTATAATTGACTAAACCCTAATTCCTTAGTAATTTAGTCTCCTTTAACCTAATCAACCGCCAATTCCTTGGTTACTTAATATAGATTAGAGGGTTAGGTTCATTTCTAGTTTATTAGCCACAAAACCCCTAATTACCCAAATATAAGAGGATTATATGTCACGTATGCCGTTAAGTCCAGGCAATTAGTGATTTAGGAGGAATTTACTTTCAAGCTAGTATTCAGGTGAGATAACTTTTCTAAGAATCAACAAGAATTCATGTAGAACAAGAGTTATTTTTCAGTACACTCATATTCATAAGATAAAGAACAAAAATATTCCTTGAATTTGAATCAATACATTAATTAAAATAGAGTAGCTATAGTTTTAATCCATAGAATAAACAGAGCTCCTAACCTTAACATAGGAGGTTTAGTTTCTCATGACCCAGAGAGAAAACTAGGGTTCGAAAGTATGTGAAAACTAGAATGAGAACAAGAGAAGTCGATAGACCCGAAGGGCTAAATCTTTTCCCTTTTATATCTAACCTAATTTGATTTGAAAATAAAAAAAAACTAATAAATTCTAAACCTAAAACACTGTGTTTTGAAATAATAATAATCAAAAGAAAATAAAATAAAACTAATTAATAACAAAATCTTTCTCCAACGAAGCCTTCCTTAAAATCCAAATTCGCAGTACTGGCGCTAAACGCCAGATTTAACATTTAGCGCTGATGAGGCAGAAAGGTTCCTTGGCGTTACTGTCTTTCTAGCGCTAAACACCAGGCTCGGCATTTAGCGCCCCATGAGGCAGTAAGCTCGCACATGTTACGAGGCACCTGGCGCTAAATGCCCAGGTCCGTATTTAGCACTAGCTTGACAGAATGGCTGTACGTATTTCAAAGCTTTTGGGTGCTAAACGCCAGGTGTGGCGTTTAATGCCAACTCAACAGAATCAAAATTCTTCTCTTTTCTTCTGAATAGACTCTGTCAAAACAATAGAACGGCTCAAATTGTAGCATCCAGATAGGCTTCAAACACTAAAATCTTAATAAAACTCAATAAATTCATATCTAAAATAATAAGAAAATAAATAAAAGATACTCACGCATAAAAAATAGATGCCCTCTATCTCTGTTCTCAATCTCTCTCCTTCCCTTTGTCTCTATCAGTGTTTCCCACTCTTGCTCGACAGTAGTACGACGACCTTGTGCTCCAGGGTGAGAAGAGAAGCGCCCTCACGACCTTCTTCTCTCTTTTTGAAATCCCTCTCCCTGGTTCTCTCTCTCCTTCCCTTTGTCTCTGTTAGTCTCTCCCTCTTTTGCTCGACGATAGTGCAATGACGTTGTGCTCCAGGGTGGGAAAAGAAGCCCCCTCGTGACCTTCTTCTCCCTCTCTTCGAAATCCCTCTCCCTGGTTCTCTCTCTCCTTCTCTTCGCCTCTGTCTATCTTTTCATCTCTTGATCGACGACAATGGAACAACCTTCCTTGCTGGCAATGGCCTTCTTTTTCTTCTTCTTCTTTGTTGCTTGTCCTCCTCTATCTGTCCTAACCCCAATTTCTTCTTCCTCTCTGCCCTAATCCTAATTTGTTTTGTTTACAAGAGAGGCAGATTGAGAATTATCAATTTTGAGTGAGGATATTTCAGGAATAAAATGTTATTAAAGTTTCAGTCCCAATCCATCAAAATTTTAGTCCCCTTTATCCTCACTTTTTAAAAATACTGAAATACTGAAATTTCAATTAATTTTAATATTAATTAATCGATTCGTTTGGTGTGTAAAACTAATTTTGGTTGCGATTTTTTGTTTCAATTGATATTTTTTATTGTTATATAGTGCCATAAGAGATATAAAACTAACTATATATATATATATATATATATATATATATATGAGAGTATCATTTTTTTTAAATAGCATAATAAGATAGTAATTTATTTCATATTGTATTGTATAAAAATTAGTTGTTAATTTAATAAAAAATTAAATAACTGAAATTGTACATTCAATAAAATATTATTTTGTAATTTTAAAATATTAGAAATATATTTTGAAAATGAATTAACTAAACATATTTTTATTATTTTCGATTCTTAAAAATAAATTTTTTTTCACAAACCAATCACATTTTTTAAAATGTGAAAAATTAAAAATAAAAATTATTTTTTAAAAATAAAAGCAGAAAACAAAAATAAAAAATAGTTTCACAAACCCGATCAGCCCCTTAAATTTTCAACATCTCAAGGACTAAAACTCTCAAAAAATTTCAAAGTCATAATGTGAGTATTTGAAGTCAATTTATTTAATTTTTTTTGTTTGTTACTTTAGTTTATTAGTTTACTTAAATTTTAAACTTTGTTTAGTATTTCTGTTATTTTAAACCATTTCTTTTAATTTATTAAATTCATTTATTATAATCTTTTTTCTCAAGTTCGTTCAATTATATTTTTATTATAAATTTGTTCCGATGTTATATGTAAATTTTGTGGTTGCAAGCCAGTTTCAATCGACATTAAATTATTAAAGCTTGATTCAATCAAGCGAAACAAAGACATCGTTACGTGAATTGTATGTCCGCATTTAATTCTATACGTAACTGGGCGAACTGACATAAATTCTAAAAAAATAATGGATACTCGTATTTAAAATTAGAATAATTTTTTTTAGAAAATAATATGTTTTTTTTAATTAATCCCAACATGCATTTCATTAAGTTCATCGAATAAATTGGTTAATTAACCACACCCACCATCATCCTGTGAACCACCTTCAGATTAATTCAATTTAAACGTAATCTAAACCACAACCAACACATTCACTAAATCACTTATGTGTTTCTTCCAATGCGGAGTAAATTACACATTTTTTGGCACTTCTTCACTAATTAGTTTTCCGAATAATCAATAAAATCTATTCTTATTGATATCACTGACATCACCACTGATGCATTTTAATATCAATATGTTTGATTAAATACATATTTGGAAGTACATCATCCCATTATTGCAACTCACTAGCCAACTCACTACTGAACTCACTACATTTTGAACTAGCCAGCTCGACATTTCCATATCTTTTTTTTTTCCCTCATCAACATATCCATATTTCACCCCAAGCTATTTGTATTTTTGGGGTATAAAACCCAAGGTAATTTTTTTTTTATATTAAAACCCCAAGCTAATTTATAGCTTAGGTAATGGAATTATATTTTCTCCCCACTCATCCACTAACCCAACCTACTCATCCCTAACCCCTTTTACATTAACGTTACTAAAAAAAAAATACAAACCTAATAGAACATTTCATTGTTATAATTGGAGCCCAATCACTTTGGCCCATTATAGCCAACCTTATCCACCGTATCCTATGCTGGCCCATTTCACTAAAGCCGAAAACATGAGTCGTTTAGCAGCCGCGCTCAACATAATACTACCTCGAGACAAACAGAAAAATTTGAGAAAGGTAAAAACTCAGGTACAGTCGACTTTATGCAAAATTGATAGTTGAGAATCATTAAATGAAAATTTAGTCAAATCAGTCAAATCATCTAACGGCTCTTAGTTATCAACTTCACGTGAAATCGACTGCACCTGAGTTTCCACCTTTGAAAAAATACTTAATTTGGTCCTTGAAGTTACATTCGAGCCTCAATTTAGTCCTTAAAATTTCATTGCCTCAATTTAGTCCCTAAATTTTTCAAATTTTAATCACGTTAGTTCCTGTGGTGGTTTTCGTCACAGAGTCATTACCGGAAAGATGACGTGTACAACAGAATGCCACGCTGGACTCCACTAAAATGACGTCGTTTTGGTTTGGCGCTCAAAAAGCCCAAAATGACGACGTATAGGCTGAAGAGATGGCAAACGTTTTAGTTAAACAGCCACTACACCATATTCTCCCCATAATAAGATTGTTCTTCTTCTTCTTTCTCTCCTCTTCAATGGCGCTGTTGTGAATCTGACTTATCAGATTCGTTGAAGTTGCGCTTCTCTTCTCTTCAACCACTTCATATTGCATCGGCTATCTTCTCTTCACCTGCATTGACTATGTTTGAGGTAAGGAAAATAGTGAAGAAAAAGACTTCTATACTTATGATGATGCTTTGTTTTTTTGCTTCACCTTTGGTTCCCCCTTTTTTTTCTTTTTTATGCATTTTGCTTTGCATGTGTTAGTGGTGCACGAAATTACACTTCGCACAACTGAATCAGCAAGTGCACTGGGTTGTCCAAGTAATACCTAAGTGAGTCAGGGTCGATCCCACGAGGATTGTTGGCTTGAATCAAGTTGCAGTTATTTTGTAGATCTAAGTCAGACGAATAGAAAAGTTATTTGTTTGTTTAAAGAGCATAAAAGTAAAATAAAGAAAACATTACTCAATTGATGGTGAAAACAATGATAAAAAGATGGTTAAGTCTTGGAGATGCCTTGTTCTCCTAGATCAATTCAGTTTTACTGTCTCCTCCAACTGTGAATGATTTCTTCTATGGTAGGATGTATGTGATCAACGCCTTTCTTGAGAGGTCATCAATGCTCCTCCAGATCTGAACCCCAGGGTTAGTGCAGATCCAGTCTGATTGAGGGTGAAGCTCCTGCAGTCTATTCTCCTTATTGATCCTACTCAAAATGCTATAGACAATGTCGATTCTTCTGGATCAGAGAATGATGCGCCTTTGGTCCTAGCCTCTACCACAAAGACTCTAATCTCCCCATACCTCGGCTGAACTGGTGTCTCGAGAAGTCCCCAATGAAGTCGTGGATTAGCCGTCTAAGATATGTATAATAAAGCTAGTGGTTCATCATTGTCCGATGAAAGACTCACTCTGAACCCATGTAGAAGGAGATAACCTTGTGCCGGTTCAACACATTCATAAAGATGAAGAACAAAGATACATCTTAGAATAAAGAATCAAACACAGATTGAAGATAGAACAGTAATACTTTATTAATCCATAAAACTCAGCAGAGCTCCTCCCCTTAACCTAGGAGGTTTAGAAACTCATACTGATAGAAAATACAATGAAAACGTGTAAAGTGTCAAAGGTCTTAGAAAAGTGTAAAAGTTCTCAAATAAATACTAGACTAATGACTAAGGATTACATAAGAAGGGTAAAACAGTCTTTTAGTGCTAAAATCAACTTCCAAGGCCCACTTGGTGAGTGTTTGGGCTAAGCTTGATTGAGATCTACGTGCTAGGAGGCTTCTACAGCATTGAACGCTGGCTAGGGGGTCCTCTTTGGGTGTTGAACGCTGGTCTCGTCCCCCTTGGGCATTGCACCCCAGAATAGGGCTGGAGGCTGGCGTTGAACGCCAGTTTTGAGCCTTTAATTCTGAAGCAAAGTATAAACTATTGTACATTTCTGGAAAGCCCTGGATGTTAGCTTTCCGTAGTCGTTAAGAACGCTCCATTTGGATGTCTGTAGATCTAGAAAAGCTCTTTCAAGTGCAAGAAGGTCAGATCTTGACAGCATCTGTAGTGCTTTCTCTGCCTCTGAATCAGACTTTTGCTCCAACTCCTCAATTTCAGCCAGAAAATCTCTGAAATTGCATAAAAACACACAAAATCAAACTAGAATCCAAAAATGGGAATTTTTCATTAAAACCTATGAAAACTTAATAAAACTTAAACAAACATACTAAAAACTATATGAAAATAATGGCAAAAAACGTATAAAATATCTACTCATCACAACACTAAACTTAAACTGTTCTTGTCCCCAAGCAACTAAAAAAAAAGTAGGATAAAAAGAAGTGTAAGACACAATAAATTTCAGAGTTTCAATGAAGTTTAGTTTCAATTAGATGAGCAGGACTTAGTAGCTTTTTTCTTCTGAATAGTTTTGGCATCTCACTATCCATTGAAACTCAAAAGTGCTGGCATCCTTAGGAACTTAGAATCCAGATGATATTATTGACTCTCCTAGTTGAGTTCTTTTTTGTTCTTGAACACAGCATTTTAGAGTCTTGGCCGTGGTCCTAAGCACTTTGTTTTCCAGTATTACCACTGGATACATTAATTTCACAGACACTTAACTAGGTGAACCCTTTCGGATTGTGATTTAGCTTTGCTAGAATCCCCAGATAGAGGTGTTCAGAGTTCTTAAGCACACTCTTTTTGCTTTTGATCACGACTTTAACTGCTCAGTCTCAAGCTTTTTTTTACTTGACACCTTCACACCACAAGCATATGGTTAGGAACACTATCCATTTGGAGTGCTTAGGCCAAGATCTTACTCCTTTTAGGTCCTCCTAACCATTGATACTCAAAGACTTGGATCCTTTTACCCTTGCCTTTTGGTTTAAAGGGTTATTGGCTTTTTCTGATTTTTATTTCTCTTTTGCTTTTTTTTTCTCAAGCATATATATATATTCCTTATATTGCTTTTTTTCCTGCTTTTTCTTGCTTCAAGAATCAATTTTTGGATTTTTCAGATTACCAATAATATTTTACTTTTATCATCATTATTTCAAGAGCCAACTTTCTTAATTTCAATTTCAAATATGCACTATTCTTTCATACATTCAGAAAATAAAAGCAATGCTACCACATCAAGATAAGTGAACTATTCTTAAGATAAACTCAAAATTCATGCAATTTAATTTTCTTTTTCAAATAAAATTTTCTTTTAAGTAAGGTGAGAGTTATATGGAACATTTTATAACTTTAAGACATAGATAGAAATGATCATGCAACAAGAATAAGAGAACAGATAATAAAACATAACAGAAAACAGAAAGATAACATAAGAAAAGGGGATTAAGAGAACAAATCCACCTTAATGATGGTGGCTACTACCCTTCCTTGAGGATCTAATGTAGTGCTTGATCTCTTCAATGTCACGCCCTTGTCTCTGTTGTTCTTCCCTCATAGCCCTTTGATATTCTCTAATTTCATTAAGGATGGTGGAATGCTCTTAATGCTCCAACCTCAATTGCTCCATATTAGTGTTCAATTCTCCCAGAGAATTATGAAATTGGTCCCAATAGCCTTGAGGAGGAAATTGCATCCCTTGAGATATCCAAGGGATTTCTTGCTGAGGCGGTTGCACAGGCTCATGTGCATGCTCTCTAGTTTGCTCCATCCTCTTCTTAGTAATGGACTTGTCTTTCTCAATGAAGATGTCTCCCTCTATGACAATTCTAACTAAATTGCATAGGTGACAAATGAGGTGAGAGAAAGCTAACCTTGCTTTGGTGGAAGGCTTTTAAGCTATCTTGTATAATTCTTGAGGTATCACCTCATGTACTTCCACCTCACTCCCAATCATGACGCAATGAATCTTGATGGCTCTGTCAATGGTCACTTCTAATCAATTGCTAGTAGGGATGATAGAGTGTTGGATAAATTTCAACCATCCTTTAGCTACGGGCTTGAGGTCAAGCCTTCTTAGTTGAATGGGCTTGTCTTGGGAATCCCTTTTCCACTGTGCTCCTTCCACACAGATGACTGAGAGCACTTGATCGAATCTCTTATCAAAGTTAACTCTTCTAGTGTAAGGATGTGGGTCTCCTTGCATCAAAGGCAAGTTGAATGCCAACCTCACACTTTTCGGACTAAAGTGAAAGATTCCCCTTCGGACCATGGTGCTCTAATTCTTGGGATTTGGATTCACACTAATGTCATGGTTTTTTGTGACCTATACATTAGCCTAGAACTCTTGCACCATTAAGATCCCAACCTCTTGGATGGGATTAGTTAGGACTTCCCAACCTCTTCTCCGGATCTCTCTTCGGATTTTCAGATACTCATTCTTCTTAAGCCTAAAAAGGACTTCAGGTATCACCTTCTTCTCTACCACTACTTCATAGAAGTGGTCTTGATGAGCTTTGGTGATGAATCTCTCCATCTTCCAAGATTCGGAGGTGGCGGCTACGGCCTTTCCTTTCCTCTTTCTAGAGGGTTCTCCAACCTTGAGTACCATAAGTGGTAATGGAAAGCAAAAAAAGCAACACTTTTCCCACACCAAACTTAAAAGCTTTGCTCGTCCTCGAGAAAAAAATAAATAAAATAAAAGAATGGAGTAGAAGGAGAAAAAAATAGAAGAAGAAGGAGGGAGAAAGCAATTCGGCCAAGGGGGCTTTGATGTTTATGGAAGGTGCGTGTATGAAGGGTTAGAATGAGGGGTATTTATAGGAGTGGGCTAGGTTAGGGTTCGGTTAGGTGGGGTAAATGGGAGGAAAATTTTATTTTGAAGTGGGTGGGGGTTGGTGGGAGTTATGATAGTTTGGGAAAGTGATATGGATGTGATTGAGTTAGGGTTAATAGGGAAGAGTGTACAAGAAAGTGTGAAAAAGAAGAGTGAAGAAGTGGGGTAGGTAAAGATGTTGTAGGACCCACTGGTTCTGAGAGGCTAGGGAATTCAGATTCCCTACCCTTCTTCATAGGCGTTGAACGCCTAGCACTGTGCTCTTGGCTAGCGTTTAACACCAGCTATTCTGCCAATTGGGGCATTGAACGCCTAGGCTATGCCCCTGGCTGGCGTTCAACGCCAGCAAGTCTGCCAATTTGGGCATTGAACGCCCAGCTAGTGCTCTTTCACTAGCGTTTAACACCAGCAAGACACTCTTTCTAGAGTGTTCTGTTTCCATTGCTGAACCTTTCTATCTCTATTCTGACTACTTTACGTGATCATGAACCTAAAGAAATAACTAAAGAAAAACAAACTTAAGAAATTATAGGAAATAGAAATAACTAAATAAAGTTTGGTTGCCTCCCAACAAGTGCTTCTCTAACGTCACTAGCTTGATAGTTAGCTCCTTACGGAGAGCAATATGGGCTAAGAATTTTGCCTCTTACAGTGAACTTTCTTCCTGTCTTTTCATGGATGAGCTCCACATGCTCTAGATATATGACATGACTCACTGTATGTGGTATGACTGGTCTCTTGGTGAAGACAACTCTCATGCTAGGTGAGAGGCCTTCAGTGGGGACTTTCTTGTCCTTCTAGCCTTTAGGTACTTTCTTCTTAATACATTTGTTCTCAGTGCTTGTTGATGACTGCCCAATACCAAACTTAGAATTGATGTTTGGGGGCTTAGTAAAGCTCTGCACTGAAAGAGATGGTTGGAACACTAAGTGTTGCATAGTTATCTCTCTTTTTTCAAAGGGAGAGTTAGGGTGAGGCATCTTGAACAAGATGTGATCCTCCTCTAGTTATAGAATCAATTCTCCCTTAGCTACATCAATGGTAGCGTTGGCAGTGGCTAGGAAAGGTCTTCCAAGGATGATAGATTCATCCTCATCTTCCCCAGTATCTAAGATTATGAAGTTTGTAGGGATGTACAGGTCTTCAACCTTTACCAGTACATCCTGTACTAAACCATATGCTTTCTTCATTGATTTGTCTGTCATCTCTAGTGAGATATTTACAGCTTGTACCTCAAAGATTCCCAACTTCTCCATTACAGAGAGTGGCATGAGGTTTATACTTGACCCTAGGTCACACAGAGCCTTCTCAATGGTCATGGTGTCTATGATACAAGGAATTAGGAAGCGTCTAGGCTGGAAGCTTCTGAGGTAGCTTCTGCTGTACCAAAGCATTGAATTCTTTAGTAAGCACGGGAGGTTCTTCCTCCAAAGGTTTTGTACCAAATAACTTAGCATTAAGCTTTAAGCTCCTACGTACCGAGTAACTTGCTCTTCCTTAGTGTCCTCATCCTCATCAGAGGATGAGTATTCATCAAAACTCATGCACTGCAGGAGTGCATGCAAGGGAACCTCTATGCTCTCTATATGAGCCTTGGCTTCCTTTAATTCTTGGATAGGAATTTCTTCAGTGGGTGCTGAACACTTAGTAGGTAAGCTATTTCTAGCGTTCAACGCCAATTCTAGTGGTTTTTTGGGCGTTAAACGCCCATCATGCATCCTTTCACTGGAGTTCAAAGCCAGTTCCTTTGCCAAATTGGGCGTTGAACGCCCAGGAGGGACCTCCTTCCTGGCATTCAATGCCACATTCCCTACCAGTTTGGGCGTTGAACGCCCAGTGAGGTATTCCTCACTGGCGTTCAACGCTAGCTTTTGTGCCAGCTTGGGCGTTTAACGCCCAGTGAGGTCTTCCTCATTGGCGTTCAATGCCATCCTAGTTTCTCCAAGTTCGGCCTCATCCTCAGTGGTGATGGCCTTGCACTCTTCTCTTTAGTTTACTTCAGTATTACTAGAAAGAGTGTCAGGGTGAATCTCAAGGATTCTCTTGCTCAGTTGACCAACTTGTACCTCCAAATTTCTGATGGAGGACCTTGTTTCAATTATAAAACTATGAGTGGTCTTAGAGAGGTTGGAGACTATAGTTACCAAGTTAGAAAGGCTCTACTTAGGAGTCTCCATATTCCCTTGAGAAGATGGGAATGGTGGCCTGTTGTTGAACCTATTCTGGGTTTTTCCAGCTTGATTATTATTGAAGCCTTGCTGAGGCTTCTGTTGATCCTTCGATGAAAGGTTAGGATGGTTTCTCCATGAGGGATTGTAAGTGTTTCCATAGGGTTCTCCCATGTAATTCACCTCTTCCATCATAGGTTGGTCAGGATCATAAGCTTCTCCTTCAGAGGAAGCTTCTTGAGTGCCGCCAGCTGCAGCTTGCATTCCAGTCAAATGTTGAGAGATCATATTGACCTGCTGGGTCAAGATCTTGTTCTGAGCCAATATGGCATTTAGAGTGTCAACTTCAAGAACTCCTTTCTTCTGAGGGACCCCATTGTTCACAGGATTCCTCTCAGAGGTGTACATAAATTGGTTATTTGCAACCATCTCAATGAGTTCTCTTGCTTCTGCATGCATTTTCTTCAAGTGGAGTGATCCACCTGCAGAGCTGTCCAATGATATTTTGGACATTTCAGACAGACCATCATAGAAGATACCTAGGATAGACCATTCTGAGAGCATGTCAGGAAGACACCTCTTGATTAGTTGCTTGTATCTTTCCCAATCTTCATAAAGGGATTCACCTTCTCTTTGTCTGAAGGTTTGAACTTCCACTCTGATTTTGCTCATCCTTTGAGGAGGAAAGAATTTGGCCAAGAAAGCATTGACCAACTTTTCCCAAGAGTCTAAGCTTTCTTTAGGTTGAGAATCCAACCATATTTTAGCTCTGTCTCTAACAGCAAAGGAAAAAAGCATAAGTCTGTAGACCTCAGGATCCACTCCATTGGTCTTAACAGTGTCACAGATTTGTAAGAATTCCGACAGAAATTGGTATGAATCTTCTAGTGGAAGTCCATAGAACTTACAATTATGTTGTAAGAGAGAGACTAACTGAGGCTTAAGCTCAAAGTTGTTAGCTCTAATGGAAGGTATGGAGATACTTCTTCCATAGAAATCAGAGGTTGGTATGGTATAGTCACCAATAACCTTTCTTGCATCTTTTCCATTATTAGCATTGTCTGCCATGTCTTCAGCTTCTTGTTTGAAATTTTCTGAGAAGTTTTGATGAGCGGATAATTTATACGCTTTTTGGCATTGTTTTTAGTATGTTTTTAGTATGTTTTAGTTAGTTTTTATTATATTTTTATTAGTTTTTAGTTAAAATTCACTTTTCTGGACTTTACTATGAGTTTGTATGTTTTTCTGTGATTTCAAGTATTTTCTGGCTGAAATTGAAGGACCTGAGCAAAAATCTGATTCAGAGGCTGAAAAGGACTGCAGATGCTGCAGATTCTGACCTCCCTACACCCGAAAGTAGATTTTTATGTCATTTACTCATCTTTGTAAACCCTAAGCTACTAGTTCTCTACAAATAGGACCTTTTGCTATTGTATTTTTCATCTTTGGATCACTTTAGATCTTTTGATCATCTTTGGACGTCTAGTTCTTAGATCATTGGGGGGCTGGCCTCACGGCCATGCCTAGACCTTGTTCTTATGTATTTTCAACGGTGTAGTTTCTACACACCATAGATTAAGGTGTAGAGCTCTGCTGTACCTCGAGTATTAATGCAATTACTATTGTTCTTCTATTCAATTCAGCTTATTCTTGTTCTAAGATATTCATTCGTACCCAAGAACATGATGAATGTGATGATTATGTGACGCTCATCATCATTCTCACTTATGAACACGTGCCTGACAACCACTTCCATTCTACAAGCAAACAAGGCTTGAATGTTTATCTCTTGGATTCCTTAACCAGAATCTTCGTGGTATAAGCTAGAATTGATGGCGGCATTCAAGGGAATCCGGAAGGTCTAAACCTTGTCTGTGGTATTCTGAGTAGGATTCAAGGATTGAATGACTGTGACGAGCTTCAAACTCCTGAAGGTTGGGCGTTAGTGACAGACGCAAAAGAATCACTGGATTCTATTCCAACCTGATTGAGAACCGATAGATGATTAGCCGTGCTGTGACAGAGCGCGTTAAACATTTTCACTGAGAGGACGGGACTGTAGCCACTGACAACAGTGATGCCCAACATACAGCTTGCCATGCAAAGGAGTAAGAAGGATTGGATGAAGACAGTAGGAAAGCAGAGAGACGGAAGGGACAAAGCATCTCCATACTCTTATATGAAATTCTCACCAATGAATTACATAAGTATCTCTATCTTTATTTTATGTTTTATTCATCTTTTAGTTATCAATCATCCATAACCATTTGAATCCGCCTGACTGAGATTTACAAGATGACCATAACTTGCTTCATACCAACAATCTCCGTGGGATCGACCCTTACTCGCGTAAGGTTTATTACTTGGACGACCCAGTGCACTTGCTGGTTAGTTGTGCGAAGTTGTGATAAAGAGTTGGGATTGCAATTGAGCGTACCATGTTGATGGCGCCATTGATGATCACAATTTCGTGCACCAAGTTTTTGGCGCCGTTGCCGGGGATTGTTCGAGTTTGGACAACTAACGGTTCATCTTGTTGCTTAGATTAGGTATTTTTAATGATTGATTCTCATCAATTTAGCTCTTGAATGTAATGTCCTGCTGACGCTTGGCTAGCCATGTCTAATTTCTTTAGACTAAAGCTTTAGACTAACATTGCATGATTCCTGGAATTCTCATTAAGAACTTTGATATCCTTATTTTCTTTTTCACTCAATTTTCAAAAAAATTATAAAATCTTAAAACCAAAAATATTTTTTGTTTCTTGTTGAGTCTAGTGTCTCATTTTAAGTTTGGTGTCAATTGCATGTTTCTATTCTTCTTGCATTTTTTTTGAATTCATTCATGTGTCTTCATTGATCTTCAAGTTGTTCTTGATGATTTCCTTACTCTGATCTTTAAATTCTCTTGTCTTGAGTGTTTTGTTGTTTCTCATATGCATTTTCAATTTGTTAGTGTCAATAGTATATAAACTTCTAAGTTTTGTGTCTTGCATGCATTGTTTATTTGATTTTAGTTGCATTTTGATTATTCCTCATTATTAAAAATTCAAAAAAAAAATTTCTTTGTGTCTTTTCAAGTCAATGATACAGAGAATTGAAAATTCAGAACATACAGCAGAGGAATTACACAGAAAAAGCTGGGCATTCAAAACGCCCAGTGAAGAAGGAAAACTGGCGTTTAAACGCCAGCCAAGGTACCTGGCTGGGCGTTTAACGCCCAAAAGGGTAGCATTTTGGGCGTTAAACGCCAGAATGTATACCATTCTGGGCGTTTAACGCCAGGATGGCACAAGAGGGAAGATTTTGTTTTTAATTCAAATTTTTTTCAAGTTTTCAAAATTTTTCAAAATCAAATCTTTTTCAAATCATATCTTTTCAATCATATATTTTCAAAATCAATTTCTTTTCATTTTCAAAAATACTTGCTAACAATTATGATTTGATTCAACATTTCAAGTATGTTGCCTTTTCTGTTGAGAAAGGTTTAATGTCTGAATCATATCTTTTAAATTTCTTGTAAGACAAGTCATTAATTTTCAAAATCAAATCTTTTTAAATTGTTTTTCAAATCATATCTTCTCAATCATATCTTTTTAAAATCATAACTTTTCAATCATATCTTTTTAATCACCTCTTTTTCAAAATAGTTTTCAATCATATCTTTTTTATTTCTACTTTCAAAAATCTTTTTCAAAAATCACTTTATTTCTTTCCTAATCTTAGTTTTTGAAAATCAATTACTTTTTTTCAAAATTTCTTTTAATTAGTTCACTTTAATTTTCGAAAATTTATTCCCCTCTTCTCACATCCTTCTATTTATGGACTAACACTCCTCCTCAATGCACAATTCGAACTCTATCTTTCTTGATAAGTTTGAATTCTTCTACCACTTCCTTCTATTTTTCCTTTCCTTTGACACCTCAAGGAATCTCTATACTGTGACATAGAGGATTTCATATTTTCTTGTTCTCTTCTCTTTCATATGAGCAGGAGCAAAGACAAAAGTATTCTTGTTGAGGCTGACCCTGAACCTGAAAGGACCTTGAAGCGAAAGCTAAGAGAAGCTAAAGCACAACTCTCTGTAGAGGACCTAACAGAAATCTTCAAAGAAGAAGAACCCATGGCAGCCGAAAACAACAATAATGCCAACAATGCAAGGAAGGTGCTTGATAAACCCATATTTCATGGTTTATCTTGTGCTCAATTGAGTAGTTTTTATCAACTCTTTACCCACTTATTCATACTATTTGCATGGTTTTACATTTGCCTTCCTAATTATGTGCTTTGATTGAAAACATGTTTCTTTGGACTTATATTTGCTTATTATTAATCCTCTCTTATTACCATTAGATGCCTTGATACGTGGGTTAAGTGTTTTCAGATATTATAAGGCAGGAATGGCTCAGAGGATGGGAAGAAAGCATGTAAAAGAGGAAGGAATGCAAGAAGTTGGAGAAATTGCTAAGCTGTCCAGCCTGACCTCTCTGCACTCAAACGGCTATAACTTTAGTTACAGAGGTCCAAACGACGCGGTTCCAGTTGCGTTGGAAAGCTAACGTCCGGGGTTTCGATTTGATATATAATATGATATAGTTTTCCTGACGCTAGGCGATGCGACCGCGTGATCCATGCGGCCGCGTCGCAATGACGAAAATCCAGCGTGGCCAAATTCGAAACCAGCGAATTTTGGACTGTTTCTGACCCAGTTTGCGGCCCAGAAAACACATATTAAAGGCTATAAAGTGGAGGAATGCATCCATTCATAGGAGGCACTCATAATTCACTTTTTACAGTTTTAGATGTAGTTTCTAGTGAGAGAGGTTCTCTCCTCTCTCTTAGGATTAGGATTTAGGACTTCTCCTATTTTTTTTAGGAGTGACTCTCAATCACAGGTTCTTTATTTTTATTTATTTTTCCAATTAAATTTATGAACTCTTTCATGTTATGATTTTCTTTGAATTAATATTATTTGAGATATTTCAGTTATTATTGCTTTCTTTTATTTACATGATTATTGCTTCCCATCTGAAGGCATTTTTATTCCAGCAGTTTCAATTTTCTTTCCTTTGGCTTTGGTTAAATAATTGGTGACTCTAGAGTTATCAAACTCATTGTTGATTGAAAATTGGAATTCATCCACTTAACTTACCTTCATAGTTAGGTTAACAAAGTGGGAGAAAAATCCAATTCTCATCACAATTGATAAGGATAACTAGGAAATGACCTCCAGTTCTTATACCTTGCCAAAGGTTTATTTTACAGCTATTATTATTTTATTTTATTTGTCATATAATATATTCCCACCTTACTTCCAAAACCCTAATTTTACCTTTTTCATAGCCCATAATAAGAACATACCTCCCTGCAATTCCTTGAGAAGACGACCCGAGGTTTAAATACTTCGGGTTATCAATTTATTTAGGGGTTTGTTACTTGTGACAACCAAAACGTTTGTACGAAGGGATTTTTGTCGGTTTAGAGACTATATCTACAACGCGACTGTTTTTATGACATTCTTTACTGGCAAAAAAATCCTAACGTCAAAATGGCGTCGTTGCTGGGGAATTGCAAATGTGTGCCTTATTATTGGTTATTGTAAATATTTTATTTTTGCTTGTTTATTTGTTTTTATTTTTATTTTTGCTTTTTCTTAAGTTAAGAGGTTATTGGTTTTATTTTAAATTTTTATCTTATCTTATTTCAAAAATCAAATTTAAAAATTTTCAAATTTAAATTTAAAAATTTTCAAAATTCAAATTTTAAAAATTTTATTTTCAAATTCAAAATTTAAATAACCTTTTAATTTAAATTTATT
The DNA here is from genome assembly GCF_014773155.1 of Arachis stenosperma. NCBI lineage: Eukaryota > Viridiplantae > Streptophyta > Magnoliopsida > Fabales > Fabaceae > Arachis > Arachis stenosperma. The sequence continues at coordinate 41,966,572 of NC_080386.1, forward strand.
TTTTTTAATTTTTTATTTCTATTTACTACTATGAACTCTCACCCCTTTAGCTATGAGTCTGGTTACAATAATGTTGCAGGAAGAAGAAATTACAATGAGAACAGGCATCAAGGTTGGAACAATCAAAGATGGGAGGAGCCACAAGGATTTGATCAACCCTCATGGCAACAACCACCTCCAATGGACTATCAACAACCACCACCATATGCCTATGAACCCTTTCCTCAACATAACTTTGGACCACCACACTCACAAGCCCCTTTCCGCCATTCACCTCCATATGACCCTAACCTTCAACCACCATACCAACCACCTTATGAGCCATATGAACCATATATAGAACCACCCCAATTCCAACCCAATTACTCACAAGAACCACCACTTCAATATTCACCATCTCCATATCCATCAATCCAAGAGCATTATGATCCTACTTATGAAAACCGAGTGCATCAAGAGGCAAAGGATCGTCTCAAGGAAAAAATGGATCGATTTCAGGCAACCACTCAACAACTGGGGCAAGTATTAATTCAATGGGCTTCTAGACGCTTAAATACACAAGGATCAGCCACAGCCCCATGTGGACAGTCTAGTGAAGAGCATAGCATAAAGGAGATACCAGAAACTCCAGTGGACAAGACAGAGCATGAATTCATACTAGAACAAGTAGAAGAAGCTATCATTGTTCAAGAAGAAGAGTTGGTTGAAGACTTAGGAGACGCAGAACCTCCATGGGAAAGACAAGACATAGAGCCTCCTTCCAAGACGGTTGAAATTGATGCTGAAGAGGGTGTACAACCTCCAAAGCATATCATAGTTGAAGACTTGGAAGAGGTTGATCAAGAGATGGAGATTCAAGAAGAAGAAGCACAACCTCCCATGCCCTTAGAAAGCAATGAAAAGGATATTGAATTGAAAGAGAGCTACCAAGAGGAAGAGATTGAAATTGAAGAAGTTTGCAAAGAGGTGGTAATTATCAGAGAAGAGCACAAGGGAGTGGAGCTTGCAATTTCATTAAAGATACCTCCCCCTAAGTCGCCATCATCCTTCACAACATTCAAGTGGGTAAAATTCATATCCCATAGCTTTCTAATCCCACTTGAATATGGGCTACTGGAGACGGATGGTCAACTTAGAGCTCTTTGTGGCATTAAGAGTAAAAGGAAGATGGTTAGTGGTAAGAATTGTCCTGCAAGGTTCATCATGGTTGGAAGCTTTAAGCTTAAACATAAAGGTTGGTATAGAGCTCAACTGAATGGGTCTAGGAAGTTGTTTGGCCGCTTTAGTGAGAATTCAGATTGCTTGCTACCCGGATGGAATCATGATAATCAACACGAAGATGGGTGTAAAAGCAAGATTTGGGATCCTGGAATCTGTTCTGACATCCAACACCCCGGGAGCCTAAGAATCTTTTTGAAGCTGCTCAAGGATTTTACATGCCTTGTTTGGGACCCCGGAGGTTACTGGAATCACAAACACTGGTGGAGATTCCTGGATGAGTTCAAGCATAAGCCACCATAACAGAAAGCTCATCAAATGTCCAACTTAAGGACTTTAACTAAAAGTGCTAGGTGGGAGACAACCCACCATGGTATGATCGTTTCTTTTTCAATTTTATTTCGTTTTGTTTGTTTTTATTTTATTTTATTTCATTATATTGAACCTGGAGTTTTGCATCACATTCATATTAACACTGCATTCTGCATCTTTTCAGATTAAAAAAAAAAGCGAGCACGCGACGCGACTGCATCAGCGACGCGTCCGCGTCGCAAGGAGATGAGAGAATAATAAATTGAACAGAGAGTTACGCAGGAGCAAGGCTGGAGGCGCGCTATTAGCACAAATTGACTCCACGCGAACGCGTCGATGACGCGGACGAAAAATAGCCTCCCACGCGACCGCGTCACCCACGCGGCCGCGTGACCTGAAATCGGCGTAAAAAGGGTGTATGGCCGAAAGTTGAGCTGGAATTGGGCTGAACCCGTGCTAGCAGCACAAGCCCTGCCACGCGAACGCGTCACCCACGCGTCCGCGTCATATTGGAAATAAGGCCACCCGCGCGATCGCGTCGACCACGCGACCGCGTCACCCTGAATTTTGGCAATACCAAGTTTCGAACATAGAGTTGTGCGACCGCGAGGCTGCACTCGCGCCACTAGCACAAATCGAGTCACGCAATCGCGTGCCCCACACGTCCGCGTCGCCCAACCTTATCGCGCACCACGCGACCGCGTCACTCACGTGACCGCGTCGCCAGCGTCGCACAACCTATCCAGATTAGTGCCAATTTTCTTATCTTTTCTCTTCTAATACTAATTTCTTCCTTCTCTCTCCTTTCTCACTTTCTTTTTCTACTTCTCATTCTTTTTCACTTTCATTTTATTTTATTTATTTTATTTGCATATTTCATTCATTGCATTATTCTCATTGGTGTTGGAGTTTTATTTGAATAAGTGCCTTATTTTATTTGAGCACGTGGCTACTCGGAGAAGAGATTTGACAATTGACATTTACTTATGGCTCTCATATACATTTAGATTACATTATTTTCATCCCTATTTTAACTTGCACACCCAATGTATTTGGGATTATCATTCACAATTGTCATCATTACACATGCTCTTTAATTTGGCACATTTATTACTTGATACTTGAGCTATGCCTCTCATGCCTATTATTTGCATGTTTTTACCCTCTTGCATCTAATTATTTTGAATTGCTCTTTATTGTTGTCTTCCCTACATGTTGTAGCTACCATGTAGATGGACTATCATCTTTCCTTTGGCATTCTTTATCACTTGGAATTTCCTCCCTTCTGGTCTTAGTTTTCTATATTTCACACTCTTCTTTTTTCTTCTTCCTTAGGCATGGGTACCAAGAAAGGAAAAGAGAAGGCCACTGACAAGACACCAGCAAGGAAAGGAACCAAGAGATCTCCAACTAAGGCGCCTCCATCTACAAGCGTCAGTTGGAGCAACCCGTCCACCTGCACATCTCAGCATGCACCGAGGACGGTGCAATCTTTAAGTGTGGGGAGGTCGATACCGATCTCCATGGGTTAGTTACTTCTTGACTCAACACCAGTATTTTATTTTATTTGTTTGTTCATTGTTGCGTTTGCATGTTTGTTTGATTTTTGTGCATATTTTACCACTTGGTTAAAGTAATATTTTCTTTTTCAAGAAACCTTTTAGAAAATTTCACTAATTTGAATAAAATTTAATGTTACACTTGTTTGAAGAGATATTATACTGGAACATGGTTTAGAACTCGAACACACAAAACCTGTGAGATTTTTGAGCCTATTTGAATTGGTTGCATTTTATCAACCAAAAATTTTGTTTTAGTGTGTATTTTTTTCTCTAAAATTGTGATCTTTGTCTTGTTTGATTCTATATTTCCATTGTTTAATGTATGCATACACTTATATGATTGAGGCCTTGTTTCACTGAGCTTACATACCCATATGGCCTTAACCTTTTCATTATCTATTGCAAACCAATTTTGAGCCTATTTTACCTATTTGTTCTTTATTTTAGCACATCATTAACTCTAAGCGAAAAACAATAATGTCCTTAATTTGAATCCTTGGTTAGCTTAGACTAGTGAGAATGCTTATGAATTAAGTGTGAGGAAGAGTGGGTTTGGAAACATCTGGTTTGAGAATTGAGTATGTTAGAATTTTTTGAAAATGTGAAAGAAATGTTTAGGACATGTTCATGCATTCAATAAATTGATCATATGCATTGAGAAAAACAAAAGGAAAAAAAAAAATATATATATATATATATATATAAAAGAAAAAGAGCAAATAAGAAAAAGGGGACAAAATGCCTCAAAGTAAGTAGTGAAGGCAATGCATATGTACTGTACTTGAAATTAGAATGCATGAATATGTGGAAAACATGGTAATGGATGGTTAGATGTTGTATTATGATTACATGGATTATTTAAGTTAGGTGGGAAGGTTTCAGTTAATTAAGGATTCAAATTTTAGTCCACTTGGCCAAATACAATCCTACCTTGACCCTAACCCCATTACAACCCTTAAAAGACCTCTTGATTTGTGTATTGGTGCATTAAATTTTTGTTGATTGTTAGATGAAGAGCAAGCTATAGAATGCAAGATTAGTAGAGAATTGAGAGAATTGACCCTAGACACTTGAGAGTTAGAATGATATACACTACCAGTAAGGGTTCAGTGCTCAATTCTATGTTCCCTGCTTTCATGAGCTATCTTCTTCTTGCAAGTTATTTGTATTGTATTTTGTGATTTGAATTAGTGAAATCCAGTTCATATTTGTCTTGAAGAACTTATTTATTTTTAACCAAGTAGGTAGAAACATTTTGCATTTAGTTGCATTCATAGGTTGCATCTCATACATTCTATCATTTCTCTTCATTCCTTTATAGTTTCTCTTGAGCTTAGCAAGAGGACATGCTAATGTTTAAGTGTGGGGAGGTTGATAAACCCATATTTCATGGTTTATCTTGTGCTCAATTGAGTAGTTTTTATCAACTCTTTACCCACTTATTCATACTATTTGCATGGTTTTACATTTGCCTTCCTAATTATGTGCTTTGATTGAAAACATGTTTCTTTGGACTTATATTTGCTTATTATTAATCCTCTCTTATTACCATTAGATGCCTTGATATGTGTGTTAAGTGTTTTCAGATATTATAAGGCAGGAATGGCTCAGAGGATGGGAAGAAAGCATGCAAAAGAGGAAGAAATGCAAGAAGTTGGAGAAATTGCTAAGCTGTCCAGCCTGACCTCTCTGCACTCAAATGGCTATAACTATAGCTACAGAGGTCCAAACGATGCGGTTCCAGTTGCGTTGGAAAGCTAACGTCCGGGGTTTCGATTTGATATATAATATGATATAGTTTCCCTGATGCTAGGCGACGCGACCGCGTGATCCATGCGGCCGCGTCGCAATGAAGAAAATCCAGCGTGGCCAAATTCGAAACCAGCGAATTCTGGACTGTTTCTGACCCAGTTTGCGGCCCAGAAAACACAGATTAAAGGCTATAAAGTGGAGGAATGCATCCATTCATAGGAGGCACTCATAATTCACTTTTTACAGTTTTAGATGTAGTTTTTAGTGAGAGAGGTTCTCTCCTCTCTCTTAGGATTAGGATTTAGGACTTCTCCTATTTTTTTTAGGAGTGACTCTCAATCCCAGGTTCTTTATTTTTATTTATTTTTCCAATTAAATTTATGAACTCTTCATGTTATGATTTTCTTTGAATTAATATTATTTGAGATATTTCAGTTATTATTGCTTTCTTTTATTTACATGATTATTGCTTCCCATCTGAAGGCGTTTTTATTCCAGCAGTTTCAATTTTCTTTCCTTTGGCTTTGGTTAAATAATTGGTGACTCTAGAGTTATCAAACTCATTGTTGATTGAAAATTGGAATTCATCCACTTAACTTACCTTCATAGTTAGAGGTTAACAAAGTGGGAGAAAAATCCAATTCTCATCACAATTGATAAGGATAACTAGGAAAGGACCTCCAGTTCTTATACCTTGCCAAAGGTTTATTTTACAGCTATTATTATTTTATTTTATTTGTCATATAATATATTTCCACCTTACTTCCAAAACCCCAATTTTACCTTTTTCATAGCCAATAATAAGAACATACCTCCCTGCAATTCCTTGAGAAGACGACCTGAGGTTTAAATACTTCGGTTATCAATTTATTTAGGGGTTTGTTACTTGTGACAACCAAAACGTTTGTACGAAGGGATTTTTGTCGGTTTAGAGACTATATCTACAACGCGACTATTTTTATGACATTCTTTACTGGAAAAAAAATCCTAACGTCAGTGCTTGGTGACTTTACTGCACCTACTCCCGACTTCTATGGGAGAAGCATCTCTATCCCTTCCATTGGAGCAAACAACTTTGAGCTTAAGCCTCAATTAGTTTCTCTAATGCAACAGAATTGCAAGTTCCATGGACTTCCATTGGAAGATCCTCATCAGTTTTTAGCTGAATTCTTGCAAATCTGTGACACTGTCAAGACTAATGGGGTTGACCCTGAGGTCTACAGACTTATGCTCTTCCCTTTTGCTGTAAGAGACAGAGCTAGGATATGGTTGGACTCACAACCTAAAGAAAGCCTGAACTCTTGGGAAAAGCTAGTCAATGCCTTCTTGGCAAAGTTCTTTCCACCTCAAAAATTGAGTAAGCTTAGAGTGGAAGTCCAAACCTTCAGACAAAAGGAAGGTGAATCCCTCTATGAAGCTTGGGAAAGATATAAACAATTGATCAGAAAGTGTCCCTCTGACATACTTTCTGAATGGAGCATCATAGGTATCTTCTATGATGGTCTATCTGAACTGTCCAAGATGTCATTGGATAGCTCTGCTAGAGGATCTCTTCATCTGAAGAAGACGCCTGCAGAAGCTCAAGAACTCATTGAAATGGTTGCAAATAACCAATTCATGTACACTTCTGAAAGGAATCCTGTGAACAATGGGACGAATCAGAAGAAAGGAGTCCTTGAGATTGATACTCTGAATACCATACTAGCTCAGAACAAAATATTGACTCAGCAAGTCAATATGATTTCTCAAAGTCTATCTGGAATGCAAGCTGCACCAGGCAGTACTAAGGACGCTTCATCTGAAGAAGAAGCTTATGATCCTGAGAACCCTTCAATGGAAGAGGTGAATTACATGGGAGAACCCTATGGAAACACCTATAATCCTTCATGGAGAAATCATCCAAATCTCTCAAGGAAGGATCAACAGAGACCTCAACAAGGTTTCAACAACAATAATGGTGGAAGAAACAGGTTTGGCAATGGCAAGCCTTTTCCATCATCTTCTCAGCAACAGACGGAGATTTCTAAGCAGAGCTACTCTGACTTAGCAACCATGGTCTCTGATCTAATCAAAACCACTCAAAGTTTCATGACTGAAACAAGGTCCTCCATTAGAAACTTGGAGGCACAAGTGGGTCAGCTGAGTAAGAAAGTTACTGAACTCCCTCCTAGTACTCTTCCAAGCAATACAGAAGAGAATCCAAAAGGAGAGTGTAAGGCCATCAACATGGCCGAATTTGGATAGGAGAAAAAGGCAGTGAGCGCCACTGAGGAAGACCTCAATGGACGTCCACTGGCCTCCAATGAGTTTCCTAATGAGGAACCGTGGGAATCTGAGGCTCACACTGAGACCATAGAGATTCCATTGGATTTACTTCTGCCATTCATGAGCTCTGATGAGTATTCTTCCTCAGAAGAGGACGAAGATGTCACTGAAGAGCAAGTTGCTAAGTTCCTTGGAGCAATCATGAAGCTAAATGACAAGTTATTTGGTAATGAGACTTGGGAGGATGAACCCCCTTTGCTCACCAAAGAACTGGATGACTTGACTAGGCAGAGATTACCTCAAAAGAGACAGGACCCTGAGAAGTTCTCAATACCTTGTACCATAGGCACCATGACCTTTAAGAAGGCTCTGTGTGACCTAGGGTCAAGCATAAACCTCATGCCTCTCTCTATAATGGAGAAGCTAGGGATGTTTGAGGTGCAAGCTGCAAGAATCTCACTAGAGATGGCAGACAATTCAAGAAAACAAGCTTATGGACTTGTAGAGGATGTGCTGGTAAAGGTTGAAGACCATTACATCCCTGCTGATTTCATAGTCCTAGAGACTGGGAAGTGCATGGATGAATCCATCATCCTTGGTAGACCCTTCCTAGCCACAGCAAAGACTGTGATTGATGTGGACAGAGGAGAATTGATCATTCAAGTGAATGAAGAATCCTTTGTATTTAAGGCTCAAGGATATCCCTCTGTTACCATGGAGAGGAAGCATGAAGAGCTTCTCTCAAAACAAAGTCAAACAGAGCCCCCACAGTCAAACTCTAAGTTTGGTGTTGGGAGGCCACAACCAACTTCTAAGTTTGGTGTTGAACTCCCACATTCAAACTCTAAGTTTGGTATTAGGAGGATCCAACATTGCTCTGAACATCTGTGAGGCTCCATGAGAGCACACTGTCAAGCTACTGACGTTAAAGAAGCTCTTGTTGGGAGGCAACCCAATGTTATATTTATCTATTTTCCTTTGTTATTTTATGTTTTTTTTATAGGTTGATGATCATGGAAAGTCACAAAATCAATTGAAAAAGCAAAAACAGAATGAAAAATAGAAAGAAAAATAATAAACCCTGGAGGAAAACTTGTTGGCATTTAAACGCCAATGAAGACAACAAAATGGGCATTTAACGCCCAGTCTGGCACCATTCTGGGCGTTTAACGCCAGAAAGGGGCACCAGACTGGCGTTTAACGCCAGGAATGGGCAAGAAGCTGGCGTTAAACGCCAGAAATAGGCACCAGCCTGGTGTTTAACGCCAGGATTGGCAAAAAGAGCATTTTTGCTCGTCACTTGGTGCAAGGATGAATTATCCTCGACACCTCAGGATCTGTGGACCCCACAAGATCCCCACCTACCCCACCACTCTCTCTCTCTTCTTCACCCATTCACCAATCACCTCAACACCTCTTCCCCAAAAACCCCTCACCTATCAAATCCCCCATTCTCTTCACCACTCACATCCATCCTTCATAAAACCCCACCTATCTCACCATTCAAATTCAAACCACTTTCCCTCCCAACCCACCCATAATGGCCGAACCATACACCCCCTCTCCACTCCTATATAAACCCATCTTCACTCCTTCATTTTCACACAACCTACACACTACTTCTCCCCCTTGTCCGAAAAATAAAGCCACCTTCATCTCCTCTATTTTCTTCTTCTTCTACTCTCTTCTTTCTTCTTTTGCCCGAGGACGAGCAAACCTTCTAAGTTTGGTGTGGAAAAAGCATTGCTTTTTGTTTTTCCATAACCATTTATGGCATCTATGGCCGGAGAAACCTCTAGAAAGAGGAAAGGGAAGGCAAAAGCTTTCACCTCCGAGTCATGGGAGATGGAGAGATTCATCTCAAGGGTGCATCAAGACCACTTCTATGAAGTTGTGGCCATGAAGAAGGTGATCCCCGAGGTCCCTTTCAAACTCAAAAAGAGTGAATATCCGGAGATCCGACATGAGATTCAAAGAAGAGGTTGGGAAGTTCTTACCAACCCCATTCAACAAGTCGGAATCTTAATGGTTCAAGAGTTCTATGCCAATGCATGGATCACCAAGAACCATGATCAAAGTGTGAACCCGGACCCAAAGAATTGGCTTACAATGGTTCGGGGGAAATGCTTAGATTTTAGTCCGGAAAATGTAAGGTTGGCATTCAACTTGCCCATGATGCAAGGAGATGAACACCCTTACACTAGAAGGGTCAACTTTGATCAAAGGTTGGACCAAGTCCTCATAGACATTTGTGAAGAGGGCGCTCAATGGAAGAGAGATTCAAGAGGGAAGCCGATTCAACTAAGAAGGCATGACCTCAAGCCCGTGGCTAGGGGATGGTTGGAGTTTATCCAACGCTCAATCATTCCCACTAGCAACCGGTCTGAAGTTACTATAGACCGGGCTATCATGATTCATATCATCATGATTGGAGAGGAAGTAGAAGTTCATGAGGTTATAGCCCAAGAACTTTATAAGGTGGCAGACAAGTCCTCTACCTTGGCAAGGTTAGCCTTTCCTCATCTCATTTGTCACCTCTATTATTCAGTTGGAATTAACATAGAGGGAGACATCCTCATTGATGAGAACAAGCCCATCACTAAGAAAAGGATGGAGCAAACAAGAGATCTCACTCATCATGAAATCCCTGAGATGCCTCAAGGGATGCACTTTCCTCCACAAAACTATTGGGAGCAAATCAACACCTCCCTAGGAGAATTGCATTCCAACATGGGACAACTAAGGGTGGAGCACCAAGAACATTCCATCCTCCTCCATGAAATTAGAGAAGATCAAGAATCATGAGAGGAGCAACAAAGGCAAGGAAGAGACATTGAGGAGCTCAAGCACTCCATAAGATCTTCAAGAGGAAGAACAAGCCACCATCACTAAGGTGGACCCATTCTTTAATCTCCATGTTCTTTATTTTCTTGTTTTTCGAATTTTTATGCTTATGTTTATCTATGTTTGTGTCTTATGATCATTAGTGTCTTAGTGTCTATGCCTTAAAGTTATGAATGTCCTATGAATCCAACACCTTTCTTAAATGAAAAATGTTCTTAATTAAAAAAGAGAAGAATTGCATGAATTTTGAATTTTATAACAGATTAATTATTTTGATGTGGTGGCAATACTTTGACTTCTGAATGTATGCTTGAACAGTGCATATGTCTTTTGAATTTGTTGTTCATGAATGTTAGCTCTTGAAAGAATGATGAAAAAAGGAGACATGTTACTGAGGATCTGAAAAATCATAAAAATGATTCTTGAAGCAATACAAAAAAAATTTAATAAAGTCGTGATCCAAGGCAAAAAGAGTGTGCTTAAGAACCCTGGATACCTCTAATGGGGGACTCTAGCAAAGCTGAGTCACAATCTGAAAAGGTTCACCCAGTTATGTGTCTGTGGCATGTATGTATCCAGTGGTAATACTGGAAGACAGAGTGCTTTGGGCCACGGCCAAGACTCATAAAGTAGCTGTGTTCAAGAATCATCATACTTAACTAGGAGAGTCAATAACACTATCTGGATTCTGAGTTCCTATAGAAGCCAATCATTCTGAATTTCAAAGGATAGAGTGAGATGCCAAAACTGTTCAGAGGCAAAAAGCTAAAAGCCCCGCTCATCTAATTAATACTGATCTTCATAGATGTTTTTGGAATTCATTGCATATTCTCTTCTCTTTATCTTATTTGATTTTCAGTTGCTTGGGGACAAGCAACAATTTAAGTTTGGTGTTGTGATGAGCGGATAATTTATACGATTTTTGGCATTATTTTTAGTATGTTTTAGTTAGTTTTTATTATATTTTTATTAGTTTTTAGTTAAAATTCACTTTTCTGGACTTTACTATGAGTTTGTGTGTTTTTCTGTGATTTCAGGTATTTTCTGGCTGAAATTGAGGGACCTGAGCAAAAATCTGATTCAGAGGCTGAAAAGGACTGCAGATGCTGTTGGATTCTGACCTCCCTGCACCCGGAAGTGGATTTTTATGTCATTTACTCATATTTGTAAACCCTAAGCTACTAGTTCTCTACAAATAGGACCTTTTGCTATTGTATTTTTCATCTTTGGATCACTTTAGATCTTTTGATCATCTTTGGACGTCTAGTTCTTAGATCATTGGGGGGCTGGTCTCACGGCCATGCCTAGACCTTGTTCTTATGTATTTTCAACGGTGGAGTTTCTACACACCATAGATTAAGGCGTGGAGCTCTGCTGTACCTCGAGTATTAATGCAATTACTATTGTTCTTCTATTCAATTTAGCTTATTCTTGTTCTAAGATATTCATTCGTACCCAAGAACATGATGAATGTGATGATTATGTGATGCTCATCATCATTCTCACTTATGAACGCGTGCCTGAAAACCACTTCCGTTCTACAAGCAAACAAGGCTTGAATGTTTATCTCTTGGATTCCTTAACCAGAATCTTCGTGGTTTAAGCTAGAATTGATGGTGGCATTCAAGAGAATCCGGAAGGTCTAAACCTTGTCTGTGGTATTCTGAGTAGGATTCAAGGATTGAATGACTGTGACGAGCTTCAAACTCCTGAAGGCTGGGCGTTAGTGACAGACGCAAAAGAATCACTGGATTCTATTCCAACCTGATTGAAAACCGACAGATGATTAGCCGTGCTGTGACAGAGCGCGTTGAACATTTTCACTGAGAAGACGGGACTGTATCCACTGACAACGGTGATGCCCAACATATAGCTTGCCATGGAAAGGAGTAAGAAGGATTGGATGAAGCCAGTAGGAAAGCAGAGAGACGGAAGGGACAAAGCATCTCCATACGCTTATCTGAAATTCTCACCAATGAATTACATAAGTATCTCTATCTTTATTTTATGTTTTATTCATCTTTTAGTTATCAATCATCCATAACCATTTGAATCCGCCTGACTGAGATTTACAAGATGACCATAGCTTGCTTCATACCAACAATCTCCGTGGGATCGACCCTTACTCGCGTAAGGTTTATTACTTGGACGACCCAGTGCACTTGCTGGTTAGTTGTGCGAAGTTGTGATAAAGAGTTGGGATTGCAATTGTACCTTCTACGGCATGAGTCTCTAAACCCCATGGTTGGGGGTGAGGAGCTCTACTGTGTCTTGATGGATTAATGCAATTACTACTATTTTTCGTTCAATCACGCTTGCTTCTATTCTAAGATGTCACTTGTTCCTAAACTTGATGAATGTGATGATCTGTGACACTCATCATCATTCTCACCTATGAACGTGTGCCTGACAACCACCTCCGTTCTACCTTAGATTGAGTGGATATCTCTTAGATTCCTTAATCAGAGTCTTCGTGGTATAAGCTAGAATAATTTGGCGGCCATTCTTGAGAATCCGGAAGGTCTAAACCTTGTCTGTGGTATTCTGAGTAGGATTCAAGGATTGAATGACTGTGACGAGCTTCAAACTCCTGAAGGCTGGGCATTAGTGACAGACGCAAAAGAATCACTGGATTCTATTCCAACCTGATTGAGAACCAACAAATGATTAGCCGTGCTGTGACAGAGTGCGTTGAACATTTTCACTGAGAGGATGGGAGGTAGCCATTGACAACGGTAAAACCCTACATACAGCTTGCCATGGAAGGAGCCTTGCGTGTATGAAGAAAAAGACAGTAGGAAAGCAGAGATTCAGAAGATAAAGCATCTCTAAAACCTCAACCTGTTCTGCATTACTGCAAAACAAGTATTTATTTCATGTTCTTCTACTTTTCGCAATTACACCTGAGAATTTATTGATATCCTGACTAAGAGTTACAAGATAACCATAGCTTGCTTCAAGCCGACAATCTCCATGGGATCGACCCTTACTCACGTAAGGTATTACTTGGACGACCAAGTGCACTTGCTGGTTAGTTGTGCGGAATTGCAAAAGTGTGATTGCAATTTTGTGCACCAAGTTTTTGGCGCCGTTGATCACAATTTCATGCACCAGGTTTCTTCTGGAGTGTTGTGCTTTAGGTTGTTGTAAAAGTCTCCTTAGAGTTTTCTCAGGTTGAGGATCAGCATTTAAGAGAGGTTCTTTATCTCTGTTCCTGCTCATAAATAAGAAAAAGAAAACAAGAGAGAAGAAGAATGGGAGATTTATGTTCAAGAATAGAGAACTCTCTATGAGATGTGAAGAAGAAAGGAAAGAAGAACGAAGATAGAGAAAAGAGAGAAAGAATTCGGCTATGAGGAGAGAAGAATTCGAAAATTAGAAGTAAAAAAGAGAAAATATTTTTGTTTTTATTTTTATTTATTAATTAAATTCAAAAATTAAAACTAATTAATTAAAAAGATTGAAAATTAAATGATGAATTTTCGAAAAAGAAGAGAGAGAAATAGATGGAAAGTTTTCGAAAATTAGAAGAGAGAGAAGAATTAGTTAAGAAGTTTTGAAAAGATTTGAAAAAAATTTGATTTTGAAATTTGAAATTAGAAAAGATAAGATAAGAATTTGAAAAGATTTGGAAAAGATTTGGAAGAGATAAGATTTGAAATTTGATTTTTAAAAAATATTTGATTTTGAATTTTGAAATTGAATTTTAACATTTGAATTTGAAATAAGATAAGATAAGATTTTTGAATTTTAAAGAAAGATAAAAAGATAAGATAGCAATTTGGAAAAGATATGATTTTTGAAAAAATTTGATTTTGAAAAGATTTGAATTTTTAAATTTTAAAACTAAGATAAGATAAGATAATGATTTTGAAATTAAAATTTGAAGTCTTTTTCGATATTTTTGAAAATTAAAGTAAAAAGATAGAAAAGATATTCAATTTTTTATTTTTGAATTTAATGAAAAAAGAAAAAATCAACAAAAAGACACCAAACTTAAAATTTTTAGATCTAAGACACCTAGAATTCGAAAATTGCATAGAAAAACACAAAGAAGCACCAAACTTAAAAAATTTTAAGATCAAAATAAGAAGAAAAACAAGAACACTTTCAAGATCAAGAAGAATACCAAGAACAAAACTTAAAGAATTCAAAGAAAACAAGAACATGCAAAGGACACCTGATGGGCGGATAATTTATACGCTTTTTGGCATTGTTTTTAGGTAGTTTTTAGTAAGTTCAAGCTACTTTTAGGGATGTTTTCATTAGTTTTTATGTTAAATTCACATTTCTGGACTTTACTATGAGTTTGTGTGTTTTTCTGTGATTTCAGGTAAATTCTGGCTGAAATTGAGGGACTTGAGCAAAACTCTGAAAAAGGCTGACAAAAGGAATGCTGATGCTGTTGGAATCTGACCTCCCTGCACTCAAAATGGATTTTCTAAAGCTACAAAACTCCAAATGGCGCGCTCTCAACGGCGTTGGAAAGTAGCCATCCAGAGCTTTCCAGCAATATATAATAGTCCATACTTTATTCGGAAATTGACGACGTAACTTGGCGTTGAATGCCAAGTACATGCTGCTGTCTAGAGTTAAACGCCAGAAAAACGTCATGATCCAGAGTTGAACGCCCAAAACACGTCATAACTTGGACTTCAACTCCAAGAAAAGCCTCAGCTCGTGGATAGATCAAGCTCAGCCCAAACATACACCAAGTGGGCCCCGGAAGTGGATTTATGCATCAATTACTTACTCATGTAAACCCTAATAGCTAGTTTAGTATAAATAAGACTTTTTAGTAGTGTATTAGTCGTCTTTTGACCACGTTTCATCTTTGGTCTCAGTTTTGTTTTATCATTCATCTTAGGAGACTATTGATCACGTTTTGGGGGCTGGCCATTCGGCCATGCCTGAACCTTTCACTTATGTATTTTCAACGGTGGAGTTTCTACACACCATAGATTAAGGGTGTGGAGCTCTGCTGTACCTCAAGTTTCAATACAATTATTATTACTTTTTATTCAATTCTCTCTTATTCTTATTCCAAGATATACGTTGCACAACACTTTGATGAATGTGATGATCCGTGACACTCATCATCATTCTCACTATGAACGCGCGTGATTGACAACCACTTCCGTTCTACCTTAGGCCGGGCGCATATCTCTTAGATTCCCCAACAAAATCTTCGTGGTATAAGCTAGATAGATGGCGGCATTCATGAGGATCCGGAAAGTCTAACCTTGTCTGTGGTATTCCGAGTAGGATCCTGAGAATCCGGAAAGTCTAACCTTGTCTGTGGTATTCCGAGTAGGATTCCGGTATTGAATAACTGTGATGAGCTTCAAACTCCTGAAGGCTGGGCGTGATGACAAACGCAAAAGAATCAATGGATTCTATTCCAACCTGATTGAGAACTGACAGATGATTAGCCGTGCTGTGACAGAGCATTTGGACCATTTTCACTGAGAGGATGGGATGTAACTATCAACCAAGGGTGATGCCTCCAGATGATTAGCCGTGCAGTGACAGCGCATAGGACCATTTTCCCGAGAGGATTGAAAGTAGCCATTGATGATGGTGATTCCCTACATACAGCTTGCCATGGAAAGGAGTAAGAAGGATTGAAGGAAGAGTGAGTAGTGAAGTAGAGTTTCAAGAGGAACACAGCATCTCCATACACCTATCTGAAATTCCCACTATTGATTTACATAAGTATTTCTATCTTATTTTATTTTCTATTTATTATTAATTTTCGAACTCATCATAAACCAATTTAATCTGCCTAACTGAGATTTACAAGGTGACCATAGCTTGCTTCATACCAACAATATCTGTGGGATCGACCCTTACTCACGTAAGGTATTACTTGGATGACCCAGTACACTTGCTGGTTAAGCTGAACGGAGTTGTGTCCACACATAGTTGAAAAAGCAATGAATTTTACAAAATACAATAACAAAGGAATCACAATTTCGTCCACCAAGTTTTTGGCGCCGTTGCCGGGGATTGTTCGAGTATGGACAACTGACGGTTCGTCTTGTTGCTCAGATTAGGTAATTTTCTTTTCAAAAATCTTTTTCAAAATTTTTCTTTTATTTTTCGTTTTTCTAACTTTATTTTCGAAAAAATAATAAAAATCCAAAAAAAAATTAGAAAATCATAAAAATCAAAAATATTTTGTGTTTCTTGCTTGAGTCTTGAGTCAATTTTTAAGTTTGGTATCAATTGCATGCCAAAAAAAATTTTTTTTCCTTGCATTTTTCGAAAATCCTATGCATTCATAGTGTTCTTCATGATCTTCAAGTTGTTCTTGATAAGTCCTCTTGTTTGATCTTGATGCTTTCTTGTTTTGTGTTGTTTGTTGTTTTTCATGTGCATTTTTCGTTTGTTAGAGTCCATGCATTAAAGATTTCTAAGTTTGGTGTCTTGCATGTTTTCTTTGCATCAAAAATTTTTCAAAATTATGTTCTTGATGTTCATCATGATCTTCAAAGTGTTCTTGGTGTTCATCTTGACATTCATAGTGTTCTTGCATGCATCTTGTGTTTTGATCCAAAATTTTCATGTTTTGGGTCATATTTGTGTTTTTCTCTCTCATAATTAAAAATTCAAAAATCAAAAAAATATCTTTTCCTTATTTTTCTCATAATTTTCGAAAATTTGAATTGACTTAGTCAAAATTTTTCAAAATTAGTTGTTTCTTACAAGTCAAGTCAAATTTTCAATTTTAAAAAAATCTTATCTTTTTAAAATCTTTTTCAAAAATCATATCTTTTTCATTTTTTATTATTTTCAAAAAATTTCAAAAATCTTTTCAAAATATTTTCAAAATTTTTTTCTTATCTTTATATCATATTTTCAAAAATATGCTAACAATTAATGTGATTGATTCAAAAATTTGAAGTTTGTTACTTTCTTGTTAAGAAAGGTTCAATCTTTAAATTCTAGAATCTTATCTTGTAGTTTCTTGTTAGTTATGTCATTTTAAAAATTAAATCTTTTTCAAAATATCTTTTTCTTAAAATTTTTATCTTATCTTTTTATCTTATAATTTTATCTTTTTCAAAATTTGATTTCAAAATATCTTATCTAACTTCTTATCTTCTTATCTTTTTCAAATTTGATTTTAAAATCTTTTTCAATCAACTAACTAACTTGTTGTTTGTTTCTTATCTTTTTCAAAACCACCTAACTACTTTTCCCTCTCTAATTTTCGAAAATATCTCACCCCTTTTTCAAAAATTCTTTTTAATTAACTAATTGTTTTATGTTTTAATTTTAATTACATCCTATCTCTAATTTTCGAAAATCACTAATCCCTTTTTAAAATTATTTTCGAATTCTCTTCCTTTTCTCTTCTTCTATTTAATTATTTAATTACTAACACTTCTCTTCACCTCTCTTCATCTAAAAATCCGAATTCTTCTTCACTCTTTCCCCTTTTCTTTTTCTACTAACACAAAGGAATCTCTATACTGTGACATAGAGGATTCCTCTTCTTTTCTTGTTTTCTTCTCTTTCATATGAGCAGGAACAGGGAAAAAGGCACTCTTGTTGAAGTTGATCCTGAACCTGAAAGGACTCTGAAAAGGAAACTAAGAGAAACTAAATTACAACAATCCAGAAACAACCTTTCAGAAATTTTCGAACAAGAGAAGGAGATGGCAGCCAAAAATAATAACAATGCAAGGAGAATGCTTGGTGACTTCACAAAGCCAACGTCCAAGTTTGATGGAAGAAGCATCTCCATTCTTGCCATTGGAGCTAATAACTTTGAGCTGAAACCTCAGCTAGTTGCCTTAATGCAACAAAACTGCAAGTTTTATGGACTTCCATCTGAAGATCCTTATCAGTTTTTAACTGAGTTCTTGCAGATCTGTGAGACTGTAAAGACGAATGGAGTTGATCCTGAAGTCTACAGACTCATGCTTTTCCCTTTTGCTGTAAGAGACAGAGCTAGAATATGGTTGGATTCACAACCTAAGGATAGCCTAGACTCCTGGGATAAGCTGGTCACTGCCTTCTTGGATAAATTCTTTCCTCCTCAAAAGCTGAGTAAGCTGAGAGTGGATGTTCAAACCTTCAAACAAAAAGATGGTGAATCCCTCTATGAAGCTTGGGAAAGATACAAGCAGCTGACCAAAAGATGTCCATCTGACATGTTTTCAGAATGGACCATATTAGATATATTCTATTATGGTCTATCTGAATTTTCGAAAATGTCATTGGACCATTCTGCAGGTGGATCTATCCACCTAAAGAAAATACCTGAAGAGGCTCAAGAACTCATTGATATGGTTGCAAACAACCAATTCGTGTACACTTCTGAGAGAAATTCCGTGAATAATGGGATACCTCAGAAGAAAGGAGTTCTTGAAATTGATACTCTGAATGCCATATTGGCTCAGAACAAAGTGTTGACTCAACAGGTCAACATGATCTCTCAAAATTTGAATGGATGGCAACATGCATCCAACAGTACTAGAGAGGCAGCTTCTGAAGAAGCTTATGATCCTGAGAACCCTGCCATGGCAGAGGTTAATTACATGGGTGAACCTTATGGAAACACCTATAACTCATCATGGAGAAATCATCCAAATTTCTCATGGAAGGATCAACAAAGGCCTCAACAAGGCTTTAACAATGGTGGACGCAATAGGCTGAGCAATAGCAAGCCATATCCATCATCTTCTCAGCAACAGACAGAGAATTCTGAACAAAACACTTCTAATTTAGCCAATCTAGTCTCTGATCTGTCAAAGGCCACTTTCAGTTTCATGAGTGACACAAGATCCTCCATCAGAAATCTGGAGGCACAAGTGGGCCAGCTGAGTAAGAAAATCATTGAAACTCCTCCCAGTATTTTCCCAAGCAATACAGAAGAGAATCCAAAAGGAGAGTGCAAGGCCATTGATATAATCAATATGGCCGAATGCACAAGGGAGGAGGAGGACGAAAATCCTAGTGAGGAAGACCTCCTGGGACGTCCCTCAAGCAAGAAGGAGTTTCCTATTAAGGATCCAAAGGAATCTAAGGCTCATATAGAGACCATAGAGATTCCATTAAATCTCCTTCTGCCATTCATGAGCTCTGAAGACTATTCTTCCTCTGAAGAGGATGAAGATGTGACTGGAGAGCAAGTTGCTCAATATTTAGGAGCTATCATGAAGCTGAATGCCAAGTTGTTTGGTAATGAGACTTGGGAAAGTGAACCTCCCTTGCTCATTGGTGAACTAGACACCTGGATTCAGAAAATTCTACCTCAAAAGAAACAAGATCCTGGCAAGTTTTTGATACCTTGTACCATAGGCACCATGACCTTTGAAAAAGCTCTGTGTGATCTGGGGTCAGGGATAAATCTTATGCCACTCTCTGTAATGGAGAAGCTGGGGATCATTGAGGTACAACCTGCCTTGTTCTCATTACAACTGGCAGACAAGTCATTAAGACAAGCCTATGGAATAGTAGAGGACGTGTTAGTAAAGGTTGAAGGCCTTTACATCCCTGCTGATTTCATAATCTTAGACACTGGGAAGGAAGAGGATGATTGCATCATCCTTGGAAGACCTTTCCTAGCCACAGCAGGAGCTGTGATAGATGTCAACAGAGGTGAATTAGTCCTTCAATTAAATGGGGACTACCTTGTGTTTAAGGCACATGGCCATCCCTCTGTGACAAAAGAGAGTAATGATGAAGAGCTTCTCTCAGTTCAGAGTCAAGAAGAGCCCACACAGTCAAACTCTAAGTTTGGTGTTGTGAGGCCACAACCAAACTCTAAGTTTGGTGTTAAGACCCCATATCCAAACTCTAAGTTTGGTGTTGGGACTATACAACATTGACCTGATCACCTTGTGGCTCCATGACAGCCACTATCAAACTATTGACATTAAAGAAGCGCTTGTTGGGAGGCAACCCAATTTTATTTATCTAATTTTTATTTTATTCTATATTATTGCTATTTTGTGTTTTATTAGGTACATGATCATGAGGAGTCACGAAAAAATCATAAAAATTAAAAACAGAGTCAAAAACAACAGAAAAAAATTCGCACCCTGGAGGAAGCACAGGCTGGCGTTCAACGCCAGTAAGATGCATCTGGCCGGCGTTCAACGCCAGAACAGAGCATCATTCTGGCGCTGAACGCCAGAAACAAGCAACATTCTGGCGTTGAACGCCAGGAATGTGCCCAGAGAAGAAAAGCTGACGCTGAACGCCAGTAACAAGCATGAAACTGGCGTTCAACGCCAGAAACATGCTTTACATGGGCGTTGAACGCCCAGAATGTGCACCACACGGCGTTTAAATGCCAGAATGGTGTGCAAAGGCAATTTACATGCCTATTTGGTGCAGGGATAGAACTCCTTGACACCTCAGGACCTGTGGACCCCACAGGATCACCTCGAGATCTGTGGACCCCACAGGATCCCCACCTACCATATTCCTACCTTACCTCCTAATCCTAGTTTTTGTGATTACTCTTCCCCATGTCACACTTCCCAACACCCTTCACCAATCACCTCAATTCCTCTTCCCAATTACCACCTTCACCACTCACATCCATCCACTCTTCCCCATAAACCCCACCTACCTTCAAAAATTCAAAACAATTTCCCACCCATTCCCACCCTAAATGGCCGAACATACACACCCCTCCTCTCCCTATATATACCCTTCCATTCTACTTCATTTTCACACAACACAAACCCATCTTCTCCCACTTAGCCGAACCTACATCTCTCCCTCTCTACCATATTCTCTTCTTCTTCTTCTTCTCTTCTTTCTTCTCTTGCTCGAGGGCGAGCACTATTTTAAGTTTGGTGTGGTAAAAGCATAAGCTTTTTGTTTTTCCATTACCATCAATGGCACCTAAGGCCGGAGTATCCTCTAGAAAAGGAAAAGGGAAGACAAAAGCTTCCACCTCCGAGTCATGGGAGATGGAAAGATTCATCTCCAAGAGCCATCAAGACCACTTCTATGATGTTGTGGCAAAGAAGAAGGTGATCCCTGAGGTCCCTTTCAAGCTCAAGAAAAATGAGTATCCGGAAATCCGACATGAAATCTGAAGAAGAGGTTGGGAAGTCCTAACCAACCCCATGCAACAAGTCGGAATCTTAATGGTTCAAGAGTTCTATGCCAATACATGGATCACTAGAAACCATGATCAAAGTATGAACCCGAGTCCAAAGAATTATCTCACAATGGTTCGAGGGAAATACGTAGATTTTAGTCCGGAAAATGTGAGGTTGGCATTCCACTTGCCCATGATGCAAGGAGATGAACGCCCCTACACTAGAAGGGTCAACTTTAATCAAAGGTTGGACCAAGTCCTAATGGACATATGTGTGGAAGGAGCTCAATGGAAGAGAGACTCCAAAGGCAAACCAGTCCAACTAAGAAGACTGGATCTCAAGCCTATAGCTAGAGGATGGTTGGAGTTCATTCAACGCTCCATCATTCCCACTAGCAACCGATCTGAAGTTACTGTGGATCGGGCCATCATGATTCATGGCATCATGATTGGAGAGGAAGTAGAAGTTCATGAGGTCATCTCCAATGAAATCTACAAAATAGCCGACAAGCCCTCACCCATGGCACGGCTAGCTTTTCCTCACCTTATTTGCCATCTATGTTACTCAGCTGGAGTTATCATAGAAGGAGACATCTCCATTGAAGAGGACAAGCCCATCACCAAGAAAAGGATGGAACAAGCAAGAGAGACCCTTCACGGTTCTCAAGAGATGCATGAGGAAGCTCATCATCAAGAAATCCCTGAGATGCCTCAAGGGATGCACTTTCCTCCCAACAACTATTGGGAACAACTCAACATTTCCTTAGAAGATTTGAGCCACAATGTTGAACAATTAAGGGTGGAACATCATGAGCACTCCATCATTCTCCATGAAATAAGAGAAGATCAAAGAGCAATGAGGGAAGAGCAACAAAGGCAAGGAAGGGACATAGAAGAGCTTAAGAACATCATTGGTCCTTCAAGAAGAAGACGCCACTAAAGGTGGATTCATTCCTTGTTCTTTATTTCTTTCTGTTTTCGGTTTTTAATGTTGTGTTTATCTATGTTTTGTGTCTTTACTTCATGATCATTAGTATGTAGTAACCATGTCTTAAGGCTATGAATAAAATCCATTAATCCTTCACCTCTCTTAAATGAAAAATGTTTCAATTCAAAAGAACAAGAAGTACATGAATTTCGAATTTATCCTTGAATTTAATTTAATTATATTGATGTGGTGACAATACTTTTTGTTTTCTGAATGAATGCTTGAACAGTGCATATGTCTTTTGATCTTGTTGTTTATGAATGTTAAAATTGTTGGCTCTTGAAAGAATGATGAACAAAGAGAAATGTTATTGAGGATCTGAAAAATCATGAAATTGATTCTTGAAGCAAGAAAAAGCAGTGAATAGCAAAAGCTTGCGAAAAAAAAATAGAAAGAAAAAGAAAAAGCAAGCAGAAAAAGCCAATAGCCCTTAAAACCAAAAGGCAAGGGTAAAAAGGATCCAAGGCTTTGAGCATCAATGGATAGGAGGGCCCAAGGAAATAAAATCCAGGCCTAAGCGGCTAAATCAAGCTGTCCCTAACCATGTGCTTGTGTCATGAAGGTCCAAGTGAAAAGCTTGAGACTGAGTGGTTAAAGTCGTGATCCAAAGCAAAAGAGTGTGCTTAAGAGCTCTGGACACCTCTAACTGGGGACTTTAGCAAAGCTGAGTCACAATCTGAAAAGGTTCACCCAGTTATGTGTCTGTGGCATTTATATATCCGGTGGTAATACTGGAAAACAAAATGCTTAGGGCCACAACCAGGACTCATAAGTAGCTGTGTTCAAGAATCAACATGCTTAACTAGGAAAGTCAATAACACTATCCAAAATTTTAAGTTCCTAAAGAAGCCAATCATTCAGAACTTCAAAGGAAAAAGTGAGATGCCAAAACTGTTCAGAAGCAAAAAACTACAAGTCCCGCTCATCTAATTATAATTAATATTCATTGATATTCTGGAATTTATAGTATATTCTCTTCTTTTTATCCTATTTGATTTTCAGTTGCTTGGGGACAAGCAACAATTTAAGTTTGGTGTTGTGATGAGCGGATAATTTATACGCTTTTTGGCATTGTTTTTAGGTAGTTTTTAGTAAGTTC
The DNA here is from genome assembly GCF_014773155.1 of Arachis stenosperma. Classification (NCBI taxonomy): domain Eukaryota; kingdom Viridiplantae; phylum Streptophyta; class Magnoliopsida; order Fabales; family Fabaceae; genus Arachis; species Arachis stenosperma. The sequence goes on from NC_080386.1 coordinate 41,989,683, forward strand.
AAGCTACTTTTAGGGATGTTTTCATTAGTTTTTATGTTAAATTCACATTTCTGGACTTTACTATGAGTTTGTGTGTTTTTCTGTAATTTCAGGTAAATTCTGGCTGAAATTGAGGGACTTGAGCAAAACTCTGAGAAAGGCTGACAAAAGGACTGCTGATGCTGTTGGAATCTGACCTCCCTGCACTCAAAATGGATTTTCTGGAGCTACAGAACTCCAAATGGCTCGATCTCAACGGCGTTGGAAAGTAGACATCCAGAGATTTTCAGCAATATATAATAGTCCATACTTTATTCGGAAATTGACGACATAAATTGGCGTTGAATGCCAAGTACATGCTGCTGTCTGGAGTTAAACGACAGAAAAACGTCATGATCCGGAGTTGAACGCCCAAAACACGTCATAACTTGGAGTTCAACTCCAAGAAAAGCCTCAGCTCGTGGATAGATCAAGCTCAGCCCAAACATACACCAAGTGGGCCCCGGAAGTGGATTTATGCATCAATTACTTACTCATGTAAACCCTAGTAGCTAGTTTAGTATAAATAAGACTTTTTACTAGTGTATTAGTCGTCTTTTGACCACGTTTCATCTTTGGTCTCAGTTTTTTTTTATCATTCATCTTAGGAGACTATTGATCATGTTTTGGGGGCTGGCCATTCGGCCATGCCTGAACCTTTCACTTATGTATTTTCAACGGTGGAGTTTCTGCACACCATAGATTAAGGGTGTGGAGCTCTGCTGTACCTCAAGTTTCAATACAATTATTATTACTTTCTATTCAATTCTCTCTTATTATTATTCCAAGATATACGTTGCACAACACTTTGATGAATGTGATGATCCGTGACACTCATCATCATTCTCACCTATGAACGCGCGTGATTGACAACCACTTCCGTTCTACCTTAGGCCGGGCGCATATCTCTTAGATTCCCCAACAGAATCTTCGTGGTATAAGCTAGATAGATGGCGGCATTTATGAGGATCCGGAAAGTCTAACCTTGTCTGTGGTATTCCGAGTAGGATCTTGGGAATCCGGAAAGTCTAACCTTGTCTGTGGTATTCCGAGTAGGATTCCGGTATTGAATGACTGTGACGAGCTTCAAACTCCTGAAGGCTGGGCGTGATGACAAACGCAAAAGAATCAATGGATTCTATTCCAACCTGATTGAGAACCGACAGATGATTAGCCGTGCTGTGATAGAGCATTTGGACCATTTTCACAGAGAGGATGGGATGTAACTATCAACCAAGGGTGATGCCTCCAGACGATTAGCCGTGCAGTGACAGCGCATAGGACCATTTTCCCGAGAGGATTGAAAGTAGCCATTGATGATGGTGATGCCCTACATACAGCTTGCCATGGAAAGGAGTAAGAAGGATTGAAGGAAGAGTGAGTAGTGAAGTAGAGTTTCAAGAGGAACACAGTATCTCCGTACACCTATCTGAAATTTCCACTATTGATTTACATAAGTATTTCTATCTTATTTTATTTTCTATTTATTATTAATTTTTGAACTCATCATAAACCAATTTAATCTGCCTAACTGAGATTTACAAGGTAACCATAGCTTGCTTCATACCAACAATCTCTGTGGGATCAACCCTTACTCACGTAAGATATTACTTGGATGACCCAGTACACTTGCTGGTTAAGCTGAACGGAGTTGTGTCCACACATAGTTGAAAAAGCAATGAATTTTACAAAATACAATAACAAAGGAATCACAATTTCGTCTACCAACACCAAACTTAGAAATTTTGAAAACCAAAGACACCAATTTCGAAAATTTCAAAAGAAAAGACACAAGAAGACACCAAACTTAAAGATTGACACAAGACTCAAACAAAAGACACTATTTTTGAAATTTTGTTTTTTTGAAAAAGACTCAAGAAATTTGAAAAAGACTCAAACAAGAACAAGAACAGAGACGCAAACAAAAGATCAAGATTAATAAAGAAAAGAAAAGGTTTTTGAAAAAGTTTTGATTTTTCGAAAAAAAAGAAATTAAAAGACTCAAACAAAATTAAAAGCAATACCTAATCTACACAACAAGATAATCCGTTAGTTTGTTCAAACTCGAACAATCCCCAGCAACGGCGCCAAAAACTTGGTGTGCAGAATTACACTTCGCACAACTGAACCAACAAGTACACTGGGTTGTCCAAGTAATACCTGAGTGAGTCAGGGTCGATCCCACGAGAATTATTGGCTTGAATCAAGCTGTGGTTATTATGTACATCTTAGTCAGGCGGATAGAAAAGTTGTTTGTTTGTTTAAAGCACATAAAAGTAAAATAAAGAAAATGTTACTCAATTGATGGTGAAAGCAACGATAAGAAGATGGTTAACGCTTGGAGATGCCTTGTTCTCCTGAATCAATTCGATTTTACTATCTCTTCCAACTGTGAATGATTTCTTCTATGGCAAGCTGTATGCGATCAATGCCTTTCTTGAGAGGTCGCCAATGCTCCTCCAGATCTGAATCCTAGGGTTAGTGCGGATCCAGTCTGATTGAGGGTGAAGCTCCTGCAGTCCATTCTCCTTAGTGATCCTACTCAAAATACCACAGACAAGGTCGAATCTTCCGGATCAGAGAATGTTGCGCCTTTGGTTCTAGCCTCTATCACAAAGACTCTAATCTCCCCATACCTTGACTGAATTGGTGTCTCGAGAAGTCCCCAACGAAGTCGTGGAATAGCCGTTTAAGAGATGTATAATCAAACTAGTGGTTCATCATTGTCCGATGAAAGACTCACTCTGAACCCATGTAGAATGAGATAACCATGTGCCAGTTCAACGCATTCATAAGGATGAAGATCGAAGATACATCTTAGAATAGAGAATCAAACATGGATTGAAGATAGAATAGTAATACTTTATTAATCCATAAAACTCAGCAGAGCTCATCCCCTCAACCTAGGAGGTTTAGAAACTCATTCTGATAGAAAATACAATGAAAACGTGTAAAGTGTCAAAGGTCTTAGAAAAGTGTAAAAGTTCTCAAATAAATACTAGACTAATGACTATGGATTACATAAGAAGGGTAAAACAGTCTTTTAGTGCTAAAATCGACTTCCGAGGCCCACTTGGTGAGTGTTTGCACTAAGCTTTATTGAGATCCACGTGCTAGGAGGCCTCTAGGGCATTGAATGCTGGCTAGGTCTTTTTGGGCGTTGGACGCTGGTCTCGTCTCCCATGGGCATTGGACGCCAGAATAGGGCTGGAGGCTAGCATTAAATGCCAGTTTTGAGCCTTCAATTCTGAAGCAAAGTATAAACTATTGTACATTGCTGGAAAGTCCTGGATGTTAGCTTTCAATAGTCATTGAGAACGCTCCATTTGGATGTCTGTAGCTCTAGAAAAGCTCTTTCGAGTGCAAGAAGGTCAGATCCTGACAACATCTACAGTGCTTTCTCTGTCTTTGAATCAGACTTTTACTCCAACTCCTCAATTTCAGCTAGAAAATCCATGAAATTGCATAAAAACACACAAACTCAAATTAGAATCCAAAATGTGAATTTTGCACTAAAACCTATGAAAACTTAATAAAACTTAAACAAACATACTAAAAAGTATATGAAAATGATGGCAAAAAGCGTATAAAATATCCTCTCATCAGTTAGTATATGTTAATTTTTGTGCTTATTCTCTGTTAGGGTCTATGGTTTCAGTGACTATCATTTAATTTCTTGGCTTATTAGTTAGATGTTTGATCATTCTCCATTTCTGTACCATTAATTTGATTGTGAGTATCTTAGGGGAGTTTTTTTGGATTAGCGTTTCGACATTAGTGTATTTGTCTGATAATCAATGGATTTAGAAATAAAATAATGGAATCAGATTGTCATAGTAATATGTTACATTTGATTCTTGCTTTGTTTTATTTAGAAAATAGGTGCAATTTCATCTAAGTGTTAATTTCTATATGTAGCCAAATTAATTAAGTCAATTGCTTCTTACATCTTATAACATAGACTAATTGATCTAGAAGATTTAATTATTGATCGTATATGCGTATTGTTTGTTTATTTTTCATTGGATACAAATAGTTCAAGACACTCATTCCCATACCTTGGAATTATGTATCATTTATCTGATCAAATTCCTTTGGTGGTTCTTCATACTTATCATCCCTACTTTATACTAAAAATCATTTGATAATGCACAAGAGGATTCCTTATTTTCTACACCTCATGTAATGTAATAAAGCATCAGGGTATCTATGTTTAGATTTTTATGACAACCTATATGCAAGACTAGCATAAAGCTGACATAGATAAAAATGATAAAAAGTTAAATTCAGAATTTGAACTTTCAAGAACGGGACACTTTTCATATTCTAAATTTAAATGGAAATATTGTTGGTAACTGCTGTTTACTTGTATGAAATTATGAAATTCGTTTTTTATTCCAATAATAACTGGATCTGCTGCTTAAGTTTAAATCGTGCTTTTATATTTTACTGAATTTTTTTATTGAAAACATTACTTTGATCTTATTTTTCGAGAACCTATAATGATTATATTTTTCCTGTAAGTGATAATACAGCACATCATATAATTGCCCTCCTATTTTTTTATTTTTGTGGGAAAGATATTAGTATTTATTCTTGTTCATCGTTCCTTTTGTTATTCCCATTTCATCTATGGATGTTTTAAATGTGGTTTTTGTGCATTAATTTGGTCTGTTGTTGTCTCATAACAATAATGCAGTTTATGTTTTAGTAAATCTAACCTTGTCAAGACATGATAAAGAGTAGTTAAATTATATTCTTTTGCCATATTGTATCTCTTTTTCTTTATTTCAATTGAATCATTGAATAAACATTGAGGTGAATTTTGTTGGTTTCTTATATTTTCTATAGAAATTGTAGTGGTGGAATGAATTGAGAATTTTACTTAGCTGTTGTTGTTGTTGATCATTTTTAAATTTTTTGTGCACAAATGAAATTTCAATTCATTAAAATTATATATCATCATGGAGGTTCATTTGTCAGAAGTGAAGATGGAAGCTTGACATACTGCAGAAAGCAAATTTCAAAGTTACCTGAGTTAGACATAGACACATTGGATGTACTAGATGTCCCAACCATCTAGTACCCCACCACCAACTAATGTACCAGTTGATCCAATGCAAGGTGTATCTTCAGGGACAGCCACACAACTAGCTAGTTTCATGAAATTTGTCCCTACTCCCAGATTCAAACCTCCAAGAAAAAAAGAATTAAATTGTTGATTATTATGTGTTTGGGAGCTTTATATGTAATAAGGCATTATACTTTTGGATTAGTTACCTTTTAGATTAGTTATCTTATTTTTCTAAGTTTGCATAACTCTGAAATGTTGGCTTTTGGTTAGTTATACTTGGAATTGTTCCTTTTGGATAACTTACTTTATTTTGTTTGTGTGTTGCATTACACAAAACCTTTTAGTTGTGTTTGAATTCAATATCAATGTGAATGTTCTATTAATGAATTATAAAGGAATTGGATGATATTTTTGTCTGAAATTTTTGTATTTTATTTATGTTGTTTAATTCATATTAACATAGGATCATTTTTCATTCATTGAGACTTAATACAAAAATAAATACAATAATATACATTATTTTTTTTCAAAATATTCCTGCAATTTGAATTTCAACCATCAAGTTTGGCTTTTTACTAAAAACATCAGACCAATCTTCACCATTTCCATAATAACATAGCAACTACAAGCAAATTTATTGCAACTAGCAAAGCCACTTCCAATTTCAAAGCTTAGGAGTTTCAAATGGAATTAGGGATTAGGGATTTAAATAGTTGCTAGGGACTAAATTGATGCAAAAGTTTCAAACACCACGTAATATATCTGTTAGACGTCCAGCGTGGCATTCTGTTGTACATGTCAACTCTCCGGTAATGACTCTATGACAGAAACCACCACAAGGACTAACATGATTATAATTTGAAAAGTTTACGGACTAAATTGAGGTAATTGAAATATCAAGAACTAAATTAAGGCTCGAGTATAACTTCGGTAACCAAACTGAGTATTTTCTCAAAAAAAAATTTTTCTTTGGATAACGGCATAGGTCAACTACTCACCATGATCTGCATACTCAGATGTTCACGTGAATAATGTTCATTTAAATCTATGCCGTCAGTATAGGAAAATTTTCAAATGTACCGGTGGTGCACGAAATTGCAATCACACTTTTGCAACTCCGCACAACTAACCAGCAAGTGCATTGGGTCGTCCAAGTAATATCTTACGTTAGTAAGGGTCGATCCTACGGAGATTGCTGGCTTGAAGCAAGCTATGGTTATCCTGTAACTCTTAGTCAGGAGTTTAATATTAAAAAGAGTTTTGCTTGCAAAAAGTAAAAGAACATGAAATAAATGATACTTGTTATTCAGTAATGGAGAACAGGTTAGGTTTCAGAGATGCTCTGCCCTCTGAATTTTTACTTTCCTACTGTCTTCTTCTCCAAACATGCATGGTTCTTTCTATGGCAAGCTATGTGTTGGTGGATCACCGTTGTCAATGGCTACCATCCGTCCTCTCAGTGAAAATGGTCCAGCTACGGTTCCCGTAGGGCTAATCATCTATCGGTTCTCACTTGTGTCGGAATAGGATACATTTATCCTTTTGCACACTATCATTGTGCCCAACATTCGCGAGTTTGAAGCTCGTCACAGTCATCCCTTCCCAGATCCTACTCGGAATACCACAGACAGGGTTTAGACTTTCCGGATCTCAGGAATGCTGCCAATTATTTCCAGCCTTTACCATGAAGGTTATGATCTCACGAATTTGAACGCTCTGTTGTCAGGAGAAGCAGTCAAACTCGTGGATCAGCAGCCCAAGAGATACGCACTCAAGCTATCGCCCAATGACTACGTTGAGCTCAAATAGAACGGAAGTGGTTGTCAAGCACGCGTTCATGGATTTGAGAATGATGATGAGTGTCACGAATCATCACATTCATCACATTGCAGTACGAGTGAATATCTTAGAATAGAAGCAAACGTAATTGGATGAAAAACAGTAGAAATTGCATTAATCCATTGAAACACAACAGAGCTCCTCACCCCCACCTATGGGGTTTAGAGACTCATGCCATCAAAGATACAATATAAAATGTAAAAATGTCATAAATTCCTCAATGAAAGTCTAAAAATAGTTTTTATACTAAACTAGTAACCTAGGTTTACAGAAAATGAGTAACTAAGTGCAGATAGTGTAGAAATCCACTTCTGGGGTCCACTTGGTGAGTGTTTGGGCTGAGATTTGAAGCTTTCACTTGCATAGGCCATTCTTGGAGTTAAACATCTGCTTTGGTGCCAGTTTGGGCGTTTAACTCCAGTTTTGGTGCCAGTTCTAGCGTTTTACGCCAGAAAAGGGTTTTTGGCTGGCTTTTAACGCCAGTTTGGGCCATCAAATCTTGGGCAAAGTATGGACTATTATACATTGCTGGAAAGCCCAAGATAGATACTTTCCAACGCAATTGAGAGCGAGTCGATTGGGTATCTCTAGCTCAATAAAATCCACTTCGCGTGTAGGAGGGTCAGAATCCAACAGCATCTGTAGTCCTTTCTCAGCCTCTGAATCAGATTTTTGCTCAGGTCCCTCAATTTCAGCCAGAAAATACCTGAAATTATAGAAAACACACAAACCCATAGTGAAGTCCATAAATTTGATTTTTGAATAAAAATTAATAAAAACATAACAAAAAGTTAATAAAACATGCTAAAAACTATATGAAAGCACTACCAAAAAGCATATAAAATATCCGCTCATCAACTGGTATATCGGTATTTCAGTAATTTCTAACCGTTGATCTTAATTATAAAAAATATATATAATATATATAATTAGAATTAACGATTAAAAATTACTGAAACACCAGTGTACCGGTATATTTAAAAATTTTCCTTTAAATTAATATCTCAATGCTATACAATTACTAAATACCGGCATGCCAATCAAGTACAATGGCATAGTAGAAGTCAACGTAGGAATACGTACTCCTCATCTAGCACCCCATGGTTCATCTATGCTCTACTAAGTTTTCACTGCGCTGCCTCTATGGTTACACCTTTCTTTGTCTTTTCTTCGTCAAAGTCTTTTCCATATTCTTTTACTTTCTTCTCTTAATTTCTTTTTTGTTTCTAATTCACCCTCACTTGGTTCCCTAATTTTTGTTTCCTCTCCCAATTCATTCATATGTTGGATTTCTATTTTAATTCACTCCGTTTTCTAATTCACTAATTCCATATATCTTATTTCTCTTCGAAACAATCAAATACCAATTTTGATTTTCTTTACCCCATGAGCAACAAATCAGAAACTCAAAACCCCTATATAATTGACAGTGATATTGTCTCTGATGCTATGACGGTGGAGGGTGCCAGCCTTCAAGTGGTACCCAAAGAAATATGAAACTTCTCTCATAGAATTGTCAGGATTTGGGGAGACCCCTGATAATCCACAATCTTAAAGGGATTTGCAAATCCTACTCCCTCGAGGTTGGTTTTATCTGTGAAACAAAAAATCAATCTCGACAAGTTGAAGGAAAACTAAGATCTTGTGGTTTCAAGGAATGGTTTATTGTGGATCCGGATAGATTATCTGGGGATTTGGCAATGGCATGGAGGGATGGTTGCACTATTCAGATTTTACAGCATGGTAGATTCTTCATTGCGACATCAGTTTTGACAACTGGATCTAATGATTCCTATGGTGTTCTAGGTGTTTATCTCAGTTTAAATGATCAATATAGAATGGCTCAGTTTACTGAATTAACTTCAGTCACCGAACAGTTCGATGGTAAGCTTGTGTTAATGGGTGATTTCAATGCCATTTCTAATCAATTGGAGAAATCAGGTGAGGGTGTTAAATCTCCTTCTTCTATTGAAATTTTTAATAGTTTTATTGATGATAATTCTTTGATTGATATTGGTATGGTTAGAAGACCATTCACCTGGTCGAATAGGCGAAGTGGTGATGAGTTGATACAGGAAAGACTAGACCGATTCATGGTAGGAGTTGATTGGCAGCAACTCTATCCCAATGCATCAATTCTTAGACTATTAGAATCAGGGTCGGATCACTACCCTCTTCTCTTAGACTCTAATCCTTGAACTGAGAGATCTAAATGGCGATTCAAATTCCAAAAAAGATGGTGTTCCAATAATAAAATAAGGCAAATTGTTAGAGAGGTTTGGCACAAATAGATTGATGGTTCAGCCATGTATATCCTAGCTCAAAAAGAAAGCGTTGTCGGCATCAGATTGTCAGATGGCAGCAAGAACACATATCTAATTAGAAGGTGGAGATTGATTTACTACAGTCTAAATTAGAGAAACTTCGTTTAGCAAGAATTCATGGAGGTGACATCATTTCAGAAATAGAGGACAAACTTGAAAAAGCATTGCAAAATGAGGAATCTTATTGGAAAGATAAGTCTACAGTCAAATGGCTCAAATCCGGTGATCAGAATACAACTTTCTTCTGTCAGAAATTTAGAAATCGAACCCGAAGGAATATAATTTGGCAACTAACTGGCAATGATGGTGAAGTGGCTACTTCAAATACTGGTATTGCTTCTGTGGCTGAATCTTATCTCAAGGACATCTTCTCCTCCACTTGTCATGAGAACCCTGAACCTCTGTTTACTGATTTTGAACCTAAGGTTACAGCTCACATGAACCGTAGGCTTCAAAGACCAATGACTATGGAAGAAGTGAAACGTGTAACATTTATCATTCATCCTCAAAGTACTCCGAGAGATAATGGTATGACAGTAAAATTTTTTCAAAGCTTCTGGAACATACTTAGTGGTGATGTGTTTTGAGCAGTTAAGAGCTTCTTTTCAGGGGACATAATTTTGAAGGATTTTAACCACACTCAGATCTATCTTATTCTCAAGATTTCTAATACTAAAGATATGACTCAGGTAAGACTAATAAGCCTATCCTCAATCTTTTACAAGATTATCTCTAAAGTACTTGTGCATAGACTTCAGGGTATGATGAATAAACTAATTAACCCTACGCAAAGTGCTTTTATAAAAAGCAGATTAATCTCTAATAATATCCTAATTTCTCATGAGTGTATGCATTACTGGAAGAACAAAAAAAGGGACTCGAAAATAAAATGGCACAAAAATTAGATATGAGTAAGGCATATGATAGGGTGAAATGGCACTTTCTTTGGTTTATATTGGAGAAGTTTGGTTTTAACTCCCGGTGGATCATGTGGATTCAAGAATTAGTGATAACTGTTTCTTATTCTGTCATTGTGGAAGGACAACCCTATGGTTTTTCAAAACCAAATAGAGGTATTCGACAAGGAGATCCTCTATCTCCCTATCTTTTCTTTTTTGTGCAGAAGGTCTCTCCTTCTTGCTACACAAGGCAGAACAAAACAGACTAATTCATGGTCTTCAGATACATAAGCAATGCCCCAAATTCAACCACCTCCTCTTTGCCGAGGATTCCATTTTATTCTATAAGGCTAATCCTGAAGCATGTTCAAACATCTTGCATTTATTAAATTCTTTTGAAAGCATCAGTGGCCAGAGGAAAAATTTTAATAAATCTGATATATTCTTTAGCCACAACACTCCTTCCACTACTCGTATACTACTGGCTAACTCTATGAATATTAATCATATTGAGGCTCAGGATAGATACCTTGATTTGCTTTCTACAATCTCTAAATCAAAAAAGGCTTCTTTTAGAATGATCAAAGAGAAGGTTTGAAAAAGAATCCAAGGGTGGAAGCGCATTCTTCTATCGTCAGGTGGTAGACAGGTATTGCTTAAGGTAGTGGGAGAAGCTATTCCTATTTATACATTGTCTTGCTTCAAGTTTCCTGATGGTTTAATTTTGGAAATTCACTCTCTACTTTCTCAGTTCTGGTGGGAAAAAAATTGTTCTGAAAGGCGGATGACTTGGATTAGCTGGGACACTATATCTCGCCCACGAAGAGAAAGAGGACTCGGATTTAAAGATCTCAGAATCCAAAATTTGGTGCTTTTAGGCAAACAGTTTTGGCAACTCGTAACACAGCCTACTTCCCTACTATCCAAAATCCTAAGAGGTAAATACTTTAGTAATGGTAATGCTATAACGGCAGAAATTGGAGTCTTACCTTTTTGGGGATGGAAGAGCATACTGGAAGGCCAAAAGATTGTTGAAAAAGGTCTTAACTGGGTTGTGGATACTGGAGAGAATATCCTAACCTTTGAGGATCCTTGGCTGCCTCCTCCGTATCCTTTAATGATTTCTGACATGCGAAACAGAAAAACTATTTTTGAGTTGGTTCCAAGAGTTAAAGATCTAATTACTGAAGATAGGAATTAGAATCAGAATCTTATTCAAGAATTATTTTTCCAAGACGTTGTAGACAGGATTTTGTCAGTTAAAATTTAGCAGAGTAGGAACAAATTGCAATAGAATTTGAACAAATCCAAGCAATATGATATAGCTTCATGTTACAGAATTGCCTATTTATTTTACCATCTGTCTCTGGAGCTTTGCCCTAATTATATGCAGTAGAAAAAGCCGTAGATTGATCTATAGAAGTTGAACTTGCCTCACAAAATTAAGCTATTTATCTGGAAAGCTCTCCATGGCTGGCTTCCGATGCTTGCTTGGATTCATCACTGCATCCCATTTATATCGCCAATATGCCCATGCTGTCATGAAGCAATGAAGAACGGAAGATTGTTGGTTTAGAAGTTATAATAAATTCTCGTTGCAAGTATAGTTTCTAAACCAAGCAATCAACATTTCTTACAAACGTTTGGTTATCACAATTAACAAACCCCTTTGGAATTGATAACTGAAGTATTTAAACCTCGGGTCGTCTTCTCAAGGAATTGTAGGGAGGTATGTTCTTATTATTGGTTATGCAAAGGTATATTTTGGGGTTTTCAAAAGGGTTGAACAAGTAATATAAAATAACAAGTCGTCAAAATAATAACTAGTAAAGCTCTTGGTAAGGTATGAGGACTGGAAGTCCTATCCCAGTTATCCTTATCAATTGTGATGAGAATTGGATTTTTCTCCCACTAAGTCAACCTCTAACTATGAAGGCAAGTTAAGTGGATAAATTAATTTTAATTCCTCAAGTCCTAGTCTTTCCTTTGGAAAGGCTAGAGTTAGTGGAACTCGAATTAATTCTTGAAGAATTCCAATTTTTAGTCAACAATGAGTTTGATAACTCAAGAGTCACTAATTAATCAACCAGAGCCAAAAGGTAGAAAAATCTAAATTATTTATATCATAAATAAAAGAAACAAATCATAGATCTGAAAATACCTCAAATTATATTAACCAAAGAAAATCATAACATGAATGGTCATTAAACAAATAAAAGAGAAAATAAATAAATAAGAACATTGAACCTGAGATGAAGAAAAAATATTCCTAATTTCTAAAAATCCTAATCCTAAATCCTAAGAGAGAGGAGAGAACCTCTCTCTTTAAAAACTACATCTAAAATTATGAATTATGAGCTGATATCAATGAATGATTGGATTCTCTCACTTTATAGCCTCTAATCTGTATTTTTTGGGCCGCAAACTAGGTCGAAAACAGCCCAGAAATCGCTGAAGAAGAAATCTGCCACGCTGATTTTCGTCACTGTGATGCGTCCACGTGGAGCACGCATTTGTGTTGCCTATCTGTATGGCCACTATAGCAAATTATATATCAAATCGAAGCCCCAGATGTTAGCTTTTCAACGCAAGTGAAACCGCATGATTTGGATATCTATAGTTCAAGTTATGACCGTTTGAGTGTGAAGAGGTCAGGCTGACAGCTTTGGCAATTCCTTCAATTTCTTGTATTCCTTCTACTTTTGCATGCTTCTTTTCCATCCTCTAAGCCATTCCTGCCCTGTAGTCTCTGAAATCACTTAACACACATATCAAGGCATCGAATGATAATAAAAGAGGATTCAAATAAAAGAAAATAAAAGCCAAAGAAGCATGTTTTCAATCATAGCACAAAATCAGGAAGGAAAATGTAAACTCATGCAATTAGTATGAATAAGTGTACGAAAGATTGATAAAATCCACTCAATTTAGCATAATATAAATCATAAAATAGTGGTTTATCAATCTCCCCACACTTAAACATTAGCATGTCCTCATGCTAAGCTCAAGAGAACTAAAAGGGAGTGAAGAGGAATGATAGAATGTATGCAATGCAACCTACCTATGTGAATGCAACTACATGCAAAATGTTTCTACCTACTTGGTTAAAAGTAAATAAGTTCTCCAAGGAAAATATGAATCAAATTTCACTAATTCAAATTACACAATAAAAGACAAGTAAACTTGTAAGAAGATAGCTTATGAAAGCAGGGAACATAGAATCAAGCATTGAACCCTCACTGGTAGTGTATATCACTCTAGTCTCTCTAGTGTATAGGGTAATCACTCTATTCTTCTCTAATCATGCTTTCTAAAATTTGTTCTTCATCTAACCAATCAACAAATATTTAATGTATACATACAAACATCATGAGGTCTTTTTCAAGGTTGTAATGGGGCTAAGGTAAGGGTAAGGGTATATATATAAGCCTAAGTGAGCTAATAATTAAACCCTTGATTAGTCTAAAATGTCACCTAACATATACATATTTTATATAATTTAAAATTCTTTACCTAGTTACCCAATTTTTTTTTTACTTTTGTATTACATACTCATGTATCAAACTTATTTTTGAATTTTGTCCCATGTGCATTGATTCTTTTTTTTTTTTTGCATTTGGGGTCATATATTTTTTTTTTGGTACCCCCTTATTTAATTACTTACTTTTTTTTATTTTTTTTATCAATGCACATGGTAATTTAATTATTTTGATTTCACATGAGCATGCTTCCCAAATTTTCAAATAACTTATTCAATTTAATTTCCTACTTTTTTTTTCTATCATCCTATGTTCCCATACAATTTTTCACACTTAAATTATACACAATATCTATCTTAAGCTAACCAAGGATTCAACTTGGGATTTTTATTTTGTTTTTCTGCTTAAGGCTAGTAATGTGGTTATAAAACAGAAGGAGAATAAAAGCTCAAGGGGGGCTAACAAGGATGGCATAAAAGGTAGGCTTTATTTGGGATAAGTGAGTTAATAATCAAATATGGCCTCAATCATATGCAAGCATGTAAGTACACTAAATAATGGACATATAGAATGGAACAAAGCAAAGATTGCAATCATAGAGAAGAAAACACACAAGAATAAAATATTTATGGTTAAATAATGTAACCATGTAAATAAGCTCAAAGTCTCACAGGTTGTGTGTTCTAGCCTTTAACTATGTTCCAAATACAACTTTCAAACAAGTTTAACACAAATTTTTCAATTTAAATTAGTGAAATACTATAAAAATTTCTTGAAAAAGAAAATATTACTTCAACCAAGTAGTAACTAAATGCATAAAATCAAACAAACATGTAATCAAATATGCAAATGCAGCAATGAACAAACAAAAAAAATAGAATATTGGTGTTGAGAAGAGAATAACTAACCCGTGGAGATCGGTATCGACCTCCCCACACTTAAAAATTGCACCGTCCTCGGTGCATGCTAAGATGCACAAGTGGACGGGGGTTGTTGTTCCTCAGCTGGTGCTCTCTTTGTTCCTTTCCTTGCCGGTGGTTTGGGAGTAGCTTTCTCTGTACCCTTCTTGGTGGCCATCCTGAAAAGAGAAAAAGAAAGTAACAAGTAAAGCTAGGGGATCCAGCAAGGAAGAGAGTGGGAAAGGTGGTAATCAATGCACGGTAAAGAAGAATGACGTTAACACATGGTCATGACTACATGTGAAAAGTCATCAATGAAAATATAGCAAGTGCATGTGATGACAGTTAAATGCAAGATGTTTATTGGCATGCTAGCAAAGGCATGAGTAGCATAGATCAAGTATTCAATGTCCAAATTAGATTACCAAGTCTTCCAAACTAACAATATGCTTGTAATAATAATTATATTTAATTAATAAAATATGAAAAGGGTTTTGTGAAAAGCAAGCATTTAGAGTAGTAGAATAAAAGAAATCTAAAAATAGTGCATAATGCCATACGGGCTTTTTCACAACCACATAGCATGCACGGTAAATAAGGTATGGAAATTATTAAATTGAACATGCAAGCAACCCTATAAAAAAAATAATATATAATTGTTAAACAATTTTAACAATCCACAAGCAAAATAATGACCCAAATAAATTTCTAACACCAATTAAAAGAAAAAGAAAGAAAAAGAAAAAGAAGGGAAAGAAAAGATTTAGATATGGGGAAGAAAAGATAAGATATTTGGCTGATCTGGAAAGTGGTGCGGCGCATGTGACGCGGACGCGTGGGGCATGCGTTCGCACGGGTAGCACGTAAGTGAGGTGACGCGAGAGCGTCGGTCACGCGGACGCATGACATGGTTTGTGCTAGTAGCGCGAGGGCAGCCTCGCGCTCGCACAACTCTCTGTTCAAAAATCATATTGCCACTTTTGAGGGTGACGCGGTCGCGTGGTTGACGCGATCGTGTGGATGGCTAAATTATGAAAACGGCGCGGACGCGTGGGGCACGCGTACGCATGGTAGGGCTTGTGCGTCTAGCACGAGTCCAGCCCCATTCCAGCCCAACTTTCGGCCTTACACCCTTTTTACGTCGATTTACAGGGCCACGCGGTCGCGTGGGTGACGCGGACGCGTGGGGAGGCTATTGCGGACATGACGCGGACGCGTCTTCGATGCGGTCGCGTGGATCAATCTGTGCCAAAGAAAAAGGCCAGCCTCGCTCTCGCGTGACTCTCTGTTCACTTTTCTTTTCTTTCCAATGCATTGGTGACCCGGACGCGTCAGCGACGCTGCCGCGTCGCGTGCGTGCTTTTTTTTAATGCAGTATGCAAATGCAATGCTAATATGAATGTTATGCAAAATTCTAGGTTCAATCAAAACTCAAAAACAAACAAAACAGAATAGAATTAAAACTGAAAAAGGAACGATCATACCATGGTAGGTTGTCTCCCACCTAGCACTTTTAGTTAAAGTCCTTAAGTTGGACATTTGGTGAGCTCCTTGTTATGGCGGCTTGTGCTTGAACTCATCCTGAAACTTCCACCAATGCTTGGACTTCCAATAAGCTCTATCAATACCAAGTAAATTTACCAAGCGTTGATGAAGTTCTCCACAAGCTTCTAGCTCCCAAAGTTAATCCTCATATATTCCTGGATCCCAAATCTTGTTTCTACATCCATCTTCAAGTTGATTATCATGATTCCATCCGGGTGGCAAGCAGTCTGAATTCTCACTAAAGTGGCCAAACAACTTCTTAGACCCATTCAGTTGAGCTCTACACCAACCTTTGCGTTTAAACTTAAAGCTTCCAACCATAATGAACTTTGCAGGATAATTCTTACCACTGACCATCTTCCTCTTACTCTTAATGCCAAAAAGAGCTCTAAGCTGACCATCCGTCTCTAGTAGCCCATATTCAAGTGGGAAAGTAAAGGATAAGGATAGAAATTTTACCCACTTGAATGTTGTGTTGGATGGTAATGGTCTTGGGAGAGATATTTCTAATGAATTTGCAAGCTCCACTCCCTTGTGCTCTTCTCTGACAACTTCCACCTCTTTGTAAGCTTCTTCAATTTCAGCCTCTTCCTCTTGGTGGCTTTCTTCCAATTCAACCTCTTCTTCATTGTTTACCAAGGGCATGGGAGGTTGTGCTTCTTTTTCTTTAAACTCCATCTCTTGATCAACCTCTTCCAAGTCTTCAACCATGATAAGCCTTGGAGATTGTACATTCTCCTCAACATTAATTTCAAGCATCTTGGAAGGAGGCTTTATGAATGGACTTTCCAATGGAGGTTCAGCATCTCCTAAGTCTTCAACCACTTCTTCTTCTTCAATAATTCTGGCTTCCTCTACTTGTTCCAATACAAATTCATGCTCCTTACTGTCCACCGGAGTTTCTAATGTCTCCTTCATGCTACGTTCTTCATTAGATTGTCCACATGAAGCCATGGGGGTTCCTTGAGTGTCCGAACGTCAGGAAGCTAATTGATTTATCGCTTGATTCAATTGATGAAGGGTTGCGTGAAATTGATCCACTATTTCCTGGAAATGATCCCTTGACTCTTATTCCTCCTTGATGATTACCTTTCCATGACAACTCCCTTCAATTGCTCCTTCATCTTCAAGGGTCTCTCCTACCTTCACCTTTAGTGCCTCTTCTAGCTCCTTATGAAGTATGGATTCACGAAGATGATCCTCTCTCTCTTGTTCCATATCAATAGCATCATTGGGATCATCTTTCTCTTGGATTGATGGATGTGTGTGCTCTTCCATGGATGGTGGTGATGGGATGGGTAGATCATTATGTGGTTGAAAAGGAAGTGCACTAGAGCTTGAGGGTTGATTGTTGAAGGTATTTGGTGGTCCGATTCGGGCGGCGAGAGCTTGTATAGTAGAGTTTAGATCGGTAAATGCTTTCTCTATGGAGGTTTGGGGTGGGTAGGAGGGTTCATTTGTTGGGAGAAAGGGTTCATGGTAGGAAGGTGGTTCATCTTGATAATGATAAGGAGATGGTGTATATTGAGGTGGTGGTTCTAAGTATGGCTTATAAGGTGGTTGGTGTGGTGGATAAGGATTAGGGTCATATGGAGGTGTTTGGTGGAAAGGGGCTTGTGAGTATGGTGGTTCAAAGCTATGTTGAGGAGGTGGTTCATTGGCATATGATGGGGCTTGTTGGTAACTACAAGGGAGTCCACCATACCTATCATCTTGGTATGCATTATAGAATGGTCTTCGTCCATGATATCTTGGAAGGTGTTGTCACCTAAAGGGTTGATCAGATCCTCTTGGCTCCGTCCATCTTTGATTGCTTTGACCTTGATGCATATTCCAGTTATAGCTTTCTCTTCCTGCAACATAGTTGTAACCAAACTCATAGCCAAATGGGTGAGAGTTCATAGTAGTAGGAGAAAAAAAACAAAAACTAACAAAAAGAAAATATTTTGAAAGAGATTTGATTTTTTTTAAAATAAGATAATATATATATATATATATATATATATATATATATTAAAAAATATTTACAATAACCAATAATAAGGCACACGTTTGCAATTCCCCGGCAACGACGCCATTTTGAAGAACGGAAGATTGATGGTTTAGAAGTTATAATAAATTTTCGTTGCAAGTATAGTTTCTAAACCAAGCAATCAACCTTTCTTACAAACATTTGGTTGTCACAATTAACAAACCCCTTTGGAATTGATAACCGAAGTATTTAAACCTCGGGTCGTCTTCTCAAGGAATTGCAGGGATGTATGTTCTTATTATTGGTTATGCAAAGGTATATTTTGGGGTTTTCAAAAGGGTTGAACAAGTAATATAAAATAACAAGTCATCAAAATAATAACTAGTAAAGCTCTTGGCAAGGTATGAAAACTAGAAGTCCTATCCCAGTTATCCTTATCAATTGTGATGAGAATTAGATTTTTCTCCCACTAAGTCAACCTCTAACTATGAAGGTAAGTTAAGTGGATGAATTAATTTTAATTCCTCAAGTCCTAGTCTTTCCTTAGGACAGGCTAGAGTTAGTGAAACTCAAATTAATTCTTGAAGAATTCTAATTTTCAGTCAACAATGAGTTTGATAACTCAAGAGTCACCAATTAATCAACCAGAGCTAAAAGGTAGAAAAATCTAAATTATTTATATCATAAATAAAAGAAACAAATCATAGATCTGAAAATACCTCAAATTATATTAACCAAAGAAAATCATAACATGAATGGTCATTAAACAAATAAAAGAGAAAATAAATAAATAAGAACATTGAACCTGAGATGAAGAAGAAATATTCCTAATTTCTAAAAATCCTAATCCTAAATCCTAAGAGAGAGGAGAGAACCTCTCTCTCTAAAAACTACATCTAAAATTATGAATTATGAGCTGATATCAATGAATGATTGGATTCTCTCACTTTATAGCCTCTAATATGTGTTTTCTGGGCCGCAAACTGGGTTAAAAACAGCCCAGAAATCGCTGGAGAAGAAATCTGCCACGCTGATTTTTGTCACTACGATGCGTCCGCGTGGAGCACGCGTTCGCGTCACCTATCTGTACGGCCACTATGGCAAATTATATATCAAATCGAAGCCCCGAACGTTAGCTTTCCAACACAAGTGGAACCGCATCATTTGAACCTCTGTAGCTCAAGTTATGACCGTTTGAGTGTGAAGAGGTCAGGCTGACAGCTTTGGCAATTCATTCAGTTTCTTGTATTCCTTCCACTTTTGCATGCTTCCTTTCCATCTTCTAAGCCATTCCTGCCCTGTAGTCTCTGAAATCACTTAACACACATATCAAGGCATCGAATGATAATAAGAGAGGATTCAAATAAAAGAAAATAAAAGCCAAAGAAGCATGTTTTCAATCATAGCACAAAATCAGGAAGGAAAACGTAAACTCATGCAATTAGTATGAATAAGTGTACGAAAGATTGATAAAATCCACTCAATTTAGCACAATATTGATGACAAGTCATCTTAGCCTAGTTTCACTAGTCTTTTTCTTTTGTTTTCAATTGATTTTATGCACTTTCTTGAGCCACAAGTAAGCCAATTGGGTAGAATTTCATGTTTCCTTTGATTCAATCAACCATGGATGAATTAATGCAATTTCATGAGATTTTGTGCTATAATTGCCATAAATTATGAAAGAGAGACAATCTCCTAATTTTGAGCATAGCTTTGATGTTTTTGATTGATTGATGATAGGTGAAAAGAGCTTTGAAGAAGGTTAAAGAAAGAAGGAATGGCAAGGAGTAAGAGAGAACAAAAAGCTTGAGCCAAAGCTTGCCTCAAACTTTAGCTCAAACTTTAGGAGGAGTTGAATTCACCCTGGTAGGAGCAAAAGCTTGCGCCAACGTTTGCCTCAAGCTTTTAGGCAAACGTTGGCGCCACAACAAACACACCTAGGAGAGCAAAAGCTTGCGCCAACGTTTGCCTCAAGCTTTTAGGCAAACGTTGGCCAAGAAGCATTCAAGGGGGATCCACGTTTGGCTCAAAGTTTGACCTCAAACTTTGGCTCAAACGTGGATGACAGCAAAGAGAGGCTAGCTGATATGAAAAGCTTGAGCCAAAGTTTGCCTCAAACTTTGACTCAAGCTTTAATGGTTCATGGCCCGGTTCACAAGTGGGTTTCTCTCCAACTCCAAGAGCAATCAACAGAGGCTTTTGTCAACCCAATTCCATCAAGAGCAAAGGCCCAATTCAAGGCTTGAAGATCATTTGAAGAGAGTGTATAAATAGCTTAGAATTTAAGTTTTCAAGAGAGCTTTTCTTTTAGAATTTTCATAGTGCTTACGGAGGAGAGCTCACCTTGCATTTTCTAGTTGTTGCTTTTAGAATTTAAGAGTTCCTGGGAAGGAGAATTAAATTCTCTTCCTCTGGGTTATTTTTGCTTTCTTTTCTACATACTTTGTTTGAGTCTTGGGTGTTGAGAATTGGGGAAATTCTGTCTCAATCTCACCTTGAGATCTCTTGTTTACTTTTTCTGCACAATTGAATTTGAATTTCTCTTCACTGCTTCATCTTCTTTCTACTGCTTGATATTTACTGTTCTTTCAATTGAATTCTAAATTTGGATCTAGGAAGGCATTG
The DNA here is from genome assembly GCF_014773155.1 of Arachis stenosperma. Classification (NCBI taxonomy): domain Eukaryota; kingdom Viridiplantae; phylum Streptophyta; class Magnoliopsida; order Fabales; family Fabaceae; genus Arachis; species Arachis stenosperma. Next base: position 42,010,360 of record NC_080386.1, read on the forward strand.
AGATCTAGACTTGGCTATCTAGTCTCTTGAGTCCTAAGATTTACATTTTCCAATTTTAATTTCACTGTTGAATGCGTCTCCAAGTTCATTTACATTTCCAGTTGAGATCCAGTTCATTTTAATTCCTCTTCTACTTTTCTGTTTATTGCAATTTACTTTTCCTTGTCTAATTTCTGCAAATCCACTTCCCGATTCTCTTTATAATTCAAGCCATTTACATTTCTTGCACTTTAAGATTCTGCAATTTACATTTCTTGCGTTCTAAGTTTCTGCCATTTAATTTCTCGTTCTTTAAGATTCAGCATTTTAATTTCAGTTCTCTTTAATTTCCTGCAAATTCACCCTTCCCCTTTAATTTTACTGCAATTTAGTTTCTGCAAATTACAAACCACTCAACCAATACTTGATTTGCTTGACTAAATCAACCACTAAACTAAAATTGCTCAATCCTTCAATCCATGTGGGATCGACCTCACTCATGTGAGTTATTATTACTTGATGCGACCCGGTACACTTGCCGGTGAGTTTTGTGTTGGATCGTTTTCCACACATCAAATATAAACCATAAAATAGTGGTTTATCAAGCAACACAAACAGTCACTCATTGTTTGATCGATTGCTCTAGAATTAAAGAAGTATGGTCTCAGAGTTATCTTTATGATTGTCTTCCCTCTCAGAGTCCCAACGACTTTTGGACATGGTGAACTGCATCAACAGAGATGCTTAACCTGTTGAAGAATGCTTATTGTAATCCTCAATTCATTGCCATCATTTGCTGGAACTATTGAAAAGCTCGCAACCTGCTATTTTTTGAAGGTTCTACTTCAATGCCGTCTACCATTCTAGCAAGATCTGTCAAGTTGCTCCGTAAAATCCAAAGAACTCCCAGTTTAGATCGTCATCTCTATGAGGCAAACTCTTAGTTTCATTCAATTTGATTTATCATTCTTTCTTTTTTAAGATTTTTTTTTCATTTTTCAACTATGCACCGTTGGATGAATACCTTCAGTGTATTGTTTTGGGAAATTCTCACCTTTTATTATACTGTCCTACTTTTGGACATTTTTGTATTTTATTTTTCAATAATTAATGAAATATAACCAATTATCTTTGAAAAAAAATCAAGTACAATGGCATACCTAAAAACCTTCTATATGTTTGTTTATATAGTAGTGTGATGACCTAAAGTGAAGTCCCTAATGTCTGGGATGAAAATCAAATTCATCCCCGACCTTTTTTTGTTATTAAAATCATCCTTAATGTTACAAAACATTATAAAATCGTCCTTTTGTCCATAAATAATTTTTTTTGGACAATTTTACCCTTTAAATAAAATAAAAAATATTAAAAAAAATACCCCACCCCTTACCCCTTACCCCCACCCCACTCCTTACCCCCACTCTACGAACATTTCTCAAAAGCAGCAGAAACCCTAAGCAATGAACTAAAGTTGATTTCTGCATTAAATTTATGGAAAACATGACTGTGGACGAGTTCAACGCTCATCATGACAAGTACCAAAACAAGTATATGAAGAGAGTCATCAAGCTTTGCAGGAAGCTTCAGGTCTTGGATCAGCCTCATGATCAAGATGCCTTCGATCTCGGCAACAGGATTTGGGGTACCAGAAGCTTCGAGATGGGCTTCGAAGTCGAAGAACCAGAAGAATTAGACGACGATTTTAACGATACCAGTGATAATGAAAATAATCAAGATCAAGATGAAGCTATGCTTCCGACTAAAGAAGAACAAGTCAAAGAAAAAGAAAAAGAAAAAGATAAACATCAAGAGGATGATCTTTTGAATAGGTACATGTAATAAGCTTTTTAATTTGGAAATTTGATTGTTTTGGTTCCGTATAATAATACGTATTTGTGGGAGCGTATGTAGGTGTCCATTCTTGAGAGGGACGTTCAGGTTGGGGAGCGGAGTAGGGAGGATACTGGTGGTGTCGGAGAGAGTGGTGGAGAGTGCGGTGGGGTGCCTTGGGGAGAGTGCGGTGCAGAGGTGGGATGATAAGTGGAAGAATCTGCAGATTCAGGAGATCCAGAACTACTTGGCTGATGACTGATGATGCAGGGGATAGTGATAATGGGGGAGGATTTTTTTATTTTTGTTTAAGGGTAAAATTGTCTGAAAAATTTTATTTATGGACAAAAGGACGATTTTATAACGTTTTGTAATGTTGGGGTTGATTTTAATAACAAAAAAAGGTCGGGGACGAATTTGATTTTCACCCCATACCTTAGGAACGAAAACAGTACTTAACCCATTAAAGAACGTATGTTACACGGCCGAAACGAAAATATTTATAAGGTTAACTACCAAAAATATTTTTAAATTATTCAAACTCCCACAAAAATGCACCTAAATTTTATTATCGATAAAAATTGTCTTTAAATAATTTAAAAATACGATAAAAATATCCGACAGTAAATATGTATTTTCAAAAAATGCCCTAGAAATTGAATTTTGATGTGATTTTTTACAAGTAAGATTAGAAAAATGAGATATTATTATTCTTAAAATTTGGTGATTTTTTACTAAGTATATTTTTTTTGTAATTTTTTAAAAATATTATTGGTTGTTAACAAAAAAAACTATATACTTAACGAAAAACGGAAAAATTTCCAAATTTTAAAGATAATAATATCTCATTTTTATAATCATGCATGCAAAAAATGGTATTAAATTCAATCTCTAAAGTATTTTTTGAAAATATATATTTATTATTGGACATTTTTGTCGTGTTTTTAAATTATTTAAAAATATTTTTGTCAATAGTAAAATTTAAATACATTTTTGGGAGACATTTGAATAATTTGAGGATTTTTTTTGGTAGTTAAACCTATTTATAATTATAATGAAATGGAAAAGTTGAATCCGTTATTAACTAAAGTGATATTGCAACTATCAAATTTGATATTATCAATTTATTTTTATATGACTTTTAATAATTATTTTTTATTCATATTAATTTTTTTCATAAGGATGAAAAAGTTTTTATGATGAAATTTAATAATATTATAGGAAAAAAGAACAGTATTATCAATTGAAAAGTGATAATATCCACTCTTAGTCTCTCTATGTATCTTTTCTTTTTGGTTGTCAAAAGTATTAACCGTATATAGTGACTAACCTCCAAATTCAAATTTGGATGTTATTTTAGGTATAAAACTATAAATTAACATATACAGATACATTATATTACTCGCCATTCAAAATTTTTTTTGGACTAATCTTTTTGTTAATGTGGTGCTTACCTGAATTTTTAACGGGGTTAGCGATGAAGGAAAATAAATTAGACTAGGTGGCAATAGTTTATTTAACAAATGATGGTATAAAATTATATTTAAAAGAGAAATTGAGATTGATAAATAGAATTTTAAAAATAAAGACAGAGATATAAAAATTAAATTAAATATTTATATTATATAAGATATAAAATGTGTAATATTAAAGTGTATTTTAATATCATATTTGATTTAATATAAATATAGAGAATAGATTTAAAATTTAAAAATTAAATAAAAATATTTTTTAAAAAAATATTATTAAAATTTTAGTCTCTTTCTTTAAAAATTATAATTTTTTGTGTTTTTATCTTTTGAAAATATTAAAAAATTGAAATTTTTTATCTTTGTATTAAAATTTTTGTTCCTGTCTCTAATTATTAAATACAATACTTAATTTCAATTTTTCAATTTCAATCTTAGTCCTAGAAACGTACCCTAACAGTCAAATTAATAAAAATTTAAAAAATAAAAATTAGGTCACAATTATGCATTATCTTAGATGAAAATAATGTCTTTTATTTATTATATTAAGAAAAAAATCCATTAACAAATACAGCTAGATCCAATGATTCATATTGGATGTAAACATGATTTTATGTGAATAAAATTCAGATCATGCTTCTTATCGTTAGCGTGGGCGTTCTTGAACTAACCATTTCCTTTTTGCTCAATATACAAGTTGGGCTAGAATACTGTTCTTTTATATATATATATATATATATATATATATATATATATATATATATATATATATATATATATATTTTCTAAAAATACTTTTTATTTTTTTATTTTTAGAACTTAAAAAAATAAGAGTAAAAGTAGAAAATATAACAAAAAAATTCTCTATCTTTTATTTCTTAATCTTTCACATCTTCTCTCTAACAAATTTTGATGGTGAAAAAAAATAAAAATAAAACACATACAACAAAAATTTCAATTTCAACGAATTTATATATATATTTTTTATTTTTTATCAAGAATGGATTTAGAAAGGGTGAGTAATAGTTTTGGCTTCTCAAATTTTAAAAAATTATACTTATATATGAGATATGTGTTTAAAAAAAAAAAGTATTGTATAATTTAGTAGTTATATATATATATATATATATATATATATATATATATAATTTTTTACTATATAATAGATTTATGTCTCAATTATTTAATTTACTAATATTTTTTACTTAATCAATTTAATATCATACTCTCAAGTCTTTGTACTTTTTAAATTATTTTTTGTATAATCATTTTTGTATCTATTTTTAAAAAAATTCATTTGCTTTTTAATATTAACATATTTAATATTTATATTAAAATATAAAATATTAATAATGACTTATATTGTTAATTAGTTATATTTTGATAATCATATTGTAGATGTTTTTTTTAAATGTTTATTTTTCTTCTAAATTTACGTTGTTAAAAAAAAATTTTATAAAGATATTCTATAAAAGTATTGTGTCTTTTACATAATTAATAGTTTGTAATTTTTTTTATAAATTTTTAAAATTTTTGAAAAAATTAATTTTAATTAATAAAATATGTGATAATTTTTTAACTAAACATACTATATTTTATAATTTCATAATGTACTATTAATATTGTTATGTTTTTTTATATAACTCTCATGCTATAAAAAATTATAAAAAAGAATTTATAATTTTTTTAATATATATTGATAAAATTTTTTAAAAAACTAACTCAATAATTATATGATAAAAAAATAATATCCATATTACAATGTAATAAAAAATATAATAAAATTTGGCTTATTCATATTAAAATTTTATGATTTGTCTTTGTTATTAATCTAACAAATTATGGATCTAAGTAATATTTAAGAGTTTATTATTTATCAATAAATTATTGTATAAAATAAAATTCAAATCCTCAATATTTATTTAAATCAAATAATAAACTAATCACTAAATCAAGCTAACTTAATTTTACAAAACATTTTTTTGTTGGGGTCAGGTTTCATAACTTCATAGGAGAACAGTTCGTTTAAGCTCTGTGGCCCATTAATGCAAAAACGTGAATCATAATTAATATAGCAATGACCCAATTTAACCCAACCCAACTTGGCCGTTGAAAATTTGAATCCTTGCTTTAATTACAAGTTTACAACCAACACGGTGTCAAGAACCCACCTCCCAATGACAAAAATACCCTCGCAATTCGAACCATGAAACCGCGATTATGTACACAAATTTGAATCCTAGAACGAATCTCAGCCGTTTAATGTAAGTCCCTTCTCATTACTACTATTCCACTTCAAAATTTTCAAATCAAACGGAAAACAAAGCAAAGCCCCCCCCCCCAAACCCTCACATCTAGCGTGAGAGAGAGAGAGTGTTTGTGTGCGTGTGCATGAATGAGTTCGAGTTCGAGTTAGAACACGATCTATGTTGAGCGATCCAGTTCTATCTCAAATCCCTAGCAAAAACTCCAATAATCCATCTTGAACAGGCAGGAAACAATTAAGGTCCAGAATTTCTCAAATTCGCAGATACGGGATTCTGTTCTTCAACTCCTCATTCAGGTATGAAATGAACACTGCAGTTTTTATTATTGTTTCTTTTTGTGTGCTTACTGCGTCATTTCTGATCTTTTTGTTCTTCTGTGGTAGAATGCTGAGAGATTCCAAGTTGACGCGCCGAAATCCAGTGAAAAACGAAGAGATCGAGAATGTGGATCCTTCGGATTCCGCATCTGCTGCTTCGAGCTGCGGCGAAGGTTCTAGACCTCCACTAAACACAATTCAGGAAGGGAGTTCTCTTAGTAAGATCGAGAGGACTCCTTCTAAGCTCCACAAAGCAAGAGGATCTGATCCACCTGTGCCGTTTCGCACTCCGGATAAGCACGCAGCAGGAGGATCAGTCCTGTCCAAGAACCGGTTCGGATGGAATCAGAAGAACGATGCAGTTTCCATGTGCGATGAGAGGAGGGGATCTGGTGCTGTGAGTAATGTCACTCCTAGGGTGACACGCACTGGAGGAAGAGCTGCTGCTGCTACCACGGCTTGTTCGGAGAGCAATTCGGTGCAGAGCACTCCGACAAAGAGTGTGACAAAGCCTCCTCCGAGCTCAAGTGTCCGGAGTAAGGCTGATGGAAGTTTCAGTGCTCGCTTGGGAAGCTATATTTCCTTGTATAAAGGGGTTCCTAGCTCGGCTGTTACCCCAACGGTTATTAACACTATCGAAGTGCCTCACTTTGATCTCAAGGAAGATCCTTCCTTCTGGATTAATCACAATGTACAGGTAAGATTAAGATATGTATCCCAATTGAGCTAATTAGCTTCTCTTTTTATTTATTTTTTGGGTTTTTTTTGGAAGGGGGTTTTGAATTCTAATGCGAAAACTTGGTTAGGTTATTATTCGTGTTCGCCCCCTCAATAGCATGGAGAGGAGTATGCATGGTTATAACAGATGTTTGAAGCAAGAAAGTGCGCAGTGCATTACTTGGGTTGGGCAACCGGAATCTCGATTCACATTTGACCATGTTGCATGTGAAACAGTAGACCAGGTGTGTTAGCATTGAAAAGAGAGGTTGATGCACGGATTCACTGGATGAAGTTGTTTATTTCTTCTGTCTCTCTCTTTTTATTATTTATTTATTTATTTTTATGTAGGAAATGATTTTTCGAATGGCTGGTCTTCCAATGGTAGAAAACTGCCTTTCAGGATATAACAGTTGTATGTTCGCATATGGACAGGTATTATGCTGAATGGATTAGTCTAATTGTTATTCTGTTATTGTTAGTCATCCTTGTAAGCAATTTAACTTATAGGCATTTCATTTGTTAGCTATGTGTACTTTACCTGGGTTATGCAAAACCCCATTATTGTGATTGGTTTCATATTTAGTTGAAAATTGTGATCCCGCTTATTATCTGTGTTATCCATGACCGCATAAACCTTGATAGTGTATGCTGCTTGCTTGTGAGCAAAGATTTGCCATTACCAAATGGTAATGTTGCACTGACAGTAGCATAAAGGTTTCATCCTTTCATGCCCCATAATTTAGGAGGTTCATCATGTCATTCCTGCTTTGGATATGTTAAGAATATCTGCTGTACAGGAAATGGGATGCAACGGGAGCAAATTTTCTTAATAAGAACAACAAGCATAGCTTAGGCATTTTCAGTTGTTTTATGCATCCTTGTTTCTATGCCTAACTTACTGTAGGGCTGTATAAGTGTATACGCATTGAAACATTTGCCCCAAAATTTTCAAGTGTGCAATATATGCATTTTTTAAAGTAATTGTATGCTTTGGTGCTGTATAACATAACTAGAAATGGACAATAAGTGACCACAGCTTGTTTCTTTTTCAAGCATAAGATGATGAATAAGTCTGTCAATTATGTAGACAGGAAGTGGAAAAACACATACAATGCTCGGTGACATTGAAGATTTAGATGTGAAGCCCAGCCCCCATCGCGGAATGACTCCACGAATATTTGAGTTTTTGTTTGCCAGGATCCAAGCCGTAAATTCATCTCTCACTGCTACTAGTTTTATATATATATTTTTTATAATTTGTATAAGAAAGCTAGTTTTTATTATGACTAAAATATTTGGCCCGCCATTTTTTAAGAACTTTTGTCACTTCTATACTAAAATTTTAGGAAGAGGAAAGCCGAAGGGATGAGAATTTAAAATACAACTGCAAGTGTTCATTCTTAGAGATTTACAATGAGCAGATTACGGATCTACTTGATCCATCATCCACCAATTTGCTAGTAAGTTCGTTTCTTCCATCATCTAATGGTTGTGTAAATATTGTAAAGTTTTTAACTATTTTAGTATATTTACTTTTGCTGCATTATCTACATAGCTGCGTGAGGATGTCAAGAGGGGGGTTTATGTAGAAAACCTATCTGAGTTTGAGGTTCAAAGTGTGAATGACATTCTTAGGCTTCTAATTCAGGTACTGTTGTGTTCTTTTTTGAGGCATCACCAACAAAATTTCTCCTCTCATTTACTTCATTTCACGTTAGTATGTATTGTTTCTGCCGTGGACTTTCTCCCATTATTTTGTGTCTATGAAATGTAGGGGTCGGCAAATAGAAAGGTTGCAGCAACAAACATGAATAGAGAGAGCAGTAGGTCCCACAGTGTTTTTACGTGTGTAATTGAAAGCACATGGGAGAAAGATTCCACAACCAATTACCGTTTTGCTAGGCTAAACCTGGTTGATCTAGCTGGTTCAGAAAGGTAACATGATAATGTGGTTCCTGATATGTGGTTGTACCAAATGTAGCTTGAGATACCTATGTACATGTACTCACCAAGTTCTCATTCATAACAGACAGAAAACTTCTGGTGCTGAGGGTGAGCGACTAAAGGAAGCAGCTAACATAAATAAGTCACTATCTACTTTGGGGTAGCTTTTTTTTTCCCCTCTCTAAAGCATATTTATATATTTAGAACTCCAAAAGATATAATTGTCTTATCTGTGCATTATTTTTATGTAACTGATATCTTCTAATCAATCTTACAGTCATGTAATTATGATACTAGTGGATGTGGCGAATGGGAAGCAGAGGCATATCCCATATAGAGACTCTAGGCTAACATTTCTTCTTCAGGTTAATCCCACTCAGTGGTTGCTTTCGACATTTTCATTCTCAAACTGATCCTTATTCTTTACTATATTTGGCACAAAATGCAGGACTCTCTTGGTGGAAACTCAAAAACAATGATAATTGCCAATGTTAGCCCTTCTATATGGTTAGTTTTTTTTGCCTGGAACTAAGTTTCCTTCCTTGAAATTCTACATATTTTAACTGATACAGAGTGTAGCCTTACCTATTTCACTGTTGCAGTTGTGCCGCTGAAACGTTGAATACACTTAAGTTTGCTCAGAGAGCAAAACTCATTCAGAATAATGTTAGTTCTATTCTATGATAACTCTTGAGTCTTTGACCAATGTTGAATGGCATGATTCTAATAATCAAATACACGTTCTAAATTGTGTTTGTGTCCCTGTAGGCTGTGGTAAATGAAGACTCTTCTGGGGATGTGATAGCTCTACAGCACCAAATACGACTTTTGAAGGTGTTATTTGTTTTTCTTGTAATGTAAGCTTTGTGTGTCAATAATTTGAAAATTAAAATTACACGGTCTAATTGTTTTTGGGGGACGCGGGCAGGAGGAGCTCTCTACCCTCAAACGACGCCAGAATGTCTCCAGGTCTTTATCGTTCTCTTTGGCATCTGCTAGAGATATAAAACAATCTCTAGAAGAATGTTGCGTAGAAAATGCATCAGGATCAGATATGGATGAACAAGATGACGATGATAATATAATTGATTGTGGATCCAATGGCATCAGAATGTCCTTCAAACAGGTACACTTGGCTTTATTTGGTTAACGAATATCCATTTGAATGTGACAGTTTTTTGCTTAATTATAAGCCTCTTCTTGTATAAGTTTTCTGCTGTCCTTCAAGTACTTCTTACTCTCGGATTTTTCTGTGTACTGCGTTATCGGTAAGCCTCTGAAGTAGATAGAAAAATTTGGTTATTTTGATAGGTTCTTCAGAATGGTGCCCCCTCGCTTAAAGGGATCAGGCTACATGCTCTGAATTTGCCATTTTCCCGTAATTGTGAAAACTATTTTAATAGACTGACCTGTTACTATTTGTGGCTAATTTAGCATCTATTGTTTGTCAATTGCAACATACAAGTCATTATTTTATGTATCTCCATGAAATTGGAATATAGTCTCATGCCATGACTCTGTTTATGATATTCAAAATTCTTGGTGGTTCAGTTAGAATCATTGGAATCAACTCTTGCTGGAGCTTTGAGAAGGGAGCAAATGGCAGAAGCTTCTGTTAAGCAACTAGAGGCAGAGATTGAGCAATTAAACTATTTGGTAGTTTTCTTACGAGGTCATCCTGCTCTTGGAGTTTTACATTTCAAATATTTGTTCAGCCCTTAACTATAGATTCTTTGTTGCTTAGGTTCGTCAAAGAGAGGAGGATGCTAGAAGCTGCAAAATGATGCTTAGGTTTCGTGAAGACAAAATTCGTAGACTGGAATCCCAGATTTCTGGTTCTATGCCTACAGATGCAGTTTTGTTAGAAGAGAATAAAGCTCTGTCCGATGAGATTCAGATACTCAAGGGAAAACTTGAACGAAATCCTGAAGTTACTCGATTTGCAGTGGAGAATATCAGGCTTCTAGACCAACTTAAAAGGTGATATATTGTTTTCCCCCAAGATTTCGTAGTATAAATTTTCTCTGATTTTAGCAGTTCCTCATGATGACATTAACAGATATCAAGAGTTTTATGAAGAGAGGGAGAGAGAGATTCTTTTAGCTGAAGTGTCTACTTTGAGGGATCAGGTACATTTTTCTCCAGGATATGTGGTAGATTTTTCTACTCTAGATTCCTTGTTACAAAGCTTCTGTGATTGAAAAACCTTTTTTCGGCAGCTGCTTCAATTTCATGGAAGAAACTCCATACTGAGTAGTTCAAATTATGGCATTGAAGCTCAGGTCAGTTGATAATTATCTGATGCGATATATATTATTTCCATTTCGGTCATTAAAGAATTCTTTCCCTTTTTGGCTGTCGTTAGAATATTTGAATATTTCATTTGAAAACAAATAAACAATGAACGAATATATTACTAGTATGGTATTGCATGAAGTCATAAGAAGGAAGGATGCTATTGTCGATCTACAAGTCACTCTATCTGTTTTCAGTAATTCTTAATAGTTTAATTGAGAAAAATTAGTTAATAGCTATTAATAATAAATTATTATTTAGCATGAAATATGTTGGATACTCGACAGAAAGTAAATAAAAATGAATTTAACACGAATTAGGAGTTTGCTACTCCTATAGACTAATGTACACGACATTCTAACATTTTCCAATTACTATTTCTGCAGAAAAACCACTGCTGCGGGAAAGAAAAAGACTCTGTTGAACTAGAGGTTTTTAATCCTGCCTTTAGAATTAAATGAACATTCTTATTCTTCTGCAAAGTTGCAGTATACGTGACCACTTTCATTTATGGATTGCAGTTGAAAAAAACACGTGATGAGTTACAAGAATGCAAGCGTAACTTAAATTATTGCTTAGAGGAGAATACGAAACTCAGTAGGTATGCGGTTTGTTCTACTGAATACTGATGAAGTTCATTTCATAATATGCACGAAGATTGGAGCCCTTAATATTGACCGGAAGAATCCTAATTTATTTTTGCATTGCATATTTTTTCAGGGAATTAGAATCTCTATATCCAAGATTGACAAACATAAATGCCACAAAGGTAGTCCTTAAAACTGATAAAGCATCCTCTTATTTAACATTTTTTTAGTTACCAAATGTATGCGTGATTTTTCATTTTCTTGAAAAATAATGTTTATTCTTTTAATGACTATATTTTAGGATTCTACTGAAGAACCATTGCGTGAAGCTCAAGCACTTTCACCCAAGCTTGAAGGGAACCCTGAAACTCATACATTCACAGAAGATATATTGAATTTGCATTTGGAATTAGACATAATGAAGATTATTCTGAAGGAAGAGAGGACTTTCCGTGCTCTATTGGAGGAGCAAAAAAGCAGCTTAAAACAGGATCTTCAGATGGAAAAGGACAAACTTTTGCTGAAAAGCAAACTATTAGAAGATTCAGACAATGAGCTGAAAGAGGCCAAATCTGTTATTGAAGCTCTTGAATCTCAACAAATTCTGTCGATCCAAGAGATAGAAGAGATGAGAAACAAGAACAATGATTATTTGGAGCTTATGAGAAAGCAAGAATGTGAAATCAGGGCCTTGAAGAACCAATTTGCATGCAAAGAGTTAAGGGACAATTTGCTTTCAAATAGTTCAGAGATTGAAAATGAGTCTCCCTTACAGGTAAAACTCAAAAGGATGCATGACTCTCTCGAAAAAGCCAAGCAACTGAACATATTTTATCAAAGAGATCATGCACTTCAAATATCTAATGAGGAAGAGATGGATGAAGTCCGTCGGCAGGCTGAGGCTGAAACTGTTGAGGTGATTGTCCGTATGCAGGAAGAACTTGCAAAGCTCCAACATGAAGTACATGATAATCGTTTGAAGGAAACAAAAATGAGAGAGAGCATACAGCATCTGGAAACTGAATTGAAGGAAGTGCAGGAGAGATTGCTTGCTAGTGGTGATGATAATCAAAGTTTACGTGAAGAGCTTGTGCAGAAAGATATATACCTAAGGTCACTAGCTGAAGAGTGGGAACTACTGACCTCTGAGATTGGAGAGATTCTTTCTGATGGATTTGAGTCACTTCTTGATGCTTCTGATGAACTTGTCCACATAAGCAATTCATTTCCTGATAAAAGGATCTGGATTTCTGAACAAGTTGGCATGATTGTTAGAAAAATCTCTGAAAAGGAATTATTAATTGATGAACTGAGAAGATGCTTGGAGGATGCAAGCAATAAAAGAAGTGATATGGAGTGCATGTTGAAGTCCCTACGAAGTGCAGCAATGGTGATTACTGAAGCCCACCAGAAGGACAGCATGGAAAAAGAGAAAGAAGTTATCCAGTTAACATCAGATCTGTGTGAAAAAACATTTATTGTGACACAGCTGGAAGAGCAGTTGATAACGGCAGAAAACCATTTCAGAAATGCTGCTAACTGTGCAACTGCAGCCTTTGTTGTTGTGGATAGAATGTCAGACGTGAATCTTGGTTACCTTAAAGATCTCAAGCACAAGGATACACTGCTTAGTGAATTAGCTGAGGCCAACAGTAGGAAGGATGCCCTACTTGCTCAGCACTCTGCTTCACTTGTTCAAGCTGAGACACAGGTAACAGATTTGCAAGAAAGATGCAATCAATTATTGCAGAAGCTGTCTGAGGAGCAAGAGCATTCTTTTGCTTTGGAACAAAAGCTTGAAGATATTGAAAAAAGTGCCATTTCAAAGACAAGGGAGCAGCTAGCAACATTACGAGATGGAGTCTCTTCAATGAGGTCATGTATGGCCTCAATAGCAAAGCCTTCAGGAAATCTTGATAACGGAAATTCAATGGATGTGTGCACATCTTCTTGTGACGATAATGATGAAATTGGGGTAAGCTAATGCTGCTTTTTTGTTTGTTACTTTTAGGTTGTCACAAATTTTTTTCACTCATGGCTGTGCTTAGTGAATTTTTTTATTTAGTATTTGCTATTTTGCATTCTTGCAGGCAAGTTCTGAAACACATCGATACAATAATTCAGGTCAATCATATGCTAAAGAACGTGTAGGTCACTTGGCTGACTTACCCTCTGAATTGGTAACAAAAAGTGGACATGATAACCAGAAATCCAGAAGAGTCTGCAAGGATGCATGTGAAAGAGATGTTACCATTACACTTTTGAGAAAAGAGATAGAATGTGCTCTTGAAAGCTTAAAACAAGTGCAAGATGAGATGGCAAGACTACATGCAGAGAAAAAAGAGATGTCAATGTCTGAAAAGCAGAGTAGGCAAAGTGTTGAGTGCCTCAAAACTCAGATACTTTCCCTGCAGGCAACTATGATCAACTTTGAAGAGCACTCCAAAGCCAAGCTTGATATCCTCAACCATAAACTCAGAGACTTAGAAAATAGTATGAAAGAAGCTGGATCCCATTGGAACCGGACCAAAGAGGTATTTGTTTTGAAAATTTAACAAAATGTTCTGTGTGACACCTCTGTCGCTGCTGCTCTTCTATGTAAGGAGATTTCTTAGCATTATGTGCACTTGCTTTTCTTGATTTCATTTCATTTGCTTGTGTGCTTGTTTTTCTCATGGACATTTCTCTATTAACAATGAATCCTATGAAGCACCAGCACACTGTCCTGGGGGAAACATAGATGCCGACTTCATTTATTTGTTAGACATATACTATGTAAATTACCTTTAAAAAGATTCTAAAAGTATCTTGGTATCGTAAGTGATGTCAAACTACAGACTGCTAATTTTAAATACTTTAAAAAAGAAGCGGACTTTTGAATTTCCATCGAAATTCTTGTTTGAAAAATTTTATTTTACTTTGTTTTAAAAAATGAAGTTTAGTTGTGTTTGTACTGTTTCAAGGTTGTGGTATTAGATATTTGGGGAGGATTCTTATTTTTCTTTTTTCTTTTTTCTTTTTTTGGTTAAGACATCGTAACTTCGTAAGACATGTATTCATGTTTGGGCATGTCAAGATATTTTGTTTTATTTATTTATTTGTTTTTTAAAATATTTTGGTCAATAGACAAATAGACATGTAGCACACGTGTGTCAAAGAGTTTCTGTCAGGGCAGCATGTCCAACAAGCAGACACAATGGCTCCAAGTAGCGCTGGTCTCTTAGCAGCTAGCACTAACCTTCCTTCTTGCTTCTTGGTGCAGTGGCTTGAACATGAGGTTGGAGAGGCAAACACTATTAGAGTGCAGAAAGCTTCAGAGGCGTCCTGTATTCTTGCTAAGTTTGAAGAAGCTCAAGATGCAATGAGAGAAGCAAATGGTAGAATTAATGAATTAATGATAACTAATGAGTCGATGAAGCTTGATATTGAAAGACTTAAAGGTAGAGAAGTCACATTACTTGATGAGAAGGGTAGCTTAATAATCAAGGTTGAGTGCTTGCAAGCTGTTGTTGATACGAAGCATCAAGAGATTGAGAACCTTGTTGAGTCAAATCTTCTTGAAACAAAGAACTTGATTGTGGAGCTTGATGATGCTGTCAAAGAGGTACAGTTAACCATCAAGGAAATTTTTATGTCTTTAGCTAGTGACTTACACTGCATCAAGTCCCAGTTTTTGTATTCTACTAAATTTGTGCAGCCATGGCTTGAGAAGATCTGGTCTGAGATAGTTTTGAAAGACTCCGCTATTTCCGTCTTACATCTATGTCACATGGGTATTCTACTTGAAACAGTAACTGGGATGCACGCAGAAAACGGTTTGCTATCACACGGCTTATCTGAATCAAACTCTATTGTAAGTGATTTGAAGGAACACAACTTTCGGACAAAGCAAGAGCTTGATATGTGCAGAGTCTTAAAAGGGAAGCTGCTGGCTGACATCAAACACAGTTTTGACCGTATTTCAAGGAAGGAAGAGGAAGCCGGTGAGATCACCCTGAAGCTAAACACGTTTGCCAAAAACATATCAGACTTGCAGCTGCAGGAGGAGATGATGTTGCAGAGGTCTAATGAAATGGGATCTCAACTTGCTATATTGATGAGAGATTTGGACATGAGCAATAACGATGCAGTGATATCCCTTTTAGATCAAGAGAAAGAACTGAAGCAGAAAGTAGAGGCTGTTGAGTCTGAAGCTGAATATTTTATGGAAGACTGGTATGCGAAAGACTTCGAATCACTCATCCATGCTTCTGAATTAAAAGATATGTCCCATCACTTGGCTCATGTGGAGGAGAACTTCACCAAGTACTCTACACTGATTGAGCATTTGAAGAAAGAAACAATATTTTCCCAGGTAGGAACTGAGTTAGCAGACCAAATTTTGATGGATAAGGAGGTCGAGTTTACTGTTCTAGAAGGAGAAGTTCAGCAGCGCAAAGTAGAAAGGCAGGACCTATTAGTTGAATTGAACCAGAATAGATTAAAAATTGCAGAGTTGGGTGAAATTGACAAAGCCCTTGCACAAAACATAGAGTGTCTAAAGAATGCTACTAGTTCAAATATTGCACTGAAGGGTGAACTTTCTGAAGTTAAGGAAGAAAATAAAAGACTTTGGGATAAGGTTCAAGATCTTGAAGCTGATTATGACAGAGTTATTGTGGATCTCATAGGGAAGGAAGTTGAAGTTAAGGAAGCAAAGCAAAGTCTCCAGGTTAAGATTCTGGATCTTGAAGCTGATTATGATAAAGTTATTGCAGCTCTCATAGAGAAGGATGTGGCATCAACATGTTCATTCCATCACATTTCTGTTCTTGAACATCAGAAGAAAGAGTTGATGAAAGTAAACAGCACGTTGGAAGATTCATCTTGCAACTTTCAGAATGAGCTGAGCCTAAGAGATTTGGAGATAACTAGAATGCAAAGCTTACTGCAAGTTGAGGTGTCCAGAAAGGATGATGTAATTAAAGGGTTGCTCTATGACATGAGCTTGCTGCAGGAGTCAGCATCTAACAGTAAAGACCAAAAAGATGAAATCGATGACATGATGGCTAGAATGGAGTCATTAGAAGCGGAGCTTGCTCTTAAATCAGGTGAGCTTGCTGATGCTGTTTCCAATTGTCAACGGTTTGAAGCTAAGTTGCAAGAAAAATCAGACATCATTACAGCTCTTGAGTTGGATCTCTCTAAAGAGCGTGAGGCTCTAAAGTTGCAATCCAGAGAAAATCAAGATCTTAGAACTCATATTGAGGATAGCTTGGCAGCGAGAAAATTGGTTGATGATGAGCTTAAGGAAAAAAGGAAGATCACAGAGAGCTTAGAAGATGAAATCTTGGAAATGAGCCGTGTTCTTGGCGAAATGAATGATACAATTAAAAACCTGAGTGATGATCTTGATGAAGTTGCTGCCGAGAGGGATCAACTTCAGGGTCAGATAATTTCCCTCAAGCAAAGTCTTGAAAAAGCAGAAGCTGAAGTTGAAGCTAATGCAGCAGTTGCTCAAGAAGCTCAGAAGGTAATGTTTTTATTGATCAAGTTGAATGCGCTAATCATTTAATGTAAAATGATATACAGAGCCGTATTAGCTTTAGGTGTGTATGGTGCACAATTTTAAATCTAGCACCTGCATAAGTTTATAACTTTATGTGCAGTTTAGATTAATAATCAGGAAATATTTTGATTCAAACTTCCATAGTTTGATGCAGGAATGGAACAAAGCAATAGTGCAATAGTGATACTGATAACCTACAAGAACTGGTTGAATCTTTTATACATTGATTTTCTTTTCTGTATTAGCTACTAGGTATATTTATAAACTCATCAGTGAATGTGACATACGGTTGACTACTTGGGTTATGGTTTTCTTCCATGTTCCCATCTGATATTAGTGACAACAATTGCAGGTGGCTGAAACACGAAAAGTTTATGCTAAAGAAAAGGAAGCAGAGGTGAAACTCCTAGAGAGATCTGTTGAAGAGCTGGAAAGTATTGTAAATGTACTGGAAAACAAAGTATGTTGTCAATGATTTTGTTAATGTCACAGGAAGCTTCTTTAGTTCAGAGCCATTTCACCTCATAAATTAAGAATTATTATTCAGGTTGACATCATCAAAGGAGAAGCACAACGACAACGCCTGCAAAGAGAAGATCTAGAATTGGAGCTACATGCATTGAAAGACCAGATGCAAAATGTTAGAAATGCTGATACTGACATGAAAAGGTCGAGGGCATTTATTCCAATTGTTTGCCTTGGATGTATATACACCTTTTATACTGTACACAACTGGATACAACATGCTAATTAGAAGTAAAATATTTTATTTCTCTTTCCATTCCTTTAGATTCTTGGATGAAAAGGAGAAAAGCCTTGAAGAAGCTTTAAATCAGATACTTGTTCTCAAAAGGGATTTAGCAGGAAAGAATGAAGAGGCAAGGTTTCTAGACCATGACTAACTGCATCTGGTGCTTTATATATATGTTTTATTCTTATATGTTTTTTTAATTGAAGTTTATGATAACATACAAATTCCATTTCCCCCTCTTGACTTGTCTTCAACAGATTGTACAAATGAAGGCTCATATTTCAGAGCTAAATTTGCATGCTGAAGCGCAGGCAAAGGAGTACAAACAGAAAGTAAATATAGTAATTATATTCAGTAAAATATTCTTGGATGCCATCTTAGTTTAATTTATGACTTGGCAGTACCAGCTCAGCACATACAGTTCATGAGTTCAATCTTGCATTCTTTCTTCTGAGGTTATTCCTAATTATTTCTTTTAGCTATATAATATAATTGTATCATTATCTTAAACCAGTTCAAAGCATTGGAAGCCATGGTCGAGCAAGTCAAACCTGAGGAGCTTTCTACACAATCCAGCTGTGCTTTGCCAAACAAGTCCGAGAAGAATGCTTCCAAGTCTCGAGGTTCCAGTTCTCCTTTCAAGTGCATTGGTCTGGGCCTGGCACAACAGATTAAATATGAGAAAGTTGAGGAGCTGTCTGCTGCAAGACTTCGCATTGAAGAACTAGAGGCCCAGGCAGCATGTAGACAGAAAGAGGTAGGTTTTACCTGAAGTTCCTATTCTACAGTTGTTGGACTTCGGCTTTGTTACTGGTTAAATATATTTCATCGTTTTCTTTGTCCAGATATTTGCACTGAACGCTAGACTTGCTGCTGCTGAGAGCATGACCCATGATGTAATACGTGATTTACTTGGAGTCAAGTTAGATATGACCTCTTATGTGGTAAGCTCAAATATTTCAAAGCCATTTTTATTGGCTAGACTTTATGATATTTATACTTTATTAGTATAAAACCAAATAGCTATTAAGCTATCATTATGTATTAATAATTTTTAAAGGACGTAATGCACCTGCATTTTTATGGTGGTGAACACATGGTGCAAATAAAGTACTTCCTTAATAAACAGGACATAGTTCTATTTGCTCATTGCTGCTAATCTTTAATTTTCATGTCAATGTAGTCACTGTTGGATAATGGGCAAGTGCAGAAGATTGCAGAGGAAGCTCAATTTCACACTCTAGAGCCACAAGAGAAGGTAAAATTATAATTTATAATAATATATGTTTGTTATGAGTTATGCTGAAACTTAGTTAATCTGAACTTCTGGCTCAATTCAGGAACAGGAGGTTACCAAATTAAAGAAGCAGCTGAATGAATTTATTGAAGAGAGACAAGGGTAAGTAACATTCACTCATTTTGGGCGGTTCATATTGAAGTTTCAGATTTTGAACCATTGTTAGCTTCTGTTTCACACATAATCCTTGTGATTTTCAAACACGGTCTGCCAGATGGCTGCGAGAAATGGAAAAGAAACAAGCTGAAATAGTAGCTGCACAGATTGCAATGGAAAACCTTCGACAACGAGAGCAGTTACTAAAAACTGAGAATGAAATGTTGAAGGTAAATTTCTTTTATGCTTTATATCCTTTTTTATTACAATTTTCTCCGGTTTACATCAAAATTGTTCACTTTTCTGTGCAGATGGAAAATTTAAGTAAGAAAAACAAAGTAATGGAACTGGAGGAAGAAATCAAGAAGCTGTCTGGTCAGCAAAACCTTCAGCAGCGTATTCATCATCATGCTAAAATTAAGGTAGTATTAACCATTTTAGTTGAAATTAATGGATGGTGGATGATTCGATTTTATTTGCATGCAAGATAGTTATCTAGATTTTGCACCACTAAATTTCAACAAACTGATTGCATATAATATAAAAACAGATTATGAACTACCTTGATAAGTATTCTTGAAATCATATTTTCCTTGAAATCAATTTTGAGGCTGTTATTGGAATAATGGAACAGGAGGAAAACAACAGATTAAAAATACAGAATGAAGAACTCAGCGCAAATCTACGGAAGGCAAACATCTTTGTTTCACGGGTCAAGGAAGATTTTGGACGTCTTCGTGCTTCTGCTGGTGCGAAACCATGTTTTGATTTCAATGAGGAGCAACGTCTGATGACAAAACTGAAGGTTAGGCAGTCACCTAAGCATTATGTCACAATAGACGTGTAACACAAGTCTCTAATGACGATTAATGTCTAAAATTTCGAATGTATTAAATACTACAGGAGATTGAAGAAGAGAAAGTACAATTAGCACAACAATTACTGAGATTGTCAACCAATGTTCTGAAGGTCAGTGACAATGATTTTGGTTATTGCTCTCCCCTTTTAATAGTTTAACTGAATGTCATATTTTATGATGTGACAGTGACCTTGGTAACTGGTATATGATAATATGGATGACTGATCCATGACTCACTTCATATAGGGACAAGATTTAGGACACATTTATTTGAACTTCGAAAAATGATTTTGGTTGGTTTTTTAACTCTCAAATTATTATGCTCACTTCAGGCTGCAGGATTTACAAAGCGAATGTCAGAAATAGACCCCTCTCTAGCTGAGGAGGCACTAGAGGAGCTCAAGAACAGGATAGCTAATCTGGAAATGCAACAGGAAGATTTGAAGTTTAAGGTAAAGCGCAGGATAAAGTAGTAGATAATGATGCTTTTTGATCAACTTTCAAAATAGCTAACAGAAATGCACGGTAATTCTTGCTCAGAATAAAATCATAAAAGAAAAGGTGCGATTATCTGAGCTAATGCCACATGTTTCTCCGTTGAATTCAAGACCTGATGAGAATCATGCAACAACTCCACCAAGGACATCATCCCAAGCTCCTTTCCTTTCCAGTTTTGATCGATAGCAAGTAGTGTTAGCTAACACTATTTAATATTTGTATCATGTTTTGCAATCCTGAGCTATTCTTTTATTATCGTGTAAATAAACATGTAATGTATGTAGTATGTATGTACAGAGGTAAATCAGAAGGGAGATACATTATTATCTATCTATCTATTCTTAATATATAAAAGTAGATATATAAGTTTATCCATATTACTTTTAACTTTTAAAACATCTTTCTTCTCCTACTAATGCCATGTCAGCAACATTGCTTACTTAGCAAAATTTTAGAATAAACAATACAATAATTACCAACGATACTAATTAAAAATTAATAGCATCTAACTAAATTTATAACTTACAAAGACATTAAATCCATATTCCTATATTTATTATATCTTACTGTTGTAAACAATACAATAAATTTATAATTCTAATAATTAATTTATTAATTTCTATAAATAACTCATTCAATGTAATAAACATCCATATTACAAATTTCATAATAATATTATTAATCATAATAAATTTTACGTTACAAATATTCAAATTTCATACTATTTGAACTACTTATATAAGTCTCTTATTACTATTTCTTTAAATAACATTAAATTTAGCACAAAAAATTTATTTTCGAACTACATACCATTTCAAACTTATTCAATGGAGATAATTATGTTGAATGTGAAAAGTGTAAGAAGAAAGCATATGAAAAATGAGATAATTACATTTTTGGCACATGTAATCAAACACCACATTATTCAACAATAAGTAACTCTATATATTTTTCATAATTCCATCTATCAAATTATTAGTTACTAACTCAATAATTATTTTAAGTTCGAAATTCAATTAAAGGTTTCAGATCAAAGTGATACAACAACTGTTTTAAATCTAATGACACTCTAGAAAAGTAATGACATTGAAACAACACCCCAATTAAAAAATTTGTACAACCTCACTTATATTTGAAGTCAATGTAAATGATTTTAATCTTAAAGAAAGTTTTAAACAATACACTCTTACCAAGACATTTGTTCCAGCAAAAAACACTGAACCTCAACACTCATTACAACAAATAAAACAGGTAATACTAAAAAAAATCACTTATTTTAGTTATTTTAGACATCATTTTTATTTCTAATTTAAATTATTCATTGATTATACGAACTAATTTCGCCAACACTAATATCATTAGATGAAAATCATATGCCCATCAAGAGATTAAGGAAAAAGAAAACTATACAAATTTAAGACATATTCGGAAGAAAAATATACTTGTAAAGATGGAACAAACAACACAATAAAAAGTATATATAACTCAACAATTTATAAAGAACATGTCTTCACAAGAACCTACATAAAAAGAAAAAAGTAACAACTCTAACAACAACTAATAAAAAAAAGGAGGACGAACGCCACATAAGAAGGCTAAGTTCATCAATTAAAACGAATGAAAAAATCAAACCACCAAATAAAAATATCATTTTGTATATACAACTTTAATATCCAAATCTTTTATACTATAATTTATTTTAAATAAAATATCTTTTAAATTTAACTTTAGTTTACATATTTAATTTAATTTTACAAAATATAAAATTTTAATATTTATTATATATTATCATTAATTTACCGCCTCGCCTATTGCGCAAGTCTCATTCTAATTATTATAAAATGGGCCTAAAAGGTGTATTATGTCAAATTAACTCTTCAAAATATGGCATATTAATCTTTTTTGGTTTTCAAGACACCAAAAAACTTTTTTGTTATCTGCGAAATGTAAATGGGAGTGAAGTGTGTGAGTCAGGTAATGTTTATGAAAAATAACAGTAAAAAATGGAACTGGCCAGAAAAATATTTTGAATAAATTCGAAATAAATATTTTAAAAATTGGATCATAGATAGTGCTAATGGGTAGAAAGACAAAAAAAATCTTTCATCCTCGTTAAGAATTTGTTTAGGTTAGTTTTAAAAAAATATCTTTTTTAAAATTATATTTTTTTTAAAAGATATTAAAAAAAATAAAAATAATTTTATGTTTAAATATTTCATATAAAAAAATTATTTATCAATTATGTTTAAGTGTAACAATATAAAAATATTTTTTTATTTTTTATATAAAAAATATTTTTTAAAAAAAGATGTAAACAATAATTTTTTAAAAAAGATATTTTTTGTTATTTTTTTAGTACTTTTAGAGTCAATTGGGACCAGCTTTTGAAAAAAGTATTTTTTTCATTTTTTTTTAAAAGATATTTTTTTAATAAACAAAAGTTATTTTACATTTGGACTTTGAATAGACTTTCTAAAAGAATTTTTAAGTATTAAAAATATTTTTTGCTTCTGCTTTCTTACAAGGTATAGTTGCCTTTTAAGAAAAGCAAATAATTTGCTTTTTTTAATAAACATAAATTTTTTTAAAGATGTATCCAAATGTATTTAAAAGGGTTAGGTACGATTTTAGTTCCTAAGATATAGGTTGAAA
Source organism: Arachis stenosperma (assembly GCF_014773155.1). Classification (NCBI taxonomy): domain Eukaryota; kingdom Viridiplantae; phylum Streptophyta; class Magnoliopsida; order Fabales; family Fabaceae; genus Arachis; species Arachis stenosperma. The sequence continues at coordinate 42,033,469 of NC_080386.1, forward strand.
TTTTTTTCGTTCGCAACTTTTTTTACATACAAAATTATCCCTAAGGTTTAACGTAGTTTTAAAATCGTTCTTTTAATCTAAATCTTATAATTTTGGGATAAATTACCCAAAACAAAAAAATTATAAAATTAAAAAAAATAGAAAAACCATTAATAGAGAAAAAAGAAACCACAAAAAGCCATTAATAGAGCACCACCACCAATAACACCACAAAATATTCAGTAACAACATAGTATTCAAATTCAAGAACAACATCTCTTCTTCTTCATCACATCATCAACAACAACAACAATGAAATCAGAAGCAAAAACAAAAGAAACATAAATGAAATAGTGGCGACGAGTGTGGAATAGCGACGACGACCGTAAAGTGGCGAGCAATGAGGAGAAATGGCGACATCAAGAAATAGCAGCGACAGCGACTCTGTCTTCTCCACGAAGTCATCTCCACCACACCCGCTCATGGACATGTTTTTCTTCCGCGAACGGTTTCAAATCTCCTCTTCTTTCCTTCTTTGGCGGCGATTTCGGAGTATAAAGGCAATGGCGGTAGCACGACGGTTCCAGCGAGCTCGTGCACTCTCTCTCTCTCCCCCTCTCTTCTCAATCACTCAGATTTCTTTCTTTATTTATTTCAAAAAAAGGGTGTGATGAAGAAGAAGAAAAAGAATAAGGGAATTGTATTTTGGTCCGAAAGACGATTTTAAAAATAAGTTGAATTTTAGGGACGATTTTGTATGCAAAAATAGGTGGAAACCAAAATTTTTTTTGTCTTATACAAAACCGAAATCTTACTTAACCTTATTTAAAATTTAATTAACGTATTTTATTTATGATAAAAAGTACTTTTCTTACTCAAATAAGTCAATCCAAACTAACACTTACTTTTACTAGTAAAAAATTTCCAAACATGTTAAAAAAAAATTTTATTGAAAAAATATATTTTTTATTAACGTAAATGGCACCTAAACAAGTACTAAAAGGTCTACAATTAGAAGTGGCAAACGGGACAAAACCCGTTGGACCGACTTACGTAACCCGCTAAAAAAGGTAGGTTGGGTTGAAAATTTGAAACCGTCAAACTTAAAAAGTCTGTCTAACTCGCACCGTTGGCGGGCTTTGGCGGACAGGGCGGGCTTTCCCACTGGGCCAAGTGTTTTTTTTGTCATGGCCATTCAAATTTCTATGATGTTATTGCTCTACAAGAGGATGAAGATGATAATTGAATATGTTCTAAGTTATATTTTAGATTATGTTTTATGTTTGATTGATTATAAACGTGAAGATATTTAATTATATGTTTTGGATAATGTTTATTTTGTTTTGGACAATGTTAGTTTTATTATTTTATTTCAAAAAATTTAGTTTATAATTATGTTTATTATATATTTATAATTATAAAGACTTTAATGTTTGTGAATTTAGAAATTATAAATTTTTTTATTTCTTTAAAAATTTTAAATTTATTAAAATAATTGTTAAATTATATATATTAATTAATATTTAATAATTTATAAAAAAAAGATTTTGTCAAGATGAATAACACCATTTTAGTACTAGAAAGATTCTAATTTTAAATAGTACCTGAAGGAAAGAAAAGACACTCTTGGACCTCAAAGATCACAAAAGTTGACAAACATAACTAACATGGAACCTAAACGATCACAAATATTTCACAAACTTCACCAATGTCTTTGGGGGGCCACGAATGTCTTTTTTCATTTAGGAGCTAATTTGTTGAAACTAAAATCTTTTCAGTGATAAAATGGTACCCTTTTCTAAGACTTCAAAACTTTTCTACTTTATTATCTTCTATCACTAACGTCCTAAGTCAGTGTCTTAACACTAGAGTGTATTCTGGTTAATATGTAGGCTTTATTGGAGCTTCTTAAGCATGTGGAAAACCTTCACATCAATCCAAGGATGAAGAACCTCTTTGATATTTGGTCGAAGAATATTGGATCAATGAAGAGTTGGCCAATAGAAGTAAGTTTTAGAAACCCCCCCTGGACTTTATAACAGTTATTACTCATGGCAATAACATGTTAAAGCATGTGCATGCTCACACACCCAGACAAAGAATGCCAAGAGTTGTAACTGAAATTGCCATGACTTGTGAGAGTGTATGAATAATTTAAACTGAGGTGTGTCTGTCCTGCAAAAGGTTATAGAGATTTAGATCACCAACTACCTAACCTTTAAGGGTTAATGTGTTCAGCCTTTTATCTCCTTAGGCTTACCATCTGAGTCTCAGAAATACTTGTTTTTCCCAAGCAGAGTTCTTTTAGTTTAGTGCTATTGTGCTAATGCTGCATTTTCAACCACTCTTGAAGTTTCTTTCTGATTGTGGCAGTGTTTTTTTCCTTTTTATTTTATTGCACATGCAAGCTAGGTGAGAGCAACGAGGGTTCTAATTGTGTTCTTATTCACATTTTTGTTATGTTACAACTCTTTGGTGGATAAAACCACTTTATCTAGTGCAAACCGTCTCATCAAAATGCTCCACTTAAGTAAATAAAGAGTCCACTTCCATTCTGGTTTGTAAATAAACTATATTTTTCAATTTCGGAGATTGTTTATGAATTCATGTTGTCATAATAACATTAAGGCTTCAGTGTGTTATACAATTTCACTTGTGCTGCAGAGCAGATATAGAGTTCATGTGGAGTTCATCTTATTCTGTCTTGTGCATGGCAATACTGAGGATGCGTATCAGCTTGTCATAAGGTATGCATTATTCAATTTTAATGTTTATCCCTCGGATTTTATGAGAAATATCTGTTAAATTGTGATCCCATTGCCAAGAATGGAGTGTTGTGTTTCATAACATGTCATTGCTAGATAAGCAGATCAACATGTTTGTCTTAATTCCCATATTTTTAGGGCGTTGCATATTATTATATGAATTTTATGTTGCTCATGATGGTTGATATGTTATTGATTAGCATTACTATTCTAATCCTCTATACATTTTTGAACAAGTCTCATAACTTTCAATTGTTGATTCTGGTGCCTTGACATATTATTTAATTATTGTTTTCATTGACAATGCATTTTTCTCCTTCATCAATGATCATTTTCAGTTCGAAATTCCATCACCAGGTTTGAGAAAGACAGTGTTGTGGTAGTAAGGGGTTGCTGCTCTAATTTTTTCTTCCACTTATTCTTTTTTATCACACTTTCTCTCTCTCTTTTTCGTTTTTTTTAATTGTTTTCATTTCTCCTGTAGCCTTGAGCAAGAAAATTTTGATGTTGATCCTGTGTCAAAGACAATAATGGGCTTGACACTCTATATGCTGTGATATTCAGATTCTTCTATCCCCAAAGAATTTCAGTGGAGGGATTTAGACAAGGCTGACTTTCAAGAGTACTCACATAATACAATTGAATCCTTTCTAGTAAACTCCCAAAGTCATTGTGAATCAGACACCTCTGTTTTGAAGGATAAGCATATATCTAGGGATGTTGGGTTCAACAATGGAGATTGATGTTGATCACAGGAGAAAAGCATCACATCAAAACTTATAGCCAGAAGAAGGTTTTCACTCGAAGTCCAAAGAAAATGAAGGAAGTAGAGACTCCTTTTCCCACCGTGAAGGTCTTACACAAGATACCTTAAATGTTATTAGTAAGTTTTTCAATATTTGTTTTCTTATTTTTCTTTTTCCTTCTGTTGATATTCCTTCCTTTTGGCCATTCTTTTATTGGAACACATTTATTTGCTGGATCATTCACAATTGGGTCTGTTAGAATGCACATGCTTGCATATTGTTAAGCATTAATTTTCCTGCCTTCCTTTTTGTTTCATATCGAAGATATTTTCATAACCATTACAAGACTAGATTGTTAATGATTATTTTGCACATGATCTTTTATGACAATCTCTGTTCAGTCTTTATATCTGGATAATGAAATATTATCCAGCGTTCTTGTTTCACTAGGTGGTGTCAAGTGTCAACTATATGCATCAATCAAACATCGTAATATCCTACCATAAATCAATTTGGAGAAAATTGTCTGTGAACAATTTATTGATAAAATAATGGGATAAGTATGATTTTGGTCCCAACGTAGGGGTCCAAAATTTTTTTCGTCCCTTGCCTTTTTTCGCAACAAAATGGTCCCAAAGGTTCCGGTTTGTTTTAAAATCGTCCTTTGCCCCCAAAAATAATTTTTTAATACCAAAAAGCCCTTGCTGGTTGGTATTCCTTCCCGCGAAATCATTTTTCCTTCCCGAATCAACGCATTGTCTGAGAATAGGATTGTAGAGTGAAACGTTTATGTGAAATGATTGTTTGAAACCCTTGGAAGGCCTACCTGCAAGGACTATTCTGCGTTGGTAGCTTGAGAGAGGTTGCCGCTCAACTTTGTGTGGCGTTAACTTGGCTTCGTTCATACAGAAAGCCCTTGGCGAGGTAAGCATTATATGAATGTAATTTCTCGTTTGTTAATGTGGATTGTGCGATGGTGTATTGAAGGCTAGGGTTTGAACTGATTGTAGTTGTTGTTGTTCATAGTTGGTTGTCTAACTCCCTGTGTTGATTAATAGGGTTTTTCGGGGAGGAGATGGCGCTCTTCAACATGCGGGTGCACCATGGTGGGATATTTGGATATGAGAATGGTGCGCTCAAGTACTTGAAGGGGGCAATCTACAGTTGTGGAGGACATTGACGGCGATCGGTGGAGTGTGTTTGAGGCATACGAGGAACTGAGACGGCTTGGATACCTGAAATCCACCATCGCCGCGTTATGGTACAAAGACTCAACTGCGGATGATTTTGAGAGTCAATTGAAGCTGTTGAGAGGGGCCACAGAGGCAATTGAAATGTGTACCATAGCTGGGAGGAGAGGCTTTGTTGATTTGTTTGTGGTGCATGAGGTTGAGGAGGCCGATGGGTTCCAGGAGGTGGGTTTTCTTGACGTGGGGGGAGAAAGGGTAGGTGGTGAGAATGAGGAACCTTTGGGTGGTGGTCTGGATTTAGTGGTGTTCGAAGGGAATGTACAAAAGAGTGATGGAGCTAGGGTTGCTGCTGAAGCCGAATGCGAGAATAAGGACGATGGAGCGAAATTAGGCCAAGAGGGACATGAGGCAGATAGTGACGATGTTACCAGTGGTGAAGATAGTGATGACCCAACATATTTGCCATCTAATAAAGAGGAAAATAGTGTGGAAGACATCCACTTCACCGACAGTGATGAGGTCTACGACTATGAAAGTGGATTCGGTGAAGATAATGCCAAGCCGAAGGACTGTAATGCAGAGAAGGGCAAAAAGGTTGTAACTAGTGATTTGGATGATGAGGATGCAGTTGACAGTGATGAATTGGAGTAGGACCATGTAATTGCAATGCACCTCATGTACCCCTGCAGAAGCTGAGGATGATGGCCAAATTACCTCCATCGCAGTGGGGAAATCTTTAGGATATGCATCTGAAAATGTTTTCTTTCTTATGTGTTAATGTTTTGCAAGCAGTGTTTTTACTTTTGGTACTGGATATTTACCTTAAGAACATTACCTTAGTTACATTGGTTTGATTACTGTATTTTGGTATTAAGTGCTTTAGGACACTTGAAGTATTGCATCTCTGTGTTTTGGTATTATTTAAGTGCCTTAGGACACTTGAAGTGTTGCATCTCTGTGTTTTGGTACTAGCCATATGTAGGCAAACAGTTTAACTGTGTATGTTTTAAGTAGGCTACAAATGGAATCTTTGCCATTACTAATTACTAAATTTGCAGATCTTGTATTCAATGATTTTGTGCTTTACTCAAAAACTACATTTACATTATAAAATTACACAACTCCACCATTAAAGAAGGTGATAATTTGGGCATCAATAAAGACTACTTTCCTTCATTAAATCAAACAGTTTCAAACATGCTACACACCTAAACCACTTTAACACCACAAAATACCCTCAAACTTTACCCACACATAACATTCCATATGAAATCATCTATAACCTAGGTGCATTCCATTCGACTGCTTTAAGTTGTACTGATTCTGCCGAAATAAGAACAAAAACCCCACCCACCCAACAATACAAAGAGCACCAACAAACCAAAGCTTCGTCTCCACCTCCTTCAATCTTGCCTTTAATTTCGTTATCTTCCTCCTATTTCTTGCAAATTCAACCTCTTGCTGAACACCTCCAGTTTTCGGATCTGCCCATCTGAAGAAATCACAGCCATCCTGAACCTGACAGAAGCAACAGAAACATATGAAGAAATCCCAAATTCTCAGACCCACAATAGCAGAATAGGAAGAACACGTTACCTCATAGTATACACAACCCCAAAATCTTTGTCCCAGGTTATCCTACGTCGATGATGTTTGCAAAATCGGCCTCTCACCATGGCCACAGAGCAACTCCTTCGCATCTGAACGAAAACGTGAGGCTCTTGAGCTCTGGGCAGCCATGGACGCCGTTGTCTCCTGAATCCTAGCCGTCAACCTTCAGCAGCAGCTCCCGTCGTTCATCCTCCCTCCCCTACACTTCACATTCATTCAATTTCATTATTCACTCCTTTTATATTTATATTAATTAACATTATCAATATCTGTTAAAACGGTCGTAACGGAAGCTAACGACCATAGGGGTAAAATCGTCCGAGGGACGATTTTAAAACAAACTGAAACCTCTGAGACCATTTTATTGCGAAAAAAAGGCAAAGGACGAAAAAAATTTTGGACCCCTACGTTGGGGACCAAAATCATATTTATCCCTAAAATAATTTACTATCTTAACTTTTGTTCTGAAATAGTTCATATCGATAAAGTGTCAAGTAAGTTATTTTCCAAATTTCAAATAATTTCAAATGAAAACTTATCAGGGGAAATTAACTATATATAGGGTATAAAATCTGCTCAGAAAATGAATATTTCAAATTTTGAGGGGTTGTGTGCGAGAACTGGTATGAGTGGATGGTAGAATATGCTAACAGACTCCACTGCTAGCTCCACACTTTTTGTCAAGTTTCCCTTTCTATTGAAACTATCTCAAGCCCAATTCTCCTCTTTTTGAATATTGTTATATATTCGATTAGTTCAAGGGGATAACTGTAATTGGGGACTGTGAAAGTTAGGCATGCAACACATGGTTGAAGGGTTGTGTAACTGTGCTTAGTTGCCAAAAATTAGTGTGAGGGAAAGATAGACATGGATGATTCTATTTGAACTCGAAATAATGGTTTAGGTTTTTTTAAGTCATATCCTTAACTAGCACATGCACGTCTTCTTTAACATATTAAATTAATCCCTATGATGCTTTCTGCATGAAGTAACATTTGAGATACTGTTCCACTTTTTTTACTTTTATTTTTTCATTTCTAGCTGTTGTTGATTGGAGAGTGTGTTGAAGAAGCACTAATTTTGATTGAGAAAAAGTGTAGCAATGCACCATCTGTGCTCCCTATAAGGTGCACATTATATTCTCATTGAATCAGCAATTTCTGAGATAAGCAGGTCCTACTACTAATGTTTTTTACTTGCAAAGTTACTGATGCGAACATTTGCAGATTGAGGGCTACGTTCTTGGAGTGTTCTGATCGAAACAACTCTGACTTGATTGTCACATGTTTGAGGATATGCTAATGAAGGATCCACAAGAAAGTTATCCCTTACCAAAACTTATCAGAATGTACCAAAATGGTATTGTCACTTAAAGTTGCATATTTTATATTTGAAGATTTCGAGATGTAACTTCACCCAAAATTATGCAAGAATTCCATGTTAAATTTATCTTGCCTCTGTTGTTATATTCTCTACTCCCATATTAGCATCTTCAAATACAAATAACATGTTGTTTCACTGGATCTTGCACCTTACAGCTAGTTGCTGCGATATAGAAACATTTTTATGTCATAACTTCATTCGTCTATGCTATAAAGAAAGCGAGCTTGTAGTTGCTCAAGATTCAGCTTTTGTCATTAACCAATTTCTCCTGATATTTTGCAGGTGACTATAGACTTGAATCTCTGTTCGAAATGATTGTTTTACGTTTAGATGCTACTAGTTCAGAATACAGTACGTGGAGGATGTTATTTTCATGTTTCTTTAAACTCTCTCACTAGAAGATTGTATATCTTCAAACCATCATACTAATGAAGATGGAGATAGGTAGGGCTAGAAGTGAGTCAAGCCAGCTCATGAGCCAGCTCGAGCTCGGCTCATTAATAGCTCAATAAGCTAAGCTCGTAAGCTGGTGAGCCAAGCTTGAACCTGGAATTGAGCTCATAAATTAAATGAGCTGAGCTTGAGCTTGGATAAGTGATAAACCCCATTTTTAGGGTTTATCTTGTATTGAATTTAGGGTATTTTGATAACCTTTTCTCGCATTTAACCTATGAATTGGCATGGTTTTGTAATCTCTCCCGTATTTGTGTTTAAGTGTAAAAACATGCTTTTTAAGCCTTATTTTGATGAATTCTAGTTCCTCTTTGATTCCATAAGATGCCTTGATGTGTTTGCTAGTAATCTCAGGATGAAATAGGTTAGGCATGGATCAAAGGAGCAAGGAAGGAAGCATGCAAGTGGAGAGAAGCACAAAAACCAAAGAAATTGATCTCGGCCATGCACGCGCACGCGCACAAGGCGCTCGCGCGCACATTGCGAAACAAGCCAGGGACGCGCACGCGTACCGTGCGCGCACGCATCGATGACAGCACATGACCTCATTAATGCAACACGTGCCTGGCGATTTGAGAGGGTTTCTGAACCCATTTTTGGCGCCAATTGCTAAGGGAAAGGAATAAAAGGATGAAGGATTAAGGGGAAGGCATGAATCAATGAAGGAATCAATCATCTAAGTCTGATATAGAATATACTTAGGATTAGTTTAGAGTTTTAGAGAGAGAAGCTCTCACTTCTCTCTAGAATTAGGATTAGGTTTAGTTCTTAGATCTAGGTTTTGATTCATTTTCTCTTCTACTTCTACTTCCCAATTCCTTGTTGTTACATTCATCATCTTCTACTCTTTTGTTGTAATTTTCTTTATATTGTTCTTATACTTTGTTATAGATCTACTATTGCTACTTCCATTTTCTTTCAATTCAATAAGAGGTAATTCATAATAATCTTTCTTCATTGCTTTTCTATTGTTGATCTCTTGTTCTTGTAGTTGTAGATTCCTTTAATTCTTGCATTTAATAATGTTTACTTGTATTGCACTCTATGTGTTTGATGAAATGTCTCTTCTAGATATAGTGTAGGTTTTGTTCCTCTTGGCCTAGGTAGAGTAATTAGTGACTCTTGAGTTATCTAATTCCTTTGTTGATTGATAATTAGAAGTTGCTAATTGATTTGAATGCCTCTAAAGCTAGTTAATCCTCTAGGAGTTAATTAGGACTAGAGGAATCAACTTGATTCATCCACTTGACTTACCTCCATGGTTAGAGGTTAACTAAGTGGGAGCAATGAACAATTCTCATCACAATTGAGGAAGATAACTAGGATAGGACTTCTAGTTCTCATATCTTGCCAAGAGCCTTTTATAGTTGTTAGTTTATTTTCATTACCATTTACTTTTCATGCTTCTTATCCAAAACCCTAAAATAACTCACAACCAATAACAAGACACTTTATTGTAATTCCTAGGGAGAACGACCCGAGGTTTGAATACTTCGGTTTATAAATTTTAGGGGTTTGTACTAGTGACAAACAACTTTTTATATGAAAGGATTATTGTTTGGTTTAGAAACTATACTTTACAACGAGATGTTATTAGTGAAATTCTAAACTGTCAAAAATCCAATCATCAATAAGTTCAGCTCATTAGCTCGTGAACTGGTTCGATATATATATATATATATATATATATATATATATATATATATATATATATCACTACAAGAAAAATACCCATTCAGGTACACTTGAAAAGTGTAGCCAAAAGTGAAAAAAATGATGCCTTAGGCTACGGCTACGCTTTTTGGGCTACGGCTACGCTTTTTGGGGTGATTCCTATTCGGCCGTTGCCTATTCTCAAAGGCTACGCTTTTCTGCACCAAGGGCTACGCTTTTGGCGTTTAGGAATAGGCTACGCTTTTCAAGTGATGCTGTCCAGGACCAAAGGCTACGCTTTTCAGCTTTCATTTTTCCAGAATAGGCTACGCTTTTCAACGCTACTGCATCACTTGTAAAGCGTAGCCACATTGTATACCATAGCTACTTTTTATAAGCGTAGCCTTAGGTCCCTCCTTTTTTTTTTGTAGACCATGGCTACTGTATATAAGTGTAGCCTTAGGTCCCTTATTGTTTTTTTTTTAATTTTCTGTATATATATAATATTCTAATAATTATTAATACAACATAATTATACTAAATAATTTCTTTAAATAATAAAAATTATCCGTAACCAAAATATATTTATAATAATGATCCAAAAATACTAGAATGAAGTTAATTTTGAATATTCATACATCTCATACTAAAGTAAGCATAGTCATACCAAAATAATCATGATACATTTAGAATTTACTACTAATACTCTACGAAAAACTAAAATATTATATCTTACATAAGTATCTTCTAATAAAAGGCATTAGTCAACCATACATGTATCCATTCCTAACACTACTCTATCTTAGCCAATAAACCACAATAATAATCAGCTTAATCTTTATTATCATCCTCAATATTATCCTGCATAATTATATAAAAGAAATTAGAAAAATATTTATAATGACATTCACAATTATAAAAAATAAAAAATCAAACTCAAAACTATCAATGACTGATATCATTAATTCTTTCTGTACTGTGTGCAAGTTTCACCAATGCATAGTAGTATTTCACAAATCCAAATTTAGAATTCAAAGATAAAAAAAAAGCATAAGCTAGATAAAATGCTATAAATGATTGGGGGAACAAGCAGATTCACAAGAAATATTCAAGTTGCAGTTTATATCCAATCAATTATTAAGGAGATTAAATTGTGTAATATACAATGATTTGCCTGTTGGTGCTGTCCAATGTGACATTTGGTAATTGGTAATGGTAGTGTGATTACTCATTAGTCATTAACCACTTCTGGGGGATTGCTTGGGGGAACTCTAACTAAGCAAAAGGGGGCATTTTTTGCAATATTTTTATTTATTTTTATTTTTATTTTATAATTATATAATACTTTATGAGAGGAAGAAAGGTACTGAATGCAAAAATGGATGTCAGTGTTGAAAAGGATCTCGTGTTTTGCATGGAGAGGACATATCATATTATGAACAAGAGGGAGAGTTAATTTTTATACTCAATGAAATAGAACACACAGATGCTAATGTTTTGAAACTTTTAAATAATTATTATTTTTTTAATTTACAATTAATTACTTACTCTTCTTAAAATAAGTTTTCTATTAATAGTATTATTAAGAAGGCATCGAAGTTTGGTATTCCATTTGGGCCTATGATATTAAGTCATGATGATTATAGTATTACTAAATTACGAATTGAGATTAGGGTATAATAGTCAAGTTAGGGGAAGGCGTGTGTGAGGAAGGTGTGGAAAAAAAAAACAGGGCAAGTAATATCTAAATTACAAATTGGTGCAAGTTATTGCTAAATTATATGCCGCAATAAATAACTAACCTGAAATGAAGTTACACTTCTCTCTAACTTTGATATGTATTGCAGCTTCCTATGTGCAGAATGTCTATTTGCCAAGATTCTAATACAAAACAAATAAGAATTTTCAGTCAAAATCATAAAAGTGTAATGTAAAGCAATTTCATATAATAATTGTCAATAAAATTCATTGGTCAGCATTCATAATGAACTCAAGTGCAAATTATAGAAAATGCATATAATAATTCTCAATAAAATGCTAAGCCAATATCCCTAACTAACTGCACAGAGCATGCACCAAAGTAAAATTATATTGAAGCACTTAGCCAAGCACTTAGCCAAGCATAATTACAGAAAATAAGAGATCAAGTTTCAATTCCTATGTGACAATCATTGAATGTCTCCACTAATACGTTTAGCCAAGCATCCAAACTGATCATTTTCAAAATTTTAATGAGTCAGTGGTCCATTTCTTTGTTTCAAGTTTCAACATCCTTATAAAATCCCTGTTCTTCAATCATATGTAATTCAAATGCAAATACAACATACTTCTAAATTAACCACACAGAAAAAGAAATACCAAAATTACATGTCCAGCAGCCTCGTGGCTGAAATTTTGGGCAAAAGTGGAGTTTGTCCCTGAAAGGCCAAAGCATAAAAAGAAATGACGAAATGCAGAACTTAATTCCAAATTCTTCAACAATAATTTGTATCTTTCACCAATTAATAAACATAATTGTATAAGTTCACTCAACTAATGAACTCCGTCGACTAGTAACATGGTACCAAAATCAACATTTTGTAGACACAGTCATGAATGCAGCATAAACATTGTTGTTACTATAACCACTGAAACTGCATCAATGCAGGAATTGCAGCCATGTGAACCAATTTTTCTATGAAATTAATTTTTAATTTGATTCACATGCTAATGAGATAGAAATTACAACTTACAATATGAAACATGGTAGAGGAAAAGCATTAATTAAACATGTATTGAACATTCAGGATATGCAAATTATTTCAACAATAATAGCTATGCACATAGACAAATTGTGCGGTGTTTCTATTGAATATTGAAACCAAAAATTCAAGGAAACCCAATTGAATAATTCGAGCGAATTGTAAATACAGTAGAAGTTAGTATACTATTCAATGATCAAATCTTACGGATTAGAGAAAAGAAATTAACAAAAACACAAAAAATGCTTGACAGTTAGTACTATGGTAGTAGTAGTGGGCAGGGAATCAAATTTCTGGAAGCTTTGGTGGAAGTTATGCATGTCTTCCATAAAGGACTAATTAACTAATTAATTATATATCAACTTAAAAATAAGAACAGAATCAATATGGAGACAAAACTAAAGTGATGCAGCAGAGAGCAGACACCACTTACCACTCTTGGAGGAAAACAAAAATCAGTTCGAATGCGTCCTTTGGAAGTGTCACACCTAACTCTTTGAGCTCCCTTTCTGAAAAAGAACTCAACATACTATTATCTCTGAAATTACCACAACAATGGCGTATCTGGCTCATGCATCAACTTGGTTTACTCTCAAATTTCAACATTGTAATTGAAATACAAGAAATAAATAAGAGCATAGTAGCTGTGTTTGTGATTACCGACCGGAAACCGCTTTCAAAAATCGGAACCCCTGAAATTTCAGAACCAAATAGAAATTAATACATACCTAATCGACGACGTGAGCACAGAGACAACGATGAGAAGCGCAGAGATCGACCCCAGGAGCACGGCAAGCCCTAGTTGCGGCGGCGGCTTCAATCGACCCCAGGAGCGACGAGAGTGCACGGCGGAACAGCCTCCTCTCTTGCATCGCATCTTCGTCCTCTCTCTCCATCTTGTCTGCAAATCGTCTCTTTCTCCCCTCCGGGCTCCCTGCTCTGCGACGGCAATGGCGGCGGCTGCAGCGACGTTGCGGCGGTGACCCCCTCTCACTCTCCATTCTCTCGATCGCGCTCTCTCATCTCCGTGTCCTCCTCTCCTCCCTCTGGTTCACTCTTTCTCTCGGATCTGTGTGTGTGTGAAAGGGTGCGTGGTGGGGTGGTGAGTGATGGTGAGAATGAGTGTGAGTGTGTGGTGTGTTAGGGTTAGGGTTTTGAAGAATTAATTCGAAGGTGATTTGCGAAGGTGAGGGGTGAAACTTTTTCTGATCAGATGGCGAAAGTGAGGGTATTCAAATGTGAGTGTGATTTGGTGATAAGGAAAAGAAAAATTACTAAGTGTTTGGGTGCATTTGGTCTAGATACATTAGGCTACGTTTTTAAAGTGCACTCAAAATATATTAAATATGTTACTCTTTAAAAGCACTTCCTTTGGTATGAAAAGTGTACCCATAGATATTAACATAAGGCTACGCTTTATAAGTGATTTTTATTGTATCTAATGCTACACTTTTTAAATGATGCTATAATTGTGTTTCCTATTCTCTTATAAAAAGGGAACACAGAAAAAAGCGTAGCCCATTCTATGAATAGGCTACGCTTTTCAAATGTAGCTTAAAAAAAGTGTGGCTGAATGGGTGTTTTTCTTGTAGTGTATATACACATACACACACACACACACACACACACATCCTATATGCATTCAGTCTATACTTTTAATATTATATATATACATATAAAATAGTAATATATAATTATATATATTAATGATCTTAATTATTTAAAATTTTATATTTATTTATTACATATAATTTTGATGTAGGACATAAATAAAAAATTTATATTTATTGATAGATAAACAATATATAAAATTGTTCTTTTTAAATATTTTTTAAATATATAAGTTACAATTTATTGATATAAAATTATAGATTTTGTATTTATGTTTCTATTATTTGAGCCAGCTCGTGAGCTTTCGGTGAGTCGAGCTTGAGCTTAAGAAATAGACTCGATTGTTAATGAGCCGAGTCGTGAGCCAAGCTCAATTTTGGTGAGCTGAGCTTGAGCTTGGTCTAGCTCGACTCAGCTCGGCTCACTTCCAACCCTAGAGATAGGCAACATTATTCCTTTAGAAAAATCCCAAGTGTGTTTACACAGGAAATGTCCGGAATTTCTTGGAGGTTTCTGATGGCGGTTTTTGCAAACCACAAAATACCGATAAGTGCACCGGATCGTATCAAGTAATAAACTCAGGTAAGTGAATGTCGATCCCACGAGAATTAATAAATTAAGCAAGCAATAGTTAATTGATTATTCTAGTCAGACAATCAAAATTTGGGTTTTAAAACATAAACAGCAATGAAATAAAGGCAAGGCAATGAGTAACGTAAGGATAATATGATTGAAAGAGTTAAGGCTTTGGAGATGTTAAAACTTCTGGATTAATATTTTTCACTTTCCACCTTAATCATGTAAAGATATTTTTATGGCAAATCATTAGTAATTAATCCCAATTCCTTGGTGATTTAATTTCTCTTTAACCTAATTAATCGCCAATCCCTTAGTCAATTATTTAAGAAAAGAGTTGAAGAATGCCCACTGCTTTATAAAATCACAAAACTCATAAGAATCTCCGTTAGTTGATTTTATGTCATTTATCAATCCAGTTTCAAAAATTAAGAATTATGAGAATCAGTTTTCAAGCATAATTCAATTAATCAACTTTTTCAAGAAGTTAAAAAAATTCAAATCTAAGAAGAATTGTTTGTCAACATATTCAAACCCTTTAAGATGAAGAACGAAAACAAGTCTTAAGAAGTAGTCAATTACATAAATTAAAGGTAGAAAAGCGAATGTATTAAACCATGAAATTAACAGAATTCCTAACCTTAACCGAGAAGAATTAGAAACTCATATTCTTCAAAGAATCTTTAAGAAATTAAAATTGTAAATTTTAGAAGAAGAGAGAACGAGAGAGGTGAGAGAGAGAGTATACCCCTTCTCTGTGAGTGATCTCACTTATTTATACTAAAATTCCTACTAATTCAAATTCGAATTCAAATTCTAAAACTAATATTATCTTAACGAGAGTGGTTAAGATAACTTCCTAATTTAAATTTAAAAAAACAAAATAATATCTTTTTCTAATTAAAAATAAATTAAAATATAAATTAAATACATGAGACTGTGTTGCTGAGGACGTGGGGACCACCTTGGGTGAAGGAATTGGCGCTAAACTTGAAGTTGTGGCGTTTGGTGCCAAGGTTGATTCACAGACTAGTACTAAACGCCAATGTCATGGCGTTTAGCGCCATAATGCCAAAAAAAAAGTGTAAGAATCGGCTTAACCACTTTAATAAAATAATAATTTAATAGCCCGAAATAGGTTTGAAAAGATAGAAATGATATCTTAAAAATAAAAATGTGAAATTTGGTTTCAATGAATTTTTCTTAGTTGAAAAATGTATCTGTTGTGAAAATTTTTTGTAAAAATACGTACTGGAGCTTAAGCCGGCAGTACCGGCTCTAGTTTGCCTGGTACCATGTATTTTGGAAAAATTAAATTTACTGTTTTGAAAGGACAAAATAATTTAGAATAAAAAACCGGGCAATAATCTTAAAGGTTTTAGCCCAAAGTGGGCCAAACGGGTTAAAACCGCTAACGAGTTGGACCGGGCCCAAATCGGACCCAAGGTCCAACATATATATGTGTGTTTAATGAGCTTTAAGCTCATTTTAATGGGAAGAGAGAGAGAGAGAGTGCTTGGATAGGTGATGGTAGGGCGGGGGTGAAATTCCATTGTCACTATTCATCATCACCTTTTGAGAGCCATAACTTGAGCTACAGAGCTTCGATTGACGAGCCGTTTGCGACCACGCAAAGATCTTGATGAGCTCTTCGCTTTTATTTAGGCTTTGTTGGTAAGAACTCGAAACTCACACTCCAGTTTTCATCCCTTACATTTCTGTATTTTTTGGTTTGGTTTTTGAATAGATTTTGTAATTTTGTTTGTTTAGGGGTGATCTAGCATTGGAATATTGTTGGATTTTGTTCCTAATCTCGTTGGGTAAGGTAAGGTCTCACTAATTCCTTGTGCTTAGTTGTTTTGTGAACTCTAGGTTTGATGTTTGTATGTTATATGATGTTAGATTGAGTTTTGGTGTTTGTTGAAGTTGGTTTGAGGCTTTGGATCGAGCTTGATGGCTTCGTTTTGGTGTTCGGTGCATTTTGGGAATTAAGTAAGGTATGGTTTCGGTTTTCTTTATGTAATATGTATTGTTTCTGGACACTTAGGCTAGTGGATCATATGATAGATTTGAAATTGATTGTTGATAATTGTGATGTATAATAATTTTGATGATTATGACGATGTTGGTGAATGATGATATTGAATAATGAGAATTGTGTGAAAGGATAATAACTATGATGTTAAATATTGAGATTGAAGTTGAATGATGCTAATTATGAAGATTGGTAATGATAGAATGATATTTGATGAGTGTGTTGGTTGAGAAATGGTTTTAGTATGAGAAAGTTGATGATTGGGGTTGAGAATTATGAGGATAGTGTATTGTAAGTGGAAATATGGTAAGAGAGGTGAATTGAGACAAAATGGTAAGTGGTTGTGTATGGTGGTGTCTTATGATGATTGGGTATATTTTGGTTTGGTTTGGTTGTGAAATTTGGAAGTTTGAGAACCTAGTTAATTTTTGGTAAAAACCGGTTTTTGGTAAACTTTGATGGATCATAACTTGAGCCTCAATTTTTGAAATTGATTAAAATTTTATTGAATTAAATTTTATCTAAAGATATTTAAATTGATATAAAGTTTGATGAAAATGAATTTTTGTAGAGAAAGTTATGAACATTTAACGTTTGGTGTTTAAAACTGAAATTCTGCAACATTTAGTTTCTGGGTCTGATGCAGCATGTGTACGTGACCACCTCCACGCGACGCGACCAACCCTTTTGAGTTTGGTATCTTGCGTATGCGAGCAAGGTGCACGCATACGCGAGCAAAGGAAAATGCACCCACGCGTACACGTTACCTTTTAATAATGCACTCCTACGCATACGCATGGCTTACGCGTATGCATGACTCCCATTTTGCTGAACAAGTGTTTTCTTTATTTTTAAGGATTCTCTAACTTTCCAAACTTCCTCCCAATGATATTTAAGAGTACTATCTAGTAATTAGGCCCTAAGATTAATATAGATGAGTTAGTGAATTAAAGTAGAAATTTATGTATGAGTTTAGAAAATGGTGGATTAGGCTTGGTATGTCAGTTGGGTGGTTTTGTCTTGTGAACTAATAGGGAGCCGGGTTGATGATGAACATGAGATATTGATGTTGGATGATGAGATGGAACTTGAAAATGAATGCTTATGGCTAATGAGGTTGAGTATGTGATTGTGACATGCTTTGTCATGGAAATTCGCTATGCTCCTCGGGCAAGGGCTGTGGCAGTCTCCCGCTTGTCGAGGTATTGATGTCGTCGTAGGGGCTGTGTCAGTCTTCCGCCTACGTTCGGATGTAAGGGTTGAAGCTGGGCTTCCCACTCGTATTTTCTCACTCATGGAGAAGGTGGTAGAGCATTTATCCCTTGGAATTATTCCTCCTGAGCATGCATTTTCTCTCTGGTTGCAAGGTGGTAGGGCACTAACCCACGGAATCATGCGGCATCCAGAGGAAGGTGGTAGGACACTCTCCATCGGAACGTTTTCCTCTCAAAGGAGTGGGTGGTAGGGCACTCATCCCACGGAATTATTCCTCCTGAGTATGCGCAACAGAGAGACTAATTCGGGAGTTTCCGTCCGAATTTTGTGTCGGGTTTGGCACTATAACTGACATGTGATATCACAGCCAATAGGACAGACATTCATCATATGTATCTTATATATGCTTGCTTGCTTTGATTACTTGCGGTTTGCCTAAATGTATTACATGCCTACTTGCTTCTTGAATTACTTGCTATATTTGAATATTAACTGTATATTACTTACTTGCATTATCTGTGATTTATCTGGTGCTGAGGAGGTTAGGTAGGCGGTGGCGAAGGAATCGCATGGAGGGTAGGTTGGTGAAGGCTGTGGGACAACGGTAACTAGTTTTAGTTAGAAATCCCCTATGTTTAGATAACCCTTGTTTATTGTTTATGGTTTAAGTTATTTATTTTTGACAAGCATGGATATCTGTTTGGTATGAAGTTCTAGGATTGCCTTTGGCATCTCAGAACCTTATATCTTACATATTGGGCACTGTTACCATACTGAGAACCTCCGGTTCTCATTCCATACTTTGTTGTTATTTTTCAGATGCAGGTCGTAACCCACCTCGGTGAGTTGCGGGATGGTGACAGAGCGGAAGATCTTTTGTTATCTTTTTGGTATTTTTGATTATTTTGCTCTAGTACTTTTTCTCACCTTTCTGTTTTAGACTTTATGGCCTTAGAGGCTTGATTTGAGAGATAAGTTGTATAAGCTATTTTAAACTTCAAAAACTCTGTTGTGTTCAGTTTGACTAGCCGGCCTAAACTCTGTAGGCTGTAACTAGTTCTCTTCTTGGTATTTCATACTTATATATATATATATCTTGTTAACTTGATTATTGCCTTGTGTCTCCTGGAGCTATTTACAAGGTTTATATGTATTATGTCTTGTCTTATTCGTGCTTAAGCGTTTAGTTATCGTGTGTGAACGCTTCGCGTTTTGTATTTCCGCTTTACGTGACTTTGAGCTTTATTCCTTCATCGGACTTCTACTTATATATATATATATATATATATATATTGGACATATATTATATATTATAAGCTTTAGAACTGTCGTGGCATTTTGTTATTTTTTGCCTTACGGCTAGAGGTAACGCTTAGGGTAACGGGGTGTTACAGAAAGTATGACTCTATATCCTTGGAAGGCTCTGAAAGTTGGCTTTCTAATGCCACTGAAATCGCATTTTTTGAACCTCTGTAGCTCAAGTTATACTTGTTAGAGTGTGAAAAGGTATGGGTTGATAGCATCCACGAATTTTCTTTGTATTTGTCTTTAATTCTTGGTTTCTCCTTGAGCTTTTGCTTTCTTTTCCTAAAGTTTTTCTACAAGAATCATGAAGCCAAAAAATTAAAATACTTATAAAATAATCTTAAAAATCATATAATTACCAAATAAAAATAAAAAATTTTCTATAAAAAAATACTTAAAAAAAGTATTTAAGATGCTCATGCATCAGCTGTAGGAGCTGGCTACTAAGTAGTACTAACACATTTCAGCCGTAGACATCTTAATTCAGATGTTGAAGGTTAAACTTTGTTTTTAATTAAGATCATTATCAATTTATTGTATTATGAGTTTAATCTGATATGACTTTTAGTGTAAAGTGTTTAATAATTTATTTTTATCGAATTAGATGCTTATATTTATATGATTTTTTATATGACATGTGGTTTGAAGGTTAGACTTTGATTTTAATTACGATCATTATCAATTTATCATACTACGAGTTTTTTATATGACTTGCAGTGTAAAAGTGTTTAATAATTTACTATTATCCAATTTGATGCTTATGTTTATATGATTTTTGACATAACTTGTGCTTTAACTCAATTACTTTTGCTGACGTGACCACACAAAATTTAATATTTGTGTAAAATATTTTTACCGTAAAAGAACTTAAAAATTAAATCCAAAATTGTGTGTATTATTTTTAACATGCATATCAACTTCTTTAAGCATGTTGTAACATAAATACATAATCATGCACTATTGCTTTATTTCTGGCATGTTAATTTGTTTTGGCAAATTTTTACATAGTGCAGGTGATTCGCAGCTACTCACATACAAAGCAGCATGCGCATCCTATATTTATGGACAAGATTTTCACTATGTTTTAAAGGCTTATTTTGTATTAGAAAATGAAAATAATAAGGACATACGGTTGATTTTGGGTGAGCACAGGAAAAATTCATTTGAATTTTACCCACAATTTTAAAATAAACTGAAATTATAACATGATATGATTGTTGCATGTAGTGGTTCTGTGTAATTATTATTATGGTTAATTACTTTTTTCGTTCTTAAAGTCTCGCATCAAAATTAAAATCATTTCTGATATTTTTTTCTTATTAAAATCATTTTTTGTCCATAAACGACATCTTTCGAACAATTTTACCCTTAAACAAAAATAAAAAACACCTCTCTCTCTCTCTCTCTCTCTCTCTCTCTCTCTCTCTCTCTCTCTCTCTCTCTCTCTCTCTCTCTCTCTCTCTCTCTCTCTCTCTCTCATAACACTAGCCACCCCTTCATTCAAACAACAGCAACTCAATTTTGAAGTGAGAAGAGTGGGAGAATGCTTAAGAGCAACTTAATGACAAAAACAACACACCCAACCAAGCATTCCAATTTCTTAAAAATAACTATGTATCCGAGGTCGCACAATTGGCTGATGCTTAGTAGATTGGGTTTCAATCCATCAACAAGAAAAACATCATTAATAATAGAAGAGGAATTTTTACTTACTTTACCTATGGTCACGATTTTTCCTTTACCATTGTCACTAAAAGTCATGAAGCCTCCATTATATTTGTCAAGCTTGATAAAGAATGTAGACTTTCCGATCATATGCCTAGAACATCCACTATCTAAGTACCACATGTTGTCCTTCCTCTTGGATGCTAGACAAAGTTACATGAAGCTCTTAAGTGACCTTAGGTATCCAAATCTTTTTGGATCCTTTAATGTCAAACCATTTTCTTTGGCCAAGACCATTATAATTACCAACTATTTGTAGACTTTATCACCTATTTGTTTTTCAATTATAAAGCATTGAATGGAAAAATATCCATCCCAATTGCATAAGTAACATAATCTTTTGGGTTGCTGTTTTTTAAAAAGATTTGAGCTTTGAAATCTTATGTCATTAGAAGTGGAAGCCACATGATCAAATTGTGAACTTTTAAAAAAAGTTTCAAATTTTTTATAAAAGCCCAAACCAGCCTTTTCATAAAGAGGTCTTTGACTAGCCAACATGTTATTTAAATTTTCAGAACTTTGAGCAAACTGAGCTAGATTTTGTTTTAAACTTTTAACCTCTTTATGCAACCTGTCATTTTCTTCAAAACAGTTTAAGTATGCAATCACTAAATGCTATTTCTCACAACCACTAAGTTCAGCCTTAAGCCGCTTATTTTCTTCAATAAGATCAACAGTGGTTTCAGCTTCTCTTAAATTTTTTTAGAAAAACATTTTTAGCTTTTAGGATGTCAGTTTCCGATTCAAGATTATGACACTAGTTCAAAAAATTTCTTAATTTTTTAGTGAGATGATCAATCATGAGATGAAGATCTTCATTAGAGGGTTCAATGAAAATTACCGCATCAGTTTTGGTGTGGTTGGCCATAAAGCAGGCTTGAGAACTATGTTCTGAATCCTCATCTTCATCTAAATCATTCTCTAGATCTTTCCAAGGAGGCCATAAGCCCCTTCTTCTTGTCTTTGTGGGTTTTGTCTTCCTTCTTCAGTTTAAGACAATTAAACTTGTAGTATCCTACTTTTTTACAGTTCTGGCAGATGACTTTACTTAGATCCTTCTTTGGTCTTCTTGAACTACTTCCCTTGCTTCTTCCTTTCATTTTCATCATTCTTCTAAGTTTTTTGAAAAAAAAAAACACAAACTCGTCATCTGATGAATCATCACAGGATTCATCACCCAGTGATTCAGTACATGATTTTAAAGCAACTCCTTTCTTTTTTGTATCATTTTTTAAGTGAGTGATTTCAAAAGTAAGTAATTTTCCTCTTAGTTTATCATAAGTCATTTGACTAATGTTACCGCTCTCAGCTATGACTATAGCCTTCGTTTTTCACTCTTTTGTGAGACTTCTTAGAACTTTTCTCATGAGCACTAGTTTAGAGTGTGTAATCCCCATAGCATCTAAGCCGTTGATGATGATAGAGAATCTTTCGAACATATCATCAATGGATTCTCCTTCCTTCATTGAGAACATCTTGTATTCTTTACACAACATGTCTATTTTGGTTTGCTTTACTTGGATAGTGCCTTCGTATGTTACTTGGAGCTTATCCCAGATCTCTTTTGCTGTTTTGCACCTTGATACCTTTCGGTATTCCTCAAAGATGATTACACAGTTTAGCATGTTAACAGTTTTGGCATTGAGCTCTATTTTCTTTTTGTCTTCATCATTCTATTTGGCTTCAGTCTTGGGAATGACAACTCCATCTGATCCAGTTTTGGTTGGAACTTGAGGATCGTTCATGTTGATCTTCCATATGTTGTAGTCCACTGATTGAATAAAGATTTTCATTCTTTCATTCTAATAGTTGTAATTTTTCCTATTAAAGAATGGATGTCTGTTGTTTGATTGTCCTTCTATTAGAGTGTATGCCACCATGTTGAAACTATTGTTGCATGCCATCAGGATCTTTTCTCCAAGTTGCAAAGCTTGATCTCTTTGAGACCAAGCTCTGATACCAATTGATGGTTATCAGTGGCTAAGAGAAGGGGGGTTGAATCTTGGCCCCTTTTCCTTTTAGTTAAGGAAGTACATGAGATATTTTGATTTTGTTTCTTTACTCGGTAGGAGATACTTTTGTTTTGTCTCTTATTGGATAGAATCAGAAATAGAGATGAGAGATGAGATTGACATACAGATATATTCTGGTTTAGCTACCTAGTGCAATGTAGCCTACATCTAGTCTACATCACAACTTGTGACAGAATTTCACTATCTTTTCAACAGATTACAGTCACCAATTCTCCCTAGGATCTACCCAATCCTATCTGGGACAAGTCCAGATTCTAACCCAACCTGAACTTGACTAGGACTCAAACCTAACTTTCAATAGCGAAGTTCTAACCCAACTTACAAAGAATTTTTGAGACAACTATGGTTTTTTCTCCAAGTCTAGCTCATTGCCTTTTCCCATTCATTGACTTTTTCTTACAAACTTCACCATATTTGCCTTTTTCCAATGAAACTATGACAGACTAAACTGAGAAAAATTATAAAATAAGAACCATGAAGGAGAAGAACAAGAACAGCTCAGGGAGCTGTGAAAACCTAAACAAGTGCTCTTTCTCTCTTGCATTTAATCTTTGGCCATTCACCATTATTATAGAAGAGTGAAGCTTTCAAGGTTTGAACCAAGTTCAACACTTTAGGTTGTCTTCTACTCCAGCATCAGAACTAGCAGCGGGCGTGGTCAGAGGTGAGAGAAAGTAGAAGCAATGACATGCCATCTTACCTTTCTCTCTCAATCTTTTTCTTCAAAAAGCTTGAATATGGGCCGTTGAGCTTTGCTTTGGCCCCAAGTTTGATTTTCGGATGTTGATGAGCCTCTGTGTACATTGACTTCATTTTTTTCATTGTTGCTTGATTTGTGCTTGGAACTCAGCAAATTTTTTCAAAGTTTCTCGGTGAAGCACAAATAGGGAAACCAACTTTTTGTGATCCTCTGTTTACCCTATTATCAGAGCTTTTCCATTCTTTCTTTCTTCTTGGTGCAAAGTGATTTGACATGAGGAGAATGAAAGAGAGAGAAAAGAGAGTATGGTTTGGTGGATGTGAAAGTGAATTCAAATGAGTTATGGAGTTCAAGTTCCAGGAGAGTGAGTTTTGGTGGATCACCAAATGGGCTTGTGTTGGGATTTGGGCTCATTTCTTTCTTTCCTTATGTTTTCATTTCTAATGAAAAATGTGTGTTGAGACTTTTTGTTTATAGAGAATTAATGTGCATATGTGAACTAGATGGGTTCGGGCTTTATTTCATGCTTCTTGGGCTGGCTTTGATTAAATTATCTTCCTACACACTTAGCAAAATAAATCACACACAAAATTGATAATAACCCAATAATGTTTGGTCATCATTTCAAATTTTAGTTTTCCAAACTCAAAAGAAATAATAAAGTACTTCAAACAAAGCTTTGAGAAAGATACTATACCAAGCAGAATTAGCAATAACCCGGTCTAGTTTTTTGGCAATGTTTCTAAATCTCTAAATTCTACGGTACCAAGTGAAAGACCTTCTAGAATTAGGAATCTCCAAAAGACTACAATAATCCATCATCTTAACAAACTGATTAGCACGAGAATTATAAAAAAGTTAAATTACACAATTGGTCCCTATACTTTTAGTGAAATGGCAAATTGGTCCATACACTTTAAAAGTTTGTAATTGGGTCCCTAAAAAGAATTAAAATTTACAATTTAGTCTCCATCATTCAAAAAGTGTTTAATTTAACAGAATATTCTTAGCATATTTTCTATTTTAACAGAATATTCTGTTAAATCAACACTTTTTGACCGGCGGAGACTAAATTACAAATTTTAATTCTCTTTAGGGACCTAATTACAAACTTTTAAATTCTAGGGACCAATTTGTAATTTCACTGAAAATGTAGGGATCAACTGTGTAATTTAACCAACGGTAAAACTTTTTTTATTTACTCCTTGGAATGAACTCTATCCATTTTATTAGAGGCTCTCATAGCATTTCAAACTAAAATATTAAAGACACTATCCATAGAAAAAAATAACAAGAGAGAGGAGGAAATAACCCCATCCAAGCTAATGCTCAAATTTTGATGCTTCCTTGGTGCCATTTGAACAGTCACCCTCACACCTTATATTGATTACTTGAATGCTCTCTTTAGGAATTGGGCAAACTGCGGATGATGGTGAATTCTATAAGGAAGGAGGTCTTCAACGTTTGTATTTGTTATTAGTGATGGGTGTTGCCTTGTTAACTTGAGTAGCATCCCTACCCTTGTTTCTTTCAAAAGTTAGCAAAGAAAAATTACCATGTGAGAGAGAGGTGTTATTCTTGGTGGAGGAGATTGGCTCGGCTCTCAAAATGCCTATGTTCACATGTTTAAAATCAAGTTTAGAGCCCCAATTTGTTGAAGCAACAACAACATGAGAAGGGGTCTAGGCCCATTTGTTGTAGAAAGGGGAGTTGGGCTTTGTTGCATGTAGCCTTCCTTGCTCTGGCCCATTTTAGTCTTTCCCTTATGCTTTACTTCAACCCTACTCTTATTACTTGCATGCATATCACTCACGTTAAATGTATCCGGATTCTCCACCGTATTCTTCTCCAAAACCATTTTGTTTGCGATCTTCTTTGAATTCAAGTCAACATCATTAGCACCTTGATTCTTTCCAAATTCAAAGACGATGTCGGAGTTGGCTGCCACTGCCGTCACCTGTCTTTCATGCATCTTGGGATTTTCACTATCATTAAAATTAACACCTTGATCGCTAATAAGAACTTTCTTCTTGCAATCACTTGTGATATGTCCATAGTAATTACATACTTCACACACCAATTGAAGGCTTTCATACACAATCGAATACTCAACTCCATCAACAATATAACATTATGCACAATTAGAAGTTCAAGATTAACTTCGACACACGCTTTGTGAACTTTTCTCTTTCTGCAGAGCTAGTGGCAAGATCGACCTTAATAGGTTTTCTAATAACGGATGTGATCCTATTCATCGCCTTGTCATGATAGTACCATATCAGAAGACTTCTAATTCTAATTCATACCATAATTGCCCCCAAAAAATTTTTCTTTTAACCAAATAGATGGGCACCAAGATTTAACCGCAATGTAATGGCAGTCAATCATCTATGGGCCACCTGTTAAGACCTCTTTTTCATCCAAAAGATCAAATTTAGCCAAAAAAATATCCATGATCCACATTCAATATTTCATAGCCTCCATTGATCCTCTATGATGCCTTTAATTTGTGAGAAAGTATAGTGTAAGGGCTTGTTTGGATGAGCTTCTAAGAAAAGATCTTTTTTCGAGTTATCTTTTTTTAAAAGATCTTATGGAAAAGTAAAAATAATTTTATGTTTGGGTATCTCATACAAAAGACCTTTTTATTTATCAATTATGTTTGGGTATAACAATATAAAAGTACTTTTTTGTTTATCTATTACATGAAAAACATCTTTTTTTTTTAAGAAAAAAAAGATCTTTTAAAAAAAGATGTAAATTACAACTTCTCAAAAAAGATGTTTTTTTTATTTTTCTAGTGCTTTTACTTTTATTACTAAAAATTTGCCAAACACATTAAAAAATAAAAAAAATATTTTTTCATTGAAAAAGATTTTTTTTTAATCAAAATAATGAAACAAGTATTAAGGGTGTGTTTGTTTGAGATGAAAATGAGAGGAAGGAAAAGGAAGGGAAAGAAATTGGAAGGAAAATGATTATTTTCCCTTGTTTGGTTGAGAAGAGAAATGGGAGAGGAAGGAAAATGGATGGAAAAATATTGGTGGGGTCCACTAATTTTTTTTCCCTCCAACAATGGAGAGAAAATGGAGAGAAAACTAATTCTCTCTCTACTTCCAATATTACCCCTTTACTTTTTTCAATATATTTTATAATATAAGGGTAAACATGTCTTTTTATACCATTTCTTTCCTTCTTATTTTCCTTTCATCCAAACACATCTAAAGAAAATAAAAATCCACTCAATTTCTTTCCTTTCCTTTCTTTCCTCTCTATTTCTTTTCTTTCTATTTCTTTCCTTCCAACCAAACATAGCCTAAGTAAACCTTTTGTCCAACATAAAACCACAATAACATCCTTATAACATCTTTACTAAGTAAACCTTGGAAGTAGATTCGCTCACGAGTTTGTCGCAAAAAAAAAAAAAAAATCGCTACTTTCGGAATATCACTTCTTGTTACCCTCTCTTTACCACTTGAAGCAATCTTTCCTCTATTATCTCGTCCTATCTCCACAGTCGGCATGGCCAACAACCTCATTGTGTTTCGCCTTAACTCTTCTCTCTCGCTCTTACCTTCTCTCATTATTTGTTTAGTTAGATATTTTATTTTATTCTTTATTAAAAATTAAAAAATAATAAAAATTAACTTTAAATAGTTTAACATTATTTTATTTTATATTTTTAATTATTATTTATTTTTGTATTTTTTAAATACTATTATAATAATTAAATAGTATTAAACGTAATATATATGTAATTATAATTGTTTTACATGTATAAGACTATAAGTATTAAGTTAAATAAACTACTAAAAATTTTAATTTAATATAGATATTCAATTACATTGAAACCCCAACTCCCCTTACCTTTGGTTGCTGCTGCTACGAAAGCTGCCAGAGTCGCCGCCGGGGACATTGTTTCTCTCCTCTCGGGCGTAGTTGCCGGCCTCCGTCGTCCCTAGTAAGACTTACTACACTCTCAATTGCTGCATTGAATTTGCTTCATCATTCATGAGTTTGATTAGTAATTTATCAACATCTCGTGGGGTCAAAATCCAATTTAAAAAAGCTGACTTACTCCCTAAATTGGAATCCAAACACAAGTCTTTATTTCATTCATCACATTGCCACTAACTCGTGTTTTTTTATTTTCATTCAATGAAATATCTGAGAGCTGATCTCAAAACCTTTCTTTTTGTCTCAGAAGAAATGAGCTCCACTTCATTCACTTCACTTAGCTTCAACACTGCTTCCTCTTGGAACTTGAAGGTACCCACCCTTTCTTCTTCAATCTTGGAATCTTTTTAATATATATTTATTCTGTTGTGTCGTTTCGTTGAAAGAGACGTGAAGGAGGGAAAGCATATGTTAGGTGTGGGAGCCGTGCTTCTTCAGAAAACACTGTTCGTGTTGGTGTTCTTGGAGCTAGTGGCTACACGGGTTCTGAGGTAGGTTCAGTGCTACCTTAATTATTGCCACCATTGCCATTGTTTTGTGTTGAGTTTAGAGTCTTTTGTGTTAGGTTCTTAGGCTTTTGGCGAATCATCCGCAATTCGGGGTTGCTCTATTGACTGCTGATAGGAAAGCTGGACAGCCGATTGCTTCCGTCTTCCCCCATTTGGCCACACAGGTATGTATGTTTGATCATGTTAATTGCATTTGCTAGGTACTTGTCCAATGCTGATTCTTCTATCATAATGGAATTGCAGAAATTGCCAGATTTGATTGCGGTCAAGGATGCAGATTTTTCTCATGTGGATGCTGTATTCTGTTGTTTGCCGCATGGAACCACTCAGGTTAGCCATTTCAGAAATACTTATTTCTAGGAAATACTTTTCGTAGAGTCGGCTTTTTACACACGGTACCCCTGTTTTTCCTTGCTTTCTTTTCTCAAATCCTGTTTTTTTCTCGCTTTTTCTTGCAGGAAATAATTAGAGGCCTTCCCAATCACTTGAAGATTGTTGACCTTTCAGCAGTATGTTCTAAATAACAGTTCTCTTCCCCCAACCAAACTCTATAATTTCTTGTTCTTTAGAATATAAATGAAGTTTAGCGTATATCAGAATTGTAACTGAGATTGTGTAGGATTTTCGTTTACGTGATATATCTGAGTATGAAGAGTGGTATGGCCAACCACACAGGGCACCGGAGTTGCAGGTGAGTACATTTCAATGGCAAAATTCTCATTTTGAAACTGTTAAATTGCCCTTCATTTCAACAGAATCTTATTCAGCAATCTGTGGAACCTCTAATGATGCTTATATCCGCTGCATTCAGTGGCATTTAGTCATTAGGAATTTAACTTCTCGATCTTGATTTCTGTTGAATTCTGGGAATTATGTTTTTATTATTTGTTTTAGTACTGTAGTGTCAAAACTTAAAATGAATTTTCTTAAAGTCACCCTTGCCATTGTTTTGTTCTTAATGCTGAATTTACCTAATTTTCTGTATCCAGAAAGAAGCTATATATGGATTAACAGAGATTTTAAGGGAGGAAATAAGGAATGCACGCTTAGTTGCTAATCCTGGTTGCTATCCAACATCCATTCAAATCCCCCTTGTCCCACTGATAAAGGTTTGTAACTTAATATGCTTATTTCACAATGCGTTTAATATATAAGTAATTTCTGTTTCACTGTTTTTGTCACTTTTATGGTTGTATCCGTTTTCCTTTCTTTGTATTTTGAGTTGTCAGATATGGTCTAGGGTGTTAAGCTTGGGTTACTCTCCTTGTTAAGAAGCTTGTCTGTTAATCATCGCTCCAAAGATATTTATGTATATGGTGTTGCTTACTATATGATATGGTGTCCATGGATTATGAACTTGATAGAATCTTTATACTTCTTATTTGGAGTATTAAATTTTCTTTGTAATGAATATTGATTTTATGTTGCTATTTTCTAATTTTTATTTGGTTTACAGGCAAAGCTTATTGACATAAAAAATATTATTATTGATGCAAAATCTGGTGTGAGTGGAGCAGGTTAGAATTCTATTACACAGTTTTTGTATTCAATCTCAAATATAGAAGAAAATGTCTCAGCAATACCTGCTCATTCGAATAGTGGTTCTGCTACTTGGTTAATTACTGCAGGGCGTAGTGTCAAAGAAAATTTATTGTACACAGAAGTAGCTGAAGGTATCAATTCTTATGGTGTTACCCGGCATCGCCATGGTAGGTGTAATTTACCAATTGGAATTTAATTTATGCACTTTAAGATTAAAAAATGATGCCTCTTTTTATGCCTATCATATTGATCTCTATACTGAAGTTTAAAAGGTTCTGGATCTGTAGTGATAATCTTATTTTTTTATTTCCAGTTCCAGAAACCGAACAAGGGCTATCTGATGCTGCACATTCTAAAGTAACCATCAGTTTTACCCCACACCTGATGCCAATGGTGAGTCATGCCCTGGGATCTGTCTTATCTGATATTATCTTTCCTGCCTACAAAACTAATACATGTCCCTCGCCATTGATCAGATACGTGGTATGCAATCAACTATTTATGTGGAAATGGCTCCAGGAGTAAGCACCGAGGACTTGTACCAGCAACTGAAGCGCTCTTATGAAGTATGTCGAAATGTCACTTGTCACCAGAAATAGATGCTATTTTAACATTTTGTTGAATGCATAACATATGAATACGGGGGCAACCATGCTAAGACTACTGATCTAGCATTTGTTACTTAATGTTTATTCTTCAATGCCAGAGTGAAAAACTTCGTCACTCTGAGACCTCAGATATCTATTGGTGATGCCACCGAATATACCATCACTTTCTTTGGTTGCATGGTTTAAATTTCTCTGCTCCTTCTTACTTCCTCCGCCTTCTCCCTTTTACTGTGGTTTCAGAATGAAGAATTTGCCGTTCTGTTGGGGAATGGAGTAGTTCCCCGAACTCACAGCGTCAGAGGAACCAATTACTGTTTAATAAATGTTTTTCCTGACCGAATTCCCGGAAGAGCAATAATCATATCTGTGGTATGTATAAGCTCCTTAAACTGAAATATTTGCATAAGTAATTGTATTATTCTGTTTCGTCACTCTAAATATGTTCGTGCTGTTGTAGATTGATAATTTGGTGAAAGGAGCTTCCGGACAGGCTTTACAAAACCTTAATTTGATGATGGGGTTTCCAGAAAACCTAGGGCTGCATTACCAGTCTCTGTTTCCGTAGATGAGAGTGGTAACCCTTCAACAAAACTACCCCTAACACTTCAACTTTTCAAGCCTGTTTTTCCTTCATTCTCTTGTGTAAACTGCAAGTCTTCTCTTTTTCTTTTAGTAGCTTCATCTGCTTTTTCATTTCTTATGTGAAATAAAAGGGTACTGATAACTTGTTGAGGGATGCAGTTTTTTCAGGATGAGATTTTGAATATCAATTAATATTTTTGGTGGATTATTTTATCTCTCTTCACCTTATGTACAGTTGATTTAACAGTGTCTTTTTTATTTTAAAAAAGGAGTTTTCATAGATTCAGCAAGAGAGAAATTGATACACAACCCATGAAATTTGGAGAGTTGTTTGAGAGACCCTTATTAATATATCATTAAATAGATGCAAACAAAAGAGAGAACCTAGCAAACAAAAGAGTTTTTCTATCCTTAAAGTTTTGATTGAGCCTCTTCTCGATTATTTTCTTTTCAAGATGAATTATTTTTGGAGAGAGAGAACCAATTTTTATTTCACGGGTTGCCTATGAGAATGATTACTCAAAGCAAATTGTTGTCCAATTTATTTAGACATAAAATTCAGCATGAGTTCTAACTTTTTCTTATTTTCTATAGGTACGTGAGGTGAAGTATTCGTCCGCTTTTAGAATATTACAGATAAAAGAGAATGCATTAAAAATGGTATCTGTATCATTTCATATAACTCAACCAAGCATGCACTCAATATATAAGACGAAAATATAATATAATTAATATACGATGCTTAAAAGGAATTATAAGATAATTCCGCTATAAAGATACTTTATGAATGATATTCATACAGTAAAATTTTTTGTTAGAATATTATGTTCACCAAAAGTAAATTTACGTAGAAATTAGATTTGACCACATAAGACTACAAGAGTTACAAGAAAATTTTGTATGGTATTTAACCACATTTAATGTTTGCTATGTGAGGGGAGTGGATCCTCTCCAGTGAATAAAAAACTGGATGGTGTGCAGTGTTTAATCTAACCATTCATCATTCTCTCTCTTATTTATTTCTGGTCCCACTGTTAAAATTAAAGGTGAGAGATTGCACTGTATTTTGTCAAGTGTTGACAAAATTGGAGAGGATTCATTTCCGCTATGTGAGCCACTACAATCACTCAATTATTATGTTAAAAGTTACATAAAGTTTAAAAATAAGTGATTGTAATAACTCTAAACACACATTAAATATACATCAAGAACACATAAGTAGAAGCAACTTAAAGGGGAAAACTCAATCACAAAATCTAGCCTTTTACAAAGTGAGAGTTACATTTCCCAAACTGAAAGAAACCAGGGTATTATAATAATAATAATAATAATGATAATAACATTCAAATTGCAGACCCCAGAAACCAAATTATAGTGTTCCAGCAATGTTACTACATTACATAGCATAGACAATTTCTCCACTGCTATCAAGGTCAAGGTCAGGATCACTGTCTAGATCCTCATCCATGTCATCGTCGATGTCCAAGCTTCCGGTGAGGTACTGGTTGAGGGACTGGCTTCCGGCTGGAGGAATCATGGCCTCGGATATTATCTGCATGATCTCTTCAATGCTTTGCGTCGGTTGATCAGGCTCCTCATACTGGTTGCTCATTGTGTCCCCATCCATGAGATCAGCTGGTAGATTCTTCAAGAACCATTCATGGTTTTTGATCTCCGGTATACTTATTCTCTGTTTTCACAAACAACATTCATCATATGAAGTGTTAAATGTCATTATTTCTCCAAAATGCTAATTATATAGGGTCATGTATCTAAAGAACCCACACATAAACAGAGATAAAACTTCTAGAATCTTTTTTGTATTATGTATTATCTATTACGTGTATAATTATTCAAGTGTCTTTACCTATTAACTTTGGACTACAAACCAAAAATCAATTAAATTGTGACTCCGACAGTCTCACTTGTATTTGTTATTGGTAATTCATGACACAGATTCTCTTATTTTATTTCTCCAATTCAATTAGTGAAAATTTTCACTCTTTTGGAATGAGATTGATAATATTAATTGACCTGTGCAGGATCAGCAACAAAAATCCTTGAGATCAAATGGCGGCACTCAGGAGATATATGAACATAGTCAGGAATTGAGTATTGGACATTCAAAATCCTCTGCAACCAACATTCAATATTAGTATACCATTTAGAGAAACAAGTTCCATCCATCAAATAATTAAAAAAGAAAAGAAAAGAACAGAAAGGAGGAAGCAATGTGTTACATGTATTGTTTTGCGGAAATTTTTAGGTTCCTCTGGATCTTCAAATGGATAAGCACCAACCAACATCACATATAAGGTTACCCCACAAGACCACACATCTGCAATCTGAATCATGGTTCAGTTACAACATTACTACATTACTACATTCTGTTAGTATATCATATCAGTTTTACACTTGCATGCAATCACATAATGACACATCAATAAAAATAATTATTTTTACATTGATTTTGAGATTAAATGACTATGTAAAATATTTTACACTGTGAGTATATCAAAATTAAACTCTTATTCATACCATTCTCTTCTTCCTAATCAGCTAAAAGAATTCGACTTTCACGACAATCGTAGCACATAGCTTTTAAATAGAATTCTATCGACGTGACAACTATACTTGAAAGAATATAAATTTCGATTTAAACGTAATGAAAATTTACCTTGCCATCATATTCCTTCTTAAGCAAAACTTCAGGAGCAATGTATGCAGGGGTGCCAACTGTAGATTTTGGTTGTGAATGTAGCACTGAAGACTGGAGAAGTAATCAAGAACAATTGCAAGATGCATAAGTGTCACTAATTCCACTCCCAAATACAAAGGAAAAATTATAGAAATCTGCTTGATCTTAGACTTATAGAAACCTAGAGTTTGAGAGCCAAATCTATAATGTGATTAATATAGTTCTGTATAATTTAGTTTCTAAGTACATTAATAAAATAATAATAATAAAACTAAAAGATAAAGAGGACAATAAAAAGAAGAACATTATACCTTTGAATAACCAAAATCACAAATCTTCAAGCGAGGAGCTGGACTACCATCCAACAATGTATTTTCCAACTTCAAATCACGATGACACACTTGCTTTTTAATTATGAAAAAGACAAATAAAACCAAATATTCAAGTAATACATATCTTTAAATAACTATAAGTGTAGAAGAAATAAGGAAAAAATGTGCTCAACTTATGTACCATTGCATGACAGTAGCTAACCCCAGATATAAGTTGTTGGAAGAAGAAACGTGCCTGCGCATTATAACATGTAATTAATAATAGCCATTAAATGTAAAATAATACATAATAGAATAAATGTTTCCTATATTCTTTATTTTTTTTACACATTTCGTCTCACATATAGTATAAAAGTACGTATTATATTCCTTTGTTTTGCAATGTATTATTTTAAAAAACTTTATATGCACGTATTATACACTAGTGTACCAATAAGTACTATCTTATTGATTTATTTTTTATTTATTAAATGTATAAAAGTAATAAAAATAAAATTAGTTGAAATAACAAGTTAGGTAAAACTTAATTAAAAAATTGAGTACAAATCCTAAAAATAGGAAAAAGATATTTTTATAACTTATTTATTTAAAAAGAAAATTATACAATAATCTTTTTCATATTCCGATAAATAAAATGATGGAGTTAATAGAAGAGGGGTACCTCGTCCTCACTAAAGCGCCCTGCATTGCATATTCGTTCAAATAGCTCTCCTCCCGAGGCATATTCCATGACAATAGCCAAATGTGTTGGGGTCAGTATAACCTATAGTTGATCTAATTTAGTAACAATAATATTACGAGAAGATTGAAATAATTAATTAATCAAAAATATTATTTATACATTAAAATCAATCACTAATATATTTATGGATAAATATATGTGTAATTTAATTTATTTTTGAATAATACTATATGTACATTAAAATCAACCACTAAAATAAATTACTAATATAAAATACATGTTAAAATATAAATACATATTAAAAATATACATATTAAAATACATATGTATTTATATTCTAACATATTTTATACTATAACTGATATTAATAACTGATTTTAGTATACACTTAACATAACTCTTACTTAATACATATATACATACCTCCTTGAACCTCACAATATTGGGATGCCTTAGTGATCTGTGATTTATAATTTCCCTCTGTACATTTTCATCGATCTGTTTTGTAATAACTCATTACTATCCATATAAACTTATAAAGTATATTACTTAGAGTGCATAAGAAGAAGAAGAACGTATAATTACCTTTTCACCCCTCTCAATATACTTAACGGCAACAAGTTGGTCGGTGTGCTTATCCCTCATGAGCCTGGCGACTCCGAAGTTTCCAGAACCAATATCTCTAACTAACTCATAGCGATCACTCTCATGCATTATGGGTATATCCATTCCTCCTCCTCCGCTTCTATGATCCATTTTTCACAATCCAAGAACAAGAAGATGATGATGATAATGAAGAAAAAGAAGTGGTTGAGGATTGATGAGAGTTGGGTGAATGTGAAAGAGACCAAAGATATGGAAACGAACTTGCAAGAACCTAATAAGCAAGGAACCTCGTGAACTCTACACCAACTTCATCAATTTCACTTATTATTATTATTACTATTATTATTAATGTTATATATATAGACACATAAGCTCCTGAATAATGATACATTTTCTCCAAGTGTTTTAAATGCTACTTTTTATATATTGGCTTTCACAACATCTGATTCAACAAAGTTGTAGCTAGTTAGAAATTAGATATTGATTTTATTCATATGGGAACACTAATCATACACTTTTTCTTTCTGGTCGGTTCCCAATTTCACTAATCATTTCATGCCTTATCATCCCCTAAAAGACATAATTGCCCTTATCTTTTTATCTTAAACTCCTTTTTTTTCTAATTGGAATCGGTTAAATTTTTATGAGAGATAATTCTTGATGTTAAAGTCTAAATAAAAAGATAAATTTTTTTCTATATTTTTTGTTTTTACAATTTTGTGAAAAAATAAATAAATGTAAGAATTTAAATAAATTACAAAATTTTGAAAATAAAAAATATAAATAAAAAATGAAAATATAAATTAAAATCTTTTTATTCATTTCTATTCATTTTTTAAATTATATTATTTTTAGTATTATCTGTCTTCAAAACTTTTTTTAAAGAAAAAATGAAAATAATAATAATAATATATAATTTTTCATACAAATCTAAAAATAAAAATATCAAAAAACTAATTAAAGTAGTGGTCAAGTTTTTTGGTTGTGGATTTGAAGGATTAGTGATGCAGGGCAAAAAAAAGGGGGGATAAAAGAACAAAAGAAAATCAAGTGATGAAATGACGACCAATAATGTAAATGTGTTTGGTTTACAAAAATAAATAAATAAAGAGCATAGGAAATGAAAAGCATTTTGGATTTGCAGAGAGACTAGAAACATGTTGCAATTGCAGTACTGCACCATTATATATATTGTTCTTCGTGTGATGATTGGGATATAGTTCGTCTTCTAGCAGTTAATTCTGATTTTTTTTTGTCTGGAAAGAGTTATATTTTGGTACAGCAAAATAAAAAAAAAGAGGTATCTACGCTTAAGTAAGTAAATGTGTGAAACGCGATCATATCTTAATAAAATATCTTACTTCTTATATGTGAGGCGAGATATTAACAGTTATGTTTCACGAATAATTTGTAATAAAGAAGAATAGTATCATATCAGAACGTTATGATATTCATTTTGGTATATAGAGCCGAGTTATAACATTTGAGCGAGTTATAATGTACGGAGCTCGAGTTATAACATTTGACCGAGTTATAACAGCCATATCATAATCCCTAAACTTGGCCTAACAGTATTTTGATAAAGCAGGTTGAACTTTTAGAAAATGAGTTATAACTCTATGAGTTTTATGGATATAGAACTCCTACTTCAATATACTCGGATTAAAATTGAAGAAATAAAAGAAGTCAATAAATAATTAAATAAATAAAAGTTAAAAAAATTTAATGACATCATTAAAAAAGAGTGTTACTTTTTTCACTTACCAATGCCATTGATACCGTTGTTGTGATAGGATGCTATGGTTGTGATCTTTGAGATGGAACTCAACCAGTTTTATTAACTTGGATGTAGTTTTTATTTTGGAATCAATTCTCATAAATTTAACTTTTCTTCTACCAAAACGTATTGAATAAAGTATTTATAAAGACATGAGTAAAAGAGGTGAGTACCACCTTCTGTTTTTTTTTTTTTTTATTTTGTTTCCTTCTTCTACTCTTCTTTTCTGTTCGTGAGAGGTATGGATAATGAAAGGGAAAAAAATATATAGTACATATAAATGGGTGAATGAAAATGTGAAGATACAAGGGTCATTGTTTGTAAATAAGGAGAGTGTTAGTGAGATAGATGTGACAAAAATAGTGAGGACACGATCAGGAGTTAATGTTGAGTTGTTAATATATTCTAGGGTTGATCATGTGTTTCATAGGAAAAATGATTTTGAATTTTTCTACATGTATAGCTGTGCTTTTGAAGAACTGCGAGTTAAACTTTCATTTACCGTTTTTCAATGTAATGTGCTAAATCAGTTAAACTATGCCTCTCGCAGCTTTACCCAAATAGTTGGGTGTTTTTGCAATGTTTCGAAATTTTGATAGAGATTTTAGATTTAAAACCTTTATTAGAGTTGTTCTTTTCCATGTTTCAAGCAAAAGGAGTTTGGAAGAGGGGTTGGATGAATTTAAATAGTACACCTGATTTTTCCATTTTCAAATTGTATAAATTGTCGTTCAAAGATTTTAAAGAAATATTTTTAAAAGTAAAATGTGCCGACTGCCGAGGATGTTTTTCCGTTTTATCTGGATGAAAATCTTGGTGAAAAGTTTCCTTTTTCTGGTGTTTTCAGCCACAGCACATTCTGAGCCTAAAAAAATTAGTTTGAAAAATAAGTGTATAATTAAATATTTGGTGAAAGTTGTTGATAGAAAAAATTTGATATTAGATTTTGACTTGCTTCCATGAGAAGACAATAAGCAAGCTGCAATAAATTATTTTGGTAAGATTTGATATAGGAAGACAAGAAGTTGCCCTAAGGTATGTATAGTAAGTAATATGTTGAATTTCTTTTTTTATTTTATTTTTTTTAGGTGAAAAATATCCAGAGTCTCGGTTGTGAGCTTGAGAGCTCGTTTTAGGACAAAAAATTTTGAGAGGGAAGGTTTGTCGTCGAACCTTAACAAAAGAGGCAGAGAAGGGGAGATGAACTAATCCCACCAAAGACAAAAGAAATTCATTTTCAAAAAGAGGAAGTCAGACCTTATTGACGTTGACTTGTCCGATGATTTGACTGAGAAAAGGAAAGATATACCACTGGAGGAGCTTACTACTTTTGCGGATAATAAAAAAAGCTTCATTGTTTTGCCGAGGATGCTAATGGGTCCTCAATTTGGGATAACGATTTCCTTTTTATGGTTGTCGCCGATGAAGTATGTCAGTCGTCTGCCGAGGTGGCCTTAGCTAATAAAGTTGGGGATGTTGTCATCGATCAATATATGCAGGTATAATATGTATTACCTTTATATATCAGTAAAGTGAAGGTGTGTAATTATTTATTTGTTTGATTTAAGTGCTCGGCTTGTGCTTGGCCAATTTAGGTCGGAGTCAGGAGGTGAAGCATAAAATATTGTTAGAGTAAGCCGACGAGCTGAGCAAGCTGAAAAAAGAGTTGGAGTTGAAGAAAAAATTAGTAGCATATCTGGAGGTTAAACTTGCAGAAAAAGAGGAGAAGTTAAAGGTTATGAAGAGCAATTATGAGAAAGAGTCGGAGTTGCTGAAGAAGAAGAATGGTGACTTGTCTAGCATGAAATATCAGATTATTGATGTTACTGTGAAATTGAAGGATATGGAGAAGACTAAGCAAACTGAAATATTAGATGCCTTTGTGGAGGGATTTGAGCATGCTGTCATGCAAGTAAATTTTTTGACCTTGGACCAAGATTTTTCTCAAATGGATCTGGAAAAAATTGTTTATAATGGAATTTTGGTTAACGATGAGGAGGGAGTTGAGGAAGGAAATAAAAATTTGAGATAGTGGTATAGTTTGTTATATTTATGACTTTCTTATTTTGTATTGTGATGAGTTTGTGGTTTGGATGAAACTTAGTTAGCATTGGTTTTATTATGATAAAAATCATGTATATTGGGCCAAATATATTGGCTTTTGAATAGCTAGTTGCTTATATGACTTTTTTGCATATTTTGGTGTTTTGGAATGTGGTAAGTAGTTGTATTTGAATTTTGAAATGGATTGGTTATATCCACTATACGAAGAATATTGCTCGGGAATTTGATTGATCTTGATAGATTAGTAATTATAGAATTGATAGATGGATAGCTGTCAGTTGTGATAGGAGAAGTTTGATTCCCAAAAATGTCATCATTAATAGATGAGATTGCAATGTGCATTGAGCATTTATTTGTAAAAAGATTTGTATGACATGAGTGATTATTTGTGTTTTGACAATTATATCTCGAAGAGATATAGATCGGTAGAGAAAAAAAGAACAGTAATTGATAACTCGGTTATGAGAAAAGACGAGTATATAATATTGTTGACCCTTGATTACACAGGTGCGGGTAGGCTTGCCTCGTTAAAACCTTTCCAAGCAAAACCCATCTTGAAAAAATATTAGAAGTAAGAAAAAGAGTACAAGTATGTCCCTATCTTTTAACTATAATAAAGCTTTAAAGAGAAAATGTTCCAAGCATTAAGTAAAGTTGTACCATTTAAAGATTGTAAACAATATGCGTCGTTTCCTAGTATTTCAATAACTCGAAAAGGGCCTTCCCAATTTGCTGCTAATTCTTCATGTGCTGGAGGTCGTCTTACTTGTTTAGTTTTCCTGAGTACTAAGTCATTGACTTGAAAGGATTGAGGGCAGACTTTTTGTTTGTATCACCGAGCTATGTGTTGTTACATAGCTCGGTGACATAGTGCTGCTAAATCTCGAATTTCTTCAATAGTATCTAAATCAAACTGCCAAGCTGCATCTTGTAAACAAGAATTAATGAATTGAGTTCGGAGTGATGACTGAGAGACCTCCAGAGGAATCATGGCTTCAGATCCATAAACTAATCTAAAAGGTGTTTCCTTTGTTGTTGAATGAACGGTAGTGTTGTACCCCTACAGAATTTTTGGTATAAGTTTGGCCCAGAGCCCTTTTCGCATCATCTAGTTTTTTTCGTAAAGCATGTAGGACGGCCTTATTGGCTGCTTCTGCTAAACCATTTGTTTGTGGGTGTTCAACTGAAAAAAATGTTGTGTTATCTTTAGGTTCTGTAAAAAAAGGTAAACTTTTGATCGACAAACTCGCGACCATTGTCAGTGATAAGGTGCCGATGTATACCA
This sequence comes from Arachis stenosperma, assembly GCF_014773155.1. Classification (NCBI taxonomy): domain Eukaryota; kingdom Viridiplantae; phylum Streptophyta; class Magnoliopsida; order Fabales; family Fabaceae; genus Arachis; species Arachis stenosperma. Next base: position 42,073,832 of record NC_080386.1, read on the forward strand.
AATCAGCATATGATATACCTCCAAACAAAAGAAATTATCAGCTGAGACGTTATTTTAGCTAAGGGTTGGGCCTCAATCTATTTGAAAAAATAATCGATAGCAACTACTACAAATTTTACTTGACCTGGTGCTAGTGAAAAGGGACCGAGGATATCAAGCCCCATTGATGGAAAGGCCAACTTACTTCAGAGTTATGCAAGACCTCAGCCAGTATGTGTATGATCAGAGAGTATTTTTGATAATTGGGATAAGCTTTCACTTCGCACTGCAATCTTGTTGTAACATCGGCCAGAAGAATCTGGCATGAAGTATTTTGGAGGATAGGCTTTAAGCTCTCACGTGTGTGCCATAAATGTCTTCATGAACTCTAGAGCTAGTTCGGCATCTAACCTGGAAAGACATTTTAACAATGGACAAGTAAAACCCCATCTATATAGAAGATTATTGAATAGTGTAAAAAAGGATGCTTGTCGTCGAAATTGCCGGAGATTATTAATTCCTAGTGGGATATTTCCAGTTTTTAGATACTAGATATAGGATCATCTCCAATCTTCTTTCTGAGTGACACTTAAAACCTCGTTTAGACTGATACCTGGTGTGAGCAAGGTAGATTGATAAAGAAAATAAGTGTGTGATTGTGTGCTTGCGAGTTTAGATAAAATATCAGCTCAGTGATTGTGTTCCCTAGGGATATGATGGATTTCAAACTTTGAAAAATTAAAAATGAGGGATTTTACAATTGCCAAATATTTTGCCAATAAAGGGTCTTTGACCTGGATGAGACTGTTTACCTGTTTTACGACTAGTAAAGAGTCACAATATACCTTTAGCTCCGAGATATGTAGATCAATTGCTAACCTTAGGCCCGCGATTAGAGATTCGTACACTGTCTAATTGTTACTTGCCTTGAAAGAGAGATGTAAATAATGTTCAAGAACAAATCCACTATCATCTTCAAGGAGAACTCTAGCTCCACATCCTTGTGGGTTAGATGCACCATCTACATAAAGAGTCCAGTCAATGGAATGTTAGTCCAAATTGGGAGTAATGAACTCGGCGACAAAGTCTGCTAAATATTGTGGTTTGATTAGCCCTCTACTTTGATATCTGATGTCAAATTTGGAAAGTTCAACTGACCACTTTATAAGTCGGCCAACTAGTTCTGGTTTATTGAGAACTTGTCCTAGTGGTTGTTCAGTTCAAACATTGATGACATGACTCTGAAAGTATGGTCGGAGGCATCAAGCTGAGAATACCAAGGCGAGAGCGAGCTTCTCTACCTTTGGGTGACGAAGATCGGCATGCTGTAGTGACTTGCTTACAAAGTAAATAGGTCTTTGCACATTTTTCTTTTTGTAACAAGAACATAGCTTACAGCCCAATCAGTAACAGATAGATAAAGAAAAAGTTCCTGCCAATAATGAGATTTTTATAAAATTGAGGTTTTTGAAAGGGTGACTTTTAGATTTGAAAAAACATTTTCACATTCATTATTCCAATTGAAGTTGTTTCTCCTTTTCAGTGTTTGGAAAAAGCAAGAAGACTTAAAAGGTAAACAGGGTAAAAATCTGGGTAAGGAAGCGAATCTCCCTGTTAAATGTTGTACTTCCTTGATAGTTTGTGGACTTTTCATCTCAATATAGCTCGACATTTGTAGGGATTGGCCTCTATATCTCGGCTTGTAAACAAAAAACTAGAAACTTGCCTCCTTAGCTTGCACACCAAAGGCGCATTTCTCCGGATTTAGTCGTATGTTATACTGTCTGATTTGATTAAAGATTTCAGTGAGGTCGTTGACAGGCTTGTTGCTGAGCTTTGTTTTCGCCACCATGTCGTCAACATAGACCTCCATGTTCTGCCCAATTTGGTTAGCAAACACCTTATCCATAAGGCGTTGGTAAGTAGCCCCTACATTTTTAAGGCCAAAATGCATAACTTTATAGCAATAATTACCGTATTCATTTCTAAAGGCAGTTTTATCTTGATTAGAAGGATGCATTAGGATTTGGTTATAACCAGAGTATGTATTCATAAAACCTAGTGTTTCAAAACTTGATGCATTATCAACTAAAGAATCAATAGATAGTAAAGGATGTGTCTTTTGGGCATGCTTTGTTTATATCAGTAAAATCAACACATATGTGCCATTTACCATTATGTATTTTTACCATGACTATGTTTGCCAACCAAGTTATGAACCTGATTTCCTGTATGAAGCTAGCATTTATGAGTTTTTTATTCTCTTCCAATGATGCCTGTTTTTTCTCACGACAAAGTTGCATTTCTTTTGGGTTATACGTCAGACAGATGGATTCAGTGCCAATTTGTGAGGGATGACCGAAGGATCAACCCGGGTATGTCAGCAGGAGTCCATGCAAATAGGTCGGCATTTTGATGTAGGAAGTGTTGAAGTGCATCTTTCTCATTTGGGTTCAGAGTTGTACCTGCATAGGTGAATTTATTTAAATCGTTAGTTAAATAGATTTTTTGTAATTCCTTCATTGGTGTTGGTCGTTCAAGGAGCTCGGTTCTTGGATCAAGGTCGGCTAATGCTAGGAGCTCGATTGAATTGTGGACAGCGTTTACTTGTTAGCCTATAGCTCGCTTTGGAGCTGGTGATTTCAAACTGATGTTGTAGCAATGTCGAGCTTCACGATAATCATTGTGAATAGTTGCAATGAGGTCGTCCGGCATAGAAAACTTGACACACAGCTTAATTATAGACACTATAGCACCAAATTTATTCAAAAAAGGTCGGCCAAGTATTAAGTTATAAGGACTGAAACAATCAACAACAAGATATTGAATATCGGAAGTTTTGGTTAGAGGATGCTCACCTAGTATAGTTTGTAACCACACAGATCCTGATACCGGTATACATTCACCTGAGAATCCCACTAGGTCTCCAGTGGATAGTTGGAGTATGTTATTGCTCAGCTTTATTTTTTGGAATGTAGAGTAAAATAGGACATCTACACTGCTTCCAAGGTCAAGCAATACCTTATGTACTAATAGATCTCCTAGTTAGATAGAAATGACAACTGAGTCATCTAACTTGGTGCCATTTGTATTGAAGTCGAACGGTTGGAATGTCATTTTTGAAAAATGAGGAGGGGGTTGGGATTCGTTGAGAGTACCCTCTAGCGAGAGCATAGCTCAGTATGTACGTTTTCGGGCGGAGTTTGAGGCCCCCGACTAGCGAAGCCTCAAGATATACCGTTAATGTTACCTCGTGGTTGATCAGGGTGAGTGTGAGTAGTTTTCTCCTTGCCCCGGGAATATTGTCCGACAGAAGAATGGTCGGCAGAGTGTCCTGTGCGTTTTTGAATATGGCCACCGATGTGGGTGTGTTTGGCAAACGCCTTGGCAAAGAGAGAAGTGCATTTAAGTCTCTTGAACGTTTCTTTTTTTTTATGTTTGGCAAATTTTTATCCCATGCAGAACTGATTCCACCTCTGAACGCACGTTCACATGAAGCTAAAATTTATTACTTCTGCGTTCATGTTCATGGTAGCTGATGATTGAATTTTTGCCGGTATAGAAATTATCAAGTAATCAATCGTAGTATAGTCTAAACCGACGCAAAATCCATCATCAAACAAATCTACAATCTATAATCGAGATTATTAGTCCCGAGTCGTTCTTCCCTAGGAATGCTACAAGGATGCATGTTATTGGTTAAGTGGTCTTTTGTGGCTTGAAGAGTGTGGCATAATAGTGCTAATAAAAGAAAACAACAATCAATCAATATTAAAAACCTTGGCCAAGGTTGAACATTGGAAGTTCCATCACTATAGCTTCCCTCAATTGGGATAACAAAGGAGTGTTGCTTCACTTAGTTAACCCCTAATTATAGAGGAAAGTCAAGTAAAAGTAATTAACTCAAGTCACAAGTCCTAGTCTTACCTTAGGGAAGTCTAGCTTTAGTGCACTCTAAGTCAATTAGCAATCCTCAATTCTTAATCAACAATTGACATCCATTATTCAAGTGTCTCCAATGACTCAACCACTAGGCCAAGTGAGGGAATGCTACTCCATATCTAAAGTTGGCATTTTCTCAAACACTTGGAGAGCAAGAATGAAAGACATAGTAAAATTGAGAAGAGATTTAGAACTAAAGCAATTCAACACAAGAGATTAACAACAATCAACAATGAACAACAATGAAAATGAGATCTTCAATGAATCAATAGAATCCAAAACAACAAAGTTAAACCTAAGATCTACAAGAATTGAACAATTACAAACACTAATTGAGATTAGAGATGAGGATCTACAACATGAACAAAGTAAATTGAGAGTGGCAATAGATCTCACCAAGGAACGGTTGAGAATTGAGAAAATGAAGATGAATCCTAGAGAGAAGTTGGAGTTTCTCTCTCTACAAATGTAACTAACTAAAAATATCTATCTAAGGATCTCCAATTAGTCTATGGATGTGAATGTATGTTCATCCCCTTCAATCCTTGGCTCTTATATGCATTTTGGCGCCAAAGTTGGTTGCTAAAACCTTCCAAAATCGCCAGGCACGTGTTGCAATAAAAGAATCATGTGCGGACTACGACGCGTGCGCGCACGGTACGCGTGCGCGTCCCTGGCTAATTCTGCGATGTGCGCGCGAGCGCCTTGTGCGCGTACGCGTGCTTGGCCAAGATCAATTCTTTGGCTTTTTGTGCTTCTCTCCACTTGCATGCTTTCTTCCTTGCTTCCTTTGATCCATGCCTAGCCTATTTCAACCTGAGATTACTAGCAAACACATCAAGGCATCTTATGGAATCAAAGAGAAACTAGAATTCATCAAAATAAGGCTTAAAAAGCATGTTTTTACACTTAAGCACAAATATGGGAGAGATAACAAAAACATGCTAATTCATAGGCTAAAAGTGGCAAAAGGTTATCAAAATACTCTAAATTCAATACAAAACAAACCGTCAAATTGGGGTTTGTCAGTAGCTGGTTAGCATTGAAAAATTAGGTGAGAAATTTTTTTTTTTCTACCAACCCTACCCTTTATTTTCTTCTATAAAAAAGATACCAGTAACCATTACCTTCATGGCTTCACAGTAGTTCTTTCTAATTCTTCGTATTTATTCGTTCCAATTTTTTTTATCAAAATCTTTCAGATTTATTTTAATCACTAGTAAGATGAATATTTTAATTTTCTTTATTATTTTTAGTACTCTCTTTCGTATTTTAATTTTTATGTTTTTTTATTCATATGATATATGTTGTTGGTTTTATGGAATTTTTATTGTTTCATGAATTTTTTTTCTATTCTTTGATGTACTTTATTTTTATTTTGTATAAAAAAATTTATTTTTTATTCGGCTTTGTAAAGTTTGTAGTTGTAATTATTATATACTACGTTTATTATCAAAATTTTGTATAATATGAATTATGATCCTATCAAAAAGGACAAAATAAATGAAAAACTAATTAAGTAACGATAGAATCATAAATGATGAAAATTTATAGTTTAAAATAATACTAAATTAAAGAGGACTGATAGTACTAAAAAATTATAGAATATTTTTTTGACATTAAAAAATTTAGGTATAATTACTCTGTTGGTCCTTATAATTTCATAAAATTTTCAATTAGGTCCCTATACTTTTTTTCCTTTTAATTGGGTCCCTGCACAAAAACTTTTTTTCAATTAGGTCTCTCTTGGCAGTAATTGGCTTAATTTTATAAGGACCCAACTAAAAAAAAATTGCTGCATGGACCTAAATAAAAGAAAAAAAAGTGTAGGGACCTAATTAAAAAAATTTTGGTGCAAGGACTCAATTAAAAAGAAAAAAGTACAGGGATTTAATTAAAAATTTCGCAAAATTATAGGGACCAACAGAGTAATTAAACCTAAAATTTATAGTACTCTCTTTTATATTTTTATTTTTATACTGTATTTCTTTTATTTATATGATAAATAACTTTTATATTATTTTTGTTAGTGTTCTGACTTTTCATGTATATTATTATTTTTTGCAATTTTTATTATTTTTTGTTCATATTAATTTTTTTTATCATTTACTGTTCTTTATGTCTAATATTTTTGTTTTGGTTGAAATTTTTTATTTTTTATTTGGTTCTATAAAATTTATAATTATAATGCTCGTATACTATATTTTATTGTAATTTTTTTATAATATAGATTATAATCCCATTTAAAAAGATAAATTAAATAAAAAATTATTCATAGATAATAAAATATATTTTTCATTTTAAATATAAAATATATTTTATTAACTTCTATATGTTACTTTAATTTAGTAAGTAAATATTAATTTTATTATAAAATTAATTAATAAGATTTATTTAAATATTTAAATTAAGTGGATAGGATAATATTAAAAAATATTTAAATTAAAATCTCTTTTAGCAATTTTTCATCTAAAAGTGATTTTGAGTAGTATAATCTAAACAACATTTATTTTACTATAATTTGTTTTGATATAAAGATTGTCAAACATAAATCACGTTAACACAAACTTACTTTTCATCAAATTAATTTTGCGAAATTAATTTTATACAAACTTTCGTTTGCAAACTCTAATCCAAACACATACATACTTATCCAAATGTCCCTGTCGAGCTAGTCGCTCTAATAGATCTTTGGTTATGACGCACTCATTAGTAGTGTGCCCATGTTTCTGATGAAAAATGCAGTATTTGGATTTATCTACATTTTTTATGTCCTAATAATTTTTGGCTTTTCAAGGAGGCTTGACGAGCTTTGCATTCAGGATTTTTTTTGTTATATCCTCTCTTTTAGTGTTGAATTGTGTATAAGAATCATAACAGGGTTAATTTAAAGTTCTTGTTGTTATCCCGAGATTTATCCTTGTCCTTATTATTGTGGGTTTTTTCCGACTTTCAAACTTGACGGAGTTCTTCAATCTCCATTTGACCTTTAGCTTTTTTGCGAAACTCGGTAAGCATTTTTCGTTTTGCTACTGTGATTGCTTCTTAGAAATTTTTTTGCCGAAGTCCCCTTTTGATGGCATGTAAATGTACTTCGGGATGGAGATCTAGATAGTTACCGCCACCTTCGTAAAACAAGTAATATAGTATCTCAAGCTTTCATTTTGTCCTTGCTTGATTGTGTTCAAGTAGTTGGAATCATGTAGATAAATAGAAGATGCAGCGAACTGATCTTCAAACAGTTTCGCCAATTCCTAAAAATGAAAAATAGAATCTACAGGCAAAGAACAAAACCAATCAAGTGTAGGACCATCTAAAAAGGTAGGAAAACAACGACATAAAACAAGATCAGAAGCACCGTTTACTATCATTATAGATCGAAATTTCTTGATGTGCTTTTTCAAGTCGCCCAATCCGTCATAAGGAGTTAAAGTCAACAGCAAGTGAACCTTTTAGGCATTTGAAAATTCATGACATCAGCCGTGAATGGACCAACGACATTGTCCAATTCATCGTCGTCATTGGCTTGTGGATCTTCTTCTTGCCATTGAGTTTCAGATACGTGTGTTGGATCAGAATTGTCTTCCTCATCCTCTGGTTGCTCATTATGACCATCATGATTTTCAATCCGAACATTGGTTAATTCGGCTATTTGATTTGTCATTCTTTGGTTTTCTTTCGTCATGCGCTAATTAGCTTGTTATGACTTGGTCATCATCCGAAGAAGCTCGGATGGTGTTGGAGGAGGTTAGTCAGCTATAAGCGAATAAGAAAATTTTTGGGCCTAAAGAAAAAAAAGATTTTTATTTCTCGGGCCCACGGTGGGTGCCAATTGTGCTCGTGTGATGATCGGGGTATAGCTCGTCCTCCAGCAGTCAACTCTGAGCTTCTTGTCTGGAAAGAGTTATACGTTGGCACAGAAAAAACAAAGAAAAAAGGTATCTACAAAAGGCATTCCAACGCTCAAGTTAGTAAATGTGTAAAACGATCATATCTTGATAAAATGTTTTATCTTCTTTATATTTTTTTTGAAAGTAAAAGCTCAACACTCAAGTAAAGAAAAGTAAGATAAAGAAAAGAACGATAAAGGCATAACAACTCCTATGTGAGATGAGATATTAACAGTTATGTTTTAAGAATAATTTGTATTAAAAAAGAATAATATTATATCAGGATGATATTCATTTTAGTGTATAAAGCCAAGTTATAACGTTTGAATCTTGATTATTGACGCCAAAATCGGAATTCTTTTTATTACATAACGGTTAAAAAGTAAAAAGGAAGTACTAGAAATTGTTCACATGTTTCTTTGTACGGAAGCGGAACATTTTTTTCCGAGTATATACCCATTTTGGCCCTCAAAGAATTTTAAATCAGACATTTTAGTCCCTAACTAAAATTAATTACTTGATTGGTCCCTAACAATTAATTCCGTCAGTCACTTAGGTCCTTGACTCCGTCAACTCTAACGGAAGATAAAATGGTCCCTGATAACTCTAACAGGGATAAAATGATCCCTAATAACTCTAACAAGGGACAAAATGATCTCTGACCCCTTTATTCGAAAACGACACTGTTCTTCCCTAATTTTTATCATATCTCGCATAACTCTAACATTCATACTCTCCTTTTTCACCTTCACAATCTTCTTTCCATCTTTTCCTTTCTCCTCTTTAGCTTGTGTAATTGTCACACGTGTCGCACCTACCTCAACATGTCATGGACCACACACTTCCTAAATTTTTGTGATTGGTACATCCACCTCCTCTGCACTTCACCCACCAAAAGCATCCACTTCCACGTCTTTGATAACATCACCTCCAACTCCGACAACGTCCACGATATCCTCAAGACCAAGTTCCACAACTACTCCAAGGGCGCGCCTTTCTCCACTCTCCGGCAAACAATATAGATTGTTGGACATTAGGACATCATGAGAAGATTCTCCTTCGACATCATATGCAAATTCTCATTTGAAATAGATACCGAGTGCTTCATTCCTTTTTTTCCGGAGTCTTAACAAATGACTTGCTGTCTGGATTCTTGGGATCCATCGAAGACGACAACTAGTTGAGAGACATAGGCATTAGTTTCCTGAGTATGAATTGGTTGAGAACAAGTTGAGAATTTTTTTTTCTTTTTTAGATAATTATATCTCCACCCAATTCCAAACAAAGTGGGCGTAGTTCCAAAAAAAAACAGTAACAAAAACAGAGCAATAACTACAAAGAAAACATAAAAACTAGCATAAAACAGCAAACAAGGAGCAAAAGAATATAATGATTTTAGCTCCTTCAAAGACACTTCAAGATGAACCCGATCAGTTATACCACATCAAATCATGATAATTCTCCTTCTAACTTTTACTCTGGAGAATTATTGGCCTTTTTCATAGATTAGTAAATCATGCATCAAAGATCAACTTCATATGTCTTCTTATTCACCTTAGACTTGATATTTGCACTCATAAGTACATCAATTACTCTTATATTGTCGATCTTGACACCATCAATTTGTGCATTCTACTACTTCCTCCTTTAACTTCTCTAATACCAACACACCATTATTAAAGACAATGTTACTTCTACATCTCCATGTGCACTATATTACAGAAAAAAATAATACCATCCACACTTCCTTCATATCTTTTCTTATCTTTCTATCCATCCACACCTCAAAGCATTCTTTGGTGGTTCCTGGCCAAACTCAAATCACACTCCAATCCATCAAGATTGATCTCCACAACTTCCATATACGATCACATGAAAAAAACAAGTGATGCACCGTCTCCAATCTATCCTTACATAAGACACAAAAGGATTCCGCTTCTAGTACAATCTTAAACTTACATAATCTATCTCTAGTATTCAATCTTTCTAAAATTACAAACCACATTGATGCATGAGCATCTTGTCTATCTTTTTCTAGTGAATTTTCACTTAATTTGTTGAGTTTAATTAAGAATTAATTATATTTTAGCCACTATGGATGCTATTTTGTGTTTTGTGCAATACTGTTTATTTTAGGTAGCATTCGGCGGAATTTGATGGAGTTTCTACAGCACAAGAATCAAAGGAGATGGCTGTGAGGAGCGACGCACACGCGTGCCTGACGCGTGCGGGTGATCTGGAAGTATCCGTGACTGATGCACACGCGTGAATTGAAGATTTGCTCAGCGATACGTCCGCGTGACCGACGCGTCCGCGTGACTTGCAAATAAGACCAGCGACGCGTACGCGTGACGTGCGCAATCTGCAAAATTTACAGAAATCGCTGGCGTGGATTTTGGGCCGCGTTTTGACCCAGTTTCAAGCCCAGAAAACACAGATTAGAAGCTGCAGAATGGACAAATCAAGTGGTCTCCATCCATTAACTGAAGATCTGTTAATTAATTCGAATTTAAATTCAAATCTTATCTTTTAGGAAAAAATATTATTTTTAGATAATTAGATTTTAAATTTATTAGGATTAGTTATAAATAGGAATTTAGATGCCATCAGATAGAACTCTGTACATTTAGACACGGTACATTTTTGACAACCCTTATTTTTCTCTGAACCATGAGCAACTAATCGTCCATTGTTAAGGTTAGGAGCTCTGTCTATTTTCATAGATTGATTTGTTTGATCTTTTTAATTTAATTCATGTCTTGATTTATATTTTAATAATTGTTTTCGTTCTTTTTTTATGAATATGGGTGGAACATAAGTATGACCCATGTTCTAATTGAGTTCTTGTAAAACTTAGAAAAGCTCTTTACTTGAACAACAGTTGGAAAACATATTATACTGAATTTCTAATTGTTTGTATTTAACGAGATACGTGACATATAATTCCCTTATTTTTGGATAATTAGGATTCTTTTGGCATATAAACTAGAAATTGATTATCACCCTCTAATTGGAATTAATTGACCAAGGAATTGGCAGTTAATAAATTTTAGAGGAGACTAGGAAGGTCTAAGGAATTAGCGTCTAATCACATATAGTTTGCCATGAAATTAAATCTTGCATGATTAAATTAATTAGTAATAAAAGTTAATCCAAAAAATAGATAACTCTGAAACCTTAACTACTTTCTCAAATATTTTATTCCCAACTCATCGCTGCTTGCTTTCTGAAATTTTTAAAGTACTGTTTAATGCTCTTTGAATATCTCAAAACCATTTTCTGCTTGCTTAACTAATCCTATCAAATGCTATTGTTGCTTGATCCATCAATCCTCGTGGGATCGACCCTTACTCACGTAAGGTATTACTTGGTATGATCCGATGCACTTGCCAGTTAGTTTGTGGTTGTAAAATACCGCACCAAGTTTTTGGCGCCGTTACCGGGGATTAATAGTGATTAACAACTATTAGTTGTTTGATTGCTTAGATTAGGCGTTTTAGTTTTAATTTTATTTAACTTTTGTTTTATTATTTTCAAAAAAAATATATAAATAAATAAATAAAAATATTTTTCACTCTTATTTTCCATGAACCCCCCTCCCCCTTGTTTCGTTTTAAATTTTTTTTCTTTTATTACTTGATTTTTGAAAAAAAAAATTTTAAATAAATAAATAGGACCAATATTTTTCTTAATCTCTGAAATTAAGTTTGCTGTTGACTATTTATTATTTTTTCTATTTATTTATTTATTTTATTTAGTATATATTTTTTTATTTCTTTACACAGGTTATCTCACTGGGAATTCTCTACACTCTGACGTAGAGATTTCCATTTTTTTCTTGTTTTCTGTTTGTTTATGAGCAGGAACAGGGATAAAAAACCTCTTTTAGATTTTGATCCTGAACCTGAAAGGACTTTCAGACGGCGTTTACAACAAGCAAGACTTTACAAGGCTGCAGGGTCCAACATGGATCATAATAATGCTGTTAATGCCAATGTGGCAAATCCAGATGGGAATGAGCAACCCAGAAGAATGCTTGGCTCTTACTCTGCTCCTACTGCAGATCTTTATGGAAAAAACATTGTGGTACCTCCTATAGTTGCGAACAACTTTGAGTTGAAGTCACAATTGGTCATCCTAGTGCAATAAAATTGCCAGTATCAAGGTCTTCCCCACGAAGTCCCAAATCAATTAATTTCAAATTTTCTGCAGATTTGTGATACTGTGAAGACAAACGAAGTGAACCCAGATGTGTACAAACTAATGCTCTTCCCGTTTGCTCTGAGGGATGGAGCAAAACTATGGCTAGATTCCCAACCCAAGGAGAGTTTGGATACTTGGAACAAGGTTGTCACTGAGTTTATGACTAAATTTTTCCCACCAAAGAAGCTGACTAAGCTTAGGGTGGCGGTTCAGACCTTCAAGCAAATGGAAGGTGAAACTTTTTATGAAGCTTGGGAGAGATACAAGCTACTGACTAGGCAATGCCCTCCAGACATGTTCTCTAAATGGACTCAACTATATATCTTTTATGAAGGCTTGGGTGAAATATCCAAGATGTGCTTAGACAATTCTGCAGGAGGTTCACTGCACAAGAAGAAGATACCAGAGGAGACTATTGAGCTGATTGAATTGGTTGCAAGCAACCAATATTTATACTCCTCTAACAGAAATCCTGTGAATTCTGAAACCCCTCAGAAGAGAGGCGTGTTGGAAGTAGATGCTGTTAATGCTCTTCTTGCTCAGAACAAGCTGATGTCTCAGCAAATAAATCTACTTACTCAATAGATGGGTGGCATGCAAGTCTCAACTATCAACACCCAAAATCCACCACAGGAAGTCTCTTATGACATGGCAGGTAATTTTGTGCAAAATAATAATTATGATTATGCTCAACCATTTTTTGAACAGGTGAAGTACATGGGGAGTGGTCCTAGGAATCCTAACAATGACCCATATTCTAAGACATACAACCAGGGATGGAGAAATCACCCAAATTTTGGATGGAGGGATCAACCTCAAAAACCTCAGAACTTCAACAATAGTTCTCAGGGCGATGTTGAAGAACTGATGATTGATGGTTTAGAAGTTACAATAAATTCTCGTTGTAAGTATAGTTTCTAAACCAAGCAATCAACCTTTCTTACAAACGTTTGGCTGTCACAAGTAACAAACCCAATATAATTTATAAACCGAAGTATTCAAACCTCGGCTCGTCTTCTCAAGGAATTGCAGGGAAGTATGCTTTATTATTGGTTATGGAAAACAGTGTTTGGGTTTGAAAAGGTTTTGAATGAGAGAAATGGTTCGCTGAAATTAAGAAATTAATAATTGATAAGACTTTTGGCAAGGTATGAAAACTGGAAGTCCTATCTTAGTTATCCTTATCAATGGTGATGAGAATTATACTGTTGCTCCCACTAAGTCAACCTCTAACTATGAAGGTCAGTTAAGTGGACAAATTAATTTAATACCTAAATTCCTAGTCAACTCCTTGGGGAAAGACTAGAGTTATAGGAATCTAAATTAATCAGCAAGAATAATAATTATCAATCACGATGAGTTTGATAACTCAAGAATCACCAATTAATCAACCAAAGCCAATAATAAATAATCTAAATTAAAAATAAGAAAAAACAATCATGAGTCTGAAATACCTCAATTTATATCAAATAAAGAAAATCATTACATGAATGGTCATTAAACAAATAAAAGGGAAAATAAATAAATAAGAACATTGAACCTGAGATGAAGAAGATAAAAATATTCCTAAGTTCTAAAAATCCTAATCCTAAATCCTAAGAGAGAGGAGAGAACCTCTCTCTCTAAAAACTACATCTAAAATTATGAAAAGTGAATTATGATCTGATATGAAGTGATGTCTTGGGTCTCTGAATGTTCCCTGACTTTAATCTGTGTTTTTGAGCCAAAAACTGAGTTGAAATGTGGCCCAAAATCTGTGCCAGCGACTTCTGTAATTCTGCAGATCGCGCACGTCACGCGACCGCGTCGTCCACGCGATCGCGTCACTCAGCGTTTTTCGTACCCCGCGTGCGCGTCGTCCACGCATTCGCGTCGTTCATGAAGCTTCCAATCTGCGCGGTCGCGTCAGGCACGCGAACGCGTCACTCTGATTTCTTCCATTTCGCCCGGTCGCGTGAGCCATGCGACCGTGTGACTTCTCACTGGTCATCTCCTCAATTCCTTGTGTTCCTTCCATTTTTGCACGCTTCCTCTTCATTCTCTAAGCCATTCCTGCCCTATGAAGCCTGAAACACTTAACACACAGATCAAGGCATCGAATGGTAATAAGAGAGGATTAAGATTAGCTAAATTAAGACCAAAGAAGCATGTTTTCAATCATAGAACTAAACTAGGAAGGAATTGTAAAATCATGCAAATCATATGAATAAGTGGGTGAAAAGCTTGATAAAACTACTCAATTAAATACAATATAAACCATAAAATAGTGGTTTATCAGGTATCCAGTAGAACAATGATTTGGAAGCAATATTGACAGGTTTTAGACAGGAAACCAGAGCATCCATCAAGAACCTAGAAATTCAAATGGGTCAAATAGCCACCAGAGTTAATGAAATTGATCAGAGGACCACTAATAGCCTTCCTGGTAACATAATTCTAAATCCAAGAGAGGAATACAAGGCTATCACCTTGATAAGTGGACAAGTGGCAAGTACAGAAGCACAAGTTATACAGGAAACCAGAGCCTCCATTAGAAATTTAGAGGTACTAGTGGGCCAACTGAGCAAGCAAATACTTGAGAGGTCTGCAAGTACATTTCAAGGTGATACAGTGGTGAACCCAGGAGAAGATTGCAAGGTTATTCAATTGAGAAGTGGTAAAGTAGCTGGCTCTGAGACCAAGGCCAATGAAGAGCTAGTTGAAAAGGAAGCTCCAGAGGAGAAAAAGGGAGAATTGGAGCACGCCTCTCCAAAGCGTGCGGACAATCCATTCCCAAACTCTCTTGACACTCATCCTACATTGCCAAAGGCTCCTGAGTACAAGCCTAAGATGCCATATCCTCAGAGATTTCAAAAGGAGACTAAGGACAAGCAGTTTTCAAAGTTCTTGGAAATCTTCAGAAAGTTACAAATCAATATTCTTTTTGCTGAGGTTTTGGAGCAAATGCCTATCTATGTCAAGTTCATGAAGGAGCTGTTGTCAAAGAAAAAGCGTTTAAAGGGAGATGAGACAGTAGTCCTGACTAAGGAATGTAGTGCTGTCATTCAGAATAACTTGCCAAAGAAGATGTCAAATCCAGGGAGCTTTCAAATTCCATGCACCATTGGGAGCACAACCTTTGAGAAAGCCCTATGTGATCTGGGGGCAAGCATAAATCTAATGCCCTTATATATAATGAAGAAACTGCAAATCCAAGAGGCACAACCCACAAAGATAGCATTACAGATGGCAGATAAATCTATGAAGCCTGCATACAGATTAGTGGAGAATATCCTGGTCAAAGTGGGTAGGTTCTTCCTCCCAGCAGACTTTGTGATTCTTGACACAGGGGAGGATGAGAATGCCTCTATAATTCTAGGAAGACCATTCCTAGCCACGGGAAGAGCTCTGATTGATGTAGAAGTGGGTGAATTAGTGCTTAGAGTGCATAATGAGCAACTGGTCTTTCATGTCTTCAAAGATATACATTCAACAAGTGAAGAAGAGAGATGCATGCAGGCTGAGCTTATTGATTCAGACCTTCAAAAATCTCCTGATGATACACAACAGAATTTGCAGCTCAAACCTCCCTTGGCAACAATCAATAAAATTCCTCCTGACATCAAACCTAAGTTTGGTGTTGGGAATGCATCATCTACCAAGGAGGAGGTTCCCAAAAAGAAGAAAGTACCCAAAGGATGGAGAAACAAAAAGATTCCCACTGAAGGTTTCTCCCCAGGAATGAAGGTGGTGTTGACCAGCAATCCAGCATGGGTTTATACAGTAATCAGAATCCTTTCTCTGGAGCATATTGAGCTACATTATGGAGACACAGGAAAGAAGTTCAAAGTAAGGGGTGAAGAGCTGAGCCTCTATGACCCTCCTCCCTAGAGGAGCTGACCGTCAAGCTAGTGACGATAAAAAAGCGCTTGTCGGGAGGCAACCCGATAATTTCGTATCCTTAGTTATTTTTTGTAGTAGTAGTTTTCTTACTTGTTTTATTTTTACTGAGTTCTTACTAATTTTCTGATCATGCAGCTATTTTATCACAGGAACCGAACACCTCAAGCTCTATATATAATTCAAAAAAAAGCATACGATGCACAAGCGTCACTGACGTGAACGCGTTGATCATGTGTAAGTGAAAAATAAAATTTGACAGAGAGTTGAGCGGGAATGGAGCCGGAACCAAGCCTTTAGCACAAACAACCCACGCGTCCCCGTACCTCACGCATGTGCGTCGTTTGTGATTTTCGCCATTCACGCGGGTGCGTACCCGACGCGAACGCGTGATCTACAAATTCGACGTAAAAGAGTGTTTGGGCAGAGAGTTGTGCTGGCTTGGGGCAGGAAGTGTGCCAAAAGTACAAGTTAGAGCACGCGGACGTGTGACTGACGCGTCCGCGTCAGTTGCACATATGGCCATCCACGCGAGCGCGTGCACGACGCAAATGCATCGTATGAAAATTTGGCTCCCAAGCCATGCGAACAGAGAGTCGCGCGGGCGCTTGGCTGGCTTCGCGCGAATCGCACAAATTGTCCGCGTGCTTGACGCTTACGCGTCATTATGAAAAATTCGCGACCCACGCGTACGCATGCTGCACGCGTACGCGTCACCGTTGCCGCACCATTTTCACTTTTCTTTCTCTCTCTCCCAATCCTTATTCTCTCTTATTCTTTTATATTTATATTCTTCTTTCCTCTCACAATTTATTCTTGTTTTCAGTTCTTATTTGCTTGAGGACATGCAAACCTTTAAGTTTGGTGTTGACGATGCGCTTATGGGTTTTCTGGCACAAAAGGGAGGTGAATCATCTTCACTAAGGAACACAACCTGAAGAATAAAACGACCGCTAGGATAACTAAGGTGGTTGAGTTCCTTTCATTTTTATTCCTCCCCTCTTTTTCTATGTTATGTTCTGGCTTTCTGCTATTTTGCTTTGTTTGTTGCATGATCTTTTATTAGTTAGAATCCTAGGACTAGTTTAGTTTTCTTTTAATTGCTTTAATGCTGAAAAGATGTTTCATGTACCACTCACTGAACTTGAATCTAAAAAAAAGAAAAAGAAGTGATGTATTGCATGAGAAATTGAGTTAATTTTAAGAATAATCCTATTTACTTAAATGTGGTGGTATTTTCTGTGATTTTTGAATGTATGATATGAACAATGCATATTTGAATTTGAGTCAAGGGATGTTGGTGTATAAGGAACAGGAATCTAGAGAATTATTATGACTTCTCTGAAATAAACAAAAATTTAATCCTTGAAGCAAAAGAAAAAAATTTATAATAATTAATAAATAAAAGCAAGGTCCAAGGCTCTGAGCATCAATGACTAGGGAGGTCAGACATGATTAAAAGTTCAAAGAGTTATTTTCCTAGTCATATGCTTGTGGTGTGATTGTGTCAAGTAATCCTTGAGACAGAACACTTAGAGTCGAGACCAAGTGCATTTAACAGGGTATGCCAAAGGCTTTGAGCACCACTGTCTGGGAGTAACTGAAAGAAAAATCAGAACTCAAAGAGAGTTCCCCAATTAAGTGCTTGTGGTGTTTCTGTATCAAGTAACTCTTGAGACAAAACATTTAAAATCACGGCTAGGCTCAAGGTGCAAAGCACCAAAGAAAAATAAATTAAAGTAAATTTTGCTGTGTTCAAGGATTAAAGTGAAATATAAAAGATCAGAGAATTCATAATATTATCCGAATTCTAATTCCGAATGATATTTACATTCTTCTGATTCAAAGGAGAGTGAGATGCCAAACCTATTCAGGATTGCAGTTGTAAACCCCACTATAAGAAGAGACACGAGCTTAATCGAACTCTCATTCTCACGCAAATTCACATCATAAGCTTATATTAGTTTTGGTTGCTTGAGGACAAGCAACAGTTTAAGTTTGGTGTTGTGATGCGTGAGCATCTTGTCTATCTTTTTCTAGTAAATTTGCACTTAAATTGTTGAGTTTAATTAAGAATTAATTATATTTTAGTCACTACGGATGCTATTTTGAGTTTTCTGCAATACTGTTTATTTTAGGTAGCATTCGGCGAAATTTGATGGAGTTTCTGCAGCACAAGAATCAAAGGAGATGGCTGCGAGGAGCGACGTGCACGCGTGACTGACGCGTACGCGTGACGTGCACGATCTGCAAAATTTACAGAAATCACTGGCGTGGATTTTGGGCCATGTTTTGACCCAGTTTCCAGCCCAGAAAACACAGATTAGAAGCTGCAGAATGAACAAATCAAGTGGTCCTCACCCATCAACTAATGATCTGTTAATTAATTCGAATTTAAATTCAAAATTTATCTTTTAGGAAAAGATATTATTTTTAGATAATTAGATTTTAAATTTATTAGGATTAGTTATAAATAGGAATTTAGATGCCATCAGATAGAACTCTGTACATTTAGACACAGTACATTTTTGACAACCCTTATTTTTCTCTGAACCATGAGCAACTAATCCTCCATTGTTAAGGTTAGGAGCTCTGTCTATTTTCATGGATTGATTCGTTTGATCTTTTTTAATTTAATTCATGTGTTGATTTATATTTCAATTATTGTTTTCGTTCTTTATTTTATGAATATGGGTGGAACGGAAATATGACCCATGTTCTAATTGAGTTCTTGTAAAACTTGGAAAAGCTCTTTACTTGAACAACAGCTAGAAAACATATTATACTGAATTTCTAATTGTTTGTATTTAACGGGATACGTGACATATAATCCCCTTATTTTTGGATAATTAGGATTCTTTTGGCATATAAACTAGAAATTGATCATCACCCTCTAATTGGAATTAATTGACCAAAGAATTGGTAGTTAATAAATTTTAGAGGAGACTAGGAAGGTCTAAGGAATTAGGGTCTAGTCATATATAGTTTGCCATGAAATTAAATCTTGCATGTTTAAATTAATTAGTAATAAAAGTTAATCCGGAAAATAGATAACTCTGAAACTTTAATTACTTTCTCAAATATTTTATTCCCAACTCATTGCTACTTGCTTTCTGAAATTTTTAAAGTACTGTTTAATGCTCTTTGAATATTTCAAAACCATTTTCTGCTTGCCTAACTAATCCTATCAAACGTTATTGTTGCTTGATCAATCAATCCTCGTGGGATCGACCCTTACTCACGTAAGGTATTACTTGATACGACCCAGTGCACTTGCCGGTTAGTTTGTGGGTTGTAAAATACCGCACCACACATTAGCAACTCAATCCGTGGAGGATTTTTTTTCTTGTGAACATTAAATATATAGAGTGTGCATTGTGTAGTTTGAAGTTACAGTGCTAGACTTTTAGTGTTATATGAGATATGATGGAAATTGAGAGAGAACAATGTCATTTCCGAACAGATGATATCAGGGACCATTTTGTCCCCTGTTACAGTTGTCAGGGACTATTTTGTCCTCCGTTAGAATTAGCGGAGTAAATGACCTAAGTGACTGACGGAGTTAATTGTTAGGAACCAATAGAATAATTAATTTTAGTTGGGGACTCAAGTGTTCAATCTAAAATTCTTTGAGGATCAAAATGAGTATATACTCTTTTTTTTCCAAGCATTGTGACCGTGTAGATTTATATTAAAAATATAAGCGGTTGACACTAATAAAATGCTGGTTGTGGTGGACATGAACTGAAATAAATTTACGATGGGCAAGTGACCGGTCCACTTGTTTGGCAGTCCAGAGGGGTATAAAATTCATTTGTTGCCCAAATATACTGTTATGGATAATAAGTATTTGAAAGAATTGAATAGCCTTCACCTCTTTAAGGAATAACCAAAAAATATTAAACACCGATATAAGAATGGGTACATTATTTTGTGATTGCAGTTGAAATTAAGATTGTTAATTTAATATTAAAAAGAGCTAATTTCTCCATCATCCTAATTAATTAAAAGTAAAAATTATTCTTTTTAGTTAGCATCAATTAAAATAAACAACTGGTTATTTAATGTTATATAATCAATAAGTAAAAAAAATTATATTTAAACCTAACAATTTATATTTTCTTATATGTATATCTTAAATATTAATTAAATTTAAAAAATATTATATATTAATTTTCATACTAAAATATCTTTTTAACTAAGAAAAGATTAAACAAACAAATTTTTCAAACCAAGTAAAATCTCTAAGTCCACGCTCTTCTTCTTATTTATATTTTTGCTATTTTCTTTTTCTTTTTAGTTAAATTTCACATAATTAGTTTAACGATTTATTTAATTGTAAATGACATGTTAAAAAATTTCGGTATCAAAAATAAAAATTTTTTTGTATCATAGTTAGAAAATTTTGGTGATATTTTTTATTTTCTGATAAATTCTACACAATTTAAAACCCTCATTCCTCCTCCTTCTCCTTCTCCTCCTTCTGGTCCTCATCCTCGTCATCATTATCATAATCATAATTCTTTTTTCACTGTCTTAATAAGAACTTATGTCACGGTTAAGAAATTTCAGTATCAAAATTAAGAAACTTATTATCTTACGGTTAAAAAGTTTCAATGCGTTTTTTATTAAATTTGATAAAACTCAAAACTCGTCTTCCTCTTTTTCTTCTTCTTCAGTTTAATACCACACAATCAATTCAGTGATAACAAAATACAACATTTAGTTAAAAGTAAACGAAATTTTTAGTAAATAACATAAGAAGTCTCAAAAAAAGTCTAAAATTTTAACTCAACCAATAAAATACATTCAAATATGTTTGAATAAAAAAAATATATCAATTTATTATAAATAACACATAAATGACTAAATTTATTTATAAATTTAATATCACACAATTAATTCAATGATAAAAAAACACATCATTTAATTAGAAATGATACAACTAAAAAATACATCATTTGATTAGAAAATGATACAACTAAATTTCAATATCAAAATTTCAAAATTCCTGTCAATTATAATGTTACGTTTTTTTTATAAATTCTACATAACTCAATAGTCAAAACTCTCCTTCCTTCATCATATATATAACAATTATTTTGACATATCATTGTAATGATTTTTAAATTAAATAAAATATATTAATATTTGTGTATATAGATTACAAAGAAAAAATGGTAATTACTCAAATGATAAAATAATTGTTAAAATAATATTAAATAATAATTTACTTAAACATGTCAAATGCAATTTCTTGTTAAAAATGGCCGAAACAAATTACTAAATCAGAGAAAAAGCTTCATTTTGTGTAAAGAAACATTAAACCAAAAATAAATTTGACATTTGTGCAATGGAAAATAGTGTCCATTGCCACAACCAACTCCATGACAGGTAAAATAAAAAATAAATACTCGGTGAGATCCAATTGAAATTTAAATTGATGAAATAAATATTAGAAAAGTAATAAAGTGGACTAATGCCATCCATCGGCATTTATCATATGTTAGAAATTTAAATTGCATGTAGACATTTTTTGTTCATCACCATGTGATTGAAAAAAGGTAAAATTTACCGATCATGGGATGGGGCTTAAAGAAAACGAGGTTACTATGCAATAAAACCAAATCGGCAATAATAAAACTCAACATGAACACAAACATTGCAAAACTAACAAAAAAATCCAGACAAACTAGTGCACTAAAGAAACCAACAAACTTCAATATTCAAAAAAGAGTAAAGGATCCATGTTATCCGCAAAACTAATCTCAGGCATAATCGTGTCTTGCAACAACTATAATATTGATTGATAACAAAATCTGATCCCGGAGGGTCATTACTTCTTTTCTTCCTTTTCTGCCTCAGCAGCCTTCTTGAGTCTAGCACCATAATGCTTTTTGTTTGTGCGTTCAAGACGAAGCTTGTAGTAAGCCTTAAATGCCTTCATTTCATCTGTAACCTTAACAAGCTCTACTGATGGCCTCTCCCTCACAATTGGCAAGCATGAACCCTGAACTTGGGTGGCATTTGCAAGTTCCTCAGGAGTAGAATCACCAGCCTGCAATATACAGATAGTATGTATTTCCAGAAAATTTTTAGTCACATATCCTTTGCAGGAGTTAAATTAAAATCGAAGACAGAAGAACTCACATCATAACCAATTCATATGCTAAAATTAGTATTACCTTAACCTTGCGTGCACGTCTTGGGAACACAACCAATTTGGCCTTGTATGTTTTCAGCCGCTGAACATTAGCCTGCATACTCTCCAAGGAACGGTTCTTGCGACGGTGATCAACAGCAATGCCTATGGTTGGAGCTAGCTTTTTCGGAATACCTGCAGCCTAGGATGTGAAACAAGATTTGCATACATTTAGAAATATATATAAAGTAAAAAAACAATGTGGCAAAGCAGCAAACCTTGTTAAATTACAACATTAGAAACAATCCAGTTTTCTTCCTCTCCACTACCCCATTAAACCCAATAAACAATTAGCAATTATAACTTGCAAGAAAGATAAAAGACATTACTTCAATCCAATTTTACCTTCAGTTCTTCAAGAGAAAATCCCTTGCCAGCTCTGACTTTCATGTTGTATTTCAAAGTCTGCCCATGAACAACTGGTCTGAGAGGTCCAGCAGTAGGCCTGGGAAAGATCTTCACAGCTTTTTTCTGGCGAGCTAAGGAATACATAAACATTTAAAAAAGTTAAATGAAAAGTAACCAGCATGAATCTCATCTGACTACATAAATGCATTTTTAATATTAAGGTAATCCAAAATAAATTATAAATTATTAAATACAATTAACAATAGAAAGATGCAACCGAAATTACCTAACCGTCTTCTGGTCTTCCTTGCTGGTTGATTGAACCAGGTCTTCACATAGTTTTGCCAATGCTTACGGAAGTGTCCGTTAGGGATAACATTGTTGTGCTTCACCATGGCTTACCTATACAAGGCAATCAATGACCAAAATTACAAAACAAACACAAACTATATACTTCTCTAAATACGGATACCTAAAACGTAATGCTCAATAAGACAGTATAAAATGCTAAGAACCCTGTAAACTAAATTGTTGAGATTCAAGCAATCAATCTACAAAGACTTAAAATCTATTAACTAAAATTTCCAATCATAACGAAAAACTCCAACCATCAATACTATAAATCTAGCTAGCATTTCTTCGGCAAAACACCAAAGCTTATATTATATTAACAGGTATAACTGCTCACACATCACTGGAACTCAAAGAAACTAACATATTTCAAATCAACAGCTCGAAAAGCATTCACATCGAAGTAAATACCGAACAGTAAGAAGTTCCATTTCATGGTCTTAAGTTAATACTACCGCACTGAACACTCTAAAATTTGAACAATATCGGAAAACAGCATAAAACAGCCGTGACAATACGAAAAACAAAGATCTCGAACTGGGGAAGTAAGACAGATAAATAGATTATAGCATCGATGAATTGAAATGGTACATCGATCGAAGGGTTGAAGAAAAACCGAAGAAGAAAAGATGAGAGAGCTGCTACCTTTAGGGTTCTTGATACGCAGGGGGCAGCTCAGGTGACTAAGAAGTGTCGTTAGGGTTTGTGAAGGCTTTTATAGCAGCCTCTTCGCTTCAGAAATCCTAAATTGGACGGTCAGATTTAATTGTCATTGGACGGATCCGATTGCATATTACTTATGGTATAGATATGGGCTCAGGCCCAAACTAAAAAAAATACTACTTATCCTTTAAATATCATTCTTTACTTAATCTTTTAATTTAATATTTTATTAATTTTAATTTTTTAATTAATTATGTTTCTTATTTTTAAGTAACTACAATTAATTTTATTTAATTTAAATTTTATAAATAGCACAGAAGTATACCCAATACTTTTGTAATCACCTGAAAAACACGCGAGAATAGTATTTCAATTTTAGAACAATTCAATTAGTAAGTATGTTATTCATTTTTTCTAGTTTTCAAATGGAAAACATTTCAAGGCTTTATAAAATAGCATTTTTCATTTTCCATTACCAAAAAATTCAAAATATTCACCCACCGCAAAGTTTTTTTTTAGTTAAACTCTGTATTTTAATTGGCAGTAAAAAAAACTGGAACATTATCAAATTTTGTTTATGCACTAAACTGGTAAAAAAAAGAATATCAACAAACAGATCATCTAAGTGCTTACAGAAGAGCAAATTATTTTATATCTCCTTTCGACTTTAGAAAATATAGTTTAATTAATTAATTAACTATATATATATATATATATATATATATATATAAATTTTTTACTTAAATAAATGTAATAATTACTAAATTAAATAATTTTAGAAGTCATTACCGAAATCCGTCAGCTTCTCTTATTTCGTTTATACTATAAACGAGATACATGTAAGCTTATCTTGTTTACATTATAAATGAGATAAAATTGGGGATGACTATAAATATATGTTGTTGACAGCGTTTGACTGAGCTCCAATTTAAACTTTTCAACCACTTTCGCCTCTCTTTTACCCATTTTTGACCATATTATATATCGATAAATACGACGATGGCGCGCGCAGCTAGTAATGATAGAGACATCAATAGGTTGAACAAAACTTCGCATTACGTCGGAGCGGCCGACTTTGCGGTTAGTTCTGTTGTGTTGAATTTTATGCAATCCCATATAGATATATGTGTATATGTAGCCATGGTTAGGGTAGTCGTCAAGAACTAGAATATAGTTTGTATAGTTAGGAATATGTCACTGGTAGAAATTTGGAACTCTATTTTATTTCACTTGTATTAGGTTGTTACTATATAATTATTAGTTTGAAACTCTATTTTATTTTTTATAGTTTTGTCAAATTTATAATTAGATTTTTATATTTTTAATTTAGTTATTATACTATTTTTAATTTTATAATTAGATTTTTTATATCAAATATATTAAAATTAACATAATAATATTTTTTCGAAAACATGTAATTAAAGATCTAATTATGTTCTTAATTATAAATATTTTTAATTTATAAAAAAATATTTATTTAACTTTAATATTTTTTATACTAAAAAGATTTATTTACAAAACTAAAAACAATGTAAAAATTTAATAAAAAATATAAAAACCTATTTAAAAATTTAGTATAAATCCGAGCCTCACAGGTAAGCTGCCTGACTAGGATGCCGATCGGTTCCCTCTTCTGATCGGTGCTGAGGACCTACTGGCTGTCCGAGACTGCAATCTTCTCAAGAATCTTGTCCCAGTCCAAGGTATTCAGGCTCCAATCATGGAGTGCTTTGTCGTAAGCACATGGCTGCTTCAGCTTGGGAGGGATTTGCAAAATTTCAGCAATGTTGGCTTTGGTGATTGGGATTTGTTTATTCCGCAGCAGCACAAACTTCAAAGTCACTAAGTAAATTCGCGTAGAACTCCATAACCCAATTCTCATTTATATCTCCCAATGGTCGCTCAAGAAAAACCCCATCCACGAGTCTCAATATGCTCATTCACCATTCTTCAGAGATCAAGTGGAAGCTTGTCAAGCTTTAGTATCCACTCAAAATGAGGCTTCTTTTTCAGCTTGAAGTGTCGACCTTAGAGTTCACAATATTTGCTTGCACACTTGTTAGGATTCCTCGCCAGAATTTGCATGTCTGGGTGGGCCAACACCACGACGTTCTGGGGCATAGGCTGCTTGGCCCTGGCGGTCGGTTTCTTCCCTTTAGTAGATAACATCCTGAAAACATTCAACAATCCAATAAGCAATGAAGCAAAGACACTAGAATAACACCAGTTAAGCAGCATAAAGTAGTAAACCAGAATTTCGATATACTAGCACCACACAGCTCAGTAAGCACAAGCAACAATATAATGACAATAAGCGGTAACTCATGCAGCAAGATGATTGAACAGATTAAAATCAACGATATATCAGCAAGGTGGTGCACATATCACATGAATTCAGAAATGAAAAGCTTGTATCATTTAAGTTTATTTAATTTTATTGTCATTTGAATTCTTGCCTTTTTAAGTTCTTGTTTTATCAACCCAACCCCCGTGAATCTCATAACCAATAATTGAGCACTCGATTGTAATTTCTAGGGAGAACGACCTGGGACTAATACTCTCGGTTATTTTTATTGGGTTGGACTTGTGACAACCAAAATTAAACTTTGATTGAGGATTGTGTGTTAGTTGGGAACTATACTAGCAATGGAATTATTTTGTGAAAATTCCTAACCGACGATAATCCTTACATCAAGTTTTTGGCACCGTTGCCGGGGAATTGCAATGTGTGCTTTTTATTGGTTATTGTATATATGTGAATATTGTGAATATCTTGATTTTTTGTTTGTTTGCTTGTTTTGCTAGTTGTAGGACTTTGCTTTCTTTGTTTCTTGTTAGTTTTTGTTTTCATTTTCTCTTGTCACTATAAATTCTCACCCTTTTGGCTATGAGTTTGGTTCAAACTATGTTGTAGGAAATGGAAGCTTTAATGGAGGTATGAATCAAGGACTTGGAAATTAAAGGTGGGACGAGCCTCAAGCATATAGACAACCTTCGTGGCAACAACCTCCTCCAATTTCTTATAGGTATAACCCAACTCCTAATGCTTACCAACCTAATAAATGTGATGACCTTCATTATCCTCAACATAGCCCTCAACAACCCTACTCACAAGCCCCATACCACCATTCACCTCTATATGATCCTAACTCATACCCATCATACAAACAACCATATGAACCATACATGGAGCCACTCCCATTCCAACACCAATATCCCCAAGAACCACCAATTCCATATACACCACCTCAAGACTTTTACCAATATGAACCACCTTCCAACTATGACACCTTTCCTCCAAATAATGAACCCTCTCTTCCACCACTTTCCTTCATTTGATGAAGTTCTCCATACCTTCTGGCATGAACAACAAAGAGATATTAGCTCTTATATCCAAAGGCAACAAGAGGAGCAAAAGGAGCTGAAGAAGCTAGAAATCATGGTTGCTACCATGGCGGAAGCCGTTAACCTTATGGCCTCCCACTTAAGCTTATGCAATCAAGGCACTCCCATTGACGAATATTTGAGTTGTTTGATCACTTTTTAGCTTAATATCTTTTCGAAAATCAACTCGAGCTTAGTTAGTATTTCGTTCAATTCTTATATATAACCATCAAGACATTAGTTCCTTAGAGCAAGACTTCTGAAGCAGGAGATGAAGCATGTGAGTACGCAACATCAAGGGGAGTTTTGGAGCCTTAATTCTTGTTGACTGTACTGCCTGTAATTAAGTTGATGCGCTAGAATGCACCATTTGTATGGATGGCTAAATACGAAGAAAGCTTTCTAACTTCGAGAGAAATATTAATCTCAATGCCAATATTCGTGATACCCAAACTTAATGAACTACTCGAAATTACTACAATATATTATCGAAGGGCTTAGAATGCACGCTGATGCAACATCATGATGTAGTGGCAGACCCCCTGAGCAAGACATCTCTGAGTGTTGCTTAGATGCTGATTAAGGAGAAAGAATTGTTAAGTGAGTTTAGAGTCTTAAGTTGAATGTTGAGAGTATGGTTGGAGGTGTAGGATTGAATCAATTGTAGCTTTAAAATATGGTAAGCCTGAGATACGGAAAGTGCAGCAAGATAATAAGGAATTACAAGGATATTGAAGTCTGTTGATCAAGAAAATCAAGAAGAGATTGAGGGAGACAGAAAAGAAATTTGAAGGAATAAGGAGAGGATTTCTCGCCGAATATCGAAAGTTGAAGCGTAAACTATTGTTTAAAGTTCTCAATAGAGGATGTTCGGTTCATCTTGGAATTACTAAGAGATATCATGATTCAAAGAAGATATTTTGGATGGCCGAAATAAAAAAAAATACGAGACGGTGCTTGGGACTAAGTGTTTTACATGTTGGAAGGTGAAGATAGGGTATCGGATACTGTGCATCAAGAAGGTAGTGAGGTTAAACAGAATTGCTAATCACCTCTATATTGATATAAACCTGGAAAAATCAAGCGTTTTAGGTCCCAAAAGGGTAAACGAGACGACGGAGAGAAGATCAAGCAAACTCGAGCTAAGATTTTGATTGAGCAAAACCAATAGAAAGGTTATTTGGATAAAAGAGGAGAACACCTAGAGGATTTGAAGAAGGAAATTACGCATTATTGAAGGTTACTTCAACAAACTGAAATCGGATGAGCAATTAAAAAGTAAGGAGTTGAACCCGATGTATATTGGGTCGTTCAAGGTGTTGAGACGTATTGATGGCCAGTGGCATATCAAATAGTTTTACCGTAGTATTTTTTGAACCTGTATGATGTATTCCACATTCCATAGTTTCAGAAGTACACATCTGATGTCAATCGCGTTTTAGAATCTGAACCAGTACAAATGAGAGAGAATCTAACGCTTCAAGTAACTCCGGTTAGAATTGACAATACCAGTGTTAAGCGGCTATGCAGAAAAAGAGTTTCGTTAATAAAGGTTGCTTGAAGTCGAGCTGGAATTGAGGAACACGCCTAAGAACTTATGTCAGAAATGAGAGAAGACTGCCCTCACCTATTTTTTGGATAACTGAATCTGAATTTTGGGGACAAAATTCTTAATTAGGTGGGTAGGATGTACAATCCGGTAAATTAATAAATAATTGACTAATAAATTAATTATGAACCAAAGAAATTAAAAAATTAAATTTTATAATTTAAAGATGTAAAAATATTTAGAATAGGATTTAAAACGCAAATTTTAAAGGTTTTGACCCAAAATTAGGCCAACGAGCTAAATCAGTTGGACAGGGCCCATATTGAGCTCAAGGCCCAACCTATATAACCACCCATCATCCCCCCTCCCTTCAGCCACTTAAACCCCTCATTCTTGGTTCCATGCTAAAATGGAGATGGGGAACATAACCTAAACAATTCACTATTCACTTTCCATTTCAATCTTCCATAACTTTCAATACAGAACTTTGATTGACGAGCCGTTAGTGGCTACTGATGCGTGAGCATCTTTCTTATCTTTTTCTAGTGAATTTGCATTTAAATTGTTGAGTTTAATCAAGAATTAATTATCTTTTATCTACTATGGATGCTACTTTGAGTCTCGTGCAATTCTGTTTATTTTAGGTAGCATTCAGCTGGATTTAATGGAGTTTCTGCAGAAAAAGAGAAGAAGGCGAGTGATGACCAGCGAGGAGCGACGCGTGCGCGTACCTGACGCGTGCGCGTGATTTGGAGATTTGCATAGCGACGCGTGCGTGTACCTAACGCGTACGCGTGACTGACGCGTACGTGTGACATGCGCCACGTGCAGAAAACACAAAAGACGCTGGGGGCAATTTCTGGGCTCCATTTTGGCACTCAAGTAAGGTGCAGTTCTCTGCCAAGTTAGGCGTGGATCCAGTGAAGCCAAGTGGTCCCCACGTTAGAAGGCGCGGATTATTTAATTAATTCTGATTTAAATTTAAATTTTAAAATAGGAAAAGATATTATTTTAATTTTAGAAATTAGATTTTAAATTAATTAGGATTATATATAAAAGATAATGGGATTCTATTCCAATTTACATTCCGTACTTTACAGTTCACCTGAATCCTAGTTTTTCTCTCTAAACCATATGCAACTAAATCTCCACTGTTAAGGTTAGGAGCTCTGTCTATTGTATGGATTGATACTATTATTTTTCTATTTTAATTCATGTATTGATTTATATTTAAAGAATTATTTTTATTCTTTATCTTATGAATTTGGGTGGAACGGAAGTATGACCCTCTTTCTAATTGAGTTCTTGTATAACTTGGAAAAGCTCTTTACTTGAACAATAGCTTGAAAATAATTTCTCCTAAATTCTAATTATCTGGACTTAACGGGATACATGACATATAATCCTCTTATATTTGGATAATTAGGATTTTTGTGGCATAATAACTAGAATTAAACTTCACCCCCTAATTGGAATTAATTGACCAAGGAATTGGCGATTGATGAAAGTTAGAGGAGACTAGAAAGGTCTAAGGAATTAGGGTCTAGTCACATATAGTTGCCATGAATTAAATCTTGCATGATTAAAGTAAATTAATAAGAAAAGTCAATCCGGAAAATAGATAACTCTGAAGCCTTAACTGCCTTCTTCATATTGTTTTTCCCAACTTATTTACTTGCATGTCTTCTGAAATTCTGAATTTATTGTTTATGTTTTTGAATCTTCAAAACCATTTTCTATTTGTCTGACTAAACTAATCACTCAATTATTGTTGCTTGATCCATCAATCCTTGTGGGATCGACCCTCACTCACTTGACGTATTACTTGGTACGACCCGTGCACTTACCGGCTAGTTTGTGTGTTATAAATTCTGGACCAAGTTTTTCGCGCCGTTGCCGGGGATCGATAGTGATTAACAACTATCAGTTGTTTGATTACTTAGATTAGGCGTTTTAGTTTTAATTTTATTTAAATTTTGCTTTAGTATTTTCGAAAAATAGCTCTAATATTTTTCTTAATTTCTGAAATTAAGTTTAGTGTTCCCTAATTAGTCTTATTTTAATTTTTCTTATTTAATATTTGCCTAATAATTTCAAAATTTTTAGTCTTAATCTTAATAGTAATTTTCGAATTTTAGTGTTTTTTTATTCAATATTTTTATCTCTTTATTCAGGTTACCTCATTGGGAATTCTCTACACTCTGACGTAGAGAGTTCTATCTTTTCTTGTCTTCTATTTGTTTATGCGCAGGAACAGAGACAAAGAACATCTCTTAGACTTTGATCCTGAACCTGAAAGAACTTTCAGACGGCGTTTGCAACAACTAAGACTTTACAAGGCTGCAGAATCCACTATGGATCCTAACAATGCTGCTAATGCCAATGTGGCAAATCCGAATGAGAATGAGCAACAAAGGAGAGTAGATGACTCTTACTCTGCTCATACTACAGATCTTTATGGAAAAAGCATTGTGGTGCCTCCTATAGCTG
This sequence comes from Arachis stenosperma, assembly GCF_014773155.1. Classification (NCBI taxonomy): domain Eukaryota; kingdom Viridiplantae; phylum Streptophyta; class Magnoliopsida; order Fabales; family Fabaceae; genus Arachis; species Arachis stenosperma. The sequence goes on from NC_080386.1 coordinate 42,104,712, forward strand.
CGAACAACTTTGAGTTGAAGCCACAATTGGTCACCTTGGTGCAACAAAACTGCCAGTATCATGGTCTTCCCTATGAAGACCTAAATCAATTTATTTCTAATTTTCTGCAGATTTGTGATACTGTGAAGACAAATGGAGTGAACCCAAAGGTGTACAAACTCATGCTTTTCCCGTTTGCTTTGAAGGATGGAGCAAAGCTATGGCTAGACTCCCAATCCAAGGAGAGTTTGGATACTTGAGACAAGGTTGTCACGGAGTTTCTTACCAAATTTTTCCCACCTAAGAAGCTGACTAAGTTTAGGGTGGAGGTTCAGACCTTCAGGCAGAAGGATGGTGAAACTCTTTATGAAACTTGGGAGAGATACCAGCTACTGACTAGGCAATGTCCTCCGGACATGTTATCCAAATGGACCCAACTAGATATCTTTTATGAAGGTTTGGGTGAATTGTCCAAGATGTGCTTAGATAATTCTGCTGGTGGTTCACTACACAAGAAGAAGACATCAGAGGAGACTATTGAGCTTATTGAATTGGTTGCTAGCAACCAATATTTATACTCGTCTAACAGGAATCCTGTGAACTCTGAGGCTCCTCAGAAGAAGGGTGTTATGGAAGTAGAAACTCTAAAGACTATTCTTGCTCAGAACAAGCTTATGCCTCAGCAAATAAGTCTACTTGCTCAACACATGGGTGGCATGCAAGTCTCAGCTATCAACACCCAAAATCCACCTCAAGAGGTCTCTTATGACATGATAGGAAATTTTGTGCAAAATGATAATTATGATTATGCTCAATCCTCTTCTGAACAGGTCAATTACATGGGGAGTAGTCCTAGAAATCCCAATAATGATCCATATTCTAAGACATACAATCCGGGGTGGAGAAATCACCCAAATTTTGGGTGGAGAGACCAACCTCAGAGACCTCAGAATTTCAACAATAATTCTGAGGGCGGCTTCTAACAGAAGAATCACAATAACCGCCAATTTCAGTCTCATCAACAATAACCACTTTCGTAGGCAAATTCTAAATCCCAAGAAAATTCTAATTGGGAGATGATGAAGAGTTTTATGCAGGAAACCAGAGCCTCCATTAGAAACTTGGAGGTGCAAAAGGGCCAACTGAGCAAGCAAATACCTGAGAGGTCTGCAAGTACATTTTCAGGTGATACAATGGTAAACCCAAGAGAAGATTGCAAGGTTATTCAATTGAGAAGTGGTAAAGTAGCTGGCTTTGAGACCAAGGTCAATGAAGAGTTAGTTGAAAAAGAAGCTCCAGATGAGAAGAAGGAAGAAGTGGAGCATGCCACTCCTAAGCGTGCAGACAACCCATTCCCTGATTCTCTTAGCACTTATCCCACATTACCAAAGGCTCCTGAATACAAGCCAAAAATGCCATATCCTCAGAGGCTTCAGAAGGCTTCCAAAGAAAAGCAGTTTTCTAAATTTTTAGATGTCTTCAAGAAGCTACAGATCAACATTCCTTTTGCAGAGGCTCTTGAGCAAAGGCCTCTCTATGCTAAATTTATGAGAGAATTGTTGACCCACAAGAGGAATGGGAAGGAATAAGAAATAGTGGTGTTAACCAAGGAATGTAGTGCCATTATTCAACACAACCTTCTTGAGAAGATGCCAGATACAGGGAGCTTTGTAATTCCTTGCACGATTGGAGATGTCACCATTCAGAGAGCTTTGTGTGATCTTAGAGCTAGCATCAATCTGATGCCACTTTCAGTGATGAAAAAGCTTCAAATTGAGGAGATAAAACCCACTCATATTTCTCTTCAACTTGCTGATCTTTCTATTAAATTACCTGTGGGTGTTGTTGAGGATTTACTTGTTAAAGTAGGACCATTTATTTTTCCTGTTGATTTTGTTATATTAGACATGGAAGAGGAGGTAAAATCATCTATTATACTTGGTAGACCCTTTTTAGCTATAGGTAGAGCTCTGATTGATGTGCGAAAGGGTGAATTAACCCTGAGGGTCAATGAAGAACAGGTGGTCCTCAATGTTTTTGAAGATCTCAAGCACCCAAATGATTCTGAAGGGTGTATGAAAATAGATGTTATTGAACCACTTGTTCAAGAGGTACTGAAAGCTGAGGTACTTGATGACATTCTGGATCCTATTTCTGAGTATAAATTAGTGGAAGTTGATGATTCACCACCCCACAAGGCTATGGTTCACATGCCTAAAGCAGAGGAGGAAGCCCCTGATGCGTGAGCATCTTTCTTATCTTTTCCTAGTGAATTTGCATCTAATTTGTTGAGTTTAATAAATAATTAATTATCTTTTAGCCAATATGGATGCTACTTTGAGTCTTTTGCAATTTTGTTTATTTTAGGTAGCATTCAGCTGGATTTGATGGAGTTTCTGCAGCACAAGAATCAAAGGAGATGGCAGCGAGGAGCGACACGTATGCGTGACTGACGCGTACGCGTGATTTGGAGCTTTCCATGGCGACGCGTACGCGTGATTTGAAGAATTGCACAGCAACGCGTGTGCGTGACCGACGCGTCTGCGTGACTTACGAAAAAGACCATCGACGCGTACGCATGACTGACGCGTATGCGTGACATGCGCCACGTGCAAAAAATGCTGGGGGTGATTTCTGGGCCCGATTTTAGCACCCAAGTTAGGTGCGGATCCAGTGAGGCCAAGTGGTCCCTATGTTACAAGACGCGGAGTAGTTAGTTAATTCTGATTTAAATTCAAATTTGATTTTAAAATAGGAAAAGATATTATTTAATTTTAGAAATTAAATTTTAAATTAATTAGGATTAGTTATAAAAAGGGATTCCATTAGGGGGATTCCATGAGAGAATTCTATACAAATTTACATTCCACATTCCATGAGCAACTAAACCTCCACTGTTAAGGTCAGGAGCTCTGTCTATTTGTATGGATTGATTTTATTGCTTTTTTCTATTTTAATTCATGTATGGATTTATAATTAAGAATTGTTTTTGCTCTTTATCTTATGAATTTGGGTGAAACGGAAGTATGACTCTCTTTCTATTTGAGTTCTTGTAAAACTTGGAAAAGCTCTTTACTTGAACAACAGCTTGAAAATAATTTCTCCTAAATTTTAATTATTTGGATTTATCAGGATACGTGACATATAATCCTCTTATTTTTGGGTAGTTAGAATTTTTGTGGCATATAAACTGAAATTTGAACTTCACCCTCTAATTGGAATTAATTGACCAAGGAATTGGCAGTTGATGAATTTTATAGGAGACTAGGAAGGTCTAAGGAATTAGGGTCTAGTCATAAATAGTTTGCCATAAATTAAATCCTACATGATTAAAATAGTTAGTAAGAAAAGTTAATCCGGAAAAATAGATAACTCAAAAGCCTTAACTGTTTCTCCAATATTTTATTTTCAACTTATTTACTTGCGTGCCTGCCTTCTGATATTTTCAAATTTAAACCTTTTGAATATCTCAAAACCCTTTTTTACTTGCCTAACAAAGCCAATCAATCAATCATTGTTGCTTGATTCATCAATCCTCGTGGGATCGACCCTTACTCATGTAAGGTATTACTTGGTACGACCCGGTGCACTTGCCGGTTAGTTTGTGGGTTATAAAATACCACATCAAGTTTTTGGCGCCATTGCCGGGGATTGATAGTGATTAACAACTATTAGTTGTTTGATTGCTTAGATTAGGCATTTTAGTTTTAATTTTATTTAACTTTTTGTTTTAGTACTATTTTTGAAAAAAAAATTTTGATTTATTTTATTTAAAATTTTTTTCCTCTTAATTTTTGAAATTAAGTTTGGTGTCCCCGTAGTAATTTTTCTTTAAAAAAATATTTTTTTAAAAAAAAATCCTAGTATCTTTCTTTGTTTAATTTTTGAATTTATAGTTCGCTTCTTTTTATTTATTTTCGAATTTTTATTTATTTTTATTATTCTTCATTTTATTCCTTTTCAAAAAAAAAATCAAAAAATTTTTTAAATAAATAAATAGCACCATAGATTAAGGTGTGGAGCTCTGCTGTATGGTGGACGAAATTGTGATTCCTTTGTTATTCCATTTTGCAAAATTCATTGCTTTTCATTCCCTGGCAGTGGCGCCAAAAATAGGATGCCAATACCATGGTTTTTATATAATTTTTCACAACTTCGCACAGCTAACCAGCAAGTGCACTGGGTCATCCAAGTAATACCTTACGTGAGTAAGGGTCGATCCCACGGAGATTGTTGGTATGAAGCAAGCTATGGTCACCTTGTAAATCTCAGTTAGGCAGATTAAATTGGTTTATGGATTTCGAAAATTAATAATAAATAGAAAATAAAAAGGGATAGAAATACTTATGTAAATCAATAATGGGAATTTCAGATAGGTGTATGGAGATGCTGTGTTCCTCTTGAAACTCTACTTCACTACTCACTCTTCCTTCAATCCTTCTTACTCCTTTCCATGGCAAGCTGTATGTAGGGCATCACCATCATCAATGGCTACTTTCAATCCTCTCGGGAAAATGGTCCTATGCGCTGTCACTGCACGGCTAATCGTCTGGAGGCATCACCCTTGTTGATAGCTACATCCCATCCTCTCAGTGAAAATGGTCCAAATGCTCTGTCACAGCACGGCTAATCATCTGTCGGTTCTCAATCAGGTTGGAGTAGAATCCATTGATTCTTTTGCGTTTGTCACTAACGCCCAGCCTTCAGGAGTTTAAAGCTCGTCACAGTCATTCAATACCGGAATCCTACTCGGAATACCACAGACAAGGTTAGACCTTCCGGATTCCCAGGATCCTACTCGGAATACCACAGACAAGGTTAGACTTTCCGGATCCTCATGAATGCCGCCATCTATCTAGCTTATACCACGAAGATTCTGTTGGGGAATCTAAGAGATATGCGCCCGGCCTAAGGTAGAACGGAAGTGGTTGTCAGTCACGCGCGTTCATGGGTGAGAATGATGATGAGTGTCACGGATCATCACATTCATCAAAGTGTTGTGCAACGTATATCTTGGAATAAGAATAAGAGAGAATTGAATGAAAAGTAATAATAATTGTATTGAAACTTGAGGTACAGCAGAGCTCCACACCCTTAATCTATGGTGTGCAGAAACTCCACTGTTGCAAATACATAAGTGAAAGGTTCAGGCATGGCCGAATGGCCAGCCCCCTGAGTGATCAAGAGACCGAATAATCAAAGGCTAAATAGTCAAGAGATTAAACTGTCAAAAGATGTCTAATACAATAGTTAAATGTCCTATTTATACTAGACTAGCTACTAGGGTTTACATGAGTAAGTAATTGATGCATAAATCCACTTCCGGGGCCCACTTGGTGTATGCTTGGGCTGAGCTTGATCTATCCATGAGCTGAGGCTTTTCTTGGAGTTGAACTCCAAGTTATAACGTGTTTTGGGCGTTCAACGCCGGATCATGATGTTTTTCTGGCGTTTAACTCCAGACAGCAGCATGTACTTGGCGTTCAACGCCAAGTTACGTCGTCAATTTCCGAATAAAGTATGGACTATTATATATTGCTGGAAAGCTATGGATGTCTACTTTCCAACGCCGTTGAGAGCTTGCCATTTAAAGTTCTGTAGCTCCAGAAAATCCATTTTGAGTGCAGGGAGGTCAGATTCCAATAGCATCAGCAGTCCTTTTGTCAGCCTTTTTCAGAGTTTTGCTCAAGTCCCTCAATTTCAGCCAGAAATTACCTGAAATCACAGAAAAACACACAAACTCATAATAAAGTCCAGAAATATGAATTTAACATAAAAACTAATGAAAACATCCCTAAAAGTAGCTTAAACTTACTAAAAACTACCTAAAAACAATGCCAAAAAGCGTATAAATTATCCGCTCATCACTGTACCTCGAGTATCAATGCAATTACTATTGTTCTTCTATTTAATTCAGCTTATTCTTGTTCTAAGATATTTATTTGCACCCAAGAACATGATGAATGTGATGATTATGTGACGCTCATCATCATTCTCACTTATGAATGCATGCCTGACAACCACCTCCGTTCTACAAGCAACAAGCTTGAATGTTTATCTCTTGGATTCCTTAATCAGAATCTTTGTGGTATAAGCTAGAATTGATGGCGGCCTTCAAGAGAATTCGGAAGGTCTAAACCTTGTCTGTGGTATTCTGAGTAGGATTCAAGGATTGAATGACTGTGACGAGCTTCAAACTCGCGATTGTGGGGCATTAGTGACAGACGCAAAAGAATCACTGGATTCTATTCTGACATGATCGAGAACCGACAGCTGAATAGCCGTGCTCTGACAGAGCGCGTTGAACATTTTCACTGAGAGGACAGGACTGTAGCCATTGACAACGGTGATGCCCAACATACAGCTTGCCATGGAAAGGAGTAAGAAGGATTGGATGAAGACAGTAGGAAAGCAGAGAGACGGAAGGGACAACGCATCTCCATACACTTATCTGAAATTCTCACCAATGAATTGCATAAGTATCACTATCTTTATTTTATGTTTTATTTATCTTTTAATGATCAATCATCCATAACCATTTGAATCTGCCTGACTGAGATTTACAAGATGACCATAGCTTGCTTCATACCAACAATCTCCGTGGGATCGACCCTTACTCGCGTAAGGTTTATTACTTGGACGACCCAGTGCACTTGCTGGTTAATTGTGCGAAGTTGTGATAAAGAGTTGAGATTGCAATTGAGCGTACCATGTTGATGGCGCCATTGATGATCACAATTTCGTGCACCAAGTTTTTGGCGCCGTTGCTGGGGATTGTTTGAAGGTGATGTTTTCATCATCACCAAAGCTGATTGATTCTCATCAATTTAGCTCTTGAATGGAATGTCCTGCTGAAGCTTGGCTAGCCATGTCTAATTCCTTTAGACTAAAGCTTTAGACTAACATTGCATGATTCCTGGAATTCTTATTAAAAATTTTGAATCTCTTTATTTTCTTTTCCATATAATTTTTGAAAAATCCAAAAAATTATAAAATCTTAAAATCAAAAATATTTTTATGTCTCTTGTTTGAGTCTAGTGTCTAATTTTAAGTTTGGTGTCAATTGCATATTTCTGTTCTTCTTGCATTTTTCGAATTCATTCATATGTCTTCATTAATCTTCAAGTTGTTCTTGATGATTTCCTTGCTTTGATCTTTAAATTCTCTTGTCTTGAGTGTTTTGTTGTTTCTCATATGCATTCTCAATTTGTTAGTGTCAGTAGTATACAAACTTCTAAGTTTGGTGTCTTGCATGCATTGTTTATTTGATTTTAGTTGCATTTTGATTATTCCTCATTATTAAAAATCTAAAAAATTTTTAAATTTGTGTCTTTTCAAGTCAATAATATAGAGAATTGAAGATTCAGAACATACAGTAGAGGAATTACATAGAAAAAAAGCTGGACGTTCAAAACACCCAGTGAGGAAGGAAAACTGGCATTTAAACGCCAGCCAGGGTGCCTGGCTGGGCGTTTAACGCCCAAAAGGGGTGAGTTTTGGGCGTTAAACGCCAGAATGGATACCATTCTGGGCGCTTAACGCCAGGATGGCACAAGAGGGAAGATTCTGTTTTTAATTCAAATTTTTTTCAAGTTTTCAAAATTTTTCAAAATCAAATCTTTTTCAAATCATATCTTTTCAATCATATATTTTCAAAATCAATTTCTTTCATTTTCAAAAATACTTGCTAACAATTAATGATTTGATTCAACATTTCAATTATGTTGCCTTTTCTGTTGAGAAAGGTTTAATATCTGAATCATATCTTTTAAATTTCTTGTTAGCCAAGTCATTAATTTTCAAAATCAAATATTTTTAAATTGTTTTTCAAATCATATCTTCTCAATCATATCTTTTTAAAACTATATCTTTTCAATCATATCTTTTTATCACAATTTTTTTAAATAGTTTTCAATCATATCTTTTTTATTTCTAATTTCAAAGTCTTTTTCAAAAATCACTTTATTTCTTTCCCAATCATATTTTTCGAAAATCATTCTTCAATTTTTCAAAATGTTTTTTTTTAAAATCTTTTTAATTTATTTTTGAAAATTTCTTCCCCTCTTCTCATATCCTTCTATTTATGGACTAACACTCCTCCTCAATAGACAATTCGAATTCTATCTTTCTAGATAAGTTCGAATTCTTCTTCTACCCTCTCCTTCTTCTTTTTCTTTGACACCTCAAGGAATCTCTATACTGTGACATAGAGGATTCCATATTTTCTTGTTCTCTTCTCTTTCATATGAGCAGGAGCAAAGACAAAAGCATTCTTGTTGAGGCTGACCCTGAAGCGAAAGCTAAGAGAAGCTAAAGCACTACTCTCTGAAGAGGACCTAACAGAAATCTTCAAACAAGAAAAAGACATGGCAGCCAAAAACAACAACAATGCCAACAATGCACGAAAAGTGCTGGGTGACTTTACTGCACCTATTCCCGACTTCTATGGGAGAAGCATCTCTATCCCTGCCATTGGAGCAAACAACTTTGAGCTTAAGCCTCAATTAGTTTCTCTAATGCAACAGAACTACAAGTTTCATGGACTTCCATTGGAAGATCCTCATAAGTTTTTAGCTGAATTCTTGCAAATCTGTGACACTATCAAGACCAATGGGGTTGACCCTGAGGTCTACAGACTTATGCTATTCCCTTTTGCTGTAAGAGACAGAGCTAGGATATGGTTGGACTCACAACCTAAAGAAAGCCTGAACTCTTGGGAAAAGCTAGTCAATGCCTTCTTGGCAAAGTTCTTTCCACCTCAAAAATTGAGTAAGCTTAGAGTGGAAGTCCAAACCTTCAGATAGAAGGAAGGTGAATCCCCCTATGAAGCTTGGGAAAGATACAAACAATTGATCAGAAAGTGTCCTTCTGACATACTTTCTGAATGAAGCATCATAGGTATCTTCTATGATGGTCTGTCTGAACTGTCCAAGATGTCATTGGACAGCTCTGCTGGAGGATCTCTTCATCTGAAGAAGACGCCTGCAGAAGCTCAAGAACTCATTGAAATGGTTGCAAATAACCAATTCATGTACACTTCTGAAAGGAATCCTGTGAACAATGGGACGAATCAGAAGAAAGGAGTTCTTGAGATTGATACTCTGAATACCATATTGGCTCAGAACAAAATATTGACTCAGCAAGTCAATATGATTTCTCAAAGTCTGTCTGGAATGCAAGCTGCACCAGGCAGTACTAAGGACGCTTCATCTGAAGAAGAAGCTTATGATCCTGAGAACCCTTCAATGGAAGAGGTGAATTACATGGGAGAACCCTATGGAAACACCTATAATCCTTCATGGAGAAATCATCCAAATCTCTCATGGAAGGATCAATAGAGACCTCAACAAGGTTTCAACAACAATAATGGTGGAAGAAACAGGTTTAGCAATGGTAAGCCTTTTCCATCATCTTCTCAGCAACAGACAGAGAATTCTAAGCAGAGCCACTCTGACGTAGCAACCATGGTCTCTGATCTAATCAAAACCACCCAAAGTTTCATGACTGAATCAAGGTCCTCCATTAGGAATTTGGAGGCACAAGTGGGACAGCTGAGCAAGAAAATTACTGAACTCCCTCCTAGTACTCTTCCAAAGCAATACAGAAGAGAATCCAAAAGGAGAGTGCAAGGTCATAAACATGGCCAAATTTGGAGAGGAGGAAGAGGCAGTGATCGCCACTGAGGAGGACCTCAATGGACGTCCACTGGCCTCCAATAAGTTCCCTAATGAGGAACCATGGGAATCCGAGGCTCCCACTGAGACCATAGAGATTCCATTGGATTTACTTCTGCCATTCATGAGCTCTGATGAGTATTCTTCCTCTGAAGAGGACGAATATGTCACTGAAGAGTAAGTTGCTAAGTACCTTGGAGCAACCATGAAGCTAAATGACAAGTTATTTGGTAATGAGACTTGGGAGGATGAACCCCCTTTGCTCACCAAAGAACTAGATAACTTGACTAGGCAGAGATTACCTCAAAAGAGACAGGACCCTGGGAAGTTCTCAATACCTTGTACCATAGGCACCATGACCTTTGAGAAGGCTCTGTGTGACCTAGGGTCAAGCATAAACCTCATGCATCTCTCTTTAATGGAGAAGCTAGGGATCTTTGAGGTACAAGCTACAAGAATCTCACTAGAGATGGCAGACAATTCAAGAAAACAAGCTTATGGACTTGTAGAGGATGTTCTGGTAAAGGTTGAAGACCATTACATCCCTGCTGATTTCATAGTCCTAAAGACTGGAAAGTGCATGGATGAATCCATCATCCTTGGCAGACCCTTCCTAGCCACAGCAAAGGCTGTGATTGATATTGACAGAGGAGAATTGATCATTCAAGTAAATGAAGAATCCCTTGTGTTTAAGGCTCAAGGATATCCCTCTGTAACCATGGAGAGGAAGCATGAAGAGCTTCTCTCAAAACAGAGTCAAGTAGAGCCCCCACAGTCAAACTCTAAGTTTGGTGTTGGGAGGCCACAACCAACTTCTAAGTTTGGTGTTGAACCCCCACATTCAAACTCTAAGTTTGGTGTTGGGAGGTTCCAACATTGCTCTGAACATCTGTGAGGCTCCATGAGAGCCCACTGTCAAGCTACTGACATTAAAGAAGCGCTTGTTGGGAGGCAACCCAATGTTATATTTATCTATTTTCCTTTGTTATTTTATGTTTTCTATAGGTTGATGATCATGGGAAGTCACAAAATCAATTGAAAAAGTAAAAACAGAATGAAAAATAGAAAGAAAAACAGCACACCCTGGAGGAAAACCTTGCTGGCGTTTAAACGCCAGTAAGGGCAGCAAATGGGCGTTTAACGCCCAGTCTGGCACCATTCTGGGTGTTTAACGCCAGAAATGGGCACCAGCCCGGCGTTTAACGCTAGAATTGGCAGAAGGAGCATTTTTTGCTCGCCACTTGGCGCAGGGATGACTTATCCTTGACACCTCAGGATCTGTGGACCCCACAGGATCCCCACCTACCCCACCACTCTCTCTCTTCTTCACCCATTCACCAATCACCTTGGTGCGCGAAATTGTGATCACTACACAACTTTGCACAACTAACCAGCAAGTGAACTGGGTCGTCCAAATAATAAACCTTACGCGAGTAAGGGTCGATCCCACGGAGATTGTTGGTATGAAGCAAGCTATGGTCACCTTGTAAATCTTAGTCAGGCAGACTCAAATGGGTATAGATGATGAATAAAACATAAAGATAAAGATAGAGATACTTATGTATATCATTGGTGAGAGCTTCAGATAAGCGTATGAAGATGCTTTCCCTTCCGTCTCTCTGCTTTCCTACTGTCTTCATCCAATCCTTCTTACTCCTTTCCATGGCAAGCTTATGCAAGGGTTTCACCGTTGTCAATGGCTACCTCCCATCCTCTCAGTGGAAATGTTCAACGCACCCTGTCACGGCACGGCTATCCAGCTGTCGGTTCTCGGTCAGGCCGGAATAGAATCCAGTGATTCTTTTGCGTCTGTCACTAACGCCCCGCCTGCTAGGAGTTTGAAGCACGTCACAGTCATTCAATCATTGAATCCTACTCAGAATACCACAGACAAGGTTAGACCTTCCGGATTCTCTTGAATGCCGCCATCAGTTCTTGCCTATACCACGAAGACTCTGATCTCACGGAATGGCTGGCTCGTTTGTCAGGCGAGCACTCGGTTGTCAGGCGATCAACCATGCATCGTGCATCAGGAATCTAAGAGATAAACACTAGAGCCTTGGTTGCTTGTAGAACAAGAGTGGTTGTCAATCACTTTGTTCATAGGTGAGAATGATGATGAGTGTCACGGATCATCACATTCATCAAGTTGAAGAGCAAGTGATATCTTGGACAAAGAACAAGCGGAATTGAATAGAAGAACAATAGTAATTGCATTAATACTCGAGGTACAGCAGAGCTCCACACCTTAATCTATGGTGTGTAGAAACTCCACCGTTGAAAATACATAAGAACAAGGTCTAGGCATGGCCGTGAGACCAGCCTCCCAAAGAGGGTTCAATCATAAAAACATGATTAAAAGCTTCTCAGATTGAAAGATCTCTCAGTACAATAGTAAAAGGTCCTATATATAGAGAACTAGTAGCCTAGGGTGTACAGAGATGAGTAAATGACATAAAAATCCACTTCCGGGCCCACTTGGTGTGTGCTTGGGCTGAGCAATGAAGCATTTTCGTGTAGAGACTCTTCTTGGAGTTAAACGCCAGCTTTTATGCCAGTTTGGGCGTTTAACTCCCATTTTGGTGCCAGTTCCGGCGTTTAACGCTGGGAATTCTGAGGGTGACTTTGAATGCCGGTTTGGGCCATCAAATCTTGGGCAAAGTATGAACTATCATATATTGCTGGAAAGCCCAGGATGTCTACTTTCCAACGCCGTTGAGAGCGCGCCAATTGGGCTTCTGTAGCTCCAGAAAATCCACTTCGAGTGCAGGGAGGTCAGAATCCAACAGCATCTGCAGTCCTATTCAGTCTCTGAATCAGATTTTTGCTCAGGTCCCTCAATTTCTGCCAGAAAATACCTGAAATCACAGAAAAACACACAAACTCATAGTAAAGTCCAGAAAAGTGAATTTTAACTAAAAACTAATAAAAATATACTAAAAACTCAACTAAATATACTAAAAGCATACTAAAAACAATGCCAAAAAGCGTACAAATTATCCGCTCATCACAACACCAAACTTAAATTGTTGCTTGTCCCCAAGCAACTGAAAGTCAAATAAGATAAAAAGAAGAGAATATACTATAGACTCCAAATTATCAATGAAACTTAGCTCCAAATTAGATGAGCGGGACTAGTAGCTTTTTGCCTCCGAACAGTTTTGGCATCTCACTTTATCCTTTGAAATTCAGAATGATTGGCTTCTTTAGGAACCCAGAATCCAGATAGTGTTATTGATTCTCCTAGTTAAGTATGATGATTCTTGAACACAGCTACTTATTGAGTCTTGGCCGTGGCCCAAAGCACTCTGTCTTCCAGTATTACCACCGGATACATACATGCCACAGACACATAATTGGGTGAACCTTTTCAGATTGTGACTCAGCTTTGCTAGAGTCCCCAATTAGAGGTGTCCAGGGTTCTTAAGCACACTCTTTTTGCCTTGGATCACAACTTTATTTCTTTCTTTTTCTTTCTTTTTTTTTTCTTTCTTTTTTTTTCGTTTATTTTTTTTTTCACTGCTTTTTCTTGCTTCAAGAATCATTTTTATGATTTTTCAGATCCTCAGTAACATGTCTCCTTTTTCATCATTCTTTCAAGAGCCAACAATTTTAACATTCATGAACAACAAATTCAAAAGACATATGCACTGTTTAAGCATACATTCAGAAAACAAAAAGTATTGTCACCACATCAAACTAATTAAGCTAGTTTTAAAGATGAATTCGAAATCCTGTACTTCTTGTTCTTTTCTGATTAAAACATTTTTCATTTAAGAAAGGTGATGGATTCATAGGACATTCATAACTTTAAGGCATAGACACTAAGACACTAATGATCATAAGACACAAACATGGACAAACATAAAGCATAAATTTTCGAAAAACAAGAAAATAAAGAACAAGGAGATTAAAGAACGGGTCCACCTTAGTGATGGCGGCTTGTTCTTCCTCTTGAAGGTCTTATGGAGTGCTTGAGCTCCTCAATGTCTCTTCCTTGTCTTTGTTGCTCCTCTCTCATGATTCTTTGATCTTCTCTAATTTCATGGAGGAGAATGGAGTGTTCTTGGTGCTCCACCCTTAGTTGTCCCATGTTGGAACTCAACTCTCCTAGGGAGGTGTTAATTTGCTCCCAATAGTCTTGTGGAGGAAAGTGCATCTCTTGAGGCATCTCAGGGATCTCATGGTGAGAGGGGTCTCTTGTTTGCTCCATCCTTTTCTTAGTGATGGGCTTGTCCTCATCAATAAGGATGTGTCCTTCTATGTCAACTCCAACTGAATAACAGAGGTGACAATTGAGATGAGGAAAGGCTAACCTTGCTAAGGTAGAGGACTTGTCCGCCACCTTATAGAGTTCTTGGGCTATAACCTCATGAACTTCTACTTCTTCTCCAATCATGATGCTATGAATCATGATGGCCCGGTCTAGAGTAACTTCAGACCGGTTGCCAGTGGGAATGATTGAGTGTTGGATAAACTCTAACCATCCTCTAGCCACGGGCTTGAGGTCATGCCTTCTTAGTTGAACCGGCTTCCCTCTTGAATCTCTCTTCCATTGGGCGCCCTCTTCACAAATATCAGTGAGGACTTGGTCCAACCTTTGATCAAAGTTGACCCTTCTAGTGTAAGGATGTTCATCTCCTTGCATCATGGGCAAGTTGAATGCTAACCTTACGTTTTCCGAACTAAAATCCAAGTATTTCCCCCGAACCATAGTAAGCCAATTCTTTGGGTCCGAGTTCACACTTTGATCATGGTTCTTGGTGATCCATGCATTGGCATAGAACTCTTGAACCATCAAGATTCCGACTTGTTGAATGGGGTTGGTGAGAACTTCCCAACCTCTTCTTCGGATCTCATGTCGGATCTCCGGATATTTACTCTTTTTGAGTGAAAAAGGGACCTCGGGGATCACCTTCTTCAAGGCCACAACTTCATAGAAGTGGTCTTGATGCACCCTTGAGATGAATCTCTCCATCTCCCATGACTCGGAGGTGGAAGCTTTTGCCTTCCCTTTCCTCTTTCTAGAGGTTTCTCCGGCCTTGGATGCCATAAATGGTTATGGAAAAACAAAAAGTAATGCTTTAACAACACCAAACTTAAAAGGTTTGCTCGTCCTCGAGCAAAAGAAGAAAGAAGAGAGTAGAAGAAGAAGAAATGAGGAAGAAGGGAATGGCTTTGTGTTTCGGCCAAAAAGGGGAGAAGTGGTGTTTAGGTTTTGTGAAAATGAAGGGGTGAAGAAGGGTTTATATAGGAGAGGGGGTTCATGGTTCGGTCATGTATGGGTGGGTTTGGGAGGGAAAGTGGTTTGAATTTGAAAGGTGAGGTAGGTGGGGTTTTATGAAGGATGGATGTGAGTGGTGAAGAAAAAATGGGATTTGATAGGTGAAGGGTTTTTGGGGAAGAGGTATTGAGGTAATTGGTGAATGGGTGAAGAAGAGAGAGAGTGGTGGGGTTGGTGGGGATCCTGTGGGGTCCACAGATCCTGAGGTGTCAAGGAAAAGTCATCCCTGCACCAAATGGCATGCAAAATCACGTTTTGAGCCAATTCTGGCGTTAAACGCCGGGCTGGTGCCCATTTCTGGCGTTTAACGCCAGGTTCTTGCCCTTTCCTAGCGTTTAACGCCAGTCTGGTGCCCCTTTCTGTCGTTAAACGCCCAGAATGGTGCCAAACTGGGCGTTAAACGCCCACCTGCTAGCCTTACTGGCGTTTAAACGCCAGTAGGTTCTTCCTCCAGGGTGTGCTATTTTTCTTCCTGTTTTTCATTCTGTTTTTGCTTTTTCAATTGATTTTGTGACTTCTTATAATCATCAACCTACAAAAAACATAAAATAACAAAAGAAAGTAGATAAAATATAACATTGGGTTGCCTCCCAACAAGCGCTTCTTTAATGTCAGTAGCTTGACAGATGGCTCTCATGGAGCCTCACAGATACTCAGAGCAATGTTGGAACCTCCCAACACCAAACTTAGAGTTTGAATGTGGGGGTTCAACACCAAACTTAGAGTTTGGTTATGGCCTCCTAACACCAAACTTAGAGTTTGACTGTGGGGGCTCTGTTTGACTCTGATTTGAGAGAAGCTCTTCATGCTTCCTCTCCATGGTGATAGAGGGATGTCCTTGAGCCTTAAACACATAGGATTTATCATTCACTTGAATGATCAGTTCACCTCCATCAACATCAATCACAGCCTTTGCTGTGGCTAGGAAGGGTCTGCCAAGGATGATAGATTCATCCATGCACTTCCCAGTCTCTAGGATTATGAAATCAGCAGGGATGTAATGGTCTTCAATCTTCACCAAAACATCCTCTACAAGTCCATAAGCTTGTTTTCTTGAATTGTCTGCCATCTCTAATGAGATTCTTGCAGCTTGCACCTCAAAGATCCCTAGCTTCTCCATTACAGAGAGAGGCATGAGGTTTACACTTGACCCTAAGTCACACAGAGCCTTCTTGAAGGTCATGGTGCCTATGGTGCAAGGTATGGAAAACTTCCCAGGATCTTGTCTCTTTTGAGGTAATTTCTGCCTAGACAAGTCATCCAGTTCTTTGGTGAGCAAAGGGGGTTCATTCTCCCAGGTCTCATTTCCAAATAACTTGTCATTTAGCTTCATGATTGCTCCAAGGTATTTAGCAACTTGCTCTTCAGTGACATACTCATCCTCTTCAGAGGAAGAATACTCATCAGAGCTCATGAAAGGCAGAAGTAAGTCCAATGGAATCTCTATGGTCTCATTTTGAGCCTCAGATTCCCATGGTTCCTCATTAGGGAACTCATTGGAGGTCAGTGCACGCCCATTGAGGTCTTCCTCAGTGGCGTTCACTTCCTCTCCTTCCTCTCCAAATTCGGCCATGTTTATGGCCTTGCACTCTCCTTTTGGATTTTCTTCTGTATTGCTTGGAAGAGTACTAGGAGGGAGTTCAGTAACTTTCTTGCTCAGCTGTCCCACTTGTGCCTCCAAATTCCTAATGGAGGATCTTGTTTCAGTCATGAAACTTTGAGTGGTTTGATTAGATCAGAGATCATGGTTGCTAAGTCAGAGGGGTTCTGCTTAGAATCCTCTGTCTGTTGCTGAGAAGATGATGGAAAAGGCTTGCTATTGCTAAACCTGTTTCTTCCACCATTATTGTTGTTGAAACCTTGTTGAGGTCTCTCTTGATTCTTCCATGAGAAATTTGGGTGATTTCTCCATGAAGAATTATAGGTGTTTCCATAGGGTTCTCCTAGGTAATTCACCTCTTCCATTGAAGGGTTCTCAGGATCATAAGCTTCTTCTTCAGATGAAGCATCCTTAGTACTGCTTGGTGCATTTTGCATTCCAGACAGACTTTGAGAAATCAAATTGACTTGTTGAGTCAATATTTTATTCTGAGCCAATATGGCATTCAGAGTATCAATCTCAAGAACTCATTTCTTCTGACTTGTCCCATTGTTTACAGGATTTCTTTCAGAAGTGTACATGAATTGGTTATTTGCAACCATTTCAATTAGCTCTTGAGCCTCTGTAGGTGTCTTCTTCAGATGAAGAGATCCTCCAGCAGAGCTATCCAAAGACATCTTGGATAGTTCAGAGAGACCATCATAGAAAATACCTATGATGCTCCATTCAGAAAGCATGTCAGAAGGACATTTTCTGATCAATTGTTTGTATCTTTCCCAAGCTTCATACAGGGATTCTCCATCCTTCTGTCTGAAGGTTTGGACTTCCACTCTAAGCTTACTCAATTTTTGAGGTGGAAAGAACTTTGCCAAGAAGGCATTGACTAGCTTTTCCCAAGAGTCCAGGCTTTCTTTAGGTTGTGAGTCCAACCATGTCCTAGCTCTGTCTCTTACAGCAAAAGGGAATAGCATAAGTCTGTAGACCTCAGGGTCAACCCCATTAGTCTTGACAGTGTCACAGATTTGCAAGAATTCAGCTAAAAACTGATGAGGATCTTCCAATGGAAGTCCATGGAACTTGCAATTCTGTTGCATTAGAGAAACTAATTGAGGCTTAAGCTCAAAGTTGTTTGCTCCAATGGCAGGGATAGAGATGCATCTCCCATAGAAGTCGGGAGTAGGTGCAGTAAAGTCACCCAGCACCTTCCTTGCATTGTTGGCATTGTTGTTGTTTTCGGCTGCCATGGGTTCTTCTTCTTTGAAGAATTCGGTCAGGTCCTCAACAGAGAGTTGTGCCTTAGCTTCTCTTAGCTTTCGCTTCAAGGTCCTTTCAGGTTTAGGGTCAGCTTCAACAAGAATGCCTTTGTCTTTGCTCCTGCTCATATGAAAGAGAAGAGAACAAGAAAATATGGAATCCTCTATGTCACAGTATAGAGATTCCTTGAGGTGTCAGAGGAACAGAAAAATAGAAAGAAGAGGTAGAAGAATTCGAACTTAATTAGATAGAGTTTAAATTGTGCATTGAGAAGGAGTAGTACTCCATAAATAGAAGGATGTGGGAAGAGAGGAAGAAATTTTCGAAAATCAAGTGAAATATTTTGAAAACATTTCTGAAAAACTCTAATTGATTTTCGAAAATCAAGAGTAGAAAAGGAATCAAGTAATTTTTGAAAAAGATTTTTGAAGTTAGAAATTAAAAAGATATGATTAAAAACTGTTTTGAAAAAGATGTGATTAAAAAGATATGATAAAAAAATTATGCTTTTAAAAAGATATGATTGAAAAGATATGATTTGAAAACAATTTTAAAAAGATTTGATTTTAAAATTTAATGACTTGCCTAACAAGAAAAGATATGATTCAAACATTAAACCTCTCTCAACAGAAAAGGCAACATATTTAAAATGTTCAATCAAATCATTAATTGTTAGTAAGTATCTTTGAAAAAGGAAAGAAATTGATTTTGAAAACATTTGATTGAAAAGATATGATTTGAAAAAGATATGATTTTGAAAAACTTTGAAAACTTGAAAAAAATTGATTTTGAAAACAAAATCCTCCCCCTTGTGCCATCCTGGCGTTAAACGCCCAGAATGGTGCACATTCTGGCATTTAACGCCCAATGCACTACCTTTTTGGGCGTTAAACACCCAACCAGGTACCCTGGCTGGCGTTTAAACGCCAGTCTGTCCTTCTTCACTGGGCGTTTTGAACGCCCAGCTTTTTCTGTGTAATTCCTCTGCTGCATGTTCTGAATCTTCAGTTCCCTGTACTATTGACTTGAAAATAGAACCAAGATCAAATAAACAAGGCATGCAAGACACCAAACTTAAAATTAGACACTAGACTCAAACAAGAAACATAAAATATTTTTGGTTTTTATGATTTTTATAATTTTTTTTGTGCTTTTTTCGAAAATTATATGGAAATAGAAAATGAAGGTTTCAGAATTCTCAATTTGGATTCCAGGAATCATGCAATGTTAGTCTAAAGCTTTAGTCTAAAGGAATTAGACATAGCTAGCCAAGCTTCAGCAGGACATTGCATTCAATGAGCTAAATTGATGAGGATCAATCAGCTTTGGTGATGATAAGAACATCACCTTGAAACACTAGAATTCATTTTTAAGAACTCTGAAGAAAAATACCTAATCTAAGCAACAAGATGAACCGTCAGTTGTCTATACACGAAACAATCCCCGGCAACGGCGCCAAAAACTTGGTGCGCGAAATTGTGATCACTACACAACTTTGCACAACTAACCAGCAAGTGCACTGGGTCGTCCAAGTAATAAACCTTACGCGAGTAAGGGTCGATCCCACGGAGATTGTTGGTATGAAGCAAGCTATGGTCACCTTGTAAATCTTAGTCAGGCAGACTCAAATGGGTATAGATGATGAATAAAACATAAAGATAAAGATAGAGATACTTATGTATATCATTGGTGAGAGCTTCAGATAAGCGTATGAAGATGCTTTCCCTTCTGTCTCTCTGCTTTCCTACTGTCTTCATCCAATCCTTCTTACTCCTTTCCATGGCAAGCTTATGCAAGGGTTTCACCGTTGTCAATGGCTACCTCCCATCCTCTCAGTGGAAATGTTCAACGCACCCTGTCACGGCACGGCTATCCAGCTGTCGGTTCTCGGTCAGGCCGGAATAGAATCCAGTGATTCTTTTGCGTCTGTCACTAACGCCCCGCCTGCTAGGAGTTTGAAGCACGTCACAGTCATTCAATCATTGAATCCTACTCAGAATACCACAGACAAGGTTAGACCTTCCGGATTCTCTTGAATGCCGCCATCAGTTCTTGCCTATACCACGAAGACTCTGATCTCACGGAATGGCTGGCTCGTTTGTCAGGCGAGCACTCGGTTGTCAGGCGATCAACCATGCATCGTGCATCAGGAATCTAAGAGATAAACACTAGAGCCTTGGTTGCTTGTAGAACAAGAGTGGTTGTCAATCACTTTGTTCATAGGTGAAAATGATGATGAGTGTCACGGATCATCACATTCATCAAGTTGAAGAGCAAGTGATATCTTGGACAAAGAACAAGCGGAATTGAATAGAAGAACAATAGTAATTGCATTAATACTCAAGGTACAGTAGAGCTCCACACTTTAATTTATGGTGTGTAGAAACTCCACCGTTGAAAATACATAAGAACAAGGTCTAGGCATGGCCGTGAGACCAGCCTCCCAAAGAGGGTTCAATCATAAAAACATGATTAAAAGCTTCTCAGATTGAAAGATCTCTCAGTACAATAGTAAAAGGTCCTATATATAGAGAACTAGTAGCCTAGGGTGTACAGAGATGAGTAAATGACATAAAAATCCACTTCCGGGCCCACTTGGTGTGTGCTTGGGCTGAGCAATGAAGCATTTTCGTGTAGAGACTCTTCTTGGAGTTAAACGCCAGCTTTTATGCCAGTTTGGGCGTTTAACTCCCATTTTGGTGCCAGTTCCGGCGTTTAACGCTGGGAATTCTGAGGGTGAATTTGAACGCCGGTTTGGGCCATCAAATCTTGGGCAAAGTATGGACTATCATATATTGCTGAAAAGCCCAGGATGTCTACTTTCCAACGCCGTTGAGAGCGCGCCAATTGGGCTTCTGTAGCTCCAGAAAATCCACTTCGAGTGCAGGGAGGTCAGAATCCAACAGCATCTGCAGTCCTATTCAGTCTCTGAATCAGATTTTTGCTCAGGTCCCTCAATTTCAGCCAGAAAATACCTGAAATCACAGAAAAACACACAAACTCATAGTAAAGTCCAGAAAAGTGAATTTTAACTAAAAACTAATAAAAATATACTAAAAACTCAACTAAATATACTAAAAGCATACTAAAAACAATGCCAAAAAGCGTACAAATTATCCGCTCATCACACCTCAACACCTCTTCCCCCAAAAACCCCTCACCTATCCAATCCCACCATTCTCTTCACCACTCACATCCATCCTTCATAAAACCCCACCTACCTTACCATTCAAATTCAAACCACTTTCCCTCCCAAACCCACCCATACATGACCGAACCCTACCCCTCTCTCCACCCCTTTATAAACCCATCTTCACCACCTCATTTACACACAACCTAAACACTACTTCTCCCACTTGGCCGAACCACAAAGCCCCCTCCATCTCCTCTATTTCTTCTTCTTCTACTCTCTTCTTTCTTCTTTTGCTCGAGGACGGGCAAACCTTCTAAGTTTGGTGTGGTAAAAGCATTGCTTTTTGTTTTTCCGTAACCATTTATGACATCTAAGGCCGGAGAAACCTCTAGAAAGAGGAAAGGGAAGGCAAAAGCTTTCACCTCCGAGTCATGGGAGATGGAGAGATTCATCTCAAGGGTGCATCAAGACCACTTCTATGAAGTTGTGGCCATGAAGAAGGTGATCCCCGAGGTCCCTTTCAAACTCAAAAAGAGTGAATATCCGGAGATCTGACATGAGATCCGAAGAAGAGGTTGGGAAGTTCTTACCAACCTCATTCAACAAGTCGGAATCTTAATGGTTCAAGAGTTCTATGCCAATGCATGGATCACCAAGAACCATGATCAAAGTGTGAACCTAGACCCAAAGAATTGGCTTACAATGGTTCGGGAGAAATGCTTAGATTTTAGTCCGGAAAATGTAAGGTTGGCATTCAACTTGCCCATGATGCAAGGAGATGAACACCCTTACACTAGAAGGGTCAACTTTGATCAAAGGTTGGACCAAGTCCTCATAAACATTTGTGAAGAGGGCGCTCAATGGAAGAGAGATTCAAGAGGGAAGGCGGTTCAACTGAGAAGGCATGACCTCAAGCCCGTGGCTAGGGGATGGTTGGAGTTTATCCAACACTCAATCATTCCCACTAGCAACCGGTCCGAAGTTACTATAGACCGGGCTATCATGATTCATAGCATCATGATTGGAGAGGAAGTAGAAGTTCATGAGGTTATATCCCAAGAACTTTATAAGGTGGCGGACAAGTCCTCTACCTTGGCAAGGTTAGCCTTCCCTCATCTCATTTGTCATCTCTGTTATTCAGTTGGAGTTAACATAGAGGGAGACATCCTCATTGATGAGGACAAGCCCATCACTAAGAAAAGGATGGAGCAAACAAGAGATCCCACTCATCATGAAATCCCTGAGATGCCTCAAGGGATGCAATTTCCTCCACAAAACTATTGGGAGCAAATCAACACCTCCCTAGGAGAATTGAGTTCCAACATGGGACAACTAACGGGTGGAGCACAAAAAACATTCCATTCTCCTCCATGAAATTAGAGAAGATCAAAGAATCACGAGAGAGGAGCAACAAAGACAAGGAAGAGACATTGAAGAGCTCAAGCACTCCATAAGATCTTCAAGAGGAAGAACAAGCCGCCATCACTAAGGTGGACCCGTTCTTTAATCTCCTTGTTCTTTATTTTTTCTGTTTTTTGAATTTTCATGCTTATGTTTATCTATGTTTGTGTCTTATGATCATTAGTGTCTTAGTGTCTATGCCTTAAAGTTATGAATGTCCTATGAATCCATCACCTTTCTTAAATGAAAAATGTTCTTAATTAAAAAAGAGAAGAATTGCATGAATTTTGAATTTTATAACAGATTAATTATTTTGATGTGGTGGCAATACTTTGACTTCTGAATGTATGCTTAAACAGTGCATATGTCTTTTGAATTTGTTATTCATGAATGTTGGCTCTTGAAAGAATGATGAAAAAAGGAGACATGTTACTGAGGATCTGAAAAATCACAAAAATGATTCTTGAAGCAAGAAAAAGCAGTGAATACAAAAAAAAACGAAAAAAAAAGAAAAAAGAAAAAAATAAATAAAGTCATGATCCAAGGCAAAAAGAGTGTGCTTAAGAACCCTGGACACCTCTAATTGGGGACTCTAGCAAAGCTGAGTCACAATCTGAAAAGGTTCACCCAGTTATGTGTCTGTGGCATGTATATATCCAGTGGTAATACTGGAAGACAGAGTCCTTTGGGCCACGGCCAAGACTCATAAAGTAGCTGTGTTCAAGAATCATCGTATTTAACTAGGAGAGTCAATAACACTATCTGGATTCTGAGTTCCTATAGAAGCCAATCATTCTGAATTTCAAAGGATAGAGTGAGATGCCAAAACTGTTCAGAGGCAAAAAGCTAAAAGCCCCGCTCATCTAATTAATACTGATCTTCATAGATGTTTTTGGAATTCATTGCATATTCTCTTCTCTTTATCTTATTTGATTTTCAGTTGCTTGGGGACAAGCAACAATTTAAGTTTAGTGTTGTGATGAGCGGATAATTTATACGCTTTTTGGCATTGTTTTTAGTATGTTTTTAGTATATTTTAGTTAGTTTTTATTATATTTTTATTAGTTTTTAGTTAAAATTCACTTTTCTGGACTTTACTATGAGTTTGTGTGTTTTTCTATGATTTCAGGTATTTTCTGGCTGAAATTGAGGGACCTGAGCAAAAATCTGATTCAGAGGCTGAAAAGGACTGCAGATGCTGTTGGATTCTGACCTCCCTGCACTCGAAGTGAATTTTCTGGAGCTACAGAAGCCCAATTGGCGCGCTCTCAGTTGCGTTGGAAAGTAGACATCCTGGGCTTTCCAGCAATGTATAATAGTCCATACTTTCCTCGAGATTTGATGGCCCAAACAGGCGTTCCAAGTCAGCTCAAGAATTCTGGCGTAAAACGCCGGAACTGGCACAAGAATGGGAGTTAAACGCCCAAACTGGCACAAAAGCTGGCGTTTAACTCCAAGAAAAGTCTCTACACATGAAAGCTTCAATGCTCAGCCCAAGCACACACCAAGTGGGCCCGGAAGTGGATTTTTATGTCATTTACTCATCTTTGTAAACCCTAAGCTACTAGTTCTCTACAAATAGGACTTTTTACTATTGTATTCTTATCTTGGTAGCTATCTTGGAGAGTTTTATGCTATCTTAGATCACGTTTTGGGGGCTGGCCTCACGGCCATGCCTAGACCTTGTTCTTGTGTATTTTCGACGGTGGAGTTTCTACACACCATAGATTAAGGTGTGGAGCTCTACTGTACCTCGAGTATCAATGCAATTACTATTGTTCTTCTATTCAATTCAGCTTATTCTTGTTCTAAGATATTCATTTGCACCCAAGAACATGATGAATGTGATGATTATGTGACGCTCATCATAATTCTCACTTATGAACACGTGCATGACAACCATCTCCGTTCTACAAGCAACAAGGCTTGAATGTTTATCTCTTGGATTCCTTAATCAGAATTTTTGTGGTATAAGCTAGAATTGATGGCGGCATTCAAGAGAATCCGAAAGGTCTAAACCTTGTTTGTGGTATTCTGAGTAGGATTCAAGGATTGAATGACTGTGACGAGCTTCAAACTCGCGATTGTGGGGCGTTAGTGACAGACGCAAAAGAATCACTGGATTCTATTCCGATATGATCAAGAACCGACAGCTGAATAGCCGTGCTGTGACAGAGCACGTTGAACATTTTCACTGAGAGGACGGGACTGTAGCCATTGACAACGGTGATGCCCAACATACAGCTTGCCATGGAAAGGAGTAAGAAGGATTGGATGAAGACAGTAGGAAAGCAGAGAGACGAAAGGGACAAAGCATCTCCATACACTTATCTGAAATTCTCACCAATGAATTGCATAAGTATCACTATCTTTATTTTATGTTTTATTTATCTTTTAATTATCAATCATCCATAACCATTTGAATCTGCCTGACTGAGATTTACAAGATGACCATAGCTTGCTTCATACCAACAATCTCCGTGGGATCGACCCTTACTCGCGTAAGGTTTATTACTTGGACGACCCAGTGCACTTGCTGGTTAGTTGTGCGAAGTTGTGATAAAGAGTTGAGATTGCAATTGAGCGTACCATGTTGATGGCGCCATTGATGATCACAATTTCGTGCACCAGCGACGCGTGCGCGTGATTTGGAGATTTGCATATCGACGCGTGCGCGTACTTGACGCGTACGCGTGCACGCGAAGAAGACCATCAACGCGTACATGTGACTGACGCGTACGCGTGACATGCGCCACGTGCAGAAAATGCAGAAAATGCTAGGGCGATTTCTGGGCCCATTTTGGCACTCAAGTAAGGCGCAACTCTCTGCCAAGTTAGGTGCGAATCCAGTGAAGCCAAGTGGTCCCCACCTTACAAGACGCAGATTATTTAATTAATTCTGATTTAAATTTAAATTTTAAAATAGGAAAAGATATTATTTTAATTTTAGAAATTAGATTTTAAATTAATTAGGATTAGATATAAAAGATAATGGGATTCTATTCCAATTTGCATTCCGTAGTTTATAGTTCACCTGAATCCTAGTTTTTCTCTCTGAACCATGAGCAACTAAACCTCCACTGTTAAGGTTAGGAGCTCTGTCTATTGTATGAATTGATACTATTATTTTTCTATTTTAATTCATGTTTTGATTTATATTTTAAGAATTGTTTTCGTTCTTTATCTTATGAATTTGGGTGGAACGAAAGTATGACCGTCTTTCTAATTGGGTTCTTGTATAACTTGTAAAAGCTCTTTACTTGAACAATAGCTTGAAGACAATTTCTCCTGAATTCTAAATATCTAGATTTAACGGGTTACGTGACATATAATCCTCTTATATTTGGATAATTCGGATTTTTGTGGCATAATAACTAGAATTAAACTTCACCCCCTAATTGGAATTAATTGACCAAGGAATTGGCGATTGATGAAAGTTAGAGGAGACTAGAAAGGTCTAAAGAATTAGGGTCTAGTTACATATAGTTGCCATGAATTAAATCTTGCATGATTAAAGTAAATTAATAAGAAAAGTCAATTCGAAAAATAGATAACTCTGAAGCCTTAACTACCTTCTTCATATTATTTTTCCCAACTTATTTACTTGCATGTCTTCTGAAATTCTGAATTTATTGTTTATGCTTTTGAATCTTCAAAACCATTTTCTGTTTGTCTGACTAAGCTAATCACTCAATTATTGTTGCTTGATCCATCATTCCTCGTGAGATTGACCCTCACTCACCTGAGGTATTACTTGGTACGACCCGGTGCACTTGTTGGCTAGTTTGTGGGTTATAAATTCCGCACCAGCTACACATTCATCTTGAAGTTCTTTTCAATTCTATCCAAAAAAGTAATCAGAAACTTTGTGATTTGTTCCTAGTTTCTTTCTTCTTTCTATTTTCGTATTTTTGTATGAATAGTAAGTGATTTTAGTAATTTTGGTGGTTTAGGTACAATCTAACATTGGATAATTGTTGAGTTTTACCTCAATCATCAATGGATAAGGTAAAAAAAAACTCAAAACTCTTGTGATTTGTCCAATTTTGTGTGTCCTAGTACTAATTTGAGTGAATTGTATGAACTAGCTTGAGTTTATGTTGAATTGGAGTTGAATTAGCAAATGGGAGCTCTTGGGATAAAGCTTTGGTGGTTGGAATTTTGCTTGAGTTGATTTGAAATCTTGGAAGCTTGTATTGTGATGTTTTAAGCTTAGGGAGGAATTGGCTAAGGTATAGTTTTGGTTTTTCATAGTTAATGTATAATGTCATGTGAAACTTAGGCTAGTTGACCATAGGATAAGTTGAATTATATAAATGATTGAGGATTAGTGATTTTGTTGAAAATTGTTAAATGAATTGGTTGGTTTGATAGACTGTATATGGTGTAAGTATATAGTGTAAAATGTTGATGAATAATATTGGATTCGGTGAAGTATCATGAAAGAAATTATGGAATAGATTGAAGGAATTGTATGTTGGTATGTTGTAGCATGAATGGAGAGTGTAAGAAATATGGTTTGGATATATTTGGTGCTGTTTTGGTTGTGGAACAAATGATTTTGTTTTGAGATTTTGGAAAGAATGAAGTTTTGAACGTTTTGGTAAAAATGGACTTTTTGACCAACTTCGACGAGCCATAACATGGCTTCTGGACTTCCGAATTTTGTAAAACTTATTTAGAATAAAAATTGAGTCCGTGATGTTTATGATGTTCGAAGAATGGACTAAAAATAATTTTTAACAAAAAGATATGCGTGATCGAAGTTTGGTACAAATATCTAATTTCTGAGACTTAGCAGCCTTTTGAGGAAAAAAAGGGTGCATGCGTACGCGACATGCCACGCGACGCGAGGTTTCTCCACTGTTTTGTGATCTCGCATACATAGCATAGTCGTGCATACATAGACCTGTCAAATTGGGGGTATGTGTACGCAAACATGTACCACGCAACGCAAACCCTGTGCTCTGCCCAGACGTCCCGCGTACGCAGGAAGTATGCGTACACGGAAACCTGTTTTGGTTGAAAATTGTGTTTTTGAGCTTTAAACCATTTCTTAAGCTTTCCAAACCTCTGTAACTACCAATTGAGATTCTCTAGCTAGTGTTTAGGCTTTTGGGGTGAGCGAGAGTGTACTGATAAGACAAAAGAGGTAGTTTCTATTTTGTGTTTAGAGCTGGAGACTTAGGATTGCAGAGTACTGTGGGTAGATTAACGGAAGTGGTTTCAGAAAGTATTTTTAGTCTATTAAGGAGAACATATCGGAGTATAAAGAAGATAGGGTTGCATAAATATATTTTTAATATAATAAAACTAATTTTTAAAGGAATAATTGTTTCATTTGAG
The DNA here is from genome assembly GCF_014773155.1 of Arachis stenosperma. Lineage (NCBI taxonomy): Eukaryota > Viridiplantae > Streptophyta > Magnoliopsida > Fabales > Fabaceae > Arachis > Arachis stenosperma. The sequence goes on from NC_080386.1 coordinate 42,132,383, forward strand.
CACTCTTTCTTGAAAGTGCGACCTCAGGATATGGTGGAAGGTGAGAATCCCCTTCTTTGGTCCTCCTAGTATTGTAAAATCTCCTCTAGCGAGATGGTGGGAGGATATGATCGCCTCCTTTGTTCCTCCTGGATATATGAAAACGTACCTCTTTGGTAGACGCAAGGGTTGTGGTTTCGACCCACTTGCTCCAAGTTGGTTAGTTTTGAGGCTCCCCGGATAGATGCAAGGGTGTGGTTTGCCCCACTTGCTCTAGGTTATGATGATTTGAGTTTCCTGGGTAGTAGCAAGGATTACGGTTCGCCCCATTTGCTCAAGGATAGAATATAAATTATTTGCATCTCATTCCTTTGACCCTACGTCGTAAGTATGGCTGGACACTTATACCTTTCTAGATGAGCTCTCCCCATAGATATATATATATTGAATATATATGAATTTTTGAGCTTGGAAATGCGCGCACGTAGGGACTGTCCAGGTTTAGCTACCAGACATGTTGGGTTTGGCTGGATAACTGACAGATGAGACTCATCGGTCATAGGACAGACATGCATCATGTGCATTTGTATGTTTTGCTTGAGTGTGCATTACTTTGGTTTACCTAATTGATTAAGCATGCTTATTTGCTATTTGTCCTACTTGCTGTAATTGCATCATATCTGTGTTTTCTTTGCCTGTCTTGTGTGTCTTTACAACTGAGAGATCCCTCATAATGGCGAAGATGACGCTGAGGGTAGTTTTACCGATGAATAGGAAGTTTGGTGTGACAGAAGATGCAGAGTTAGATTAGAATTAGAATTCCCTTAGATAAATTACTAGTTTAGAATAAGTTTTAAGTTTAAATCTGAGTCTCGAAGTTTTAGGAATGCCTCTGCCTTTTTCGGGACCTTACATATTAGTTATGTGGGAACCTTTACCATACTGAGAACCAGCCATGTTTTTCAGATGCAGAACGTGAAGCACCTCATTGAGCATGCTGGATGACTCTTTCAAAAGCGAAGATATACTTCTTTGGGGTTTTTATATTATGTACTTAGCTTATATATATATATATTATCCACTGTTGTATAAAACTTGTATTTATCCCTCCTAGAAGTTGACATGGAGAATTAGGACTTGTATCTATCTTTTGGGTTGTATATATATATAATCTTACAAGAACTGCTCGCTTTTTATCAGAAGCTTGTGATTTAGTTTTTGATGCAGCAAGTAAGGGGAAACAATTTTTAATATATATATATATATATAACTTGATTATACTTATTAGGGTGAATTCTATATATATTTGCCTTTTGGTTTTTTGTATAAGCTTTCTGCCTTATGTTTTTCGTGTGCGATGCATCTTCGGTTTTATTTTGTTCGTACCCTTTTTTTTCAAGGCTCCTAGCTATATTATCCTTGTTATATATGTATGTATTTTATTTTTAGAGGTCGTAACGCTTCGCCACCTTTGATTTACATCCTAAATGTAAAGCTCTATGTCGTAGGATGTTACAATGTCTAGACGTAATTATATATTACATGAATTACATGAAGTTAATATCATACGTCGAGTTTGCATAAATAAAAATTACCGTAAATTACCATTGTATAATAATTTAGATAGGAACTTCGTTAGGGAGACAATGAGAAAATTTGACAATGTGTACAATAGGCTGATTTATTGGCCCACGGTCCTAAACACTAATAACAAAAAACTTTTACTCCCACTTTCAAATTTTAACCATTTCCTACCCACAACCAAATCCCCCAAAATATATGACAAAATAACCATCAAATTTCAAATTTCAAATCCCCCTATTTTAAATTTCAAATTTTAACAATGTGACACTCTGTAGCCCCACAATCGCACCCATGCCTTCCCCACCCATGCTTTTTCCCTACGTGCCCATTGATAGATGTTCAGTTCAATAAGTTGGCAGATAGTTATTATAATTCTTATGATGATGGTTAATTTAAGTATATATAATTAACAAATGTTGGATGTTCATTTCATTAAGTATATATAATTATTGAAAGTTATGAAAAAGATTAAGTTTCTCTGGAGTTTAGAGAAGATTTAAAGTTATGAAAATCCTAATAGTGATTTATAAATAATGTAGCCACTCAAACAGATTTTTTGAATTTTGTTCTGTAATAAAGAAGCTTTTATGCAAAGAAAGTGAAATGTTTAATTACTAATCCTAATTATTACCATTCTCCATTAATGTGGCTGTGAGGTGTGATCCACGTATGGTACGATCATCCGCTTCTATCCTTTGTTTATGGCGGATGAAAACAGAGTGACGGTGAAACACACCGGTTATGGGAAGGGGCCGCACGGCGGACGCATTGAGATGCTTCTAGTGAGTGACGCAAAGTGTGTGACGGTGCTGCTTGTACGTTGGCAGGTGGTAGGACGGCGTGGTCCAATGCTCTAGCAGCGGCGCCTGATGTTACTGTCGGAGCTTTCACCAATGAGAAGGGAAGAAAGGGGACGAGAAAGAATTCACAACACAAGAGGAAGATGGAGGCCGTTTTTGCTATGTACACAACTGCAAATCCTTATTTGCTTTAAATTTCAAATTGGAAATGATTAATAATTAATTAACTTAATTATCATTTGATGTTAATTTCAATTTTATCCCTATTATACACATTGTACACTACATTTATTGGCTCCTCATACTTTATCATAACTATCATTATATATAATATATTATCCATTATTAACAAATTCAAAAATTGAGACATAGGGATATTACTAAACATCAAGAGAAAGGATAACTAAATTACATGGCTGGTATAAATACAATACCTGAAATGCTTTTATAAATAGAAATTTAAAGGGATATAATGGTAGAATAAACCATGGTCTTCTGAAGAGAAAAAACCATGAGACGAATGAGACTACTACTGCGAATCATATGCTCGTTGACAAATATACACCATCCCTTTCCAAAATACCATTCTCTTGAAGGACTTGGTTGACAACGGACATCAACAGAATACATGACACTAGCCTGATCAACGACATCTACCTGCTTCGGCTTCTCCTAGAATGCCATCTCCATGAAACTGATTGGAAGTCTAAATCAATTCCAAGCTAAAACTAATTAGAGATGTGAAATTGATGGCCTCATTAAAGAAAATGCACAACTATCAGGAAAACAAAATGTGTTGGTTCAACGATGACATCCTAAGAAAAAATGATAATAACTTACTAGTATATTCTCGTTGAAGTGGTATTTTGATACCCTTTTCTCAACCATAATTGCATCGGGAATTGACAAATACTTGCTAAAGTGGTTGGATACAGCAAATTTCCAATACAGGAAATCATTATAGGATAACAAATAACTAATCTCATAAAAATTGGAGTAAAGTACCAACCCGGTCCCTATCATTTTCTCCGAATGATAACGTGACCCTTAACCAAAAACACGATCCATTTCGGTCCCTAACCCTGTGCTCCGTCTGCCAACGCGATCCTTCCGTTACTTTCGCGGCTAAAGTTTGACAGAAATTGCTGACATGTGTAGACAAGTGGATGAGTTGGATGGCTGAGGTGGTTACATTGAAGATGCAAGCCCACGTGGCTTGTATGGAAAGGATAAGGGCTTATCTGTCCACATCAAAAAAACAAGAACGACGTCGTTTTAAGGCCTCCAGGGGTCCTTATTAGACGAGTCTGGTTGTCTCTCTCCCCTATTTCGTGGTTGTAACCCAAACTACCATGAACAATAGCAGAGAGCGTGGGAATGGAAGAGATATGTTGAACGATGAGGGTAGGAGTATTTCTGTGAGTTCTGTTGGCAGTGCTGGAGTGAGAAAGAAAAAAAGATTCGTTACCCCAAAATGCAATTGTGGGATTCATGCAATTCTATTCATGTCATCAACCCAGTTGAACTCTAATAGGTTATTCTTTGGATGCCCATATTTCAAGGTATGAAATAATTAGTTATATTCTCATCCCTGTTAAGATCTGTAGCAAGCATCTCGTCAGTGCAATTCTATTTTTTTTCTCTGTTTACCGTGTAGATTGTAGAAACTCATTGCAAATATTTTGCATGGCTGGATGAATATGTTGCGTTGTTTGAAGAGGAGCAAATAAGTGATCACAGTCTTCATGGTCGGAATCCAAAGCAAAATCAGTTGTTGGATGCAGCTGTTTCGATGGAAGAGAAAGTGAGTAAGCTAGAGGATAGAGTTTCTGGCTTAGAGTTACAGATGAAAAATTCTAGGCATGTTAAGTGTATTAGGGGTTTTAGTTATCCATTGATGGCTGTTGTGTTTGTATTTGGAGTTGTATTTGCAAATTATCTCCGATAAATTGGGTAGCAGCTAGTAATTCTATGACTCTATTTTTTGTTTTGAAAATGCCTGTTGCTGAAATAGTTATATCACCTGGCAGTGTAACTTTGATTTTACTAAATGGAACAGATTTGTTGGTTGTTTGGAAAAGATTGACTATACTAAAAAGCTATAATGTGTTATAATCCAATTCGTGCAATCCAAGAAAAGCAATCCAGTTATAACTAACAATCATATGTGACATTACCAAATGTCTACATCATAGTCACAAGGTGACTCCATAAGTGGGCAACATATAGCCCCATACCAACATTAGAGACATAAAGATAAATAGACTATTATAAGTTCATAATAGACATAGCCTAGCAAAAAAGTAACCAAAAGATTGTTTGTTGTTGCTGTTTGTAAACTAGTTTTCTAAAAAGATAACCTATACTGGTTAAAATGTAAACCTAGGACTACACTTCTAGTTCTTTCTAGGAGGCTTAAATCTAGGAGTGAAAATGAACTTGAATAATCTTGATGCAGCCCCAAAAGTTGCTGCGACCATTGTCTTGCACTAAGTCCCTCATGTTGACTTGGTTTAGGCACCTTTGATCCAGTAGCAACATTAATCACATTGTTGGATGGGAGTTGTGTGTTGGATGGAAGGGGAGGCCTAAAATGAGGTCCAATGATTGGAGGACTTTGATTCACCATAGAAGCTAGAACAAAGGTGGATGTAGTTGGTGGCCTAACTATTGGTTGCTTTACCCTTTGTGGAGGTGGGTTATTCAAGTTGATAGTCTCAAATGCTCCCTGTATACAAAAAATAATGTATTAAGTACAAATAAATAAAATATTTAAACATTGCTATTTATAATGTAATTGTGAAATAGATTACAACCTCTATTTGGGGAGCAGATTGTGAAAAAGGAATTTCATCTCTTTGTCCCACTACTATACCTCTTTTTGGTGTTGATTTAGGTAGCTTCTTTTTTTGGTTTTTTGCCTTCGTCTACCGTTGTAAACAGTATACAAATCATGTATCATCAACAAAAATTTTATAAACACATTTCAAATAATTAACCCTACACAATACTCACCACATGATCCATAGAAGTTCCTGCAGCACTTGCACTTGGATTGTTTCCCTCATCTACCTGATTCTGTGTAGATTATTATACAGAGATGACAATTAACGTCTTTATGATTTTTTATGACAATTAAATCCCTAACCAATCTATAATGTCACACTTAAACCCCTTAACCATTTAGAATATATGACAAATCGATCCCCAAAGTGTCCATACTTGTGTGGTGATAGCAGTGTCTCCTGTTGGAACAGTCTTATTCAGAGCTCTCCTTTCCTTCTTGGTCATAGGCTTCCAATTAGGATCTTTAGATGGATTGGAGCATGTGGTGTAGTAGTGACCCGTTTGGCCACTTATGGACTTTTCCATGCAAATAGATAAGAATTCCTTCACTGTCCTTCTTAAAATTTTTCCCATGGTGAAACATAGGGGTAACCAGACATTCAGCTATCTGAAAAAATAAAAAAATTTGTTAACTCCTTATTAAAAAATTTAAACATGAAACACAGTTTCTTTGATCTGACATCAATATAAACGTCCAATCCTAATAATATATTCCAACTTCCTTTAATATTTTAATAGTTCTCTGTACTTTCATGCTATTTAATTTAAATACATAAAACTCCTAATATATGGCAACAGAAATAATATTTTAACTTTTCTATACCCCACCACGGTTTAATACAACCAACAATTGTGTCATGAGGACCACACACAGAAAAGAGTAAGGAATAGTGGTGACACCAACCTCAGTAATCTGTGCTATGTACAGAACCGTCCAAGTTCCATCAACAGCGCCGTCCAACCGCAGTCTACTTCACTGTCAGGGGCTTTGTCAGCAACCTTGTCAACAGGCTTGTCACCATTCACCACTGCCTTGATGGAGAATAAGCTTCTTTGTTAGGGTTTAGAAGGTAACTGCAATGGGGAGTCAAGGGGTCTTTACGGGAGAAGATATAAAGTGTAAAACCAAATGACCCATGGAGACCTCAAAACGACGCCATTCTTGTGTTTTTTAAGTGGATAGATAAGCCCCTATCCTTTCCATATAAGCCACGTGGGTTTGCATCTTCAACGTAACCACTTCAGCCATCCAGCTCATCCATTTGTCTACACACGTCAGCAATTTCGGTCAAGCTTTCACCGTGAAAGTGACGGAAGGACCGCGTTGGCAGACATTCAGAGATGTTGGGTGCTTCTTTGATATGGAATGGCTAAAAGGTCCCTCTCGTAGTCTATTGATGAGACCCATGATGGCTACTTCTGTTGGCAGACTTTGTATATCCAGACATGCCTTGTTGAATCTCTTTATATAGTTGTGGAGGCTTTCCCGATCTCCTTGCTTAATCCCTAGCAAGCTTGGAGTGTGTTTGGCATTATCCTTCTAGATGGAGAATGATGAGCGGATAATTTGTACGCTTTTTGGCATTGTTTTTAGTATGCTTTTAGTATATTTAGTTGAGTTTTTAGTATATTTTTATTAGTTTTTAGTTAAAATTCACTTTTCTGGACTTTACTATGAGTTTGTGTGTTTTTCTGTGATTTCAGGTATTTTCTGGCTGAAATTGAGGGACCTGAGCAAAAATCTGATCCAGAGACTGAAAAGGACTGCAGATGCTGTTGGATTCTGACCTCCCTGCACTCGAAGTGGATTTTCTGGAGCTACAAAAGCCCAATTGGCGCGCTCTCAACGGCGTTGGAAAGTAGACATCATGGGCTTTCCAGCAATATATGATAATCCATACTTTGCCCAAGATTTGATGGCCCAAACCGGCATTCAAAGTCACCCTCAGAATTCCCAGCGTTAAACGCCGGAATTGGCACCAAAATGGGAGTTAAACGCCCAAACTGGCATAAAAGCTGGCGTTTAACTCCAAGAAGAGTCTCTACACGAAAATACTTCATTGCTCAGCCCAAGCACACACCAAGTAGGCCCGGAAGTGGATTTTTATGTCATTTACTCATCTCTGTACACCCTAGGCTACTAGTTCTCTATATATAGGACCTTTTACTATTGTACGGGAGATCCTTTCAATCTGAGAAGCTTTTAATCATGTTTTTATGATTGAACCCTCTTTGGGAGGCTGGTCTCACGGCCATGCCTAGACCTTGTTCTTATGTATTTTCAACGGTGGAGTTTCTACACACCTTAGATTAAGGTGTGGAGCTCTGCTGTACCTCGAGTATTAATGCAATTACTATTGTTCTTCTATTCAATTCCGCTTGTTCTTTGTCCAAGATATCACTTGCTCTTCAACTTGATGAATGTGATGATCCGTGACACTCATCATCATTCTCACCTATGAACAAAGTGATTGGCAACCACTCTTGTTCTACAAGCAACCAAGGCTCTAGTGTTTATCTCTTAGATTCCTGATGCACGATGCATGGTTGATCGCCTGACAACCGAGTGCTCGCCTGACAAATGAGCCAGCCATTCCGTGAGATCAGAGTCTTCGTGGTATAGGCAAAAACTGATGGCGGCATTCAAGAGAATCCGGAAGGTCTAACCTTGTCTGTGGTATTCTGAGTAGGATTCAATGATTGAATGACTGTGACGTGCTTCAAACTCCTAGCAGGCGGGGCGTTAGTGACAGACGCAAAAGAATCACTGGATTCTATTCCGGCCTGACCGAGAACCGACAGCTGGATAGCCGTGCCGTGACAGGGTGCATTGAATATTTCCACTGAGAGGATGGGAGGTAGCCATTGACAACGGTGAAACCCTTGCATAAGCTTGCCATGGAAAGGAGTAAGAAGGATTGGATGAAGACAGTAGGAAAGCAGAGAGACGGAAGGGAAAGCATCTTCATACGCTTATCTGAAGCTCTCACCAATGATATACATAAGTATCTCTATCTTTATCTTTATGTTTTATTCATCATCTATACCCATTTGAGTCTGCCTGACTAAGATTTACAAGGTGACCATAGCTTGCTTCATACCAACAATCTCCGTGGGATCGACCCTTACTCGCGTAAGGTTTATTACTTGGACGACCCAGTGCACTTGCTGGTTAGTTGTGCAAAGTTGTGTAGTGATCACAATTTCGCGCACCAAGTTTTTGGCGCCGTTGCCGGGGATTGTTTCGTGTATGGACAACTGACGGTTCATCTTGTTGCTTAAATTAGGTATTTTTCTTCAGAGTTCTTAAGAATGAATTCTAGTGTTTCAAGGTGATGTTCTTATCATCACCAAAGCTGATTGATCCTCATCAATTTAGCTCATTGAATGCAATGTCCTGCTGAAGCTTGGCTAGCTATGTCTAATTCCTTTAGACTAAAGCTTTAGACTAACATTGCATGATTCCTGGAATCCAAATTGAGAATTCTGAAACCTTTATTTTCTATTTCCATATAATTTTCGAAAAAAGCACAAAAAAAAATTATAAAAATCATAAAAACCAAAAATATTTTATGTTTCTTGTTTGAGTCTAGTGTCTAATTTTAAGTTTGGTGTCTTGCATGCCTTGTTTATTTGATCTTGGTTCTATTTTCAAGTCAATAGTACAGGAAACTGAAGATTCAGAACATGCAGCAGAGGAATTACACAGAAAAAGCTGGGCGTTTTTTAAACGCCAGCCAGGGTACCTGGTTGGGCGTTTAACGCCCAAAAAGGTAGTGCATTGGGCGTTAAACGCCAGAATGTGCACCATTCTGGGCGTTCAACGCCAGGATGGCACAAGGGGGAGGATTTTGTTTTTAAAATCAATTTTTTTTCAAGTTTTCAAAGTTTTTCAAAATCATATCTTTTTCAAATCATATCTTTTCAATCAAATGTTTTCAAAATCAATTTCTTTCCTTTTTCAAAGATACTTACTAACAATTAATGATTTGATTGAACATTTTAAATATGTTGCCTTTTCTGTTGAGAGAGGTTTAATGTTTGAATCATATCTTTTCTTGTTAGGCAAGTCATTAAATTTTAAAATCAAATCTTTTTAAAATTGTTTTCAAATCATATCTTTTCAATCATATCTTTTTAAAAGCATAATTTTTTTTATCATATCTTTTTAATCACATCTTTTTCAAAACAGTTTTTAATCATATCTTTTTAATTTCTAACTTCAAAAATCTTTTTCAAAAATTACTTGATTCCTTTTCCACTCTTGATTTTCGAAAATCAATTAGAGTTTTTCAGAAATGTTTTCAAAATATTTCACTTGATTTTCGAAAATTTCTTCCTCTCTTCCCACATCCTTCTATTTATGGAGTACTACTCCTTCTCAATGCACAATTTGAACTCTATCTAATTAAGTTCGAATTCTTCTACCTCTTCTTTCTATTTTTCTGTTCCTCTGACACCTCAAGGAATCTCTATACTGTGACATAGAGGATTCCATATTTTCTTGTTCTCTTCTCTTTCATATGAGCAGGAGCAAAGACAAAGGCATTCTTGTTGAAGCTGACCCTAAACCTAAAAGGACCTTGAAGCGAAAGCTAAGAGAAGCTAAGGCACAACTCTCTGTTGAGGACCTGACCGAATTCTTCAAAGAAAAAGAACCCATGGCAGCCGAAAACAACAACAATGCCAACAATGCAAGGAAGGTGCTGGGTGACTTTACTGCACCTACTCCCGACTTCTATGGGAGAAGCATCTCTATCCCTGCCATTGGAGCAAACAACTTTGAGCTTAAGCCTCAATTAGTTTCTCTAATGCAACAGAATTGCAAGTTCCATGGACTTCCATTGGAAGATCCTCATCAGTTTTTAGCTGAATTCTTGCAAATCTGTGACACTGTCAAGACTAATGGGGTTGACCCTGAGGTCTACAGACTTATGCTATTCCCTTTTGCTGTAAGAGACAGAGCTAGGACATGGTTGGACTCACAACCTAAAGAAAGCTTGGACTCTTGGGAAAAGCTAGTCAATGCCTTCTTGGCAAAGTTTTTTCCACCTCAAAAATTGAGTAAGCTTAGAGTGAAAGTCCAAACCTTCAGACAGAAGGATGGAGAATCCCTCTATGAAGCTTGGGAAAGATACAAACAATTGATCAGAAAATGTCCTTCTGACATGCTTTCTAAATGGAGCATCATAGGTATTTTCTATGATGGTCTCTCTGAACTATCCAAGATGTCTTTGGATAGCTCTGCTGGAGGATCTCTTCATCTGAAGAAGACGCCTACAGAGGCTCAAGAGCTAATTGAAATGGTTGCAAATAACCAATTCATGTACACTTCTGAAAGAAATCCTGTAAACAATGGGACAAGTCAGAAGAAAGGAGTTCTTGAGATTGATACTCTGAATGCCATATTGGCTCAGAATAAAATATTGACTCAACAAGTCAATTTGATTTCTCAAAGTCTGTCTGGAATGCAAAATGCACCAAGCAGTACTAAGGATGCTTCATCTGAAGAAGAAGCTTATGATCCTGAGAACCCTTCAATGGAAGAGGTGAATTACCTAGGAGAACCCTATGGAAACACCTACAATTCTTCATGGAGAAATCACCCAAATTTCTCATGGAAGAATCAAGAGAGACCTCAACAAGGTTTCAACAACAATAATGGTGGAAGAAACAGGTTTAGCAATAGCAAGCCTTTTCCATCATCTTCTCAGCAACAGACAGAGGATTCTAAGCAGAACCCCTCTGACTTAGCAACCATGATCTCTGATCTAATCAAAACCACTCAAAGTTTCATGACTGAAACAAGATCCTCCATTAGGAATTTGGAGGCACAAGTGGGACAGCTGAGCAAGAAAGTTACTGAACTCCCTCCTAGTACTCTTCCAAGCAATACAGAAGAAAATCCAAAAGGAGAGTGCAAAGCCATAAACATGGCCGAATTTGGAGAGGAAGGAGAGGAAGTGAACGCCACTGAGGAAGACCTCAATGGGCGTGCACTGACCTCCAATGAGTTCCCTAATGAGGAACCATGGGAATCTGAGGCTCAAAATGAGACCATAGAGATTCCATTGGACTTACTTCTGCCTTTCATGAGCTCTGATGAGTATTCTTCCTCTGAAGAGGATGAGTATGTCACTGAAGAGCAAGTTGCTAAATACCTTGGAGCAATCATGAAGCTAAATGACAAGTTATTTGGAAATGAGACCTGGGAGGATGAACCCTCTTTGCTCACCAAAGAACTGGATGACTTGTCTAGGCAGAAATTACCTCAAAAGAGACAAGATCCTGGGAAGTTTTCCATACCTTGCACCATAGGCACCATGACCTTCAAGAAGGCTCTGTGTGACTTAGGGTCAAGTGTAAACCTCATGCCTCTCTCTGTAATGGAGAAGCTAGGGATCTTTGAGGTGCAAGCTGCAAGAATCTCATTAGAGATGGCAGACAATTCAAGAAAACAAGCTTATGGACTTGTAGAGGATGTTTTGGTGAAGATTGAAGACCATTACATCCCTGCTGATTTCATAGTCCTAGAGACTAGGAAGTGCATGGATGAATCTATCATCTTTGGCTGACCCTTCCTAGCCACAGCAAAGGCTGTGATTGATGTTGATGGAGGTGAACTGATCATTCAAGTGAATGACAAATCCTATGTGTTTAAGGCTCAAGGATATCCCTCTATCACCATGGAGAGGAAGCATGAAGAGCTTCTCTCAAATCAGAGTCAAACAGAGCCCCCACAGTCAAACTCTAAGTTTGGTGTTGGGAGGCCACAACCAAACTCTAAGTTTGGTGTTGAACCCCCACATTCAAACTCTAAGTTTGGTGTTGGGAGGTTCCAACATTGCTCTGAGTATCTGTGAGGCTCCATGAGAGCCATCTGTCAAGCTACTGACATTAAAGAAGCGCTTGTTGGGAGGCAACCCAATGTTATATTTTATCTACTTTCTTTTGTTATTTTATGTTTTTTGTAGGTTGATGATCATAAGAAGTCACAAAATCAATTGAAAAAGCAAAAACAGAATGAAAAACAGGAAGAAAAACAGCACACCCTGGAGGAAGAACCTACTGGCGTTTAAACGCCAGTAAGGCTAGCAGGTGGGCATTTAACGCCCAGTCTGGCACCATTCTGGGCGTTTAACGCCAGAAAGGGGCACCAGACTGGCGTTAAACGCCAGGAAAAGGCAAGAACCTGGCGTTAAACGCCAGAAATGGGCACCAGCCCGGCGTTTAACGCCAGAATTGGCTCAAAACGTGATTTTGCATGCCATTTGGTGCAGGGATGACTTTTCCTTGACACCTCAGGATCTGTGGACCCCACAGGATCCCCACCAACCCCACCACTCTCTCTCTTCTTCACCCATTCACCAATTACCTCAATACCTCTTCCCCAAAAACCCTTCACCTATCAAATCCCATTTTTTCTTCACCACTCACATCCATCCTTCATAAAACCCCACCTACCTCACCTTTCAAATTCAAACCACTTTCCCTCCTAAACCCACCCATACATGACCGAACCATGAACCCCCTCTCCTATATAAACCCTTCTTCACCCCTTCATTTTCACACAACCTAAACACCACTTCTCCCCTTTTTGGCCGAAACACAAAGCCATTCCCTTCTTCCTCATTTCTTCTTCTTCTACTCTCTTCTTTCTTCTTTTGCTCGAGGACGAGCAAACCTTTTAAGTTTGGTGTGGTTAAAGCATTGCTTTTTGTTTTTCCATAACCATTTATGGCATCCAAGGCCGGAGAAACCTCTAGAAAGAGGAAAGGGAAGGCAAAAGCTTCCACCTCCGAGTCATGGGAGATGGAGAGATTCATCTCAAGGGTGCATCAAGACCACTTCTATGAAGTTGTGGCCTTGAAGAAGGTGATCCCCGAGGTCCCTTTTTCACTCAAAAAGAGTGAATATCCGGAGATCCGACATGAGATCCGAAGAAGAGGTTGGGAAGTTCTCACCAACCCCATTCAACAAGTCGGAATCTTGATGGTTCAAGAGTTCTATGCCAATGCATGGATCACCAAGAACCATGATCAAAGTGTGAACCCGGACCCAAAGAATTGGCTTACTATGGTTCGGGGGAAATACTTGGATTTTAGTTCGGAAAACGTAAGGTTAGCATTCAACTTGCCCATGATGCAAGAAGATGAACATCCTTACACTAGAAGGGTCAACTTTGATCAAAGGTTGGACCAAGTCCTCACTGATATTTGTGAAGAGGGCGCCCAATGGAAGAGAGATTCAAGAGGGAAGCCGGTTCAACTAAGAAGGCATGACCTCAAGCCCGTGGCTAGAGGATGGTTGGAGTTTATCCAACACTCAATCATTCCCACTAGCAACCGGTCTGAAGTTACTCTAGACCGGGCCATCATGATTCATAGCATCATGATTGGAGAAGAAGTAGAAGTTCATGAAGTTATAGCCCAAGAACTCTATAAGGTGGCGGACAAGTCCTCTACCTTAGCAAGGTTAGCCTTTCCTCATCTCATTTGTCACCTCTGTTATTCAGTTGGAGTTGACATAGAAGGAGACATCCTTATTGATGAGGACAAGCCCATCACTAAGAAAAGGATGGAGCAAACAAGAGACCCCTCTCACCATGAGATCCCTGAGATGCCTCAAGGGATGCACTTTCCTCCACAAGACTATTGGGAGCAAATTAACACCTCCCTAGGAGAGTTGAGTTCCAACATGGGACAACTAAGGGTGGAGCACCAAGAACACTCCATTCTCCTCCATGAAATTAGAGAAGATCAAAGAATCATGAGAGAGGAGCAACAAAGACAAGGAAGAGACATTGAGGAGCTCAAGCACTCCATAAGACCTTCAAGAGGAAGAACAAGCCGCCATCACTAAGGTGGACCCGTTCTTTAATCTCCTTGTTCTTTATTTTCTTGTTTTTCGACAATTTATGCTTTATGTTTGTCCATGTTTGTGTCTTATGATCATTAGTGTCTTAGTGTCTATGCCTTAAAGTTATGAATGTCCTATGAATCCATCACCTTTCTTAAATAAACAATGTTCTTAATTGAAAAAGAAAAGAATTGCATGAATTTTGAATTTTATAACAGATTAATTATTTTGATGTGGTGGCAACACTTTTGTTTTCTGAATGTATGCTTAAACAGTGCATATGTCTTTTGAATTTGTGGTTCATGAATATTGGCTCTTGAAAGAATGATGAAAAAGGAGACATGTTACTGAGGATCTAAAAAATCATAAAAATGATTCTTGAAGCAAGAAAAAGCAGTGAATACAAAAAAAAAGAGAGAAAAACGAAAAAAAAGGGAGAAAAGAAAACGAAAAAAAAAGAAAAGAGAAAAAGAAAGAAAAAGAAAGAAATAAAGCTGTGATCCAAGGCAAAAAGAGTGTGCTTAAGAACCCTGGACACCTCTAATTAGGGACTCTAGCAAAGCTGAGTCACAATCTGAAAAGGTTCACCCAATTATGTGTTTGTGGCATGTATGTATCCGGTGGTAATACTGGAAGACAGAGTGCTTTGGGCCACGGCCAAGACTCAATAAGTAGCTGTGTTCAAGAATCATCATACTTAACTAGGAGAATCAATAACACTATCTGGATTCTGAGTTCCTAAAGAAGCCAATCATTCTGAATTTCAAAGGATAGAGTGAGATGCCAAAACTATTCAGAGGCAAAAAGCTAAAAGCCCCGCTCATCTAATTAATACTGATCTTCATAGATGTTTTTGGAGTTCATTGCATATTCTCTTCTTTTTATCTTATTTGACTTTCAGTTGCTTGGGGACAAGCAACAATTTAAGTTTGGTGTTGTGATGAGCGGATAATTTGTACGCTTTTTGGCATTGTTTTTAGTATGCTTTTAGTATATTTAGTTGAGTTTTTAGTATATTTTTATTAGTTTTTAGTTAAAATTCACTTTTCTGGACTTTACTATGAGTTTGTGTGTTTTTCTGTGATTTCAGGTATTTTCTGGCTGAAATTGAGGGACCTGAGCAAAAATCTGATCCAGAGACTGAAAAAGACTGCAGATGCTGTTGGATTCTGACCTCCCTGCACTCGAAGTGGATTTTCTGGAGCTACAGAAGCCCAATTGGCGCGCTCTCAACGGCGTTGGAAAGTAGACATCCTGGGCTTTCCAGCAATATATGATAGTTTATACTTTGCCCAAGATTTGATGGCCCAAACCGGCGTTCAAAGTCACCCTCAGAATTCCCAGCGTTAAACGCCAGAACTGGCACCAAAATGGGAGTTAAACGCCCAAACTGGCATAAAAGCTGGCGTTTAACTCCAAGAAGAGTCTCTACACGAAAATGCTTCATTGCTCAGCCCAAGCACACACCAAGTGGGCCCGGAAGTGGATTTTTATGTCATTTACTCATCTCTGTACACCCTAGGCTACTAGTTCTCTATATATAGGACCTTTTACTATTGTACGGGAGATCCTTTCAATCTGAGAAGCTTTTAATCATGTTTTTATGATTGAACCCTCTTTGGGAGGCTGGTCTCACGGCCATGCCTAGATCTTGTTCTTATGTATTTTCAACGGTGGAGTTTCTACACACCATAGATTAAGGTGTGGAGCTCTGCTGTACCTCGAGTATTAATGCAATTACTATTGTTCTTCTATTCAATTCCGCTTGTTCTTTGTCCAAGATATCACTTGCTCTTTAACTTGATGAATGTGATGATCCGTGACACTCATCATCATTCTCACCTATGAACAAAGTGATTGACAACCACTCTTGTTCTACAAGCAACCAAGGCTCTAGTGTTTATCTCTTAGATTCCTGATGCACGATGCATGGTTGATCGCCTGACAACCGAGTGCTCGCCTGACAAACGAGCCAGCCATTCCGTGAGATCAGAGTCTTCGTGGTATAGGCAAGAACTGATGGCGGCATTCAAGAGAATCCGGAAGGTCTAACCTTGTCTGTGGTATTCTGAGTAGGATTCAATGATTGAATGACTGTGACGTGCTTCAAACTCCTAGCAGGCGGGGCGTTAGTGACAGACGCAAAAGAATCACTGGATTCTATTCCGGCCTGACCGAGAACCGACAGTTGGATAGCCGTGCCGTGACAGGGTGCGTTGAACATTTCCACTGAGAGGATGGGAGGTAGCCATTGACAACGGTGAAACCCTTGCATAAGCTTGCCATGGAAAGGAGTAAGAAGGATTGGATGAAGACAGTAGGAAAGCAGAGAGACGGAAGGGAAAGCATCTTCATACGCTTATCTGAAGCTCTCACCAATGATATACATAAGTATCTCTATCTTTATCTTTATGTTTTATTCATCATCTATACCCATTTGAGTCTGCCTGACTAAGATTTACAAGGTGACCATAGCTTGCTTCATACCAACAATCTCCGTGGGATCGACCCTTACTCGCGTAAGGTTTATTACTTGGACGACCCAGTGCACTTGCTGGTTAGTTGTGCAAAGTTGTGTAGTGATCACAATTTCGCGCACCAAGTTTTTGGCGCCGTTGCCGGGGATTGTTTCGTGTATGGACAACTGACGGTTCATCTTGTTGCTTAGATTAGGTATTTTTCTTCAGAGTTCTTAAGAATGAATTCTAGTGTTTCAAGGTGATGTTCTTATCATCACCAAAGCTGATTGATCCTCATCAATTTAGCTCATTGAATGCAATGTCCTGCTGAAGCTTGGCTAGCTATGTCTAATTCCTTTAGACTAAAGCTTTAGACTAACATTGCATGATTCCTGGAATCCAAATTGAGAATTCTGAAACCGTTATTTTCTATTTCCATATAATTTTCGAAAAAAGCACAAAAAAATTATAAAAATCATAAAAACCAAAAATATTTTATGTTTCTTGTTTGAGTCTAGTGTCTAATTTTAAGTTTGGTGTCTTACATGCCTTGTTTATTTGATCTTGGTTCTATTTTCAAGTCAATAGTACAGGGAACTAAAGATTCAGAACATGTAGCAGAGGAATTACACAGAAAAAGCTGGGCGTTCAAAACGCCCAGTGAAGAAGGACAGACTGGCGTTTAAACGCCAGCCAGGGTACCTGGTTGGGCGTTTAACGCCCAAAAAGGTAGTGCATTGGGCGTTAAACGCCAGAATGTGCACCATTCTGGGCGTTTAACGCCAGGATGGCACAAGGGGGAGGATTTTGTTTTCAAAATCAATTTTTTTTCAAGTTTTCAAAGTTTTTCAAAATCATATCTTTTTCAAATCATATCTTTTCAATCAAATGTTTTCAAAATCAATTTCTTTCCTTTTTCAAAGATACTTACTAACAATTAATGATTTGATTGAACATTTTAAATATGTTGCCTTTTCTGTTGAGAGAGGTTTAATGTTTGAATCATATCTTTTCTTGTTAGGCAAGTCATTAAATTTTAAAATCAAATCTTTTTAAAATTGTTTTCAAATCATATCTTTTCAATCATATCTTTTTAAAAGCATAATTTTTTTTATCATATCTTTTTAATCACATCTTTTTCAAAACAGTTTTTAATCATATCTTTTTAATTTCTAACTTCAAAAATCTTTTTCAAAAATTACTTGATTCCTTTTCCACTCTTGATTTTCGAAAATCAATTAGAGTTTTTCAGAAATGTTTTCAAAATATTTCACTTGATTTTCGAAAATTTCTTCCTCTCTTCCCACATCCTTCTATTTATGGAGTACTACTCCTTCTCAATGCACAATTTGAACTCTATCTAATTAAGTTCGAATTCTTCTACCTCTTCTTTCTATTTTTCTGTTCCTCTGACACCTCAAGGAATCTCTATACTGTGACATAGAGGATTCCATATTTTCTTGTTCTCTTCTCTTTCATATGAGCAGGAGCAAAGACAAAGGCATTCTTGTTGAAGCTGACCCTAAACCTGAAAGGACCTTGAAGCGAAAGCTAAGAGAAGCTAAGGCACAACTCTCTGTTGAGGACCTGACCAAATTCTTCAAAGAAGAAGAACCCATGGCAGCCAAAAACAACAACAATGCCAACAATGCAAGGAAGGTGCTGGGTGACTTTACTGCACCTACTCCCGACTTCTATGGGAGAAGCATCTCTATCCCTGCCATTGGAGCAAACAACTTTAAGCTTAAGCCTCAATTAGTTTCTCTAATGCAACAGAATTGCAAGTTCCATGGACTTCCATTGGAAGATCCTCATCAGTTTTTAGCTGAATTCTTGCAAATCTGTGACACTGTCAAGACTAATGGGGTTGACCCTGAGGTCTACAGACTTATGCTATTCCCTTTTGCTGTAAGAGACAGAGCTAGGACATGGTTGGACTCACAACCTAAAGAAAGCCTGGACTCTTGGGAAAAGCTAGTCAATGCCTTCTTGGCAAAGTTCTTTCCACCTCAAAAATTGAGTAAGCTTAGAGTGAAAGTCACAACCTTCAGACAGAAGGATGGAGAATCCCTCTATGAAGCTTGGGAAAGATACAAACAATTGATCAGAAAATGTCCTTCTGACATGCTTTATGAATGGAGCATCATAGGTATTTTCTATGATGGTCTCTTTGAACTATCCAAGATGTCTTTGGATAGCTCTGCTGGAGGATCTCTTCATCTAAAGAAGACGCCTACAGAGGCTAGTGAGCTAATTGAAATGGTTGCAAATAACCAATTCATGTACACTTCTGAAAGAAATCCTGTAAACAATGGGACAAGTCAGAAGAAAGGAGTTCTTGAGATTGATACTCTGAATGCCATATTAGATATATTCTATTATTGTCTATCTGAATTTTCGAAAATGTCATTGGACCATTCTGCAGGTGGATCCATTCACCTAAAGAAAACGCCTGAAGAGGCTCAAGAACTCATTGACATGGTTGCAAATAACCAGTTCATGTACACTTCTGAGAGGAATTCTGTGAATAATGGGATACCTCAGAAGAAAGGAGTTCTTGAAATAGATGCTCTGAATACCATATTGGCTCAGAACAAAGTGTTGACTCAACAGGTCAACATGATCTCTCAAAATCTAAATGGATGGCAACATGCATCCAACAGTACTAGAAAGGCAGCTTCTGAAGAAGCTTATGATCCTGAGAACCCTGCCATGGCAGAGGTTAATTACATGGGTGAACCTTATGGAAACACCTACAACTCATCATGGAAAAATCATCCAAATTTCTCATGGAAGGATCAACAAAAGCCTCAACAAGGCTTTAACAATGGTGGACGCAATAGGCTGAGCAATAGCAAGCCATATCCATCATCTTCTCAGTAACAGACAGAAAATTCTGAACAAAACACCTCTAATTTAGCCAATCTAGTCTCTGATCTGTCAAAGGCCACTTTCAGTTTCATGAGTGAAGCAAGATCCTCCATTAGAAATCTGGAGGCACAAGTGGGCCAGCTGAGTAAGAAAGTTATTGAAACTCCTCCCAGTATTCTCCCAAGCAATACAGAAGAGAATCCAAAAGGAGATTGCAAAGCCATTGACATAGTCAATATGGCCGAATGCACAAGGGAGGAAGAGGACGAAAATCCTAGTGAGGAAGACCTCCTGGGACGTCCCTCAAGCAAGAAGGAGTTTCCTATTAAGGATCCAAAGGAATCTGAGGCTCATATAGAGACCATAAAGATTCCATTAAATCTCCTTCTGCCATTCATGAGCTCTGAAGACTATTCTTCCTCTGAAGAGGATGAAGATGTAACTGGAGAGCAAGTTGCTCAATATTTAGGAGCTATCATGAAGCTGAATGCCAAGTTGTTTGGTAATGAGACTTGGGAAAGTGAACCTCCCTTGCTTATTAGTGAACTGGATACCTGGATTCAGCAAATTCTACCTCAAAAGAAACAAGATCCTGGCAAGTTCTTAATACCTTGTACCATAGGCACCATGACCTTTGAAAAAGCTCTGTGTGATCTGGGTCAGGGATAAATCTTATGCCACTCTCTGTAATGGAGAAGCTGGGGATCATTGAGGTACAACCTGCCTTGTTCTCATTACAATTGGCTGACAAGTCATTGAGACAAGCTTATGGAATAGTAGAGGACGTATTAGTAAAGGTTGAAGGCCTTTACATCCCTGCTGATTTCATAATCTTAGACACTAGGAAGGAAGAGGATGATTGCATCATCCTTGGAAGACCTTTCCTAGCCACAGCAGGAGCTGTGATAGATGTCAACAGAGGTGAATTAGTCCTTCAATTGAATGGGGACTACCTTGTGTTTAAGGCACATGGCCATCCCTCTGTGACAAAAGAGAGTAAGTGTGAAGAGCTTCTCTCAGTTCAGAGTCAAGAAGAGCCCCCACAGTCAAACTCTAAGTTTGGTGTTGGGAGGCCACAACCAAACTCTAAGTTTGGTGTCAAGACCCCATATCCAAACTCTAAGTTTGGTGTTGGGACTATACAACATTGACCTGATCACCTTGTGGCTCCATGAGAGCCACTGTCAAGCTATTGACATTAAAGAAGCGCTTGTTGGGAGGCAACCCAATTTTATTTATCTAATTTTTATTTTATTCTATATTATTGTTATTTTGTGTTTTATTAGGTACATGATCATGAGGAGTCACGAAAAAAATCATAAAAATTAAAAACAGAGTCAAAAACAGCAGAAAAAAAATTCGCACCCTGGAGGAAGCACAGGCTGGCGTTCAACGCCAGTAAGATGCATCTGGCCGGCGTTCAACGCCAGAACAGAGCATCATTCTGGCGCTGAACACCAGAAACAAGCAATATTCTGGCGCTGAACGCCAGGAATGTGCCCAGAGAAGAAAAGCTGGCGCTGAACGCCAGTAACAAGCATGAAACTGGCGTTCAACGCCAGAAACATGCTTTACATGGGCGTTGAACGCCCAGAATGTGCACCACACGGCGTTTAAACGCCAGAATGGTGTGCAAAGGCAATTTACATGCCTATTTGGTGCAGGGATGGAATTCCTTGACACCTCAGGACCTGTGGACCCCACAGGATCCCCACCTACCATATTCCCACCTTACCTCCTAATCCTAGTTTTTATGATTACTCTTCCCCATGTCACACTTCCCAACACTCCTCACCAATCACCTCAATTCCTCTTCCCAATCACCCCCTTCACCACTCACATCCATCCACTCTTCCCCATAAACCCCACCTACCTTCAAAAATTCAAAATCAATTTCCCACCCATTCCCACCCTAAATGGCCGAATACACACTACCCCCTCTCCCTATAAATACCCTTCCATTCTCCTTCATTTTCACACAACACAAACCCCTCTTCTCCCACTTAGCCGAACCTACATCTCTCCCTCTCTACCATATTCTCTTCTTCTTCTTCTCTTCTTTCTTCTATTGCTCGAGGGCGAGCAATATTTTAAGTTTGGTGTGGTAAAAGCATAAGCTTTTTGTTTTTCCATTACCATCAATGGCACCTAAGGCCGGAGTATCCTCTAGAAAAGAAAAATGGAAGACAAAAGCTTCCACCTCCGAGTCATGGGAGATGGAAAGATTCATCTCCAAGAGCCATCAAGACCACTTCTATGATGTTGTGGCAAAGAAGAAGGTGATCCCTGAGGTCCCTTTCAAGCTCAAGAAAAATGAGTATCCGGAGATCCGACATGAAATCCGAAGAAGAGGTTGGGAAGTCCTAACCAACCCCATGCAACAAGTCGGAATCTTAATGGTTCAAGAGTTCTATGCCAATGCATGGATCACTAGAAACCATGATCAAAGTATGAACCCGAGTCCAAAGAATTATCTCACAATGGTTCGGGGGAAATACTTAGATTTTAGTCCGGAAAATGTGAGGTTGGCATTCCACTTGCCCATGATGCAAGGAGATGAACGCCCCTACACTAGAAAGGTCAACTTTAATCAAAGGTTGGACCAAGTCCTAATGGACATATGTGTGGAAGGAGCTCAATGGAAGAGAGACTCCAAAGGCAAACCAGTCCAACTAAGAAGACTGGATCTCAAGCCTATAGCTAGAGGATGGTTGAAGTTCATTCAACGCTCCATCATTCCCACTAGCAACCGATCTGAAGTTACTTTGGATCGGGCCATCATGATTCATGGCATCATGATTGGAGAGGAAGTAGAAGTTCATGAGGTCATCTCCAATGAAATCTACAAAATAGCCGACAAGCCTTCACCCATGGCACGGCTAGCTTTTCCTCATCTTATTTGCCATCTATGTTACTCAGCTGGAGTTATCATAGAAGGAGACATCTCCATTGAAGAGGATAAGCCCATCACCAAGAAGAGGATGGAGCAAGCAAGAGAGACCCTTCACGGTTCTCAAGAGATGCATGAGGAAGCTCATCATCAAGAAATCCCTGAGATGCCTCAAGGGATGCACTATCCTCCCAACAACTATTGGGAACAACTCAACACTTCCTTAGAAGATTTGAGCCACAATGTTGAACAACTAAGGGTGGAACATCATGAGCACTCCATCATTCTCCAAGGAATAAGAGAAGATCAAAGAGCAATGAGGGAGGAGCAACAAAGGCAAGGAAGGGACATAGAAGAGCTTAAGAACATCATTGGTCCTTCAAGAAGAAGACGCCACTAAAGGTGGATTCATTCCTTGTTCTTTATTTCTTTCTGTTTTCGGTTTTTAATGTTGTGTTTATCTATGTTTTGTGTCTCTACTTCATGATCATTAGTATGTAACCATGCCTTAAAGCTATGAATAAAATCCATTAATCCTTCACCTCTCTTAAATGAAAAATGTTTTAATTCAAAAGAACAAGAAGTACATGAATTTCGAATTTATCCTTGAATTTAATTTAATTATATTGATGTGGTGACAATACTTTTGTTTTCTGAATGAATGCTTGAACAGTGCATATGTCTTTTGATCTTGTTGTTTATGGATGTTAAAATTGTTGGCTCTTGAAAGAATGATGAACAAAGAGAAATGTTATTGAGGATCTGAAAAATCATGAAATTGATTCTTGAAGCAAGAAAAAGCAGTGAACAAGAAGAAGCTTGCGGAAAAAAAATGGCGAAAAAAAATAGAAAGAAAAAGAAAAAGCAAGCAGAAAAAGCCAATAGCCCTTAAAACCAAAAGGCAAGGGTAAAAAGGATCCAAGGCTTTGAGCATCAATGGATAGGAGGGCCCAAGGAAATAAAATCCAGGCCTAAGCGGCTAAATCAAGTTGTCCCTAACCATGTGCTTGTGTCATGAAGGTCCGAGTGAAAAGCTTGAGACTGAGTGGTTAAAGTCATGATCCAAAGCAAAAGAGTGTGCTTAAGAGCTCTGGACACCACTAACTGGGGACTCTAGCAAAGCTGAGTCACAATCTGAAAAGGTTCACCCAGTTATGTGTCTGTGGCATTTATGTATTCGGTAGTAATACTGGAAAACAAAGTGCTTAGGGCCATGGCCAAGACTCATAAGTAGCTGTGTTCAAGAATCAACATGCTTAACTAGGAAAGTCAATAACACTATCCGAAATTCTAAGTTCCTAGAGAAGCCAATCATTCTAAACTTCAAGGGAAAAGTGAGATGCCAAAACTGTTCAGAAGCAAAAAGCTGGAAGTCCCGCTCATCTAATTAGAATTAATATTCATTGATATTCTGGAATTTATAGTATATTCTCTTCTTTTTATCCTATTTGATTTTCAGTTGCTTGGGGACAAGCAACAATTTAAGTTTGGTGTTGTGATGAGCGGATAATTTATACGCTTTTTGGCATTGTTTTTAGGTAGTTTTTAGTAAGTTCAAGCTACTTTTAGGGATGTTTTCATTAGTTTTTATGTTAAATTCACATTTTTGGACTTTACTATGAGTTTGTGTGTTTTTCTGTGATTTCAGGTAATTTCTGGCTGAAATTGAGGGACTTGAGCAAAACTCTGAAAAAGGCTGACAGAAGGACTGCTGATGCTGTTAGAATCTGGCCTCCTTGCACTCGAAATGGATTTTCTGGAGCTACAGAACTCCAAATGGCGCGCTCTCAATGGCGTTGGAAAGTAGATATCCAGAGCTTTCCATCAATATATAATAGTCCATACTTTATTCGGAAATTGACGACGTAACTTGGCGTTGAACGCCAAGTACATGCTGTTGTCTGGAGTTAAACGCCAGAAACACGTCATGATCCGGAGTTGAACGCCCAAAACACGTCATAACTTGGAGTTCAACTCCAAGAGAAGCCTCAGCTCGTGGATAGATCAAGCTCAGCCCAAACATACACCAAGTGGGCCCCAGAAGTGGATTTATGCATCAATTACTTACTCATGTAAACCCTAGGAGCTAGTTTATTATAAATAGAACTTTTTACTATCATAATCCGGGGATCCTGGATTGTATTTTGAATCCTGTGATCACGTTTTGGGGGCTGGCCACTCGGCCATGCCTGAACCTTTCACTTATGTATTTTCAACAGTGGAGTTTCTGCACACCATAGATTAAGGGTGTGGAGCTCTGCTGTACCTCAAGTTTCAATACAATTACTATTACTTTTTACTCAATTCTCTTTTATTCTTATTCCAAGATATACGCTACACTTAACTTTGATGAATGTGATGATCCGTGACACTCATCATCATTCTCACATATGAACGCGCGTGATTGACAACCACTTCCGTTCTACCTTAGGCCGGGCGCATATCTCTTAGATTCCCCAACAGAATCTTCGTGGTATAAGCTAGATAGATGGCGGCATTCATGGGGATCCGGAAAGTCTAACCTTGTCTGTGGTATTCCGAGTAGGATCCCGGGAATCCGGAAAGTCTAACCTTGTCTGTGGTATTCCGAGTAGGATTCCGGTATTGAATGACTGTGACGAGCTTCAAACTCCTGAAGGCTGGGCGTTAGTGACAAACGCAAAAGAATCAATGGATTCTATTCCAACCTGATTGAGAACCGACAGATGATTAGCCGTGCTGTGACAGAGCATTTGGACCATTTTCACTGAGAGGATGGGATGTAGCTATCAACCAAGGGTGATGCCTCCAGACGATTAGCCGTGCAGTGACAGCGCATAGGACCATTTTCCCGAGAGGATTAAAAGTAGCCATTGATGATAGTGATGCCCTACATACAGCTTGCCATGGAAATGAGTAAGAAGGATTGGATGAAAGCAATAAGAAAGTAGAGATTCAAGAGGAGCACAGCATCTCCATGCACTTATCTGAAACTCCCACTATTGAATTACATGAGTATTCCTATCCCTTTTTATTTTCTTTTTATTATTTGATTTTCTAAATTCCATAATTTTATCTGCCTAACTGAGATTTACAAGGTGACCATAGCTTGCTTCATACCAACAATCTCTGTGGGATCGACCCTTACTCGCATAAGGTTTATTACTTGGACGATCCAGTACACTTGCTGGTTAGTTGAACGGAGTTGTGAATTCAAATAGAGCCAATTATTAAATTTTATACAAGTACAAAGAGCATGGATCACAATTTCGTCCACCACCCAACAAAAAATGATTTGAAGAAATCCTCTTCTTCCTTGTGCTCAATAACCGCAACCGCATAATCAACCCTATTGCATCACCAAGCACACCAGGCCTATTCATCAACAACATAACAATATAGAAAACTCTATTACTACCATACTTGAAAAAAATCAAAGCACCATCGATGATGTTATACACACTTCTGATGAGACAAAAGCCTTCCACTAAAATACCGGTGGTATCTAATTTTTAGAGTTTCATAGGAAAGCAGTGGCCAGCAAAATCAACGAACTTGACCTCAGAGCCCAGATCGTTCGTGTATTTAGCATAGAAATTTTGCGGTAGAGCGAGAACGACCTTTGCCAACATTAAAAACCAAACTTAACACAGTAGATCTAGAACACGGTAGTATCAAATCACCAACAAATCAATGACTCAGTCTTACCAGGGATGAGTCGAGGCAAAATACCAAGGTGCACGAACATTTCGCAGTGCTGGAATGCATCCCAAATGATGTGTTCATCACTGTATCACTGAATATCAATTCACTGTTAAGCGTAAAAGTGGAAGGAAAATTGGCAACCATAACTAAAAAAAATTTCCCTCTTACATGCAATCAGAAACATAACACGAATCGCTTTGCTTCAACATAGTTGACAATTATTTGATTACCTGATATGTATAAGCGACGCAGACCAGCTATGGAGATACCCCAATGGAACGAACCAAAAAAATTCAAATAGTTAGGAGAGATTACTGCAAGTACCGTATAAAGCGAAAAAAAGGATATATGGGGAGTCAAAGCAGGACCATCAGAGGGTTCTTTTAAACTAGCTATAAGACAGTAATACCCACTATATATCAAAGTTACCCCGTTGCCATTTTCCATTCATGCAATTGACATATACTTTTCCTATACACCACATATATAATATATAATATAAATATATAAATATATAAATTGTTTTAAAAGACCAATTACCATTGATATTTGTTATGCCCCTTACGAATGTATTTCGTAATAGCTTTGATTCCTGATATAGATAGATAATCCTAAATTGCCAAATACCTCACGATATAAAATATTTATTGTGTTTTTGAACACATCCCCATTGTTGTCTAAGATCAGCAACCTCTTACAGAATTATCAACTGTTTGTAAGAGTCTGATCCTTGTTAATAAAATGGCCATGCCCCTATTAATGATCATAGATCCTACTCTTAGGAGATCAAGACCTTCCCAGTTCCCAGGAACAATAGCCCCTGTAAAAACAACTCCCAATTGAACTATACTTCAATGATAGGAATTCTATACTACTTCCATCAGTCATATGGCTCCTCTCGCATATCCGGCCGCTTCCTGGCTTGCAAAGCCAGTCTAGCATCTCTCTCCCTCTCAAACTCACGATAATCTGTTCGCTGCAAGAAGGAGACCTTATCTAGATATTGGTCTGAACTCCTCTTGTAAGCATCAAGCTCCCCTTTTAGTTTATTTTCTTCCTTAAACTCTCCCCAGTCCATTTTGGTCTTATCAAGTACACTGAGCTTCTACTTCTTCTTGATTTGTTCAAGAACAGCATCTACCGCAGAAGGTGCAGCGATTATGGCTCTTTCCATTGCCTCCTTTGAGTCAGAATCTAAGAGTTTCTTTACTTCAATGTCTTGACCAGCAAAGTCCCAAACCTCAGTAATCTGTGAAAGGAAACAGATGAACAAACAGTGACTGAGAACTCAATGGTTCAAGTCATGCAATTGGCAGTGGTGAAATAAATAATGTTGGAACTACATATAAGACATATAGTTAAAGCCAGAATTCTTTCAAAGGCTTCATGCTATAATTCAAGGATGTTAATATATAGATCCTTAAACTTTGGAAATTTAGAACATGAGGAAATAAATCAATGCACAATCCCTTAAGTCTTCTATTTGTTCCCCCTACTTTTGGGCCAAATGAGAATGTGCTTACCACAAGTTTACCCTTGCTAGAGGAAGAAGCAGCAGCATCATCTTTTACTGCTGCAAGAGTAGCAGCAGCAAGCTTCTTGGCTTCATCATTTGTATTGCTCTGCTCCATTACAGTCCCATTACGAAAAGCGGCTTGGCCAACAGATTCAGTTGCCTTTGGTGCTAACCCCAGATATGACAAACAATTCTGTGTTCGAAGTTATTAAATTAGGAAGTTATTAAACTCATGCTAACAACAGCTAAAAGATCTTTATCCAGAAATCCCATGGTTCATAGACAAAGAGAGCAACAGTAAAGTCTTGCAAAAGCTCCCTTCTTTGCATTTCTTTTTGGAGTGGAATTAGACTTGCTTGCAAAACTTCTGAGGATATCATTAGATACTCCTTTCTTCATTTGTCCCCACATGGCATCAACTTGAGCTTTTATTTCTATCAAGACAAGGACAACATTAGGGAATTTGTCACTACAATCATCAAATCTCTAATCATCGAGACAGCCATCATGAGGAAAACATAAGTTTTAAACACGCAGATGAAAACATAAATTCAGAAATCCATACTTGTATCATCCTGCTGTGTTTCCAGGCTTGTCCCTGGAACAGGTTCTTTGACAGACTCAGCAGAATTTGCATTGATGATATCTGAAACACGAAAAATTAAGCTGTTATCCAAAGGCAAATCCATCTTATATCCACAGATACAGACAGATTATGATAAACTACAAGGCATGCTCCTTGAGCCACAAAACCACATATTTTCACTTGTAAAATTTTATGAGCAGCTTACATTAACATAATTCGAATTTCCTGGAACAAGGACTTATAAAAACGTGTATATCCAATCACAAAGTACTTACCTTCACCTTTCCCCAAAAGTGTAAGCAATCAATGCAAATAAAAACGAACCTACAGCAAGAATTCAGACCATGGCAGCATCCACCAAGAGTAAACCAAAACTACAGTGGCCAAACGAAAAAGAAAAACCGTAAAATTTGTTTATAAATTAGGGGTTTTACATCTGCATTAGCACCTTACAGTCTTACACAGTTCGAGTCTCACCCATTACCATAACACTTCCCCCCCCCCAAAAAAACTTTTTAAATATATAAAAAAACTAATCAATAATCACATATTGAGTGTGTAACGCAATCAGCTAAATGGATAAATAATGTGTTAGAATCCAATTGAGGCATAGATTCTAAATACATATTTCAAAATTTATCCTTGAGAGAGAGAGAGAGAGAGAGAGAGAGAGAGAGAGAGATGGTTTTACCAGCGGAGCTCATCACTGCTGCGAATTGAAATCGAGGAAGCTAAGGATTTGCCAATGTGTCGAGACTTCAACAAAAAACACACTCCTTACTTAATATCTTAAAATCCAGACATGTAGCTCCAGGTGTCACAATATCCTTCTGATGTTTTTGTTTGCTTTCCTCTATTGGCATTGAAAAGTCAATAAATGTGATGAAAGCTAGAAGTCCCCGGAAGTCTTATTTCAACACCTAATTAAAGTACTTGTTAGTTCAAAAATGTAATAAACGTAAATTTAAAATATCAAACAAGTGTGTATGATATTTGGCCAATCTATTCTGAAAATCTACTCTGTTACATGCATCATTGATGAAAACTTAAACTATAAAAAGAAGTGATTCATTCATTAGAAGGGTAAAAGCCTTTTGAGCAAAAGAACCCAATTCATCCCTTCTTTCTTATAACCTATTTTTTATGCATCACATATTTTTCATTTACCCAAGCATCACCATTATCAGTTTATCACACACAATTACTTCATTATCATACAGACAGTCACAACATATATTGGGTATACATAAAAGATTGTCTCTGATTTTGAACATGAGGTTGCTGTCTTTCGAGGTTGGTGTGTCACCGAAAGTTCTACATGAATGAATCACTGAGCTGCCATTCCTCTCCCTCCCCCTATCTGTCTGAAGCCTCCATTCATTCTCATTATCA
The DNA here is from genome assembly GCF_014773155.1 of Arachis stenosperma. NCBI lineage: Eukaryota > Viridiplantae > Streptophyta > Magnoliopsida > Fabales > Fabaceae > Arachis > Arachis stenosperma. The sequence continues at coordinate 42,161,850 of NC_080386.1, forward strand.
AATTCTCCCTCCCCAAGTTATTAGTAAATATGTGTCTTAAACTAAAAACAAGACAGCACATGCCCCTTGATATTTATTTATCTTTTTACTTGGGCCAAGCAAGCACGATTAAAATAGAACAAGCTCACTGTAATAGTCCAAAACAACAACGTAGCACGTTCCTTTTTTTTTCCATTACTTATTTGTTTATCTTTCAGAAACCATGAATGGCAAGAAAGCACCTAACTTCAAAGATTATGTCAGAAACTTTAACAAGGATAACTTACCAAAAATCTAACTACAATATCCAAAGTATGAGAAACTAAGTCAATCAGAATATATAATATGTAATATATTCTTTTGGTGTCTGAAAATAAAAGGAAAGAAAAAGAAAAAAAAACAAAGAATGGTGGACCGCAGAGCTCCAGGCGCAGTTAATCGCGGACGGCAGAGCAGGAGCTTGAGGCGTTGTGAATGGTGGACACTGTGTGAGACGTGAATGTATCAGGAAGATTCTTCCACTTAGTGGCTGGATAGGAAAAAATGGAATACAGGGAGAGTGGATTATCGAAGTTCAGAATCCCCTGCCTCTGTTTTTCAATTTTCGGCTTGGATTATCCTTTATCGTTAATTTATATCATTGAATTTATAACTAAGCAACCCAACCAGTTAACAAATTAACAAATTATGCCAAATTATAAGATAGAAACAATTAAAAAGTTATAGCAAATTATAATAATACAAGAACATAAACATGAAATAAAAATCACAATAACTACAAGAACAATTAAAATACAGCAACAAAGTGAGAAATATCTAAGAATCACCATTGTTGAAAACAATAACTTGATACGTGTATGCCCAAAGAATCAAAGAACTCAAGAAGTTGTGTTTTCATTGTTGAACACAAATTGATAAAATCAAAAGCTTAATATAATATATAATCTCAAAACACATCCAGAATAACATTGTAGCAAATAAAAGACTATTTAAATACATCTAATACTTGTACAAGCTCATCCAAAAATAAAAATCCCTGCTCTAAACACAACATACATTGCCTGCATACAAGCATTGATCTTCTGCATTGCAAATTGATAAAATCAAAAGCTGAATAATATATACAACTTCAAAACTTTACAACACATTTAAAATAATATAATAACTACACATCTAAAATAACAAACAAATATAATACTTTCTAAACACATCTGAAAATGAACATAGTTGAACACCACAAACACATCCAAATTGAGAAGAAATAACAAAATAGTCAAGAGAAAATCCTCTTCCTCTATTACAAGACACATCCAAAATGATTTCGAGGTAAAACAAAATCACTTTGTCTATTTTCATGACACATCCAAACTATATTGATCTCTCAAACCCCAAATCAAATAAAGTAATAAGAAAAAAATTAAAAACACAAATACATCCAAAACCGAAATATAAACTGAAAAATAAAAAAATTTCTTCTTTGTCTATTTTCATGATACATCCAAAATTAGCCAGAGATTAAACATATCAAATCATTCAAAAAGAAAAAGAAGGCTGGGATAGGGGCAAGAACAGTACCGATGCTATGTGGGGAGAATCTAGTGGAGGTGGTGCATTTCGGGACCAGGAGAGGCGCGAACGAGGCTCGATTCCGATGCAGAGGAGGCACGGGGGTGGCTCGTCTAGTGCCCGACTTGGAGGCCGGAGGGAGCGCAGAGGATGTGGGACTGAGAGGCAGCGTGGAAGAGGAGCGACAGGCAGCTTAAAGTAGACGCAGAAGAGATCGTAGAAGACGCGCTGTGGAGGAGTGGCAATGAGACGATTCGACGAGTTGCGACGGCGATAGGGCAGTGGGACGGCAATTGGAGCAGATTTGACGGCGGCGCTGGGACGGCGGCGGCAACAGAGCTTGAAGAAGAGATAAGTCTCTGAAGGAAAGGAACATGTGAGGTGAGAAAGTGCTGGGCAAAAGGCGTCGAAGAAAATCTTATATTATAGTGAACCCTCTTATTGATGGTGCACCCTGTTCCATCCTTTCTTGTAGCCGTCGAAGGAAATTGCTGATGCCACGCGACTCATGTCAGTTCTAGACTTCTAGTTATTTGTTCTCAAGTGTCTTATCGTTTGGAGAACCAATCGCAGCCCTAGGGCACGCAGCAAACACGGCAGCCCCTCACCCTCATGTACGGCAGCACCTTTCCCTCTCAGCCATCTCTCTGTCTCTCGACTGCTTCTCTCGCCTTCACGGCCACGGTGCTGCACTGCTTCTCGGTGATGACGACCCTCAGCGACAACGACACCACCAGTGGCTACGAAGTGTGACAGCGCTTCTCTGCTTTATTTTCCCGGGGCTACTGTCCCCGGTCGTCTTCTTCTTCCCCGCCACCATCGGCGAAGAGTAACGGGGATTTCACTGTTTCCCACTCATGCCTGAGCTTACTTCCACTCCATCCACTTCTAACAGCGCCAATTTATCTTGTTTCCAACCAACAGTTGCTTATGCTTTGACGTTGGGATTTTTGCCAGTAAAGAATGTCATAAAAATAGTCGCGTTGTAGATATAGTCTCTAAACCGACAAAAAATCCCTTCGTACAAACATTTTGGTTGTCACGAGTAACAAACCCCTAAATAAATTGATAACCGAGTATTTAAACCTCGGGTCGTCTTTTCAAGGAACTGCGAGGAAGTATGTTCTTATTATTGGTTATAAAGGTTGTAATCGGGGTTTAGAAGGTGAGAAGCAAGTAATTTAAATGATGAGTGAATTAAATGGCAATTAAAAATAAATAATAACTGTAAAACAACTTTTGGCAAGATAAGGGAATTTAGAGGTCTAACTTAGTTATCTCTCTCAACTATAATAAAAGTTGAATCTAAACTCCACTTGGTCAACCTTTACCAGGGCAAAGGAAATTCAAGGGACTAATTAAATTGACCTTTGAATCCTAATTATTTCCTAAGAAAAGGTTGGGATTATTCAGGTTCAGCTCAATTAGCAAGATAACGATTATTAATTACGTTGAGTTTAATAACTGTTGACTTACTAATTCTTAATCAGAACCAAAAGAGGAAAAAGTAAAATTGCTGGAATAATAAAAATATCCTTAGATGGGAAGCAATGGCAACTTAATTCAAAGAGAACAATTATAAACTGAAAATACCTCAATTATCATTAATTCAAAGAACAATCCGTGACATGGGAGAAATTCATAAATCAAATTATAATAATCAATTCAAATGTTGGAATAAATAAATAAAAGTAAAACTTAAAATAAAAGAACATTAAACCTGGGATCCAGAGTTACTCTTAAAACAAGAAGAAATCCTAAATCCTAAAAGAGAGAGAGAACCTCTCTCTAGACTAAATCTAAATCATAGAAAAAACTAGAAAATTGGCGAGCTCTCCCTGAATGGATGCATTCCCCCACTTCATAACCTCTGGTCTATGCCTTCTGGACTTGGATTTGGGCCAAAAAGGGCCTCAGAACTGGTTATGAGCGTTTTCTGCAATTTCTGGTGCGTGGCCTCTGTCACGCATCCGCGTGGGTCACGCGGTCGCGTCATTCGGAGCTTTTCCTTGCCACGCGGTCGCATCAGTCATGCGATCGCGTCATGTGCGTTCTGCTTAAGGCACGCGGTCGCGTCAGTCATGCGGCCGCGTCGCTGAATCTTCGCTTCTGGCACGCGATCACGTCGTCCATGCGATCGCGTGAACACCAGTTTCCTTAAAGCTCCGTTTTGCTTTCTCCTTCCATTTTTTGTATGTTTCCTTTTCCATCCTCTAAGTCATTCTGCCTTAGGAAATCTGAAACTACTCAACACACTAATCACGGCATCGAATGGAAATAAAGGTAATTAAAATAATTAATTTTTTAAAGCTTAGGAAACATGTTTTTCACAATACGACATAATAAGGAAGGGAAAGTAAAACCATGCAATTAATGTGAATAAGTAGGTGAAGGATTATATAAATCACTTATATTAAGCACAAAAAAACTCATGAAATATGGGTTTATCAACCTCCCTACACTTAAACACTAGCATGTCCTTGACGAATGAATTTCTGTCGGTATAGAATTTATCAAGTGATCAATCGTAGTATAGCCTAAACCAACACAAAATCCATCGTCAAACAAATCTACAATCTATAACCGAGAGTATTAATCTCCCGAGTCGTTCTCCCTTGGAATTGCCAAAGTGTGCATCTTATTGATTTAGTAAGCTTTGTTGAGTTCTTGAAGGTCTTAGCAAGTAATGGGAAACAAACAATCAATTATCAAAAGGACTTGACTTAGGGTTGGCATTAGAAATCTATATCATTATAGTTCACTCAATGTTAACAACAATTAGGACTTACTTCATTTAGTCATCCCCTAAGTATAGAAGAAAGTCAAATGAAAACAATTAACTTGAGTCACAAGTTCTAGCTTCACCTCATGGGAATCTAGTTTTAGTGTACTCCAAGACAATTGGCAAGCTCTAACTCCAAATCAACCCTTGATATAACTATTCAATTCATTCCAATGACCAAACCCTATGCCAAGTATAAGAGTTCTACTCCATAGCTAGCATTGACATTTTATCAAACATGTGATGAGCAAAAAGGAAAGTCATAGTGAAATGAAAAGAAAGATAGAATTAAGAAAATATTGCAACACAAGGAATTAGCAACAAGTATCAAAGAGCAACAATGATGATTAAAACCTCAAACATCAATGAAATCCAAAATTCATAGAGTTGAACCCTAGATCCAAGGAATATCAACAATTACAACTACAACTTGAAATTGGAAGAGAAAACCTATTACATGAGCAAAGTGAAATGAAAGTTGCAATGGATCTCACCAAGGAATGAGTAAAAATCCAGAATTTTGATGAGGAAGAACCCTAATGAAAGCTTGCAAGAAGTTGATGAATCTAGAGAGAAGTTGGAGTTTCTCTCTCTAACAATGTAACTAACCCCCCAAAAAAAATCTCAAAAACTAGAAAAATGAACTAACTCCCCTAACCTTTGCCCCCTTGGTCTTCTTAAGTCTTTTCCCCGCCAAAGCATTCCTCAAAAGTTGGGATCTCTAACCAACTCCACGCCTAAGTCACGTGACTTTTAAAAAAAAATCATTTTCGAACATCGGCGCGCACGCGCAAGGTACGCGTGCGCGCCCTGGATGCGGCTCTGGAGTGCGCGGGGGCGGAGTGTACGCGTACGCGTCCATGAAGATCTTGGCTTAGCCGCTACTCTAATCGGCTCGTGGCTTTGCTTGTAGCTTCGGCTTCACATTGCTCTCATCCGCGCGGGCGCGTCAGGTGCGCGCACGCGCCCATGCGGAAATTTCCAAAGCTTAATTTTCATGCTTTCTTCCTTTGCACCCTTCTTCCTTATCTTTTCCTATTCATTCCTAGTCCATGTCCTGAAACCACTTAGCACACGAGTCACGGCATCGAATGGCATCAAGGAGAGATTAGAAATATGTCTATTTTAGTGCAAAATAAGCATGTTTTTCTTTATGAGGCAAAGCTAGGAAAAGAATGCAAATCCTCATATTTTCATGCAGAAAATGTGTGAAATCATTGATAAACCCTTTGAATTTAGCACAAGATAAACCCTCAAAATGGGGTTCGTCAGTCCTCATGCTAAATCCAAGGTAAATAATTAAGGTTAAAGTGATGGAATGCAATGCAACCTAAATTAAATGCAACTACCTAAATGAATGATGCATCATGCAACTCTAATTTATTCACTCATATATAAAGCTTACATGTAGCTAAGTTATTTTGCATTCTCAAGGAGTTATATATACATATATAGCTAACCCTCAAATAATAACGCAAGTGAGATGACAAAGAAAACATTAAAACTTGCAAGACAATTATTAATTTGAATAGAGATAAATGTTAATGAGCTATTGAACCCTTACTGGATTTTGTGTTTACTCTCTAATCACTCAGTGTTTATTGGGTTAATCACTCTATTCTTCTTTTTATTCTTCCCTTCTATAACTTTGTTTTTCGTCTAACCAATCAATTATAGAACATAGTCATACCAAAACTCATGTGGTCTTTAATCAAGGTTGTAATGGGGTCAAGGTAAAGGTAAGGATATATGTATAAGGCTAAGTGAGCTAATAAGTGAATCCTTAATTAGACTAAGATCTCACCTAACATACATATTTAGTAAAATAATGCTTCTTTACCTATTCTCCCTATTTTCTCACTTTTGATGTGGCATGCTCATGTTTCAGTTCTTGTTTTTATCCCATGTGCATTTATTTTTATTTTGCATTGGGGAGTTCTTTTTGTATCCCCTTTTATTTAAATGTTGAAATTTTTTTTAATGCACATGGTAGTTGAATCACTTTGATTTTCTCATGAGCATGCTTCCCAAATTTATTTTTATTTCTTTTTAACTTTCCTAACCCTTTGTTTCTATCACTCATGTTTCCAAAAGGTTTCCCACATTTTACTCTATTAATAATTTTCTATCTTAAGCTAACCAAGGATTCACTTGGGATTTTCTTTTATTTTTCTGCTTAAGGCTAGTAATTTGGCTAAATAGAATAAAGAGGTTTTAAAAGGCTCAAGGGGGATAACAAAGGTGATGTAAAAGGTAGGCTAATCTGGGGTAAGTGAGCTAAAATCAAATAATGGCCTCAATCATTATTTTGGGATGTACCTATATTCTACAATCGGATATATAGACTAAAACAAAGTAAAGAACACCAGAATAAGAAAGAAGGTTGGAACACACAGGAATAAAAATTATGGTTTGAATGTAACCATACAGTTAAGCTCAAAACTCACAGGCTATGTGTTCTCTAGCTGAAAAATCATTTATCACTTATGTATGTCATGCAGGTTTAAAAATTCTCATTATTCTCTTAAAAAGTAATTTAGGGTAGCCTTTGAAATTTTAATGTTTCTCCTTGATAAAATATTGTCAGTTTAACTACATCATGTAATGCTATATATACAAGGTTTTATGGATCTAAATTTATTATGTTTAAGTTCCTAGCTTACTCTTTATTATTTTTGTCAATTTAAACTAAGCTATAATTAAGCTATCTTATGTCAAAAGGGTAAACTATACTAATTGATCCACTAATAAGTTAGAATTGCAACTAAACTAATGAACTAAATAACTTAAAATATGAACTAAAAATGCAAAATGCAGAAAATAGAGTAACAATACACAAGTAGCAATGTATAAGTACTCAGAAAATAACAAATAAAAGAAAAAAGAGAAAAATACAGAAAAGTATCCAAAACAAAAGAAAGGTATGTAGTGGTTCACCAAGATAAACGCCAGAGATGGCGACCTCCCCACACTTAAAATGAAGCATCGTCCCTGATGCTCAATCAAGCCGGGTGTGAAGGAGTGTCATCACTGGTAGGGATGGTAGCTGGGGTCTCCGTGGCGGTGGTGGGCTGAGAGTCTGGCTGTTGTAGAGGGGGGACTGACTGGAGTGGGATCTCCGGATCTACAACCTCAAGCTGGGGCATAGCCTCCTGATGCGGGGCAGCCTGCTCTGTGGCTGCCTGCTGATGAATCTCCTCCTGGAAATGAGTCTCTGCCTGGGAATGAGGCTCCTCCTCGTGCTCATCCTCCTCCTCCTCTGATGGCTCTGATGGAGTGTCGGGCTCGGAGGGGATGTCGGTGCCCTGTCTGATCATCAGCTTCAAATGGGAATAGCGTCGCCTGCTGCGGCGCTCCAATCTCTCATACTGGCGCCTGTTACGGCACTCCATCTGATCAAGCTGGCGGAATAGACGGTGCACGAGGCGATAAACCAGCTCAGAGGCGGGTGGAGGTGCAGTGGTAGCAGCAGGGGCAGCTGGGGCAGCTGTGGATGAAGAGGGTCCAGCAGACGGAGGGGCTGTCTCATCAGTAGCAGTGACAGGTGGTGGTCTGTAGCCCAAAGCAAGGAAGTTCCTGCTGTGCGGGATGATCTTCCTGCAGTCCGCTGCTGGTGGTCGCTCATCGGCATCCTCCCAAGGTACATTAGCCTGACGGCCTAGCCGTGTAACCAGATAAGAAAAGGGGAGGGTGCCTCGGACGTGGGCCCTGGCCATATAATATCGGATAAAACGAGGCAAGTACAGGTCCTTACCCTCCAGCACACACCAGATGAGGGTAATCATGGCAACCGGGATCTCAGTCTCATGAGTACTCGGCATCACATAGTTGCTCAAGATCTGATGCCATAGCCGAGCCTCATCATTCAAGTACACTCTCTTGATCACTCTGGGCATAGTAGTGTTCTGACCCATCTCCCAAGGAACAGCAGGGTCGAGAGTAATCCGTGCCTTCACAGCATCCCAATCAAACTGCATCTGGCCTATGTCCTCCTCAGCCTGTGCATAACCATCTGGCTGATCAGACTTGGCTGGGAGCTGGAGAATGGTCTCTATGGCCTCCTCAGTGACCAAAATTTGCTTTCCCCTCAAGTTCACTGCATCAAGGGTAGTAAGGTAGTAGTTGCAATAGAATTCCCGGACCCAAGATGCATTGACCTCTGTCAGTGGTCTCTCCAAAAAGAACCAGCCCCTTTGCTTGATTTGCTCAGTAGTGTATTGCTGGAGGGGGAGAGATTTCGAAAATTTTGAAGGAGATTTGAGAAGATATGGAAAGAATTTGAGAAATATTTGAGTTTTTGAAGAAGATTTGGGAAGGATTTGAGAGAGATTTGAAGAATGATTTTAATTTTTGAAAATTTGAAGGTGAATGATGAAAGTTTGAAATGTGTTTATGTAGAAGATTATGGATCAAAAAAGGAAAGTTTGAAAAAAATTTAATCAGAAAGCAAAATCTCTGTCCCCCACCTTTCTGGCGTTAAACGCCCAGAATGGCATCCATTCTGGCGTTTAACGCCCAATTGTTGGCCATTGTGGGCGTTTAACGCCCAGCCAGGTACCCTGGCTGGCGTTAAACGCCAGAATTCCCTTTATCACTGGGCGTTTTGCTAAACGCCCAGGATGCTGCACACCTGGCGTTAAACGCCCAGAATGGTGCCCATTCTGGCGTTTAACGCCCAAAGTACCCTTTACTGGCATTTTTTCGCCAGCAAGCTCTTTTTCTCTGCTTTTTGCACTAAATCCTTCTGTAACTCTGTGAATTCCTTCAATTTTGATATTTGCCCTTTGAGAATATGGATTGAACTTTGATTAAACAAAACAGATAACCTGCTAATGACTGGGTTGCCTCCCAGCAAGCGCTTCTTTATTGTCTTTAGCTGGACCTTCACTGAGAATCACTCAAGTCTCAATTTTGAGCATTCTTGCTCAAAATTGCTTTCAAGATAATGCTTGATCCTCTGTCCATTAACAATGAACTTCTTGTCAGAATCAGTATCCTGAAGCTCAACATATCCATATGGTGATACTCCTATAATCACATACGGACCCCTCCAGCGGGATTTAAGTTTTCCTGGGAACAATCTGAGCCTAGAGTTGAAGAGCAGAACTTTTTGTCCTGGCTCAAAGACTCTGGATGACAACTTCTTGTCATGCCACTTCTTTGCCTTTTCCTTATAAATTTTAGCATTTTCAAAGGCACTGAGTCTAAATTCTTCTAGCTCATTTAGCTGGAGCAATCTTTTTTCACCAGCTAACTTAGCATCCAGGTTTAGGAATCTGGTTGCCCAGTAGGCTTTATGTTCCAGTTCCACGGGCAGATGACAGGCCTTGCCATACACAAGTTGGTATGGAGAGGTTCCTATTGGAGTCTTGAATGCTGTTCTGTATGCCCACAGAGCATCATCCAAGCTCTTTGCCCAATCCTTTCTACGGGCAATTACAGTCCGTTCTAGGATTCTTTTTAGCTCTCTGTTAGAGACTTCAGCTTGCCCATTTGTCTGTGGATGATATAGGGTTGCCACTTTGTGGCTAATTCCATATCGGACCATAGCAGAGTACAGCTGTTTATTACAGAAATGAGTACCCCCATCACTGATTAGTACTCTGGGAACACCAAACCTGCTGAAGATGTGTTTCTGGAGGAATTTCAGCACGGTCTTAGTATCATTAGTGGGTGTAGCAATTGCTTCTACCTATTTAGATACATAGTCCACTGCCACCAGAATGTAAGTGTTTGAGTATGATGGTGGGAATGGATCCATAAAGTCAATTCCCCATACGTCAAACAATTCAATCTCTAGGATCCCTTGTTGAGGCATGGCGTATCCATGAGGCAGGTTACCAGCTCTTTGGCAACTGTCACAGTTACGCACAAACTCCCGGGCATCTCTATAGAGAGTAGGCCAGTAGAAGCCACATTGGAGGACCTTAGTGGCTGTTCGCTCACTTCCGAAATGTCCCCCATACTGTGATCCATGGCAATCCCACAGGATCCTTTGTGCTTCTTCTCTGGGTACACATCTGCGGATCATTCCGTCTGCACATCTCTTAAAGAGATATGGCTCATCCCATAGGTAGTACTTGGCATCTGAAATTAATTTCTTTCTTTGCACCCTGCTGTACTCCTGTGGTATGAACCTCACAACTTTATAATTTGCAATATCTGCAAACCATGGAGCTTCCTGAATGGCAAAGAGTTACTCATCTGGGAAAGTCTCAGAGATCTCAGTAGAAGGGAGGGACGCCCCAGCTACTGGTTTTATTCGGGACAGATGATCAGCTACTTGGTTCTCTGTCCCTTTTCTGTCTCTTATTTCTATATCAAACTCCTGCAGAAGCAACACCCATCTTATGAGCCTGGGTTTTGAATCCTGCTTTGTGAGTAAGTACTTAAGAGCAGCATGGTCAGTGTACACAATCACCTTTGATCCCACTAGATAGGATCTAAACTTGTCAATGGCATAGACCACTGCAAGTAACTCTTTTTCTGTGGTTGTGTAATTCTTCTGTGCATCATTTAGAACACGGCTGGCATAATAAATGACGTTGATGAGCGGATAATTTATACGCTTTTTGGCATTGTTTTTAGGTAATTTTTAGTAAGTTCAAGCTACTTTTAGGGATGTTTTCATTAGTTTTTATGTTAAATTTATATTTCTGGACTTTACTATGAGTTTGTGTGTTTTTCTGTGATTTCAAGTAATTTCTGGCTGAAATTGAGGGACTTGAGCAAAACTCTGATAGGAGGCTGACAAAGGACTGCTGATGCTGTTGGAATCTGACCTCCCTGCACTCGAAATGGATTTTCTGGAGCGACAGAACTCCAAATGGCGCGCTCTCAACGGCGTTGGAAAGTAGACATCCAGAGCTTTCCTCAGCAATATATAATAGTCCATACTTTATTCGGAAATTGACGACGTAACATGGCGTTGAACGCCAAGTACATGCTGCTGTCTGGAGTTAAACGCCAGAAACACGTCATGATCCGGAGTTAAACGCCCAAAACACGTTATAACATGGAGTTCAACTCCAATAAACGCCTCAGCTCGTGGATAGATCAAGCTCAGCCCAAGCATACACCAAGTGGGCCCCGGAAGTGGATTTATGCATCAATTACTTACTCATGTAAACCCTAGTAGCTAGTTTAGTATAAATAAGACTTTTTACTAATGTATTAGTCGTCTTTTGACCACGTTTCATCTCTGGTCTCAGTTTTGTTTTATTCTTCATCTCAGGAGGCCATTGAGCACGTTTTAGGGGGCTGGCCATTCGGCCATGCCTGAACCTTTCACTTATGTATTTTCAACGGTGGAGTTTCTACACACCATAGATTAAGGGTGTGGAGCTCTGCTGTACCTCAAGTTTCAATACAATTATTATTACTCTCTATTCAATTCTCTTTTATTCTTATTCCAAGATATACGTTGCACTTCAACTTGATGAATGTGATGATCCGTGACACTCATCATCATTCTCACCCATGAACGTGTGTGACTGACAACCACTTCCGTTCTACCTTAGGCCGGGCGCATATCTCTTAGATTCCCCAACAGAATCTTCGTGGTATAAGCTAGAATTGATGGCGGCATTCATGAGAATCCGGAAGGTCTAAACCTTGTCTGTGGTATTCCGAGTAGGATTCTGGGATTGAATGACTGTGACGAGCTTCAAACTCCTGAAGGTTGGGCGTTAGTGACAGACGCAAAAGAATCAAGGGATTCTATTTCAACCTGATTGAGAACCGACAGATGATTAGCCGTGCTGTGACAGAGCATAGGACCATTTTCACTGAGAGGATGGGATGTAGCCATTGACAACGGTGATGCCCTACATACAGCTTGCCATGGAAAGGAGTAAGAAGGATTAGATGAAAGCAATAAGAAAGTAGAGATTCGAAAGGATTCTAGCATCTCCACACGCCTATCTGAAATTCCCAGTATTGATTTACATAAGTATTTCTATCCCTTTTTATTTTCTATTTATTATTAGTTTTTCGAACCCCATAACCATTTAATCTGCCTAACTGAGATTTACAAGGTGACCATAGCTTGCTTCATACCAACAATCTCTGTGGGATCGACCCTTACTCACGTAAGGTATTACTTGGATGACCCAGTACACTTGCTGGTTAAGTTGAATGAAGTTGTGATCATAAATTTCAATAGAGCCAATTTTTAAATCTCATGCAAATACAAAGAGGATCACAATTTCGTCCACCAAGTTTTTGGCGCCGTTGCCGGGGATTGTTCGAGTATGGACAACTGACGGTTCATCTTGTTGCCCAGATTAGGTAATTTTCTTTTCAAAAATCTTTTTCAAAATTTTTCTTTTATTTTTCGTTTTTCCAAACTTTATTTTCGAAAAAATTAATAAAAATCCAAAAAAAATTAGAAAATCATAAAAATCAAAAATACTTTGTGTTTCTTGTTTGAGTCTTGAGTCAATTTTTTAAGTTTGGTGTCAATTGCATGCTTTAAAAATTTTTCTTGCATTTTTCGAAAATCCCATGCATTCATAGTGTTCTTCATGATCTTCAAGTTGTTCTTGATAAGTCCTCTTGTTTGATCTTGATGTTTTCTTATTTTGTGTTGTTTGTTGTTTTTCATATGCATTTTTCATTTGTTAGAGTCCATGCATTAAAGATTTCTAAGTTTGGTGTCTTGCATGTTTTCTTTGCATCAAAAATTTTTCAAAAATATGTTCTTGATGTTCATCATGATCTTCAAAGTGTTCTTGGTGTTCATCTTGACATTCATAGTGTTCTTGCATGCATTCTTTGTTTAGATCCATAAAGAAAAGAGAAAAACACAAAAATGACGTTTTTATTTTTTTCTCTCTCATAATTAAAAATTCAAAAATAAAAAAATATATTTTCCTTATTTTTCTCATAATTTTCGAAAATTTGAGTTGACTTAGTCAAAAATTTTCAAAATTAGTTGTTTCTTACAAGTCAAGTCAAATTTTCAATTTTAAAAATCTTATCGTTTCAAAATCTTTTTCAAAAATTATATCTTTTTCATTTTTTTCTCTATTTTTCGAAAAATTCAAAAATCTTTTTCAACATATTTTCAAAATTTTTTTCTTATCTTTATATCAAATTTTTGAAAATTCACTAATAATTAATGTGATTGATTCAAAAATTTGAAGTTTGTTACTTTCTTGTTAAGAAAGGTTCAATCTTTAAGTTCTAGAATCTTATCTTGTAGTTTCTTGTTAGTGAAGTAAGTCATTTCAAATTTTTAAATTAAATCTTTTTATCTTTTATCATATCTTTTTCAAAAATTTTATCTTTTTCAAAAATTTGATTTCAAAATATCTTATTTAACTTCTTATCTTCTTATCTTTTTAAATTTTGATTTCAAATCTTTTTCAATCAACTAACTAACTTTTTGTTTGTTTCTTATCTTTTTCAAAACCACCTAACTACTTTTCCCTCTCTAATTTTCGAAAATATCTCACCTCTTTTTCAAAAAAATTCTTTTTGTTCTAAATTTTAATTTTAATTATATCTTATATTTAATTTTCGAAAATTACTAACCTCTTTTTCAAAATTATTTTCGAAATTCTCCCTCTCTTTTCTTATTCTATTTAATTATTTAATTACTAATACTTCTCTTCACCTCTCTCCATCTAAATATATGAACCCACTCTTCTACATTCTTCTCCCCTTCCTTCTTCTACTAACACAAAGGAATCTCTATACTGTGACATAGAGGATTCCTCTTCTTTTCTTGTTTTCTTCTCTTTCATATGAGCAGGAATAGGGAAAAAGGCACTCTTGTTGAAATTGATCCTAAACCTGAAAGGACTCTGAAAAGGAAACTAAGAGAAACTAAATTACAACAATCCAGAAACAACCTTTCAGAAATTTTCGAACAAGAGAAGGAGATGGCAGCCGAAAATAATAATAATGCAAGGAGAATGCTTGGTGACTTCACAAAGCCAACGTCCAAATTTGATGGAAGAAGCATCTCCATTCCTGCCATTGGAGCCAATAACTTTGAGCTTAAGCCTCAGCTAGTTGCCTTAATGCAACAAAACTGCAAGTTTTATGGACTTCCATCTGAAGACCCTTATCAGTTTTTAACTGAGTTTTTGCAGATATGTGAGACTGTAAAGACGAATGGAGTTGATCCTGAAGTCTATAGACTCATGCTTTTCCCTTTTGCTGTGAGAGACAGAGCTAGAATATGGTTGGATTCACAACCTAAGGATAGCCTGGACTCCTGGGATAAGCTGGTCACAAGTTGAGAGTGGATGTTCAAACCTTCAAACAAAAAGATGGTGAATCCCTCTATGAAGCTTGGGAAAGATACAAGCAGCTGACCAAAAGATGTCCATCTGACATGTTTTCAGAATGGACCATATTAGATATATTCTATTATGGTCTATCTGAATTTTCGAAAATGTCATTGGACCATTCTGCAGGTGGATCTATTCACCTAAAGAAAACGCCTGAAGAGGCTCAAGAACTCATTGACATGGTTGCAAACAACCAATTCATGTACACTTCTGAGAGGAATTCCGTGAATAGTGGGATACCTCAGAAGAAAGGAGTTCTTGAAATTGATGCTCTGAATGCCATATTGGCTCAGAACAAAGTGTTGACTCAACAGGTCAACATGATCTCTCAAAGTCTGAATGGATGGCAACATGCATCCAACAGTACTAAAGAGGCAGCTTCTGAAGAAGCTTATGATCCTGAGAACCCTGCCATGGCAGAGGTTAATTACATGGGTAAACCTTATGGAAACACCTATAACTCATCATGGAGAAATCATCTAAATTTCTCATGGAAGGACCAACAAAAGCCTCAACAAGGCTTTAACAATGGTGGACGCAATAGGCTAAGCAATAGCAAGCCTTTTCCATCATCTTCTCAGCAACAGACAGAGAATTCTGAACAAAACACTTCTAATTTAGCCAATCTAGTCTCTAATCTGTCAAAAGCCACTTTCAGTTTCATGAGTGAAACAAGATCTTCCATCAGAAATCTGGAGGCACAAGTAGGCCAGCTGAGTAAGAAAGTCATTGAAACTCCTCCCAGTATTCTCCCAAGCAATACAGAAGAGAATCCAAAAGGAGAGTGCAAGGCCATTGATATAATCAATATGGCCGAATGCACAAGGGAGGAGGAGGACGAAAATCCTAGTAAGGAAGACCTCCTGGGACGTCCCTCAAGCAAGAAGGAGATTCCTATTAAGGATCCAAGGGAATCTGAGGCTCATATAGAGACCATAGAGATTCCATTAAATCTTCTTCTGCCATTCATGAGCTCTGAAGACTATTCTTCCTCTGAAGAGGATGAAGATGTGACTGGAGAGCAAGTTGCTCAATATTTAGGAGCTATCATGAAGCTGAATGCCAAGTTGTTTGGTAATGAGACTTGGGAAAGTGAACCTCCTTTGCTCATTAGTGAACTAGATACCTGGATTCAGCAAATTTTACCTCAAAAGAGACAAGATCCTGGCAAGTTCTTAATACCTTGTACCATAGGCACCATGACCTTTGAAAAAGCTCTATGTGATCTGGGGTCAGGGATAAATCTTATGCCACTCTCTGTAATGGAGAAGCTGGGGATCATTGAGGTACAACCTGCCTTGTTTTCATTACAACTGGCAGACAAATCATTGAGACAAGCTTATGGAATAGTAGAGGACGTGTTAGTAAAGGTTGAAGGCCTTTACATCCCTGCTGATTTCATAATCTTAGACACTAGGAAGGAAGAGGATGAATGCATCATCCTTGGAAGACCTTTCCTAGCCACAGCAGGAGCTGTGATAGATGTCAACAGAGGTGAATTAGTCCTTCAATTAAATGGGGACTACCTTGTGTTTAAGGCACATGGCCATCCCTCTGTGACAAAAGAGAGTAAGCATGAAGAGCTTCTCTCAGTTCAGAGTCAAGAAGAGCCCCCACAGTCAAACTCTAAGTTTGGTGTTAGGAGGCCACAACCAAACTCTAAGTTTGGTGTTAAGACCCCATATCCAAACTCTAAGTTTGGTGTTGGGACTATACAACATTGACCTGATCACCTTGTGGCTCCATGAGAGCCACTGTCAAGCTATTGACATTAAAGAAGCGCTTGTTGGGAGGCAACCCAATTTTATTTATCTAATTTTTATTTTATTTTATTTTATTGTTATTTTGTGTTTTATTAGGTACATGATCATGTGGAGTCACGAAAAAAATATAAAAATTAAAAACAGAATCAAAAACAGCAGAAGAAAAATCACACCCTGGAGGAAGCACAGGCTGGCGTTCAACGCCAGTAAGAAGCATCTGGCTGGCGTTCAACGCCAGAACAGAGCATGAATCTGGCGCTGAACGCCAGAAACAAGCAACATTCTGGCGCTGAACGCCAGGAATGTGCCTAGAAGAAAAGCTGGCGCTGAACGCCAATAACAAGCATGAAACTGGCGTTCAACGCCAGTAACATGCTTTACATGGGCGTTGAACGCTCAGAACGTGCACCACTCGGCGTTTAAACACCAGAATGGTGTGCAAAGGCATTTTACATGCCTATTTGGTGCAAGGATGGAATTCCTTGACACCTCAGGATCTGTGGATCCCACAAGATCCCCACCTAACATATTACCACCTAACCTCCTAATCCTAGTTTTACTCTTCCCCATATCACACTTCCCAAAAACCCTTCACCAATCACCTCAATCTCTCTTCCCAATCACCTATTCACCACTCACATCCATCCACTCTTCCCCATAAACCCCACCTACCTTCCAAATTCAAAAATATTTTCCCACCCAATCCCACCCTAAATGGCCGAACCTACCCTCTCCCCTCTCCCTATATATACCCTTCCATTTTACTTCATTTTCACACAACACTACCCCCTCTACTATACCTTGGCCGAATCCATCTCCCCTCACTCTCCTCCATTTTTTCTTCTTCTTCTTCTTCTCTTCTTTCTTCTCTTGCTCGAGGGTGAGCAATATTTTAAGTTTGGTGTGGTAAAAGCATAAGCTTTTTGTTTTTCCATTACCATCAATGGCACCTAAGGCCGGAGAATCCTCTAGAAAAGGAAAAGGGAAGACAAAAGCTTCCACCTCCGAGTCATGGGAGATGGAAAGATTCATCTCCAAGAGCCATCAAGACCACTTCTATGATGTTGTGGCAAAGAAGAAGGTGATCCCTGAGGTCCCTTTCAAGCTCAAGAAAAATGAGTATCCGGAGATCCGACATGAAATCCGAAGAAGAGGTTGGGAAGTCCTAACCAACCCCATGCAACAAGTCGGAATCTTAATGGTTCAAGAGTTCTATGCCAATGCATGGATCACTAGGAACCATGATCAAAGTATGAACCCGAGTCCAAAGAATTACCTCACAATAGTTCGGGGGAAATACTTAGATTTTAGTCCGAAAAATGTGAGGTTGGCATTCCACTTGTCCATGATGCAAGGAGATGAACGCCCCTACACTAGAAGGGTCAACTTTAATCAAAGGTTGGACCAAGTCTTTACGGACATATGTGTGGAAGGAGCTCAAAGGAAGAGAGACTCCAAAGGCAAGCCAGTCCAACTAAGAAGACTGGACCTCAAGCCTGTGGCTAGAGGATGGTTAGAGTTCATTCAACGCTCCATCATTCCCACTAGCAACCGATCTGAAGTTACTGTTGATCGGGCCATCATGATTCATAGCATCATGATTGGAGAGGAAGTAGAAGTTCATGAGGTCATCTCCAATAAAATCTACAAAATAGCCGAAAAGCCCTCCACCATGGCAAGGCTAGCTTTTCCTCACCTTATTTGCCATCTATGTTACTCAGCTGAAGTTATCATAGAAGGAGACATCTCCATTGAAGAGGATAAGCCCATCACCAAGAAGAGGATGGAGCAAGCAAGAGAGACCCTTCACGGTTCTCAAGAGATGCATGAGGAAGCTCATCATCAAGAAATCCCTGAGATGCCTCAAGGGATGCACTTTCCTCCCAACAACTATTGGGAACAACTCAACACTTCCTTAGAAGATTTGAGCCACAATGTGGAACAATTAAGGGTGGAACATCATGAGCACTCCATCATTCTCCAAGGAATAAGAGAAGATCAAAGAGCAATGAGGGAGGAGCAACAAAGGCAAGGAAGGGATATAGAAGAGCTTAAGAACATTGTTGGTCCTTCAAGAAGAAGACGCCACTAAAGGTGGATTCATTCCTTGTTCTTATTTCTTTCTGCTTTTCGATTTTTATGTTGTGTTTATTTATGTTTTGTGTCTTCATTTCATGATCATTAGTATGAAGTAACTATGTCTTAAAGCAATGAATAAAATCCATTAATCCTTCACCTCTCTTAAATGAAAAATGTTTTAATTCAAAAGAACAAGAAGTACATGAATTTCGAATTTATCCTTGAATTTAGTTTAATTATATTGATGTGGTGACAATACTTTTTGTTTTCTGAATGAATGCTTGAACAGTGCATAATTTTGATTTTGTTGTTTATGAATGTTAAAACTGTTGGCTCTTGAAAGAATGATGAACAAAGAGAAATGTTATTGATGATCTGAAAAATCATGAAATTGATTCTTGAAGCAAGAAAAAGCAGTGAAAAAGAAGAAGCTTGCGAAAAAAAAAGTGGCAAAAAAAATAGAAAGAAAAAGAAAAAGCAAGCAGAAAAAGCCAATAACCCTTAAAACCAAAAGGCAAGGCTAAAAAGGATCCAAGGCTTTGAGCATCAATGGATAGGAGGGCCCAAGGAAATAAAATCCAGGCCTAAGCGGCTAAATCAAGTTGTCCCTAACCATGTGCTTGTGTCATGAAGGTCCAAGTGAAAAGCTTGAGAATGAGTGGTTAAAGTCGTGATCCAAAGCAAAAGAGTGTGCTTAAGAGCTCTGGACACCACTAACTGGGGACTTTAGCAAAGCTAAGTCACAATCTGAAAAGGTTCACCCAGTTATGTGTCTGTGGCATTTATGTATCTGGTGGTAATACTGGAAAACAAAATGCTTAGGGCCACGGCCAAGACTCATAAGTAGCTGTGTTCAAGAATCAACATGCTTAACTAGGAAAGTCAATAACACTATCCGAAATTCTAAGTTCCTAGAGAAGCCAATCATTCTGAACTTCAAAGGAAAAAGTGAGATGCCAAAACTGTTCAGAAGCAAAAAGCTACAAGTCCCGCTCATCTAATTATAATTAATATTCATTGATATTTTGGAATTTATAGTATATTCTCTTCTTTTTATCTTAATTTATTTTCAGTTGCTTAGGGACAAGCAACAATTTAAGTTTAGTGTTGTGATGAGCGGATAATTTATACGCTTTTTGGCATTATTTTTAGGTAATTTTTAGTAAGTTCAAGCTACTTTTAGGGATGTTTTCATTAGTTTTTATGTTAAATTCACATTTCTAGACTTTACTATGAGTTTGTGTGTTTTTCTGTGATTTCAGGTAATTTCTGGCTGAAATTAAGGGACTTGAGCAAAACTCTGATAGGAGGCTGACAAAGGACTGCTGATGCTGTTGGAATCTGACCTTCCTGCACTCGAAATGGATTTTCTGGAGCTACAGAACTCCAAATGGCGCGCTCTCAACGGCGTTGGAAAGTAGACATCTAGAGCTTTCCAGCAATACATAATAGTCCATACTTTATTCGGAAATTGACGACGTAACATGGCGTTGAACGCCAAGTACATGCTGCTATCTGGAGTTAAACGCCAGAAACACGTCATGATCCGGAGTTGAACGCCCAAAACACGTTATAACTTGAAGTTCAACTCCAATAAACGCCTCAGCTCTTGGATAGATCAAGCTCAGCCCAAGCATACACCAAGTGGGCCCCGGAAGTGGATTTATGCATCAATTACTTACTCATGTAAATCCTAGTAGCTAGTTTAGTATAAATAAGACTTTTTACTAATGTATTAGTCATCTTTTGACCACGTTTCATCTATGGTCTCAGTTTTGTTTTATTCTTCATCTTAGGAGGCCATTGAGCACGTTTTAGGGGGCTGGCCATTCGGCCATGCCTGAACCTTTTACTTATGTATTTTCAACGGTGGAGTTTCTACACACCATAAATTAAGGGTGTGGAGCTCTGTTGTACCTCAAGTTTCAATACAATTATTATTACTCTCTATTCAATTCTCTTTTATTCTTATTCCAAGATATACGTTGCACTTCAACTTGATGAATGTGATGATCCGTGACACTCATCATCATTCTCACCCATGAACGTGTGTGACTGACAACCACTTCCGTTCTACCTTAGGCCGGGCGCATATCTCTTAGATTCCCCAACAGAATCTTCGTGGTATAAGCTAGAATTGATGGCGGTATTCATGAGAATCCGGAAGGTCTAAACCTTGTCTGTGGTATTCCGAGTAGGATTCTGGGATTGAATGACTGTGACGAGCTTCAAACTCCTGAAGGCTGGGCGTTAGTGATAGACGCAAAAGAATCAAGGGATTCTATTCCAACCTGATTGAGAACCGACAGATGATTAGCCGTGCTGTGACAGAGCATAGGACCATTTTCACTGAGAGGATGGGATGTAGCCATTGACAACGGTGATGCCCTACATACAGCTTGCCATGGAAAGGAGTAAGAAGGATTGGATGAAAGCAATAAGAAAGTAGAGATTCGAAAGGATTCTAGCATCTCCACACGCCTATCTGAAATTCCCAGTATTGATTTACATAAGTATTTCTATCCCTTTTTATTTTCTATTTATTATTAGTTTTTCGAACCCCATAACCATTTAATCTGCCTAACTGAGATTTACAAGGTGACCATAGCTTGCTTCATACCAACAATCTCTGTGGGATCGACCCTTACTCACGTAAGGTATTACTTGGATGACCCAGTACACTTGCTGGTTAAGTTGAATGAAGTTGTGATCATAAATTCCAATAGAGCCAATTTTTAAATTTCATGCAAATACAAAGAGGATCACAATTTCGTCCACCAGACGTGCAGAAGCTTGTCATGCCTCTGTCCCAACACTGCACCAATGGCATGGTCACTAGCATCACACATTAGTTCGAATGGCAATGTCCAGTCTGGTGCAGAGATAACTGGTGCTGTGACCAGCTTGGCTTTCAGGGTCTCAAATGCCTGCAGACACTGTGTGTCAAACACAAATGGTGTGTCAGCAGCTAGCAGGTTGCTCAAAGGTTTTGCAATTTTTGAAAAATCCTTTATAAACCTTCTGTAGAATCTTGCATGTCCCAGAAAGCTTCTGATTGCCGTAACATTGGCAGGTGGTGGTAATTTTTCAATTACCTCTACCTTTGCCTTATCCACCTTTATTCCTTTGCTTGAAATTTTGTGTCCAAGGACAATTCCTTCAGTCACCATAAAGTGACATTTCTCCCAGTTTAAAACCAGGTTAGTCTCTTGGCACCTTTTCAGGACAAGTGCTAGGTGGTTAAGACAGGAGGTGAATGAGTCTCCATATACTGAGAAGTCATCCATGAAGACTTCCAGGAATTTCTCCACCATATCAGAGAAGATGGATAGCATGCATCTCTGAAAGGTTGCAGGAGCATTACACAGACCAAAAGGCATCCTCCTGTAAGCAAACACGCCAGAAGGGCAAGTAAATGCTGTTTTCTCTTGGTCTTGAGGATCTACTGCAATTTGGTTGTAACCTGAATAGCCATCCAAAAAGCAGTAATAATCATGACCAGCTAGTCTTTCTAGCATTTGGTCTATGAATGGTAAAGGAAAATGATCCTTTCTGGTGGCTGTATTGAGCCTTCTGTAGTCAATACACATACGCCACCCTGTGACAGTTCTTGTAGGAACCAGTTCATTTTTTTCATTATGAACTACTGTCATGCCTCCCTTCTTGGGGACAACTTGGACAGGGCTCACCCAGGGGCTATCAGAAATAGGATAAATAATCCCAGCCTCTAGTAATTTAATGACCTCTTTCTGCACTACCTCCTTCATGGCTGGATTTAGCCGCCTTTGTGGTTGGACCACTGGTTTGGCATTATCCTCCAATAGGATCTTGTGCATGCATCTTGCTGGGCTAATGCCCTTAAGATCACTTATGGACCACCCAAGAGCTGTCTTGTGTGTCCTTAGCACTTGAATCAGTGCTTTCTCTTCCTGTGGATTTAAAGCAGAGCTTATGATTACAGGAAAGGTATCACCTTCTCCCAGAAATGCATATTTCAGGGATGGTGGTAATGGTTTGAGCTCGGGTTTGGGAGGTTTCTCCTCTTCCTGAGGGATTTTCAGAGGTTCTATTATTCTCTCTGATTCCTCCAAATCAGGCTGAACATCTTTAAAGATGTCCTCTAGCTCTGATTCGAGACTCTCAGTCATATTGATCTCTTCCACCAAAGAGTCAATAATGTCAGCGCCCATACAGTCATTTGATGTGTCTGGATGCTGCATAGCTTTTACAGCATTCAACTTGAACTCATCCTCATTGACTCTCAGGGTTACTTCCCCTTTTTGTACATCAATGAGAGTTCGTCCAGTTGCTAGGAAAGGTCTTCCTAGAATGAGAGTTGCACTCTTGTGCTCTTCCATTTCCAGTACTACAAAGTCAGTTGGAAAGGCGAATGGTCCAACCTTGACAATCATGTCCTCAATTATGCCTGATGGATATTTAATGGAGCCATCAGCAAGTTGGAGACATATCCTGGTTGGTTTGACTTCTTCAGTCAACCCAAGCTTTCTGATAGTGGATGCAGGTATTAGATTGATGCTTGCTCCAAGGTCACACAGGGCTGTCTTGGTGCAAGCACCTTCTAATGTGCATGGTATCATAAAGCTTCCTGGATCTTGAAGCTTTTCTGGTAAGCTTTTCAGAATGACTGCACTGCATTCTTCAGTGAGAAATACTTTTTCAGTTTCTCTCCAATCCTTCTTATGACTTAAGATCTCTTTCATGAACTTAGCATAAGAAGGTATTTGCTCAAGGGCCTCTGCAAACAGAATCTTTATTTCAAGAGTCCTTAGGTAGTCTGCAAAGCGGGAAAATTGCTTATCCTGCTCCGCTTGGCGGAGTTTCTGAGGATAAGGCATCTTGGCTTTATATTCTTCAACCTTAGTTGCTGTAGGTTTATTCCTTACAGAAGTGGTTGGAGAAGCCTTTTTAGAGGGATTACTATCAGCACTCTCAGGTGTCTGATTCCCCATTGGCGTTTGAACGCCAGGATTGGGTGGAAAATGGGCGTTTAACGCCAACTTTTCCCCCTTTTCTGGCGTTTGAACGCCAGAACTGGGTAGGGAATGGGCGTTTAACGCCAGCTTTCCCCCCTTTTCTGGCGTTTGAACGCCAAGAGTATTCCTCTCTGGGCTCTTACTGTCCTCAGAGGGATTTTGGATAGTGGTTTGGCTATCCTCTGTCAATTGTTCCTTTATTGGCTTTTTGCTACTTTGAGCAGTATTATTCAATGTCTTCCCACTCCTCAGTTGAACTGCTTGGCATTCTTCTGTTATCTGTTTAGATAGCTGCTGTTTTGCCTGATTCAACTGTGATTCTATGTTCTTGTTAGCAATTTTAGTTTCTTGGAGCATCTCTTTAAATTCTGCTAACTGTTTTGTCATCAGGTGTAATTGCTGATTAAGCTCAATCATCTGTTCTTGAGGACTAGGATCAGTGGCTACTGCCATAACTTCTTCTTTTGTAGAGAACTCGTTGCTAGAGTACAAATGTTGATTTCTAGCAACAGTATCTATAAGCTCTTGAGCCTCTTCAATCGTCTTCCTCACATGTATAGATCCACCAGCTGAGTGGTCTAGAGACATCTGAGCTTTTTCTGTAAGCCCATAGTAGAAGATGTCTAACTGTACCCACTCTGAAAATATTTCAGAGGGGCATTTTCTTAGCATACCTCTATACCTCTCCCAGGCATTATAAAAGGATTCATTATCCTCTTGTTTAAAGCCTTGGATGTCCAGCCTTAGCTGTGTCATCCTTTTTGGAGGGTAAAATTGATTCAGAAATTTGTCTGATAACTGCTTCCATGTCTTTATGCTTGCTGTAGGTTGGTTATTCAACCACCTCTTAGCTTGATCTTTTACAGCAAATGGAAACAGTAATAGTCTGTAGACATCCTGATCCACCTCTTTATCACGTACTGTGTCAGCAATTTGTAAGAATTATGCCAGAAACTCAGTAGGTTCTTCCTGTGGAAGACCGAAATACTGGCAATTTTGCTGCACCATGATAATGAGTTGAGGATTTAGCTCAAAGCTGCTTGCTTTAATGGGAGGTATACAGATGCTACTCCCATATGCAGCTGTAACGGGGTTAGCATATGATCCCAGAGTCCTTCTGGACTGCTCAATTCCACTTAGGTCCATGATGGAGAAAGGGAAATGATATGGATTGCAAGTAGATTATTTATTTTTTTTTAACTAAAAATGACCGAAAATAATAAAATAAAACAAAAGGAAAATAAAAATAAAATTTCGAAAACTAAAAGAAAATAAAATCAAAGCAAATTGAAAACTAAATCAATCAACTAATTAAAAAGATTTTGGAATTGGCAATTAAAAAGATATGATTGAAAATTATTTTGAAAAAGATTTGAAATTTTTTTTTTGAAATGAGGAAAGAGAAAAACAACAAAATGACACCAAACTTAAAATTTTTAGAAAATCAAACACAAATTTTTGAAAATTTTAAAGGAAAAACACAAAGAAGACACCAAACTTAGAATATGAAACTAAACTCAAACAAAAGACTCTAAACCAACAAAAATAAAACAGTCCTAATCTAAGCAACAAGATAGACCGTCAGTTGTCCAAACTCGAACAATCCCCGGCAACGGCGCCAAAAACTTGGTGCACGAAATTGCAATCAGACTTTTGCAATTCCGCACAACTAACCAGCAAGTGCACTGGGTCGTCCAAGTAATACCTTACGTGAGTAAGGGTCGATCCCACGGAGATTGTCAGCTTGAAGCAAGCTATGGTTATCTTGTAACTCTTAGTTAGGATATCAATAATTATCAGGGTTGATTGTAAAAAGTAAAAGAACATGAAATAAGTACTTGTTTTGCAGTAATGGAGAACAGGTTGAGGTTTTGGAGATGCTCTATCTTCTGAATCTCTACTTTCCTACTGCCTTCTTCTTCAAGCACGCAAGACTCCTTCCATGGCAAGCTGTATGTAGGGTTTCACCGTTGTCAATGGCTACCTCCCATCCTCTCAGTGAAAATGTTCAACGCGCTCTGTCACAGCACGGCTAATCATCTGTCGGTTCTCAATCGGGTTGGAATAGAATCCAGTGATTCTTTTGCGTCTGTCACTAACGCCCAGCCCTCAGGAGTTTGAAGCTCGTCACAGTCATTCAATCCTTGAATCCTACTCAGAATACCACAGACAAGGTTTAGACCTTCCGGATTCTCTTGAATGCCGCCATCAATTCTAGCTTATACCACGAAGATTCTGATTAAGGAATCCAAGAGATATCTACTCAATCTAAGGTAGAACGGAGGTGGTTGTCAGGCACACGTTCATAGTTGAGAATGATGATGAGTGTCACGGATCATCACATTCATCAGGTTTAGGAACAAGTGATATCTTAGAATGGAAGCAAGCATGATTGAATGAAAAACAGTAGTAATTGCATTAATCCATCAAGACACAGCAGAGCTCCTCACCCCCAACCATGGGGTTTAGAGACTCATGCCGTAGAAGATACAATGAGAAACGTGTAAAGTGTCATGAGGTATAGATACAATGTCAAAAGATCCTATTAATAGTGAACTAGTAACCTAGGGTATACATAAATGAGTAAATGACGTAAAAATCCACTTCCAGGGTCCACTTAGTGTGTGCTGGGGCTGAGCATTGAAGCTTTCATGTGTAGAGACTTTTTCTGGAGTTAAACGCCAGCTTTTATGCCAGTTTGGGTGTTTAACTCCAATTTTTATGCCAGTTCCGGTGTTAAACGCTGGGAATTCTGAAGCTGATTTGCAACGCCGGTTTGGGCCATCAAATCTCGGGCAAAGTATGGACTATTATAGATTGCTGGAAAGCCCAGGATGTCTACTTTCCAACGCCGTTGAGAGCGCGCCAATTGGGCTTCTGTAGCTCCAGAAAATCCACTTCGAGTGCAGGGAGGTCAGAATCCAACAGCATCTGCAGTCCTTTTCAGCCTCTGAATTAGATTTTTGCTCAGAACCCTGAATTTCAGCCAGAAAATACCTAAAATCATAGAAAAACACACAAACTCATAGTAAAGTCCAGAAAAGTGAATTTTAACTAAAAACTAATAAAAATATAATAAAAACTAACTAAAATATACTAAAAACATACTAAAAACAATGCCAAAAAGCGTATAAATTATCCGCTCATCAGTGGCCCATTGGATTAGTTCTTGCTCCAGTTGTTGAATGGTTGTTTGAAATCTAATTACTATTTCTTTTAGACGATCCTCTGCTTCGCGGTTTGCTGGACTTAGACATGATACATAGGGAAGTGGTGATGATTGGGAGCGATTGGATTGGTATTGGGGTAAGGAAGGATCATATGATGGCAAATGGTGAAGAGAAACTTGTGAGTGTGGTGGTTCGAGGTTATGTTGAAAGGACGGTTCATATGCACGGGGTGGAGCTTGTTGGTAGTTACAAGGTTGTCCACCATATCTTTCAACTGGGTGTGAGTGGTAGAATGGTCTTTGTCCAGGATATCTCGGAGGGTGTTGCCGCCAAAAGGGTTGATTAGATCCTCTTGGTTCCATCCATCCTTGATTGGTCTGACCTTGATGCACATTCCTGCTGTAACTTCTATTTCCTTTAACAATATTAGAACCAAACTCAAAGCGAGAGGGGTGAGAGTTCATAGTAGCAAATAAAGATAAAAAGGAAAAACGAAAATAAATAAACAAACAAAAGAAAAATATTTACAATAACCAATAATAAGGCACACGTTAGCAGTTCCCCGGCAACGGCGCCATTTTGACATTGGGATTTTTGCCAGTAAAGAATCTCATAAAAACAGTCGCGTTGTAGATATAGTCTCTAAACCGACAAAAAATCCCTTCATACAAACGTTTTGGTTGTCACGAGTAACAAACCCCTAAATAAATTGATAACCGAGTATTTAAACCTCGGGTCGTCTTCTCAAGGAACTGTAAGGAAGTATGTTCTTATTATTGGTTATAAAGGTTGTAATCGGGGTTTAGAAGGTGAGAAGCAAGTAATTTAAATGATGAGTGAATTAAATGGCAATTAAAAATAAATAATAACTGTAAAACAACTTTTGGCAAGATAAGGGAATTTAGATGTCTAACTTAGTTATCTCTCTCAACTATAATAAAAGTTGAATCTAAACTCCACTTGGTCAACCTTTACCAGGGCAAAGGAAAGTCAATGGACTAATTAAATTGACCTTTGAATCCTAATTATTTCCTAAGAAAAGGTTGGGATTATTCAGGTTCAGCTCAATTAGCAAGATAACGATTATTAATTACGTTGAGTTTAATAACTGTTGAGTTACTAAATTCTTAATCAGAACCAAAAGAGGAAAAAGTAAAATTGTTGGAATAATAAAAATATCCTTAGATGGGAAGCAATGGCAACTTAATTCAAAGAGAACAATTATAAACTGAAAATACCTCAATAATCATTAATTCAAAGAACAATCCGTGACATGGGAGAAATTCATAAATCAAATTATAATAATCAATTCAAATGTTGGAATAAATAAATAAAAGTAAAACTTAAAATAAAAGAACATTAAACCTGGGATCCAGAGTTACTCTTAAAACAAGAAGAAATCCTAAATCCTAAAAGAGAGAGAGAACCTCTCTCTAGACTAAATCTAAATCATAGAAAAAACTAGAAAATTGGGGAGCTCTCTCTGAATGGATGCATTTCCCCACTTCATAACCTCTGGTCTATGCCTTCTGGACTTGGATTTGGGCCAAAAAGGGCCTCAGAACTTGTTATGAGCATTTTTTATAATTTCTGGTGCGTGGCCTCTGTCACGCGTCCGCGTGGGTCACGCGGTCGCGTCATTCGAAGCTTTTCCTTGCCACGCGGTCGCGTCAGTCATGCGACCGCGTCATGTGCGTTCTGCTTAAGGCACGCGGTCGCGTCAGTCATGCGGCCGCGTCGCTGAATCTTCGCTTCTGGCACGCGATCGCGTCGTCCATGCGATCGCGTGAACACCAGTTTCCTTAAAGCTCCGTTTTGCTTTCTCCTTCCATTTTTTGTATGTTTCGTTTTCCATCCTCTAAGTCATTCTGCCTTAGAAAATCTGAAACTACTCAACACACTAATCACGGCATCGAATGGAAATAAAGGTAATTAAAATAATTAATTTTTTTAAAGCTTAGGAAACATGTTTTTCACAATACGACATAATAAGGAAGGGAAAGTAAAACCATGCAATTAATGTGAATAAGTAGGTGAAGGATTATATAAATCACTTAAATTAAGCACAAAAAAACTCATGAAATATGGGTTTATCATGCTTCTCCTCATTCTCATTACAATTTATTTGTTCCCCTAAGTATTTTTCCTCTTTTCATTTCTTCATAGTTCTGATTCTTCTTGTATTTTTCGTATGCGAAGGTTTGCTTGTATGAATGGTGGCTGGTTAAAGCTAAACATGGATTCGAAGGAAAGCAGTTAGCCGTTGGAGGCATTGCATCAAAAAAGTAAGAAACTTAGCTTGATTTTGTTTTAGGGTTTTTCGTGACATTGTTTTACCTCCTTTAAGGCATTTTGGTGATTTGTTGAAATTGCTTTGGAGTAATGTCTTCCTTGAAATATGTAATATGGTAATTGCATAACTTGATTTCGTGAATCAGGGAAGAAGTAGTGCGTGTCTTCACCAGTGCTCCCATTGCCAAACGGCATGATCTGTTCTCTCTTGAGACCACAGATGGGATTTATATTATTATAAGGGGTTTCATTGACGAGCAGCGCACCATTGATAATGGTTTCCCTCCTGAGGTTTGTAGCCACTACTCATTGGTGTATTCTCTCTCTACTTCTCTACTTGATTAATTGCGTTTGCAAATTGATTCATTACATGGTGGTTTGGGAACTTCATATGGCATCAATATGCATATTCTGTCTTGGAAGAGATTTATACTTGCATCTACCCATGAATTTCCTCATAATTAAGCAGTTTAGTGCTTAATCTGGTTGTCAAACTTTTAAATGATGGGTCAGCAGTAGATTGGATGGAAACTATTAAGTTTTGTTTTGCGAACAAGCATAAAAACAATGTAGAATTTTATGTCTTCCTAATTTGATTTTTCACCCGTTTTCTATGTTGCTAGGTTTTCAATAATTTCTTATTTGGTTTTCCTCAAAACTGGGAAAGCTATGCAGCAGATTTGATTAGAGATGAATCAACTATTGGCACTGATTTGGGTAGTGTTGTTCCTAAAAATGTATCATCAATTGATCCTGAGATCTTCTCTGCTGGTAAATATTTGGATGACGTTGAATGATTTGGTTCTATGATTATTTGCATTCACACGTCTTATAGTTTCTTTGATATTTTATCATTTTGTATCTCCAAGATCTTTTGTTATCCAGCTTGATGTTTTAAGTGTTACAGCTTAAGAAAAATCTATCCTGTCTTCTTCGAAACCTTTAAAGGAAGCATTTAGAGCTCATGGGAAGCCACATGCTGAAATTGAATGGCATGATTCTAATGCTACATGTGGGGTTAATGCTGCTCAAGGTAGTGGTAGCATTAGACATGTTACCAGGTTTCATAACATGAAAGTCTGTCAGCAGAAGCAGCCAGCTTCTGGAATTTCTCTAAAACATCCAGAGGAACTGAACAGTCCAGTGACACCAGTTCAGTTGCAATCTCTGGAAAAAGTAACTACAGAAAAGGTAAATACACCATCTGAGCATCTCGATGAAAGCTCTACATCTAGAGTTTCTAGGACTTTATTTGAAAATAAAGAAGGCTGTTCCAGGAGAAAGAAAGCTACAAGTGAAAAAAGTCAGATCACGTGTGAACGAAAAAGGTCTAGATCTGCCACTGCAACCAAATATCCACGAAAAAGGGGTTTAAGCCCATCGATCATTGGTGAGGAAGAGAAGATATCCTCAGTGTCTGCTCTATCAAGTTTCAAAAAGTCGAGATCAGGTAAGTATTTCCTGTTAGTTATTTCCCAGTTCGCATTCTATAAAAGTTAAATCTTATTTGGCCTAGAGATACTTGATGCACTAGTGCACTTTTCATGCACTTACTAATATCTTCGCTCGATATTACTGTTAATCTTCTTGAATTTTGTGCTCGAATTATATTGCAGGAAGGTTGCTTCTACCACCCTTAGAGTTTTGGCGTAACCAGATACCAATTTACAATGCGGTATGTGATATCTTTAGTTGATTTTACAGCTTTCAATTAGCTTTTTTTTCTGACCCCAGTATTTCCTTTACTTTTATTTATGAAATGTATATGCCAGATTTGGTTAGCACAAAAGTTTCATTACTACTACATATTTTGCACTTTTTCATTTTTTTATGTTACCATCTAGGACCATGTGATTACAGAAATTCAGGGAGGTGCATCTCTGGTTCAATAGATAAAGGTTCTTCAGCATCATTGAGCCTGTACTTCTTTTGTTGTAAATCAATAATTTCCAGTTGAAGATTCAAATTTCCCTTGTGTAGATGCTTTGTTGTTTACATTTGTCATTTTTCTGATAGACTCATTCCTACTATGCTGCCTGATCAGTGGATGCTCTTATACTGTAGCTCATGATATTTAGCAAGTGGAGGTCAATCTGTGCTAAAGCTAATGCAAAACTAAGATGTTAACTGTTACTAATTTGAAGAAAATCACAAAATTTCCTAGGAGAATTTGACATATTTTAGAGGTAAGTTGGAATATAATTGAAAATTTTGGGTCTTTGTACTGGAACATTATTATAGCACTTCTGTTCATCTAGGTCTGTGGTACAAAATGGATGTAGGGTGCTTGTGGAATCTAAACCTTTTTTAAAAACTGAGCATAAAAGGACAAGTATTTCTCTTGGATGAAAACCAATGCAGTTTAAACAAGTTTCATCAACAACGCAAACTACATGGGAAGAGGGATCTAATTGGAGAAATAGACAGGCAGGGATACATTGCAATGCATGGACTCCAGATTTTATTGTTTCTTGTTGAAAATAGTCCATGTTGTTTGGAAGAGTCTATGCTTGCTCTGCGGTACATAAAACCTAATAATAGACAAATAGCATATTTTAGTTTTAGACTTATTGAGTTATAGTTCTTACTTCTCACTCCTTATCAGGTCAACAAAACTCTCAAACAACTTCATCCCTAGGTCAACTGAAATTTATAGAAACTTTAGATGATAGAAATAAGATTTATTACATTTAAATTGGGAGTATGCATTCTATTAGTTCAACTCACTTGTTAAATAAAATACCTTGGCAATTAACTGATGCTATTTGTGAAATGCTTTAGATTTGTTATATACAGGCATGCTTTCTTCTTTTTGATTAGTTATACCTTGCACCTGCCATTATATCGGCAATCGCGACAGAAAATTTCTGTGCTCGTTACAATTATAAGACTACACATTCTTTCCTAAAAGACAAGCATGCCTATTTTTAATCTTTCAAGACAGGAAAATGCATAATAAGCTGGTTACATTGAGGGAGGCTTTTCGCTCATACCTTGATGAATGACAATGTATTTCCTAATTCTGTTGGTTCTAGTGGTTGTATGGTCGTGGTAACAAATTTGGTTAGTAATGTGCATCAGTTGCAACTTGCAAGTTGTTACCTATTGCAATATAATTTAGCTGATTAATCTTCATTGATAAAAAGTTACAGTATTATACTGTTACCATGATAAATATTATTGCAAAACATGCACTCTTATCTCTCCTGGTAGTAGGTACAAGTGTATAATTATTGCATTTCCATTTTAATAAGGCTTTAAGCATGGAGCTGGTATTCTCCGTGAATGGGGTCTCTCACTATGCGTTTACATTTTGAAATATGAAAATTTATAACTTTTTTGAGCTTTTAGATGGCCTCCTAACTAGGTTAGAGATGTAATGCTTGAATGATACGATGGTTAGGTTATGTAAATTTTGTATATTGATGATCGTCTAGCATGATTTTGCTTAATTAAATGTGTCAATTTAATTAAATCTATCATGGGTTGTGGCTCGAATAGAAATGAAAAAAATGGGGCATTTTCTTTTCTTTTTTTGGTCTTGGGGCATTTTTTACAATCCCAAACCTTTAAGGAAACTTGGGCCTTTTCTTAATATGGATAATTTATTGTGAATTGCAAGCTGCTCTCCTTTTCTTAGAAGTAAGAGTAGTAATGGATAGAGTAGAGTAAAGTTTAGATCTAATTCTAATTTTATTTGTGGGATGATTTTTTTTAGGTTTAATTATTCTGTTTAGGACTGCACATGGATCAGATAATATTTGCATATCCGCGGTAATTATCCGCATCCGATCCGAATTTTGCAGATATTATCCGATCCGCAAAGCCATCAGATCAGATTCGCACTATGGTTGGATCGAATTGCGGATTCGGCAGTGATATCTACGGATCCTATCCGCAAATCCGCATATCCGCACATCATATATAAATAGCATAGTTTAAGAAAATAAACCCTAATGTGATATGAATTTTAGTGTGTTATTTTATGAATTTTATGATATTTTGTTTTTAATTTTTTATGTTGTACTTTAATTTAGAATAATTAAACTTAAATCTTGTGTTATTATTTTGTTTTTGTTATTCAAGATAATTATTATTGATAATATTTTAGGAGTAAATAGGTTTAAACAGATAAAAAATGAATTTTCTGGATATTTTTTGTAAAAATAGCCAGACAGAATCTTAAAATAGTTTTTTTTAATAATGCAGATATCTGATCCGATCCGACTTAAAAAAATGCGGATATTATATCCGATCCGATCCGATGAGTGCAGTGCGGATCAGATAGAATTTTAGGCTATATCCGATCCGTGTGCAGCCCTAATTCTGTTGGTCCCTATAATTTCGTGAAATTTTCAATGGATTAATCTCTACATACAAGCGTTTTGCGCTTATAAGCTTTACAAGTCTGGAAGAGAACGAATCCGCTAAACGCGCTGTTTATGTTACATACGTTTCACGCGCTTTATAACAGACTTTTAAATCAATCCAAATCAATTAAAGCACGAATATACAACTTCCATTTTTCAAAAGATTTCGTTTCCTTTTTCGAGTTTCTTGCCAAATTTGTTCGATCTCCTTCGTGCGTTCTCTCTTTGCCTTTTCATTCGTTGTTTTACGTGCATTTATCACTGGTTTCTTCTTCGTCATTTACGTGAGTTTCTCTGTCTATATTCTTGTTTTGTTTTTTTTCGATTTTTATGGTTTCTGAAATCAAGCTTTGAACTCATTTGAAGATAATGGATGATTCAACCTCAGATTGTCAACTGAATCAAGGTGAAGTGGATTTTGAATCTGAATCGAACAAAGTTCCTAAGGTGTGATTTAGTTTCAGTTAATTATTGAATCTGAATTTGATGCAATTAGTCGTTTATGATTGTCTAGCTGAATAATTCGTGAACATTGACTGTGAAATTAATGCGTGAACATAATCTGTGAATTGAATCTAATGTACTAGTTTTGATTAATTTTCTGCATTTTATACCAGACGTTCGGGCGTAGATCAGAACTTCTTGGGTGTATTTTAGAAAAGTTTGGGTGTATTTACAGTTTATGACTTTTCTTGTTATTTTAGTTGAGTTGTTGTTCGGGTGTAGATCAGAACTTTTTGGGTGTATTTAAGGGAAGTTTGGGTGTATTTACAATTTATGACTTTTCTTGTTATTTTAGTTGAGTTGTTGTCGTTCGGGTGTAGATCAAGAATACTTGGGTGTATTTTAGTTGAATTGTTACTTTTTTTTATGACGTGCAGAAACTCTATCGTATATCCTTGTTTTTAACATCATGTATTTTGCAGCCCCTCTATATTGTTGATGACCAGTTTGTTCCCAAGGTTGGAATGACTTTTAACACTTTTGAAGATGCTGCAAAATTTTACAAGGACTATACGAAGGCTGTAGGTTTTTCTACAAGAGTTTGGAGCACAAATAAGAAGGAAAACGAAATTAAGAATCAATTGGTTACATGTAGCAGAGAGGAAAAATGGAAATCTAAAATATCCCCGACCGAGAAGTCAAATCCCACAACTGGTTTAAATTGTCCTGCAAGAATTTATATACACACATTGAAGGATGTTGGTGCTTAGATCATTTCAAAGGTCCGTTCGTCGTACAATAGAGAATAACGAGGAAGTTGGTATCAGACCAAGCAAAACTTACCAATCATTCATTGTGGCAGCCGTCACTGCGAGTTAAATTTTATCGAAAAAGACGTGAGAAATTACATCACGAGAGAAGTGCGGAATGTTTTGGAACAAGAAGATGCAAAGAAATTCGGGAAATATTTATTAAGAATGAAAAAGAAGAATTGGAATTTCTTTTTTGAGCTCGAACTCGAGGACGATCAGTTGATTAAGTTGGCTTTTTAGGCCGACGTAAGGAGCAGAGCTACCTTTGAGTATTTCGGAGATATTATTTCATTCGACACTACCTACAATACAAATAGGTAATATGCTGTTCTTGTTTATGATGCCAAATTAATTTTGTTCTATGAATCTGCTGCAGAGGTGTATATTGGATGTTTTTGGGTGTATAAAATCATTATTTGGGTGTGTAGATAATGATTTTCATTCTGCAATCTCGTAATTTGTTTCAGGTATAATTTGGTTTGTGGTTCTTTTGTCAGGGTGAATCACCACGGTCAGTCAACACTTCTTGGATGCGCTTTGATGAAAAACGAAAAAATTGAATCATTCAAATGGTTATTTCAATGTTAGCTTCCTTGCATGGGAGGAAATACTCCGAAAGGGATTCTCACCGATCAATGTGCGTCAATGAAAAGGGCTATAGAGGCTTGTATGCCAACAACAATTCACCGTTGGTGTATTTGGCACATCACGAAGAAGATTCCAAGCAAATTAAATGGGTACAAGAGACACATGAAATTGAACAAGAAATGAGCCAAGTTGTTTGGAACTCTCATAGCAAAGACTCATTTGATAGGAATTGGAATAATTTTCTACTGAAGTATGGTCTTGTGGACAAGTGGCTTTCAGGTAATGTTGTTTAAAATCTGCAACAAAGGTGTAAATTGCATGTTTTTGGGTGTAATATAGCCTTATTTGGGTGTATTCTATAGATCTTTACGAAGACTGTCATATATAGGTTCCAATTTATCTGGATCACCACTTCTGGGCAGGGATAAGAAGCACACAAAGGAGCGAGAGCATGCATTCATTTTTTAACAAGTTTATTACCCGGAACAGCTCGCTTATTCAATTTGTCAAACAATACGATAATTACCTCAGAAGCAGGGAACAAGCAGAGAGAGAATCGAATGCGGCAAATTTTCATATGGTCATACCGTGTGCAATAAAATCCTCCATTGAAGCTTAGTTTCAACATGTGTACACTCACCAAAAGTTTAGGAAAGTCCAAGCACAATTCAGAGGGAAGGCAAATTGCATCACAAGATTAACGAACCCCGCTCTAGGCTATTCAGTATACAAAGTTGGAGAACAAGTTTCCAGTTCAATATTCAACATGTTTGTGGTTACTTATGACTCAGTAGCAGCCCAAGTGAAATGCCAATGCTTATTATTCGAGTCAAGAGGGATATTGTGCCGTCACGCACTAAGCATTTTAAACTTTGAACGAGTAACCCAAGTGTCACCGAGATATATGGTACGCGAAATTGTGATCTCTGGTAATGGCTCCAAAAACTTGGTGCTCTAATCTTAATTCATAATTTGTCACAACTCCATGTAGCTGACTAGCAAGTGCACTGGGTCGTCCAAGTAATACCTTACGTGAGTAAGGGTCGATCCCACGGAGATTGTTGGTATGAAGCAAGCTATGGTCATCTTGTAAATCT
This sequence comes from Arachis stenosperma, assembly GCF_014773155.1. Classification (NCBI taxonomy): domain Eukaryota; kingdom Viridiplantae; phylum Streptophyta; class Magnoliopsida; order Fabales; family Fabaceae; genus Arachis; species Arachis stenosperma. The sequence continues at coordinate 42,198,087 of NC_080386.1, forward strand.
CAGTTAGGCAAAATCATATGGTTATGGGAGATTAGATAATTAATAAAGCATAAAATAAAGATAGAGATACTTATGTAAATCATAGGTAGGAATTTCAGATAAGCGTATGGAGGTGCTGTTGCTGTTGGATCTCTACCTTCCTACTGCTTTCATCCAATCCTTCTTACTCATTTCCATGGCAAGCTGTATGTTGGGCATCACCATTGTCAATGGCTACATCTCGTCCTCTTAGTGAAAATGGTCCAAAATGCTCTGTCACAGCACGGCTAATCATCTGTCGGTTCTCGATCATACCGGAATAGGATCTACTATCCTTTTGCGTCTGTCACTACATCCAGTACTCGCGAGTTTGAAGCTCGTCACAGTCATTCAATCCCTGAATCCTACTCGGAATACCACAGACAAGGTTTAGACTTTCCGGATTCTCATGAATGCCGCCATCAATTCTAGCTTATACCACGAAGACTTTGATTCCACGGAATGGGAGGCTCGGTTGTCAGGCGAGGCAACCATGCGTCGTGGGTCAAGAATCCAAGAGATATGCGCCCGGTCTAAGGTAGAACGGAAGTGGTTGTCAGTCACGCGTTCATAGGTGAGAATGATAATGAGTGTCACAGATCATCACATTCATCATGTTGAAGTGCAATGAATATCTTAGAATAAGAATAAGTAGAATTGAATAGAAAATAGTAGTAATTGCATTGATACTCGAGGTACAGCAGAGCTCCACACCTTAATCTATGGAGTGTAGAAACTCTACCGTTGAAAATACATAAGAACAAGGTTCAGGCATGGCCGAGAAGTAAGTAATTGATGAATAAATCCACTTCCGTGGCCCACTTGGTGTGTGCTTGGGCTGAGCTTGAGCTTTGCACATGTAGAGGCTTCTTTTGGAGTTGAACGCCAGGTTGTAACGTGTTTTAGGCGTTCAACTCTGGTTCATGACGTGTTTCTGGCATTTGACTCCAGAATGCAGCGTAGAGCTGGCATTGAGCGCCAGTTTGTGTCGTCTAATCTCGAACAAAGTATGGATTATTATATATTGCTGGAAAGCCCTGAATGTCTAATTTCCAACGCCGTTGAGAGCGCGCCATTTGGAGTTCTGTAGATCTAGAACATCCATTTCGAGTGCAGGGAGGTCAGAATCCAACAGCATCAGCAATCCTTTGTCAGCCTTTTATCAGAGTTTTGCTCAGGTCCCTTAATTTCAGCCAGAAATTACCTGAAATCACAGAAAAATACACAAACTCATAGTAAAGTCCATAAATGTGAATTTAGCATAAAAACTAATGAAAACATCCCTAAAAGTAACTAGATACTACTAAAAACATACTAAAAACAATGCCAGAAAGCGTATAAATTATCCGCTCATCACAACACCAAACTTAAATTGTTGCTTGTCCCCAAGCAACTGAAAATCAAATAGGATACAAAGAAGAGAATATACTATAAATTCCAAAATATCAATGAATATTAATTCTAATTAGATGAGCGGGACTTGTAGCTTTTTGCCTCTGAACAGTTTTGGCATCTCACGTTATCCTTTGAAGTTTAGAATGATTGGCATCTTTAGGAACTTAGAATTTCAGATAGTGTTATTGATTCCCTTAGTTAAGTATGTTGATTCTTGAACACAGCTACTTTATGAGTCTTGGCCGTGGCCCAAAGCACTCTGTTTTCCAGTATTACTACCGGATACATACATGCCACAGACACATAACTGGGTGAACCTTTTCAGATTGTGACTCAGCTTTGCTAGAGTTCCAATTAGAGGTGTCCAGGGTTCTTAAGCACACTCTTTTTGCTTTGGATCACGACTTTAACCGCTCAGTCTCAAGCTTTTCACTTGACACCTTCACGCCACAAGCAAATGGTTAGGGACAGCTTGGTTTAGCCGCTTAGGCCAGGATTTTATTCCTTTAGGCCCTCCTATCCACTGATACTCAAAGCCTTGGATCCTTTTTATTACCCTTGCCTTTTGGTTTTAAGGGCTATTGGCTTTTTCTGCTTGCTTTTTCTTTTTCTTTCTATTTTTCTTTTCTCTTTTTTTATTTTTTTCACTGCTTTTTCTTGCTTCAAGAATCAAATTTATGATTTTTCAGATTGTCAATAACATTTCTCTTTGTTCATCATTCTTTCAAGAGACAACAATTTTAACATTCATAAACAACAAGATCAAAATTATGCACTGTTCAAGCATTCATTCAGAAAACAAAAAAGTATTTGTCACCACATCAATATAATTAAACTAAATTCAAGGATAAATTCGAAACTCATGTACTTCTTGTTCTTTTGAATTAAAACATTTTTCATTTAAGAGAGGTGAGGGATTCATGGAATTATTCATAGCCTTAAGACATAGTTACTAAATACTAATGATCATGAAGTAAAGACACAAACATAGATAAACATTTAACATAAAGAAAACAAAAAAACAGAAGAAATTTAAGAACAAGGAATGAGTCTACCTTAGTGATGGTGGCGTTTTCTTCTTGAAGAACCAATGATGTCCTTGAGCTCTTCTATGTCTCTTCCTTGTCTTTGTTGCTCCTCCCTCATTGCTTTTTGATCTTCTCTAATTTCATGGAGAATGATGGAGTGCTCTTGATGTTCCACCCTTAATTGATTCATGTTGTGACTCAAATCTTCAAGAGAAGTGTTGAGTTGTTCCCAATAGTTGTTGGGAGGAAAGTGCATCCCTTGAGGTATCTCAGAAATTTCTTGATTTGTAGTCAAATGCTCTACTATTGAGCTATGGATCCTTGAGATGAATCTCTCCATCTCCCATGACTCGAAGGTGGAAGCAATTGTCTTCCCTTTTCTCTTCTTTTTTTTTTTGAGGTTTCTTTGGCCTTAGGTGCCATCAATGGTTATGGAAAAGCAAAAAAAGCTATGCTTTTACCACACCAAACTTAGAATGTTGCTCGCCCTCGAGCAAAAGAAGAAAGAATAGAAGAAGGAGAAGAAGATACGGAGGAGAGGAAGAGATCTGTATGTTTCGGCCATATGGGTGGGATTGGGTAGGGGAGAGATGGATGGATGTGAGTGGTGAAGAGGTGATGGGGAAGAGAGATTGAGGTGATTGGTGAAGAAGAGAGAAGGTGAATTGAGGTAGGTGGGAATCCTGTGGAGTCCACAGATCCTGAAATAATCCTGTGGGGTCCACAGATCCTGAGGTGTCAAGGATTTACATCCCTGCACCAATTAGGTGTGTAAAACACCTTTGCATGCAATTCTGGCGTTTAAACGCCAGATTGATGCTTGTTTTGGGCGTTCAACACCCATGTGAAGCATGTTTCTAGCGTTGAACGCTAGTTCCATGCTTGTTTCTGGCGTTCAGCGCCAGCTCTTCTCAGGGTGTATTCCTGGCGTTTGAACGCCTGGGTGTTGCTTGTTTTTGGCGTTCAACGCCAGATCCATGCTCTGTTCTGGCGTTGAACGCCAGCCAGATGCTCCTTACTGGCGTTTAAACGCCAGTAAGTCCTTCTTCCAAGGTGTGATTTTTCTGCTGCTGTTTTTGATTCTGTTTTTAATTTTAGTATTTTTTCGTGACTCCACATGATCATTAACCTAATAAAACATAAAAGAACAATAAAAGAAAAATAAAATTAGATAAATAAAAATTGGGTTGCCTCCCAACAAGCGCTTCTTTAATGTCAATAGCTTGACATTGGGCTCTCATGGAGCCACACAGGTGATCAGGTCAATTTTGTAGACTCCCAACACCAAACTTAGAGTTTGGATGTGGGGATTCAACACCAAACTTAGAGTTTGGTTGTGGCCTCCCAACACCAAACTTAGAGTTTGATTGTGGGGGCTTTGTTTGACTCTGTATTGAGAGAAGCTTTTCATGCTTCCTCTCCATGGTTGCAGAGGAAGATCTTTGTGCTTTAAACACAAGGTGGTCCCCATTCAATTGAAGGACTAGCTCTCCTCTGTCAACATCAATCACAGCTCTTGCTGTGGCTAGGAAGGGTCTTCCAAGGATGATGCCATCATCCTCATCCTTCCCAGTGTCTAGGATTATGAAATCAGCAGGGATGTAAAGGCCTTTAACCTTCACTAACATGTCCTCTACCAATCCATAAACTTGTTTTCTTGACTTGTCTGTCATCTCCTCTTCTTTTTCAAAAATTTCTGTAAGGTTTTCTCTGGATTGTCGTATTTTAGCTTTCTCTCAGTTTCTTCTTCAGAGTTCTTTTAGGTTCAGGATCTGCTTCAACAAGAATGTTTTTGTCCTTGCTCCTGCTCATATAAAAAAGAAGGGAACAAAAAATAATAATAGGGATCCTCTTTTCCACAATATAGAGGTTCCTTTATGTGAGTGGAAGGGAAGAAGAGTATAAGAGAAAAATTCGAACATAAAAAGAGGGAGAGGGTTCGAAAAAATTTCTTTTTGAATTGAAAATAGTTAGTAGATAAATAAAATAATAAGAAAGAGAGATGAGAGGGAGAGAATTTCGAAAATTATTTATTTATTTATTTATTTTTTGAAAAATTGGTTAGTAAATTTTTGAAAATAAAAATTGAAAAAATAGTTAGATGATTTTGAAAAAGTTTTTGAATTTAATTTTGAAAAGATAAGAAATTAGAAAAAGATATGTTTGAAAAGATAAGATTAAAAAGATATGATTTTGAAAAGATATGGTTTTAAAAAGATATGATAAAAAAAAGATATGATTTGAAAAAGATATATAGAAAAAGATATGATTGAAAAGAAATGATTTTGAAAAGATATGGTTTTAAAAAGATATGATTGAAATTAGTTTTGAAAAAGATTTGATTTTTAGAATCACAATTAATGACTTGACTCACAAGAAACCACAAGATATGATTCTAGAATTTAAAGTTTGAATCTTTCTTAAGAAGAAAGTAACAAACTTGGAATTTTTTAATCCAAACATTAATTGTTGATGTAATTTTCGAAAATATGATGTAAAAATAGGAAAAAGATTTTGAAAAATATTTTTAAATTTTCGAAAAATAGTAAAAAAATGAAAAATAATTGATTTTTGAAAAAGTTTTGAAAAGATAAGATTTTTAAAATTGAAATTTTGACTTGACTAATAAGAAATAACTAAAATTAAAAAAATTTTTGACTTAGTCAACCCAAAATTTCGAAAATTATGAGAGAAAAAAGAAAAAGATATTTTTTATTTTTGAATTTTTAATGATGAGAGAGAAAAACATAAAAATGACCAAAAACATGAAAATTTTGGATCAAAACCAATGATGCATGCAAGAACACTATGAATGTCAAGATGAACACCAAGAATACTTTGAAGATCATGATGAACATCAAGAACATATTTTTGAAAAATTTTTTATGCAAATAAAACATGCAAGACACCAAACTTAGAAATTTTTAATACTTAGACACTATGAATGCAAAAATGCACATGAAAAACAACAAAAGACACAAAACAAGAAAACATCAAGATCAAACAAGAAGACTTGCTAAGACCAACTTGAAGAATATGAAGAACACTATGAATGCATGAATTTTTGAAAATTTTTTAGAAAAATAAAAAATATGCAATTGACACCAAACTTAAAAATTGACTCAAGACTCAAACAAACAACATAAAATATTTTTTATTTTTATGATTTTCTAAATTTTTTGTATTTTATTTTATTTTTTCGAAAAATATATAAGAAAAAGAAAATAAAAAATTCATAATTTTTAATATGAATTCTAGGAATCATGCAATGTTAGTCTAAAGCTTCAATCCAGGAATTAGACATGGCTTACTAGCCAGCCAAGCTTTTGTGAAAGCTCCGGTCCAAAACACTAGACATGGCCAATGGCCAGCCAAGCTTTAGAATACAAATCAGTCATACAACAACAGGTGGATTAGGAACAGCTAGCTTGCTCTTGTGATGATGGTTTGGAAGCCTCAGTCCAAAAGAATTTAGACAAGGCTTTACAGCCAGCCAGGCTTCAACATTTTTCATGAAACACTAAAATTCATTCTTAAAAATTTAGAATAATTTTCGAAAACGGATGAGAAATTTTTTGAAGGATTTTTGAAAACATTTTGAAAAGAAAATTACCTAATCTGAGCAACAAGATGAACCGTCAGTTGTCCAAACTCGAACAATCCCCGGCAACGGCGCCAAAAACTTGGTGCACGAAATTGTGATCTCTGGTAATGGCTCCAAAAACTTGGTGCTCTAATCTTAATTCATAATTTGTCACAACTCCGTGTAGCTGACCAGCAAGTGCACTGGGTCGTCCAAGTAATACCTTACGTGAGTAAGGGTCGATCCCACGGAGATTGTTGGTATGAAGCAAGCTATGGTCATCTTGTAAATCTCAGTCAGGCGAAATCATATGAATCATATGGTTATGGGAGATTAGATAATTAATAAAGCATAAAATAAAGATAGAGATACTTATGTAAATCATTGGTAGGAATTTCAGATAAGCGTATGGAGGTGCTGTTGCTGTTGGATCTCTGCTTTCCTACTACTTTCATCCAATCCTTCTTACTCCTTTCCATGGCAAGCTGTATGTTGGGCATCACCATTGTCAATGGCTACATCCCGTCCTCTCAGTGAAAATGGTCCAAAATGCTCTGTCACAGCACGGCTAATCATCTGTCGGTTCTCGATCATACCGGAATAGGATCTACTATCCTTTTGCGTCTATCACTACGCCCAGTACTCGCGAGTTTGAAGCTCGTCACAGTCATTCAATCCCTGAATCCTACTCAGAATACCACAGACAAGGTTTAGACTTTCCGGATTCTCATGAATGTCGCCATCAATTCTAGCTTATACCACGAAGACTTTGATTCCATAGAATGGGAGGCTCGGTTGTCAGGCGAGGCAACCATGCGTCGTGGGTCAAGAATCCAGGAGATATGCGCCCGGTCTAAGGTAGAACGGAAGTGGTTGTCAGTCACGCGTTCATAGGTGAGAATGATAATGAGTGTCACGGATCATCACATTCATCATGTTGAAGTGCAACGAATATCTTAGAATAAGAATAAGTAGAATTGAATAGAAAACAGTAGTAATTACATTGATACTCGAGGTATAGCAGAGCTCCACACCTTAATCTATGGAGTGTAGAAACTCTACCGTTGAAAATACATAAGAACAAGGTTCAGGCATGGCCGAGAGGCCAGCCCCCCTAAACGTGATCAATAGTCTCCTAAGATGAACAATAGATTAAAACTGAGACCAAAGATGTCTAATACAATAGTAAAACATCCTATTTATACTAGACTAGCTACTAGAGTTTACAGAAGTAAGTAATTGATGCATAAATCTACTTCCGTGGCCCACTTGGTGTGTGCTTGGGCTGAGCTTGAGCTTTGCACGTGTAGAGGCTTCTTTTGGAGTTGAACGCCAGGTTGTAACGTGTTTTAGGCGTTCAACTCTGGTTCGTGACGTGTTTCTGGCGTTTGACTCCAGAATGCAGCGTAGAGCTGGCGTTGAGCGCTAGTTTACGTCATCTAATCTCGAACAAAGTATGAACTATTATATATTGCTGGAAAGCCCCGGATGTCTACTTTCCAACGCCATTGAGAGCGTGCCATTTGGAGTTCTGTAGCTCCAGAGCACCCGTTTCGAGTGCAGGGAGGTCAGAATCCAACAGCATCAGCAATCCTTTGTCAGCCTTTTATCAGAGTTTTGCTCAGGTCCCTTAATTTCAGCCAGAAATTACCTGAAATTACAGAAAAATACACAAACTCATAGTAAAGTCCAGAAATGTAAATTTAGCATAAAAATTAATGAAAATATCCCTAAAAGTAACTAGATCCTACTAAAAACATACTAAAAACAATGCCAGAAAGCATATAAATTATCCGCTCATCAATATATATTGGAATGATGGAGCAAGAAGGTAAAGAGGCGACACACACACATCAAGATCAGCCACGACGAGCCACTGTTGGAGCTAAAAAGCAAAAGGTTTGACGAATTGGTGTTTCATTTGCAAAATATTTGCGAAGTTGCATCAGAATTAGAGGAGCTGACTGCCATTCTGCACCGTGCGTATGATAACGTCATGGTTGAAATGGAAGAATTGAAAGCCAAAAGGAAGGGGACATGTTTGTTATCTCACGAAGATGCCAACTTGGAATCCATTAACGAGCTTCAAAGCCCTCCAAGGGTTCGAACAAGAGGACGTCCAAAAAATAGGCTAGGTTCAAAGTTGGACAAACAGATTGCAAATGCCTCAAAGAAGAAGAAAACAAAAGCTTTAAATGAGGTAAAAGTGATGTTCTTTAAATATGTGATGATTGAGTTTAATTTTCCTGTTAATAGTTTTGCTAATATGTGCATTTATTATTTCCAGTTAAACCTCTTTGATGCTGCATCAGATGTGCGTCCAAATTCCAGCCAATATCAAGGACATGTTATGAATTATCAGTTCAGGAAACCAGCAGCAGTGGATAGTTTTTTGGGTGTATAGTTACAGAATATGGGTGTAAAGCTCAGTTTTTTTGGTGTATTTCTGAATTTTCTTGTGTTTGACATTTTATTTTTATATATTTTCAGATGCTACTGTTTATGTTATAAATTATTGTTTTGTTTAGTTTTTATGGTTTAGGGTTTAGTTTTTATGGTTTAGGGTTTAGGGTTTAGGATTTAAGATTTAGGGTTTAGGGTTTAGGGGTTTAGCGGTTAGGGTTTAGGGGTTTAGGGTTTAGGGTTTAGGGTTTAAGGATTTAGGGTTTAGCGGTTTAGGAATCTAGCATCAGGGGATAGAAGTTTGGGTGTATATTGAAATTGTTGGGGTGTAAAATTCCATGTTTTGGGTGTATAGTAGGTTGGGTAGTTTAGTGTTTAGGGTTTAGGGTTTTAGGGCTTAGGGTTTAGGGTTTAGGGTTTAAGGTTTTAGGGTTTAGGGTTTAGGGTCTTAGGGTTTAGCGTTTAGGGTTTAGGGTTTTAGGGATAAAGCATCAGGGGATAGAAGTTTGGGTGTATATTCAACTTTCTTTGGGTGTAAAATTTCATAGTTTGATGTTTTCCTTCATATTTTAGCACCTGTAATTTAAACCTTTTGAATACCGCAGAGACAGTTTAATTATGGAAAAAAATTTTATAATAAAACTGGATTATATTGGCAAAATTTTACAGCATGTGTTCAAATTGTTACAAGACTACATAGCAGTTAGATTAATCAGTGTCAATATCATTAGAATCTATCTGACAATATGGACTTAATAACAATGAGGATGGCTTGCACAATCTTATTGCGTCACTTTCCCTAATGGCTTCAGCTTTGTCTTGATTCATTTCATGGAATAGAATCCGGGAAGCATATTCTACTCTATAGTGGTCCACGTCGTCCTACAATTTAAAAGAATATTCTTTTTAATCAACAATGTTAATTTAGTAAAGTAATACAGAGTTATATAGTTTTAAACACAATTACCTAGGTCCAATTGTCCCATTCATACTTTTCCCTTTTAACATTTTCGGGCTGAATTATTTCAAGCTACTTCACTACATAAATAGCATAGTCATAGCTGAAAAACAAGAAATAAATGAGCACATTACATATAGGAAAGATTAGTTTTCAGAGTGAAAGATTTATACATTGTCTTTTGGCCTGAGATGTTAATGTGTGGGGGTTCAATTTCTTGATCCTTTCTCTTCAGAGGTGCCCTCCCAGCATATACTCTCATTCTTGAAATTACATATCCCTTAAAACACAAAACAAATCAGTAATATATGAATAAAATTAATAAAGGAATACACTCAAAGGAGCACAAATTTACACCTTATATTGAACAGAAATACACCCAAATGTTAAAATACAAAACACAGAAACAACTTACAATGAATTTATTTAGGTTCATTCTGGCATCGGAGGGACATGTCTTGTGATATGGGTCGAGTATATAAAATTTTTTCTTTCTTGCATCAGCCACCCATAACCACCAATAGTTTGAATAGCAGACAGGTGCAAAAATCTGAGGCATGTCCACATTAAACAGTGTTTTAGTTTATTTGGCACATAAGTAAAGAATGGTGATAAGAAGTTTTAGAAACGAAAACTTACATATGGATGTGATGCTAACTTTTTGAGGTCTAAGAAGGGTACAAACATTGGGTAGTCTTCCACCCTGAATGGCTTTTTGGTTTTAGGCTGTAAGAATTTTCTATTTGGATGATTTTCAACGGCCATGTTCTGCAACAATTGTGAAACACCAAATGAAATAATTAATACACCCAAATGAATACAAAAAATATACCCAAATGAATACAGAAAATACACCCAAATAAAGACAGAAAATATACCCAAATGAATATAGAAAATACACCCAAATGAATACAGAAAATACACCCAAGGTTGAATTGAAGTACACGTATATTTCTTCTTGAAACCTTTTAATGTTTTGCTGGTTAAAGATGAGGCACATGGCAGAGACAATCTAGAAAAAAAAAGCCCAAATCAATTTACATCAATCAACATTGCAGTTACATTTCATGATAAAATCATTAATGTTATTCTAATATTACCTCAGCTTCTATATGTGTATCAGCTTTTAGAGATGTAAAGTGGACTTTTAACAAAATGTATCGATCTTGGGAATTGAGTGTGCACACGGCGTTATACTCATTAATGCTTCCATCTCCGTATGCCTTCACACGTGTGGCCCAGACGTAGCATTTCTCTTTCATTTCAGCCGAGATCTCGTTTGTCCTCGCAGGAGTTTCAAACTTTTCAAAACTTTCTTCGCCACTTTGCTTTTGAATCTGTGGACTTTTACCTTCTGTTTTCACCTCACTACTTGCAATTTTTTCCACCAGCTCCCCTAATTGTTCTATTAGTTTTGGCGTTTTAGGAGTTTTTACCCTATGCCCTTCTTGCGTTGCAGCTTCTTCTTGCCTTGAATCAGTCAAGCCAAGGCTAAATGATGGCATCAAACCTTCTTTAGGAATGTAGGATGTTGTCAGTGCCATCATCGTCAGTGCAGCAGCGTCTTCTGGGACTGGATTATTGTGTGATGACATATAACGTACTATAAGAATAAGAATAAAAGAATGATATTAAAAACCAAATTTTACCCTGCTGAACTTACATTTTGGATGGAGCTAGTGGAACCGTGGGTGTGCTTTCATTAGGTTTCGGGGGTTCTAAAGTGCTGCAGGGTTAGATAAAATGAATCATATTATAAAAAAAAATAGTTACAGATCTTATGTCAAGATATACACCCAAGTAAGTAAAATATACACCCTAACAAGGGCAATATACACCCAAACAATAACCAAATACACCCAATATTATTCCTTACCTTTTTGTTCTTTATTCATTAATTTTCTCACTTAGAGAATTTGCAGGAGTTAGTTCAATTTCTGGCACATGGGTTATTTGGGACAGAGGGAGATAAACTTGAATCGGAACTCTAAACAAGACAAAAATAAAAAGTTAAGAAATCTCGTGAAAATTCATGATTATAATGTTGAAATTTACTTGTAAAACTCACATTGAAAGCGCTTCAGTTTGTGACAATGTCTCTACCCTCACAACCATCATGTTCTGTTAAGCTGGGTCATTGGGTGATTCTTCTACCAGACTCAACCTGAAATACACCAAAAAAGAAAGGTTAAAATATACCTGAAGCATTCAAAAGAAACACAGGCTTTGTTTTTTGAGAACTTACGTACTTCTAGTTTTTTTTCCTGCCTTTTTTTTCTTGAATAAAACAGTAAAGGGCTTCTTTTTCTAAAAAAAAATATACAGAATTAGAAGCAGAAGGTAATAAAAGATAAAAGCAACCCGTATTACAAAGAGAAATTACATGCTATCCTCTGGTTTGTTTATGCTGCTTTGATATGTTTGTCCTTGAGATAAAGGATCATTCTCACTTTCTAAGTTCACCTCAGGGATTCTAAGCATAGAATAAACATCATTCAGTAAAAATACTATACAGTTAAATCAGGATAACAAGATTTTATCAAATAAAGGTTCTTACGTTTCAGATGAGCCATAGTGACCTTCTGTCAATGGCAGCGGAGCTCCCTTCTTCCTGGTAAACCAAAAACAATTATCAGCAACCAAAAACACCTTAGAATGCATACTATACACCCAAATATAACAAACTCCTGTGCATCAGCTTTTTCATTGGCTTTCTTCTTTTTTGATTCCCTTAACAATTCTTCTAATACTTCAGTTTCAAGTTCAGATCTAGTAGTACATGCATAAAAGAACATGTTAACAAATATAATTTTGATGATAAACGATAATATACCTTTCCAAAGTATCTTACCCATCATAGGATTGAGTTTGTTCAGGAGACGAATCCTCAACAATGAGCTTTCTCTTTTTGGATTGCGTCCTGAAAAAAAAATAGTGAATCAGAAAAACAAAATAAAATTAGATCATAAAATACTATTCAAAGAAGTGCTTACTTTTTGGCTACAGGCTGAATTTTTTTCTTTGTTTTTTGTTTTTTTATTGGTGATGATTCTTCACTTCTGGAAGTTCATGAGAAATGTAAGAACTGGAGTTTTCACGAAAAATCATTTAACTAGAATAGAATAATTTACATGGCCAAACTAGGTTTCGGAAAGTTAGAATGAGAATTTGGGGATTTAAATTTGAATTTTGGACTCAGTGGCTTCTTCTGAGTCAGAAAGTGTATTTTCTGCGAAAAATCGGGAAAACTGCGAACCGGCAGTTGAACCGATTAGACCGGTTCAAGTCTGTCCAGTACTATGCGAGAAAAAGTGAAAACAGTAAAAAATCTTAGAAAATATTAGAAATGGAAAACCGAGCGTTAATTTTAAAGGTTTGGCCCAAAGTTGGGCCAAACGGGCTAAAAACACTAACGGGTTAGACCGGGCCTAAGTTGAGCCCAAGCCCAACATATATAAGGGTTCATTAAGTGAACCCATTCAACACACCACTCTCATAACTTACACACACCAGCTGAGAAAGAGAGGAGGGAGAAGAGAGAAGACTCAGAAGAGCACTATTCACTTACAACTTCAATCTGTGATATCTCGAGCTACGGTGCTCCAATTCGCGTGTCGTGAGCGGCTACGCAAAGCTCTTGCTGAGCCCGTCACTTCTAGCTAAGCCTTGTGTTAAGTTTCACGAGTTTCCCTGCCCAGTTTTTGTGCCCTTGTGAATTTCGAGTTTTTGGTTTGGTTTTGAGTGAAATCTTGTGATTTTTGGTGTTTAGATACACTCTAGCACTTGATTCCCATTGGGTTTTGACCCAATCCTCTTTTGGTAAGGTGAGCATACTTGATATCTTGTGGTTTTGTGTATATATGAAACCCTAGATTTGATTTATGGAACATGTGTGATATTAGCTTGAATATTGGAGCTTGTTGGTGATTGTTGATGCTTGTTGGAGTGATTGGTGGCTTGGATTGAGGTTAAAAGATTAGCTTGTGCTCATTGAGGTTTTGGTACATATTGGGAATCGGCCAAGGTATGGTTTCGATTTTCTCTATATAGTATATAATATTCATGGACACTTAGGCTAGTGCCTCATAGGATAGGTTTGGATTTATGTGTTGTTGATTATGTATGATGAATTAATATTGTTATGTTGGTAAATAATGATGTTGAGTGATACCAGAATTATTGTCGGTCTAGAATTTTCTCAATAGAATTTTTAAAAGATTGGTTGTCACAAAGTCCAACCCCAATTTTCAAACCTCGGGTCGTCTCACAAGGAATGGGCAAACATGTGCATTAATATTGGTTAGAATTCTAGGGTTGGGAGTCATGATCAAGAATTTAAACTACTAGATTTAACATGAGTGCAAGAAACTAAACTAACTATAACAAGAACTAAGCAATTGGGATTTTTGGGTTTCAAGTATGAATAATAAAAGGAACTCTTGGCTAAGCATGGGAATTGCGGTCACCATCCTTGTCTAATAACCATATCTTGACAATTATGAGGAACCAAGCTCATTAAGTCTACCCCTATACGTGAAATACATATCATGTCTACCTCAACGCATTAGGTACGTCAAATGGCTTGGTCAATCTCAACTCATAAGCCCTAATCCAACTACTAAATGGCTCAATAGTGGATTAGTGTCAATGGGTATCAACTTGACCACTAAGGTTCTTAAATCACCAAATCAATTAGACCCAATGACTCAAGTTTATCCAATTTCCTTAGCCTAGGCCAAGAGTAAAGGAAACTACTCCATAATCAAAGGAAACATTTAATCAAACATATGGTATGCATTAACAAAAGACATATTCAAATTGCAAATTAATTTAGAAATTACAAATACCTACTAACAATTATCAATGGAAACAACTAGAATAACACTATCAATCATAAGAAACATCAATGCACTAATAAAAATTCAAGATCCATAAGTTCATAAAATGAGTAGAATAGAGAAAATAACAAGAGAATTCAAATTTAACACAAGATCTAAACAAAATTATAACTAGAGAATTCAAATTGAGTGAGGAAAACTAAAATTAACAAGATCCAATTAAGAATTTTAACAAGGGAATATAAAAAAGAAACTAGATCTAGAGAGGAATAAGAGTTTCTCTCTCTAGAAAAACAAGAACAAAAAACTAGCTAAAATTGCGTGTGAAGTGTGAATGATTGATCCCCCCTCTCTCCTCCTTGGTTCCCTGGGTCTTTTCCATGCAGAATCAACTTGAATTTAGGCCTAGAGCTCCTCAGAAATAGTCAGCCATGATTTCATTAATGAGGTCATGTGCTGAGCGTCAGGCGTGCGCGTTGGCCACGCGTGTGCGTCGTTTGCTTTTTTTTTGCGATCCACGCGTACGCGTCAAGCACGCGTATGTGTCGATGAGATTTTTGCTACGTGAACGCGCCAGCTCTTGCGCGCGGGTTCCAGCTGCTTGCATCCACACGTTTGCGTCATTGACGAGAGGATTCTTACGAGGTTTAGAATTTTGCAAATAAGTTCTCGTTGAAAGTATAGCTTCTAAACCAACAGGAATCCTTTCGTACAAAAACTTGTTTGTCACTTAAGCAAACACAATAAAAATAAACTGAAGTATTTAAATCTTGGGTCCTCTCTCAAGGAATTGCAGGGAGGTGTTCTTATTATTGGTTACGAGTTGTATATTTTGGGGATTTGGGTTGAGAAATAAGAAGAAAAAATTGCAAAAGAAGTAAACTAATAACTAGAAAAGCTCTTGGCAAGGTATGAGAACTGGATGTCCTATCCTAGTTATCCTTATCAATTGTGATGAGAATTGTTCGTTGCTCCCACTTGGTCAACCTCTAACTATGAAGGTAGGTCAAATGGATAAATCAATATGAATCCTCAAGTCTTAGTCAACCCCTAAGGAAAGGCTAGAGTTATTGGAAAGTAAATCAATTAGTAACTCTCAATTATCAATCAACAAAGGAGTTTGACAACTCTAGCGTCTCCAATTACTCAACCAAAGCTAAAAGTGTAAGAAGCTAAATTAAAATCATAAATATGAAATACCTCAAATTGCATTGAATAGAGAAATCAAATCTAACATGAGAATTCATAGATTAAATTAATAGAAAAAAAAGAAAAGTAGAAGAGAAACTAAAGTAAAGGAACATTGAACCTGAGATTGGGAAGAAATAAACCTAAAACTAAGAGAAATCCTAAATCCTAAAATCTAGAGAGAGGTAAGAGCCTCTCTCTCTAGAAACTACATCTAAACCTAAAATTTGTGAATAATGATAAGTGAATGAATGTCTTGAGTCTCTGCTTGTCCCATGGCTTTAATCTGCGTTTCTGGGCCAAAAACTGGGTCTAAAACTGGCCCAAAATCGCCCCCAGCATTTTCTGAAATTTCTGCGATCGCGCATGTCACGCGTACACGTCACTCACGTGTGCGCGTCGTTTGGTGATTTTCCTTGTCACGCGCACGCGTCATGCACGCGCACGCGTCGTTGATCAAACTCCAATTCACTCACACGCGTGAGCCATGCGTGCGCGTCGCTTCTTGCTGATTCTCTCCTTTATTTCTTGTGCTCCTTCCATTTTTGCAAGGTTCCTCTCCATCCTCCAAGTCATTCCTGCCCTATAAAGCCTGAAATCATTGAACACACAGATCACAGCATCGAATGGTAGAGATGAGAATTAAAATACACAAATTATAGGCTTAGGAAGCAAGTTTTCAACCATAGAATAAAACTAGGAAGGAATTGTAAAATCATACAATTCATAAGAATAAGTGTGCAAAGGTTTGATAAAAACCACTCAATTGAGCACAAGATAAACTATAAAATAGTGGTTTATCAAACTCCCCACACTTAAACATTAGCATGTCCTCATGCTAAGCTCAAAGAGACAGAAAGAATGAATAGGGAAAAGTAAGACTCATGAAATGCATCCTATATATGAATGCAACTATATGCTAAGATGATTATGTCTACTCGGTTGAAAATAAACAAATCTTCCAAGACAAACATAAATCGAATTCCACTAATTCAAATCATACACTAAGAAGTAAGCAAACTTGTAAGAAGATAGCTCATGAAAGCAGGGAACATAGAATTAAGCATTGAACTCTCACTGATGGTGTATGTGCACTCTAATCATTCAAGTGTATGGGGTGATCCACTCTAGTCTTCTCTAGTCATGCTTTCTAAACTTTTTTCTTCACCTAGCCAATCAACAAATAATTAATGTACCAATGCAAACATCATGAGGTCTTTTCAAGGTTGTAATGGGGCTAAGGCAAAGGTGAGGATATATGTATGGTTGAGTGAGCTATAAATTGAATCCTTGACTAACCTAAGCTCTCACCTATACACACACACACTCTATATAACTTCTAAAATTATGCCTAGCTACCCGAAATTCTCACTTTTTCATCTCATACTCATGCATCAGCTTTCTTTTAATTTGTATCACATATGCATTGATCTCTTGTTAGCTTGATCATTGGGGTAATTTTGTCCCCTTATTTATTGATCTTTTTCTCTTTTTATTTCCTTTTTTTAAGTAAACATAACATATCAGTGCACATGGATTTTTAATTTTTTTTATCTCACATGAGTAGGTACCCAATTTCCCAATATTTTGTTAATAAAACCTAATTAAATACTTTTATCAACATGAGTTCCCACAGTTTTCACACTTAGTTTGCACACAGTCTCTATCTTAAGCTAACCAAAGATTCAATTGGGGTAAGTAATTATTTTTCTGCTTAAGGCTAGTGATATGGTAAAATATAGAATAAATGGGGATAAAAAGACTCAAGGTGGCTAACAAAGGTGATTAAAAGGGTAGGCTATTTGGGATAAGTAAGCTAGCAGCAAATGATGGCCTCAATCATATGCATACATATAAATACACTAAACATTGGAGATATAGAATGGAACAAAATATAGATTACAATTATAGAGAAGAGAACACACAAGAAAAATTATTATGGTTAAATAGTGTAACCATGCAATTAAGCTCAAGTCTCACAGGTTGTATGTTCTTAGCTATAATTCATGTTCCAATTTACAGTCTTTAAACAAGTTTAACATAGAATTTAGATTTCAATTAGTGAAATTTTTTAAAAAATGGGGTCTTAAAAAGGAACTTGTTTTTCAACCAAATAGAACATACATGCAAATACTTATTACTATGCAATCTAGCCTATCTAACGAAAGAAAAAAAAATAACATATTGGTGTAAAGAAAAAGAAATTACCTCCGGAAGTCAGGTACTGATCGACCTCCCCACACTTAAAGCTTGGCATCGTCCTTGGTGCCATCAGTCAGGAACAAAGGGGGGCTGGTGGTGGACGAAATTGTGATCAATGTTCTTGTATCATTTGTGATCAATGTTCTAATTATGGCACTAGTTGAATTCACAACTCCGTTCAACTAACCAGCAAGTGTACTGGGTCGTCCAAGTAATAAACCTTACGTGAGTAAGGGTCGAATCCACAGAGATTGTTGGTATGAAGCAAGCTATGGTCACCTTGTAAATCTCAGTCAGGCAGATTAAAATTGTTTATGGTTCGAAAATTAATAATAAAATAAGAAATAATAAAAGGGATAGAATACTTATGTAGATTCATTGGCATAGGAATTTCAGTTAAGTATATGAAGATGCTGTATGGCTCAAGAACGCCTGCCCTCTTACTGCTTCAACTCAATCCTTCTTACTCCTTTCCATGGCAAGATGTGTATAGGGGTTCACCATCAGCGGTGGCTACTTTCAATCCTCTCGGGAAAATGATCCTATGCGGTTGTCAGTCGCACGGCTAATCGTCTGGAGGCATCACCCATGGTTGATGGCTACATCCCATCCTCGCAGTGAAAACTAATGCTCACGCACTCTGTCACAGTACGGCTAATCACTGGTTGGTTCCCGCGCCTACTGGAATAGAATCCCTTGATTCTTTTGCGTCTGTCACTAACGTCCAGCACTTGCAAGTTTGAAGCACGTCACAGTCATTCATTACCGGAATCCTACTTGGAATACCACAGACAAGGTTAGACTTTCCGGATTCCCAGGATCCTACTCGGAACACCACAGACAAGGTTGGACTTTCCGGATCCTCATAAATGCCGCCATCTATCTAGCTTATACCACGAAGATTCTGTTGGGGAATCTAAGAGATACACATTCAAGCTCTGTTGCATGTAGAACGGAAGTGGTTGTCAATCACGCGCGTTCATAAGTGGGAATGATAATGAGGGTTATCTAACTCATCACATTCATCATGTTCTTGGGTGCGAATGAATATCTTGGAATAAGAATAAGAGAGATTTAAATAAAAGAAATTAGAACTTCATTAATACTTGAGGTACAGCAGAGCTCCACACCCTTAATCTATGGTGTGCAGAAACTCCACCGTTAAAAATACATAAGTGAAAGAGGTTCAGGCATGGCCGAATGGCCAGCCCTCTCCATGATCAAGTGACCGAATATTCAAAGAGATTAAACTGTCAAAGGATGTCTAATACAATAGATAAATGTCCTATATATACTAGACTAGCTACTAGGGTTTACATGAGTAAGTAAATGATGCATAAATCCACTTCCGGGGCCCACTTGGTGTATGCTTGGGCTGAGCTTGATCAATCCACGAGCTGAGGCTTCTCTTGGAGTTGAACTTTGAGTTATGACGTGTTTTGGGCGTTCAACTCCGGATCATGACGTTTTTCTGGCGTTTAACTCCAGAAAGCAGCATGTACTTGGCGTTCAACGCCAAGTTACGTCGTCATTCTTCGAATAAAGTATGGACTATTATATATTGCTGGAAAGCCCTGGATGTCTACTTTCCAACGCCGTTGAGAGCGCGCCAATTGGAGTTCTGTAGCTCCAGAAAATCCATTTCGAGTGCAGGGAGGTCAGAATCCAACAGCATCAGCAGTCCTTTTGTCAGCCTTTTTCAGAGTTTTGCTCAAATCCCTCAATTTCAGTCAGAATTTACCTGAAATCACAGAAAAACACACAAACTCATAGTAAAGTCCAGAAATGTGAATTTAACATAAAAACTAATGAAAACATCCCTAAAAGTAGCTCAATCATCCTAAAAATTATCTAAAAACAATGCCAAAAAGCGTATAAATTATCCGCTCATCACAACACCAAACTTAAATTGTTGCTTGTCCCCAAGCAACTGAAAATCAAATAGAATAAAAAGAAGAGAATATACTATAAAGTCCAAACTATCAATGAATATTAATTTAATTACATGAGCGGGACTTGTAGCTTTTTGCTTCTGAACAGTTTTGGCATCTCACTTTTTCCTTTGAAGTTCAGAGTGATTGGCATCTCTAGGAACTTAGAATTTTGGATTGTGTTATTGAATTTCCTAATTTAAGCATGTTGATTCTTGAACACAGCTACTTATGAGTCTTGGCTGTGGCCCTAAGCACCTTGTTTTCCAGTATTACCACCGGATACATAAATGCCACAGACACATAACTGGGTGAACCTTTTCAGATTGTGACTCAGCTTTGCTAGAGTCCCCAGTTAGTGGTGTCCAGAGCTCTTAAGCACACTCTTTAGCTTTGGATCACGACTTTAACCATTCAGTCTCAAGCTTTTCACTTGGACCTTCATGACACAAGCACATGGTTAGGGACAGCTTGATTTAGCCGCTTAGGCCTGGATTTACTTTCCTTGGGTCCTCCTATCCATTAATGCTCAAAGCCTTGGATCCTTTGCTTTTTAAAATTTTCGCCTTTTTTTTTTGCTGCTTTTTCTTGCTTCAAGAATCAATTTCATGATGTTTTTCAGATCCTTAATAACATTTCTCTTTGTTCATCATTCTTTCAAGAACCAACAATTTTAACACTCATAAACAACAAGATCAAAAGACATATGCACTGTTCAATCATTCATTCAGAAAACAAAAAGTATTGTCACCACATCAATATAATTAAACTAAATTCAATAATAAATTCGAAAACTATGTACTTCTTGTTCTTTTGAATTAAAACATTTTTCTTTTAAGAGAGGTGAAGGATTAATGGAATTTATTCATAGCTTTAAGGCATGGTTACATACTAATGATCATGAAATAAAGACACAAAACATAGATAAACATAATACTAAAAACCGAAAACAGAAGGAAATAAAGGACAAGGAATGAATCCACCTTTTAGTGGCGTCTTCTTCTTGAAGGACCCATGATGTTCTTTAACTCTTCTATGTCCCTTCCTTGCCTTTGTTGCTCCTCCCTCATTGCTCTTTGATCTTCTCTTATTTCTTGGAGAATGATGGAGTGCTCATGATGTTCCACCCTTAATTGTTCCACATTATGGCTCAAATCTTCTAAGGAGGTGTTGAGTTGCTCCCAATAGTTGTTGGGAGGAAAGTGCATTCCTTGAGGCATTTGTTGATGATGAACTTCCTCATGTTCTCCTTGAGGGCCGTGAGGAACTTCTCTTGATTGCTCCATCCTTTTCTTGGTGATGGGCTTGTCAGCTATTTTGTAGAGTTCATTGGAGATGACTTCATGAACTTCTACTTCCTCTCCAATCATGATGCTATGAACCATGATGGCCCGATCCACAGTAACTTCAGATCGATTGCTTGTAGGGATGATGGATCTTTGGATGAATTCCAACCATCCTCTAGCTACAGGCTTGAGGTCCAGTCTTCTTAGTTGGACTGGCTTGCCTTTGGAGTCTATTCTCCATTGGGCTCCTTCCACACATATGTCCGTAAGGACTTGGTCCAACCTTTGATTAAAGTTGACCCTTCTAGTGTAGGGGCGTTCATCACCTTGCATCATGGGTAAGTGAAACGCCAACCTCACATTTTCCGGACTGAAATCCAAGTATTTCCCCCTAACCATTGTGAGATAATTCTTTGGACTTGGGTTCATACCTTGGTCATGGTTCCTAGTGATCCATGCATTGGCATAGAACTCTTGAACCATTAATATTCTGACTTGTTGCATGGGGTTGGTTATGACTTCCCAACCTCTTCTTTGAATCTCATGCCGGATCTCCGGATACTCATTCTTCTTGAGCTTGAAAGGGACCTCAGGGATCACCTTCTTCTTTGCCACAACATCATAGAAGTGGTCTTGATGGCTCTTGGAGATGAATCTTTCCATCTCCCATGACTCGGAGGTGGAAGCTTTTGCTTTCCCTTTCCCTTTTCTTGAGGAAACTCCGGCCTTAGGTGCCATTGATGGTAATGGAAAAACAAAAAGCTTATGCTTTTTACCACACCAAACTTAAAATTTGCTCGTCCTCGAGCAAGAAAGAAAAGAATAGTAGAAGAAGAAGAAGAGAATATGTTAGAGAGGGAGAGTGGGAGTTCGGCTATATGGGAGAAGAAGGGATTGGTGTTGTGTGAAAATGAAGAAGAAGTGAAGGGTATTTATAGGGAGAGGGGAGGGTGGGTTTTCGGCCATTTGGGTGGGAATGGGTGGGAAATTGAATTTGAATGTTATGAGGGTAGGTGGGGTTTATGGGGAAGAGGAGGTTGATGTGAATGGTGAATGGAAGAATTGGGAAGAGGATTTGAGGTGATTGGTGAAGGTTTTTGGGAAGTGTGATATGGGGAAGAGTGGAATGAGATTTGGATTAGGAGAGTGTGATTAGGATTAAAAGGTAAGATGGGAATATGGTAGCTGGGGATCCTGTGGGGTCCACAGATCCTGGGGTGAGGATCCTGTGGGGTCCACAGATCCTGAGGTGAAAACAAATACCATTCCTTCACCATATAGGCATGTAACATGCCTTTATGCATCATTCTGGCGTTCAAACGCCCATTGATGCATGTTCTGGGCGTTCAACGCCCATGTAATGCATGTTTCTGGTGTTGAATGCCAGTTTCATGCTTGTTTCTGGCGTTCAGCGCCAGCTTGTCCTCTTCGTGCACCATCCTGGCGTTTAACGCCAGGTTGTTGCTTGTTTTGGGCGTTCAACGCCAGAATGGTGCTCTGTTCTGGCGTTGAACGCCAGACAGATGCATCTTACTGGCGTTGAACGCCAGTCTGCGCTACCTCCAGGGTGAAAAATTTTTTTCTTCTGTTTTTGACTCTGTTTTTAATTTTTTTGATTTTTTTCGTGACTCCTCATGATCATGTACCTAATTAAACACAAAAATAATAAAGAAACAAAATAAAATAAAATTAGATAAATAAAATTGGGTTGCCTCCCAACAAGCGCTTCTTTAATGTCAATAGCTTGACAGTGGCTCTCATGGAGCCACAAGGTGATCAGGTCAATTTAAGTGTGGTCCCAACACCAAACTTAGAGTTTTGATATGGGATTTGAACACCAAACTTAGAGTTTGGTTGTGGCCTCACAACACCAAACTTAGAGTTTGACTGTGTGGGCTCTTCTTGACTCTAAACTGAGAGAAGCTCTTCATGCTTACTCTCTTTTGTCACAGAGGGATGGCCATGTGCCGGAAACACAAGGTAGTCCCCATTCAATTGAAAGACTAACTCACCTCTGTTGACATCTATCACAGCTCCTGCTGTGGCCAGGAAAGGTCTTCCTAGGATGATGCATTCATCATCTTCCTTCCTAGTGTCTAGGATTATGAAATCAGTAGGGATGTAAAGGCCTTCAACCTTTATTAGCACGTCCTCTACCAATCCATAAGCTTGTCTCAATGACTTGTCTGCCAGTTGTAATGAGAACAAGGCAGGTTGTACCTCAATGATTCCCAGCTTCTCCATTACAGAGAGTGGCATAAGATTTATTCCTGACCCAAGATCATATAGAGCTTTTTCAAAGCTCATGGTGCCAATGGTGCAAGGTATTAAGAACTTGCCAGGATCTTGTTTCTTTTGAGGTAGAGTTTTCTGAATCCAAGTATCTAGTTCACTAATGAGCAAGGGAGGTTCACTTTCCCAAGTCTCATTACCAAACAGCTTGGCATTCAGTTTCATGATAGCTCCTAAGTATTGAGCAACTTGCTCTCCAGTCACATCTTCATTCTCTTCAGAGGATGAATATTCTTCAGAGCTCATGAATGGCAGAAGGAGATTTAAAGAAATCTCTATGGTCTCTAGATGAGCCTCAGATTCCTCAGGATCCTTAATAGGAAACTCCTTCTTGCTTGAGGAACGTCCCAGGAGGTCTTTCTCACTAGGATTTTCGTCCTCCTCCTCCTTTGTGCATTCGGCCATATTGACTATGTCAATGGCCTTGCACTCTCCTTTTGGATTTTCTTCTGTATTGCTTGGGAGAATACTGGGAGGAGTTTCAATAACTTTCTTACTCAGCTGGCCCACTTGTGCCTCCAGATTTCTAATGGAGGA
Source organism: Arachis stenosperma (assembly GCF_014773155.1). Classification (NCBI taxonomy): domain Eukaryota; kingdom Viridiplantae; phylum Streptophyta; class Magnoliopsida; order Fabales; family Fabaceae; genus Arachis; species Arachis stenosperma. The sequence continues at coordinate 42,221,746 of NC_080386.1, forward strand.
TCTTGTTTCATTCATGAAACTGAAAGTGGCCTTTGACAGATCAGAGACTATATTGGCTAAATTAGAATTGTTTTGTTCAGAGTTCTCTGTCTGTTGCTGAGAAGATGATGGATATGGCTTGCTATTGCCCAGCCTATTGCGTCCACCATTGTTAAAACCTTGTTGAGGTTTTTGTTGATCCTTCCAGGAGAAATTTGGATGATTTCTCCATGATGAGTTATAGGTGTTTCCATAAGGTTCACCTAAGTAATTAACCTCTGCCATGGCAGGGTTTTCAGGATCATAAGCTTCTTCAGAAGCTGCCTCTCTAGTACTGTTGGATGCATGTTGCAATCCATTCAGATTTTGAGAGATTATGTTGACCTGTTGAGTCAACATTTTGTTCTGAGCCAGTATGGCATTCAGAGCATCAATTTCAAGAACTCCTTTCTTCTGAGGTACCCCATTGTTCACGGAATTCCTCTCAGAAGTGTACATGAACTGGTTATTTGCAACCATGTCAATGAGTTCTTGAGCCTCTTCAGGCGTTTTCTTCAGGTGAATAAATCCACCTGCAGAATGGTCCAATGACATTTTCGAAAATTCAGAGAGACCATAATAGAATATATCTAATATGGTCCATTCTGAAAACATGTCAGATGGACATCTTTTGGTCAGCTGCTTGTATCTTTCCCAAGCTTCATAGAGGGATTCACCATCTTTTTGTTTGAAGGTTTGAACATCCACTCTCAGCTTGCTCAGCTTTTGAGGAGGAAAGAATTTATCTAAGAATGCAGTGACAAGCTTATCCCATGAGTCCAGGCTATCCTTGGGTTGTGAATCCAACCATACTCTAGCCCTGTCTCTTACAGCAAAAGGGAAAAGCATGAGTCTGTAGACTTCAGGATCAACTCCATTCGTCTTCACAGTCTCACAGATCTGCAAGAACTCTGTTAAAAACTGATAAGGATCTTCAGATGGAAGTCCATAAAACTTGCAGTTTTGTTGCATTAAAGCAACTAGTTGAGGCTTAAGCTCAAAGTTATTGGCTCCAATGGCAGGAATGGAGATGCTTCTTCCATCAAACTTGGACGTTGGTTTTGTGAAGTCACCAAGCATTCTCCTTGCATTATTATTATTATTTTCGGCCATCTCCTTCTCTTGTTCTAATGTTTCTGAAAGGTTACCTTTAGAATAATTTAATTTAGCTTCTCTTAATTTTCTCTTCAGAGTCCTTTCAGGTTCTGGATCAATTTCAACAAGAGTGCCTTTATCCTTGTTCCTGCTCATATGAAAGAGAAGAAAACAGGAAAAGAAGAGGAATCCTCTATGTCACAGTATAGAGATTCCTTTGTGTTAGTAGAAAAGGAAGGGGTAGAAGAATGGAGAGGGGGTTCGGATTTTGGATGAAGAGAGGTGAAGAGAAGTGTTAGTAATTAAATAATTAAATAGAATAAGAAAAGAGAAGAGAGAATTCGAAAATAATTTTGAAAAAGAGGTTAGTGACTTTCGAAAATTAGATATAAAATGTAATTAAGATTAAAACATGAAACAATTAATTAATTAAAAAGAATTTTTGAAAAAGAGAGAGATATTTTCGAAAATAGAAGAGGGAAAAGTAGTTAGGTGGTTTTGGAAAAGATAAGAAACAAAAAAAAAGTTAGTTAGTTGATTGAAAAAGATTTGAAATCAAAATTTGAAAAGATAAGAAGATAAGAGGTTAGATAAGATATTTTGAAATTAAATTTTGAAAAAGATAAAATTTTTAAAAAAGATCAAATAAAAGATAAAAAGATTTAATTTAAAAATTTTGAAATTATTTACTTCACTAACAAGAAACTACAAGATAAGATTCTAGAACTTAAAGATTGCACCTTTCTTAACAAGAAAGTAACAAACTTCAAATTTTTGAACCAATCACATTAATTATTAGTGCATTTTCGAAAATTACATATAAAGATAAGAAAAAGATTTTGAAAATAATTTGAAAAAGATTTTTGAAATTTTCGAAAATTAGAAAAAATTGAAAAAGATATGATTTTTGAAAAAGATTTTGAAAAGATAAGATTTTTTTAAAATTGAAATTTTGACTTGACTTGTAAGAAACAACTAATTTTGAAAATTTTTGACCAAGTCAACCCAAAATTTCGAAAATTTGGAGGGAAATAAGGAAAAGATATTTTTTTGATTTTTGAATTTTTAATGATGAGAGAGAAAAACATAAAAATGACCCAAAACATGAAAATTTTGGATCAAAACACATGATGCATGCAAGAACACTATGAATGTTAAGATGAACACCAAGAACACTTTGAAGATCATGATGAACATCAAGAACATATTTTTGAAAAATTTTTAATGCAAAGAAAACATGCAAGACACCAAACTTAGAAATCTTTAATGCATGGACTCTAACAAACGAAAAATGCATATGAAAAACAACAAACAACACAAAGCAAGAAAACATCAAGATCAAACAAGAAGACTTGTCAAGAACAACTTGAAGATCATGAAGAACACCATGAATGCATGGGATTTTCGAAAAAATGCAAGAAAAATTTTTAAAGCATGCAATTGACACCAAACTTAAAAATTGACTCAAGACTCAAACAAGAAACACAAAATATTTTTGGTTTTTATATTTTATTAATTTTTTTGAATTTTTATTAAAATTTTTCGAAAATAAAGTTTGTAAAAACGAAAAAGAAAAGAAAAAATTTTGAAAAAGATTTTTGAAAAGAAAATTACCTAATCTGAGCAACAAGATGAACCGTCAGTTGTCCATACTCGAACAATCCCCGGCAACGGCGCCAAAAACTTGGTGGACGAAATTGTGATCAATGTTCTTGTATCATTTGTGATCAATGTTCTAATTATGGCACTAGTTGAATTCACAACTCCGTTCAACTAACCAGCAAGTGTACTGGGTCGTCCAAGTAATAAACCTTACGTGAGTAAGGGTCGAATCCACAGAGATTGTTGGTATGAAGCAAGCTATGGTCACCTTGTAAATCTCAGTCAGGCAGATTAAAATTGTTTATGGTTCGAAAATTAATAATAAAATAAGAAATAATAAAAGGGATAGAATACTTATGTAGATTCATTGGCATAGGAATTTCAGTTAAGTATATGAAGATGCTGTATGGCTCAAGAACGCCTGCCCTCTTACTGCTTCAACTCAATCCTTCTTACTCCTTTCCATGGCAAGCTGTGTATAGGGGTTCACCATCAGCGGTGGCTACTTTCAATCCTCTCGGGAAAATGATCCTATGCGGTTGTCAGTCGCACGGCTAATCGTCTGGAGGCATCACCCATGGTTGATGGCTACATCCCATCCTCGCAGTGAAAACTAATGCTCACGCACTCTGTCACAGTACGGCTAATCACTGGTTGGTTCCCGCGCCTACTGGAATAGAATCCCTTGATTCTTTTGCGTCTGTCACTAACGCCCAGCACTTGTAAGTTTGAAGCACGTCACAGTCATTCATTACCGGAATCCTACTTGGAATACCACAGACAAGGTTAGACTTTCCGGATCCTCATAAATGCCGCCATCTATCTAGCTTATACCACAAAGATTCTGTTGGGGAATCTAAGAGATACACATTCAAGCTCTGTTGCATGTAGAACGGAAGTGGTTGTCAATCACGCGCGTTCATAAGTGGGAATGATAATGAGGGTTATCTAACTCATCACATTCATCATGTTCTTGGGTGCGAATGAATATCTTGGAATAAGAATAAGAGAGATTTGAATAAAAGAAATTAGAACTTCATTAATACTTGAGGTACAGCAGAGCTCCACACCCTTAATCTATGGTGTGCAGAAACTCCACCGTTAAAAATACATAAGTGAAAGAGGTTCAGGCATGGCCGAATGGCCAGCCCTCTCCATGATCAAGTGACCGAATATTCAAAGAGATTAAACTGTCAAAGGATGTCTAATACAATAGATAAATGTCCTATATATACTAGACTAGCTACTAGGGTTTACATGAGTAAGTAAATGATGCATAAATCCACTTCTGGGGCCCACTTGGTGTATGCTTGGGCTGAGCTTGATCAATCCACGAGCTGAGGCTTCTCTTGGAGTTGAACTTTGAGTTATGACGTGTTTTGGGCGTTCAACTCCGGATCATGACGTTTTTCTGGCGTTTAACTCCAGAAAGCAGCATGTACTTGGCGTTCAACGCCAAGTTACGTCGTCATTCTTCGAATAAAGTATGGACTATTATATATTGCTGGAAAGCCCTGGATGTCTACTTTCCAACGCCGTTGAGAGCGTGCCAATTGGAGTTCTGTAGCTCCAGAAAATCCATTTCGAGTGCAGGGAGGTCAGAATCCAACAGCATCAGCAGTCCTTTTGTCAGCCTTTTTCAGAGTTTTGCTCAAATCCCTCAATTTCAGTCAGAATTTACCTGAAATCACAGAAAAACACACAAACTCATAGTAAAGTCCAGAAATGTGAATTTAACATAAAAACTAATGAAAACATCCCTAAAAGTAGCTCAATCATCCTAAAAATTATCTAAAAACAATGCCAAAAAGCGTATAAAATTATCTAGAAATGTGAATTATGTTCTTGACAATTGGGCATCTTCTTTTTAAAATCTTTTTTTTTAAATAATTTTTCTTAATTTAATCTTGTGCCAAACTTTAAGTTTGGTGTTTTCTTGTTGATCTTTCTTTAATTTTCGAAAATTTATCTTGGTTTTCTAAAAATTTTAAGTTTGGTGTTCTTTCTTTTGTTCTTGGTGTTCTTGTGAATCTTCAAGGTGTTCTTGAGTCTTTCTTGTGTTTTGATCTTAAAATTTTTAAGTTTGGTGTTCCTTGGTGTTTTCCCTCCAAAATTTTCGAAAATAAGGAGCATTAGATCTAAAAATTTTAAGTCTTGTGTCTTTTGTGTGTTTTTTCTCTTTCATCATAAAATTCAAAATTCAAAAAAAAATATATCTTTTCTAACTAATTTTAAACTATAACTTCGAAATTTTTTATATAAAAATTTCAAATTTCAATTTCAAAATTTTTTTCGAAAATCTTTACAAAATATTTTTAATTTCTTTTTTTATTTTATTTATTTCGTTTTTTATTTATTCCATTTTTATTTTATTTTTATTAAATAAATAATATCAACATACATATCATCTCCCTTGCTCCATCATGGAATTAAGTGAAAATGAACAGTCCAGGAGGACTCTGGGAGTAGTATCTGTATACCCTCCATTGGAGTTAGTAGCTTTGAGTTGAATCCTCAGCTCATTATCATGGTGCAGCAAAACTGCCAGTATTCCGGTCTTCCACAGGAAGAACCCACAGAGTTTCTGGCACAATTTTTACAAATTGCTGATACAATACATGATAAGGAAGTAGATCAAGATGTCTACAGGTTATTACTGTTTCCATTTGCTGTAAAAGATCAAGCTAAGAGGTGGTTAAATAACCAGCCTAAGAACAGTATAAAAACATGGAAACAGCTGTCAGAAAAATTCCTGAATCACTATTTTCCTCCAAAATGGATGACACAGCTAAGGCTAAGCATCCAAGGCTTCAAACAAGGAGATAATAAATCCCTTTATGATGCCTGGGGGAGATACAGAGAGATGCTAAGAAAATGCCCCTCTGAAATGTTTTCAGAGTGGGTGCAATTAGACATCTTCTACTATGGGCTTACAGAAAAAGCTCAGATTTCTCTAGACCACTCAGCTGGTGGATATATACATATGAGAAAAACAATTGAAGAAGCTTAAGAGCTTATTGATACAGTTGCCAGAAATCAGCATCTGTACCTAAGCAGTGAATCTTCCATGAAAGAAGAAGCTAAAACAGTAACTGCTGAACTCAGTCCTGTGGATCAAGCTAATGAATTCAATCAGCAATTAGACTTTCTAACCCAGCAACTAGCCGAATTCAAGGAAATACTACAGGAAACAAGAATGGCTAACAGGAATATGGAAGTACAGTTAAAGCAAACAGAAAAGCAACTGTCAAAACAAATAGCAGAAGAATGCCAAGCAGTTCAATTAAGAAGTGGGAAAACATTAAATACTTCACTGCAAAGCAGCAGGAAGCCAAGAAATAAACAAATAGCTACTCAAAATCCCTCTGAGGATAATCAGAGCCCAGAGAGGAATAATGCTGGCACTGAACGCCCAGACCATGCTCATTCCTGGCGTTCAACGCCAGAAACAAGCATGAATCCGGCGTTGAACGCCCAAAGGGAGCACAGTTCTAGCGTTCAGACGCCAATAACAGATAAGGAGTTGGCGTCTAACGCCACTCCAGCTCCCACCCCTGGCATTCAAACGCCAGTGGGGGATCAGTCACATACAAGTGCTGATAACAACCCTTCTAAAAAAGCTTCCCAATCCACATCTGTAGGCAATAAACCTGCAGAAACTAAGGTTGAGGAATACAAAGCCAAAATGCCTTATCCTCAAAAACTCTGCCAAGCAGAACAGGATAAGCAATTTGCTCGCTTTGCAGACTATCTCATGACTCTTGAAATAAAGATTCCGTTTGCAGAAGCACTTGAGCAAATACCCTCTTATGCTAAGTTCATGAAAGAGATCTTAAGTCATAAGAAGGATTGGAGGGAAACTGAAAAAGTTTACCTCACTGAAGAATACAGTGCAGTCATTCTGAAAAGCTTACCTGAGAAGCTTAAAGATCCCGGGAGCTTTATGATACCATGCATATTAGAGGGTAATTGTACCAAGCAAGCTCTATGTGACCTTGGGGCAAGTATCAACCTAATACCTGCATCTATTACAAAGCTCGGTTTGACTGAAGAAGTCAAACCAACCCGGATATGTCTTCAACTTGCTGATGGCTCCATTAAATACCCATCAGGCGTGATTGAGGACATGATTGTCAAGGTTGGGCCATTTGCCTTTCCTACTGACTTTGTGGTGCTGGAAATGGAGGAGCACAAGAGTGCAACTCTCATTCTAGGAAGACCTTTCCTAGCAACTGGACGAACCCTCATTGACGTCCAAAAAGGGGAAGTAACCTTGAGAGTCAATGAGGAGGAGTTCAAGTTGAATGTTGTCAAAGCCATGCAACATCCAGACACCCCAAATGACTGCATGAGTGTTGATATTATTGACTCTCTGGTAAGAGAGGTCAATATGGCTGAGAGTCTCGAATCAGAGCTAGAGGACATCTTTAAAGATGTTCAGCCTGATCTGGAGGAATCAGAGAGAATAGTAGAACCTCTGAAAATCCCTCAGGAAGAGGAGAAACCTCCTAAACCCGAGCTCAAACCATTACCACCATCCCTAAAATATGCATTCCTGGGAGAAGGTGATACCTTTCCTGTAATCATAAGCTCTACCTTAGAGCCACAGGAAGAGGAAGCACTAATTCAAGTGCTAAGGACACACAAGACAGCTCTTGGATGGTCCATCAGTGATCTCAAGGGCATTAGCCCAGCCAGATGCATGCACAAGATCTTACTGGAAGGTGATGCCAAGCCAGTGGTTCAACCACAAAGGCGGCTGAATCCAGCCATGAAGGAGGTGGTGCAGAAAGAGGTCACTAAGTTACTAGAGGCTGGGATTATTTATCCTATTTCTGATAGCCCCTGGGTAAGCCCTGTCCAAGTCGTCCCTAAGAAAGGTGGCATGACAGTGGTTCATAATGAAAAAAAATGAACTGGTTCCTACAAGAACAGTTACTGGGTGGCGTATGTGTATTGATTATAGAAGGCTCAATACAGCTACCAGAAAGGATCATTTTCCTTTACCATTCATAGACCAGATGCTAGAAAGACTGGCAGGTCATGAATACTACTGCTTCTTGGATGGATATTCAGGTTATAATCAAATTGCAGTAGATCCAAAAGATCAAGAGAAAACAGCATTCACATGTCCATCCGGAGTATGTGCATACAGAAGGATGCCATTTGGCCTGTGCAATGCACCTGCAACCTTTCAGAGGTGCATGCTCTCAATTTTCTCTGATATGGTGGAAAAATTTCTGGAAGTCTTCATGGATGACTTTTCAGTATTTGGAGACTCATTCAGCTCCTGTCTCGACCATCTAGCACTTGTTCTAAAGAGATGCCAAGAGACTAACCTGGTTTTAAACTGGGAAAAATGTCACTTTATGGTGACTGAAGGAATTGTCCTTGGGCACAAAATCTCGAACAAGGGAATAGAGGTGGATCAAGCTAAGGTAGAGGTAATTGAAAAATTACCACCACCTGCCAATGTTAAGGCAATCAGAAGCTTTCTGGGGCATGCAGGATTCTATAGGAGGTTTATAAAGGATTTTTCAAAAATTGCCAAACCTCTGAGCAACCTGCTAGCTGCTGACACGCCATTTGTCTTTGATAAAGAGTGTCTGCAGGCATTTGAGACTCTGAAAGCTAAATTAGTCACAGCACCAATCATCTCTGCACCAAACTGGACATTGCCATTTGAACTAATGTGTGATGCCAGTGACCATGCCATTGGCGCAGTGTTGGGACAAAGGCATGACAAGCTTCTGTACGTCATTTACTATGCCAGCCGTGTTCTAAATGACGCACAGAAGAATTACACAACCATAGAAAAATAGCTACTTGCAGTGGTTTACGCCATTGACAAATTCAGATCCTATTTAGTAGGATCAAAAGTGATTGTGTACACTAATCATGCTGCTCTTAAATATCTACTCACAAAGCAGGATTCAAAACCCAGACTTATAAGATGGGTGTTGCTTCTGCAAGAGTTTGATATAGAAATAAGAGACAGAAAAGGGACAGAAAATCAGGTAGCAGATCACCTGTCCCGAATAGAACCAGTAGAAGGGGCGTCCCTCCCTCTTACTGAGATCTCTGAAACCTTTCCGAATGAGCAACTCTTTGCCATCCAAGAAGTGCCATGGTTTGTAGATATTGCAAACTACAAGGCAGTGAGGTTCATACCCAAAGAGTACAATAGGCAGCAATCAAAGAAATTGATCACAGATGCAAAGTATTATCTTTGGGATGAACCATATCTCTTCAAGAGATGTGCAGACGGAGTAATCCGTAGATGTGTGCCTAAGGAAGAAGCGCAGAAGATCCTATGGCACTGCCATGGATCACAGTATGGAGGACATTTTGGAAGTGAGCGAACAGCCACAAGAGTCCTCCAATGTGGCTTCTACTGGCCTACTCTCTATAAAGATTTCCGAGTATTTGTACTTAATTGTGACAGTTGCCAAAGATCTGGCAATCTGCCTCACAGTTATGCCATGCCTCAACAAGGGATCTTGGAGATTGAGTTGTTTGATGTATGGGGTATTGACTTCATGGGACCTTTCCCACCATCATACTCAAACACTTATATTCTGGTGGCAGTGGATTATGTATCCAAATGGGTGGAGGCTATTGTAACACCCACTAATGACACTAAAATAGTGTTAAAATTCCTCCAGAAACACATCTTCAGCAGATTTGGTACCCCTAGAGTATTAATCAGTGATGGGGAAACTCATTTCTACAATAAACAGCTTTACTCTGCTTTGGTTCGTTATGGAGTTAGCCACAGGGTAGCTACTCCATATCACCCACAGACTAATGGGCAAGCTGAAGTCTCAAATAGAGAACTCAAAAGAATCCTGGAACGGACTGTAATTAACCGTAGAAGGGATTGGGCAAGAAGCTTGGATGATGCTCTGTGGGCATACAGAACAGCATTCAAGACCCCTATAGGGACCTCTCCATACCAGCTTGTGTATGGAAAGGCATGTCACTTGCCAGTGGAACTAGAACACAAGGCCTACTGGGCAACCAGATTCCTAAACCTTGATGCCAAGTTAGCTGGAGAAAAACGATTGCTCCAGTTAAATGAGCTAGAAGAATTTAGACTCAATGCTTTCGAGAATGCAAAAATTTACAAAGAGAAAGCGAAAAGATGGCATGATAAGAAATTGTCATCCAGAGTCTTTGAGCCGGGGCAGAAAGTTCTGCTATTTAATTCTAGGCTCAAATTATTCCCCGGAAAATTAAAATCCCGGTAGAGAGGTCCATATGTGATTATAAGTGTATCACCATATGGATACGTAGAGCTTCAGAATAATGAATCTAACAAAAAGTTCATTGTTAATGGACAGAGAGTTAAACATTATCTTGAAGGCAATTTTGAAAAAGAATGCTCAAAATTGAGACTTGATTAAAAGCTCAGTAATAGTCCAGCTAACGACATTAAAGAAGCGCTTGCTGGGAGGCAACCCAGCCATTCACAAAATTTAATTTTATTTGTTTATGCTAATTAATTGATTTTTACAGATATATGTCAGAGTATCTTCAAAAGGTAAAATAGCAATTGATTGAATTCACAGAGTTACAGGGAAATTTGGAAGCTCACTGGCATGAAAAAGCCAGTAAGAAACGTTTTGGGCGTTGAACGCCCAAAAGAAGCACCCACTGGGCGTTCAACGCCAGTAAGGGTAGCCATCTGGGCGTTAAACGCCAGAAAGGAGCATCTTCTGGGCGTTGAACGCCAGAAAGAAGCACCTTCTGGGCGTTTAACGCCAGATTGATAGCGTCCTGGGCGTTCAGAAAAACGCCCAGTGACAAAGGACGTCCTGGCGTTCAACGCCAGAAAGAAGCAACAGCTGGGCGTTGAACGCCCCGGAGAAGCAACAATTGGGCGTTAAACGCCCAAAACATGCAGCAGTTGGGCGTTTAACGCCAGGATGGTGGGGAGGAGGTAAAATTCGTTTTTCTTCAAAAATTTTCTAATTTTTATGTTTCAATTCATGATTTCTTGCATAAACATGTTTCCAAATATCATCCTTCAATTCCAAAAATTTTAATCCTAATTTCTAAAATCCCTAATTTCTAAAATCCCTTTTTCAAAGATTTTACATGCATCTTCATCCATAAAGACAGATGATTTCCAATCCAATCCAACTCTTTTTTTAAGTTTTTCAAAATTTAATTATCTTTTAAAATCTTTTTCAAATTAAAAAATTCAGATTTATTTCATATCTTTTTAAATTATATCCTTTTCTTATCATATTTATCTTTTATAAATCATATCTCTTATCTTATATCTTTTTCTTATTTTTGAATACCCACCCCCTCCCTTTATATTCACATTCGGCGCCCCTCTCATCATCCACCATTCCACACTTGCTCTCCTCCTATCCCTCTTCTCTCTCTTCTTTTGCTTGAGGACAAGCAAACCTCTAAGTTTGGTGTGCTTATCCGTGATCACAAAAACATACTCACTTTGATCATGGCCCCTAAAGGAAAACAACCCAACCCAAGAGGCAAGAAAGAGAATATTCCAAAGCCACTTTGGAATCAAGGGAAGTTCTTAACTAAAGAATATTCAGACCATTACTACAAAATAATGAGTCTAAGATCAGTGATCCCGGAAGTCAAGTTCGATCTGAAAGAAGATGAATATCCGGAGATCCAAGAACAAATTCGAAACAGGAACTGGGAAATCCTAGCTAATCCTGAAACGAAAGTGGGAAGGAACATGGTTCAGGAGTTCTATGCTAATCTATGGCAGACAGACAGGCAAAGAATAATTGGAGCTGCCCTCTATGACCATCGGACCTTAGTCAGAGGAAAGATTGTTCATACCCATCCTGACAAAATCAGGGAGATCTTTAAGCTTCCTCAATTGAAAGATGACCCAGACTCCTTTAATAGGAGAATGATGAGGGTAAATAAAGGCTTGGACAAGATTCTAGAGGATATATGCATCCCTGAAGCCAGGTGGACCACCAGCACGACTGGCATCCCAAATCAACTCAAAAGAGAAGATCTCAAACCAGCAGCCAAAGGCTGGCTGGATTTTATTGGGCGTTCTATATTGCCCACCAGCAACCGTTCTGAAGTTACTATTAAAAGAGCAGTGATGATTCACTGCATCATGTTGGGAAAAGAAGTAGAAGTCCATCAACTGATCTCGTGTGAACTATATAAAATAGCAAACAGGAATTCCAAGGATGCCAGATTGGCCTATCCAAGCTTAATTTCTATGCTCTGCAGAGATGCCGGAGTGAAGATGGGAATAACAGAGTATATCTCAGTTGAGAGGCCAATCACTAGAATATCAATGGACAGACAACAGCTGCAGGATGATCCAATCAAGAGGAGAGCACAGGAAGTCCTCCCAGAACTTCCTCAATTCGAATATTGGGAACATCTTGAGGCATCTATTTCCAAATTGCAAGAAGCTATGAACCAAATAAAGGAAGAACAGAACAATCAAAGTAGCATGCTTTGCAAACTGCTTAAGGAACAAGAAGAGCAAGGGCGTGATTTAAGGGAGCTGAAGCGCTAGAAATTAATCCTTGAAGGACCAAGCACCCCACAGATCAGAGGAACATCTACTTCTTAGAACACAGGTTGTTGAGTTCTAAATTTAGCTTTAACTCTGTGATAGTGTTATTATAGAAATTTACCTTAGCAGATATATATAGTAGTAGTAGTAGTAGTAATTAGTATATCTATTCTGGTTTTATTCCCAATTAAGTTATAATTTATTTTTTTCATCATCATCAGACATCAATAAAATAGTAGATAATTAGAATAAAGAAGTAATTTATTTTTTTTTGAGTTCTTAATAATAAAAATTATAATTAACTATATGTGGTGGCAATACTTTTTGTTCTCTGAATGAATGCTTGAACAGTGCATAATTTTTATCTTGAATTTTATGAATATTGGCTCCTGAAAGAATGAGGAACACGAAAAATATTATTGATGATCTGAAAAATCATGAATTTGATTCTTGAAGCAAGAAAAAGCAGTGAAAAAAAATTACAAGGAATCATTGGATCAAGAAAAGGAATAAGAGCCAACAGCCCCTAAAACCAGAAGGTAAGGGTGAAAAGGATCCAAGGCTTTGAGCATCAGTGGATAGGAGGGCCCAAGGAAATAGTTCCAGGCCTAAGCGGCTAAATCAAGCTGTCCCTAACCATATGCTTGTGGCATGCAGGTCCAAGTGAATAACTTGAGACTGAGTGGTTAAAGTCGTGATCCAAAGCAAAAAGAGTGTGCTTAAGAGCTCTGGACACCTCTAACTGGGGACTTTAGCAAAGCTGAGTCACAATCTAAAAAAAGGTTCACCCAGTCATGTGTCTGTGGCATTTATGTATCCGGTAGTAATACTGGAAAACAAAATGCTTAGGGCCACGGCCAAGACTCATAAAGTAACTGTGTTCAAGAATCAACATACTACACTAGGAGAATCAATAATACTATCTGAATTCTGAGTTCCTATGGATGCCAATCATTCTGAATTTCAAAGGATAAAGGGAGATGCCAAAACTGTTCAGAAACAAAAAGCTACAAGCCCCGCTCATCTAATAAGAATCTGAGCTCCACTCAAAAACTCTGAAATATTATTACTTCTTAATTTCTTTTCATCCTATTTTATTTATCTAGTTGCTTGAGGACAAGCAACAGTTTAAGTTTGGTGTTGTGATGAGCGGATATTTTATACGCTTTTTGGGGGTAATTTCATGTAGATTTTAGTATATTTTAATTAGTTTTTAGTAGAATATTATTAGTTTTTAGGCAAAAATCATATTTTTGGACTTTACTATGAGTTTGTGTGTTTTTCTGTGATTTCAGGAATTTTCTGGCTGAAATTGAGGGAGCTGAGCAAAAATCTGAGTTAGGCTGAAAAAGGACTGCTGATGCTGTTGGATCCTGACCTCCCTGCACTCGAAATAAATTTTCTGGAGCTACAGGAGTCCAATTGGCGCGCTCTCAACGGCATTGGAAAGTAGACATCCAGGGCTTTCCAGAAATATATAATAGTTTATACTTTGCGCGAAGATAGATGATGTAAACTGGCGTTCAACTCCAGTATCATGCTGCTGTCTGGCGTCCAGCGCCAGAAACAGGCTACAAGCTGGAGTTCAACGCCAGAAACAGGTTACAACCTGGCGTTGAACGCCCAAAACAGCCCCAGGCACGTGAGAAGCTTAAGTCTCAGCCCCAGCACACACCAAATGGGCCCCAGAAGTGGATTTCTGCATCATCTATCATAGTTTACTCATTTTCTGTAAACCTAGGTTACTAGTTTACTATTTAAACAACTTTTAGAGATTAACTTTGTATCTCATGACGTCTATAGAACTGGATTTTATATTCCTTGGCAGCATGAGTCTCTAAACTCCATTGTTGGGGGTGAGGAGCTCTGCAGCGTCTCGATGAATTAATGCAATTATTTTTATTTCTCCATTCAAACGTGTGTGTTCCCATCTAAGATGTTCATTCGCGCTTAATTATGAAGAAGGTGATGATCCGTGACACTCATCACCTTCCTCAATCCATGAACGTGTGCCTGACAACCACCTCCGTTCTACATCAGATTGAATGAGCTTCTCTTAGATTCCTTAATCAGAATCTTCGTGGTATAAGCTAGAATTGATGGCGGCCACTCTTGAGGATCCGGAAAGTCTAAACCTTGTCTGTGGTATTCCGAGTAGGATTCAAGGATTGAATGGCTGTGACGAGCTTCAAACTCGCGATTGCTGGGCGTGATGACAAACGCAAAAAGATCAATGGATCCTATTCCAACATGATCGAGAACCAACAGCTGATTAGCCGTGCTGTGACAGAGCATCTGGACCGTTTTCACTGAGAGGATGGGAGGTAGCCACTGACAATGGTGACACCCTACATACAGCTTGCCATGGAGGGAACTTTGCACTTTTCCATGGATGGAATATTACATTACAGAAATTCAGAAGACAAAGCATCTCCAAAACTCCAACATATTCTCCATTACTACATTACAAGTAATTAATTCACGCTCTTTTATTTTCCTAATAATTCAAACTGATAATTTTAATTGAAATCCTGACTAAGAATAATAAAATAAACATAGCTTGCTTCAAACCAATAATCTCTGTGGGATCGACCCTTACTCACGTAAGGTATTACTTGGACGACCCAGTGCACTTGCTGGTTAGTTGTGCGGATTGCAAAAGTGTGATTGCAATTTCGTGCACCACCCGTGGAGGTTCCGCATCTCTTAAGTCTGCAACCACTTCTTCCTCTTCAATAATTACGGCTTTGTCCAGTTGTTTTAGTATAGAATCGTACTCCTCCTTGATGATTTCCTTTCCATGACAACTCCCTTCAACTACTCCTTCATCTTCAAGGGTCTCTCCTACCTCCACATTTTGAGCCTCCTCTTGCTCCCCTGGAAATAAGGCCGCATGTAACCGATCCATTGCGTCCCTAAGACGATCCTTTTTCTCTTGTTCCATGTCAATAGCATCATTGGGATCATGTTGCTCTTGGATTGATGGATGTGGGTGCTCTTCCATGGAGGGTGGTGATGGGATGGAGAGATCATTATGTGGTTGAAAAGGAAGTACACTAGAGCTTGAGGGTTGAGTATTCGAGGTAGAGGATTGGTCCATGCGGGATATAAGATTTTGGAGTTTAGAGGTGAGACCAATGGGAGAGGTAAGTATGTTCTCCATGGAGGTTTGGGGTGGATAGGAGGGTTCATTTGTTGGGAGAAAGGGCTCATAACATGGAGGTGGTTCCTCTTGATAAGGATATGGAGATGGTGTATATTGAGGTGATGGTTCTAAGTATGGCTTAAAAGGCTCTTGGTATGGTGGGTAAGGATTAGGGTCATATGGAGGTGTTTGGTGGTAAGGTGCTTGTGAATATGGTGGTTCAAAATTATGTTGAGGAGGGGGTTCATAGGCGTATGTTGGTAGGGGTTGTTGCCAAGAGGGTTGATCAAATCCTTGTGGCTCCTCCCATCTTCGATTGTTCCAACCTTGATGCCTGTTCCTATTATAGCTTCCATTCCCTACAAAAACATTGGAATCAAACTCATAGCGACATGGGTGAGAATTCATAGTAGCTAATAAAAATTAAAAACAAAAACAAATAAACAAGTAAAAAGCAAATATTTACAATAACCAATAATAAGGCACACGTTTGCAATTCTCCGACAACGGCACCATTTTGATGAGAGGATTCTTGCGTGGTCTAGAATTTCACAAATAAGTTCTCGTTGAAAGTATAGCTTCTAAACAAACAAGAACCCTTTCGTACAAAAACTTGGTTGTCACTTAAGCAAACTCAATAAAAATAAACCGAAGTATTTAAACCTCGGGTCATCTCTCAAGGAATTGCAGGGAGGTGTTCTTATTATTGGTTATGAGTTGTATATTTTGGGGTTTTGGGTTGAGAAATAAGAAGAGAAAATTGCAAAATAAGTAAACTAATAACTAGAAAAGCTCTTGGCAAGGTATGAGAACTGAATGTCCTATCCTAGTTATCCTTATCAATTGTGATGAGAATTGTTCGTTGCTCCCACTTGGTCAACCTCTAACTATGAAGGTAGGTCAAGTGGATAAATCAATATGAATCCTCAAGTCCTAGTTAACCCCTACGGAACGACTAGAGTTATTGGAAAGCAAATCAATTAGTAACTCTCATTTATCAATCAACAAAGGAGTTTGACAACTCAAGCGTCTCCAATTACTCAACCAAAGCTAAGAGTGTAAGAAGCTAAATTAAAATCATAAATATGAAATACATCAAATTGCATTGAATAGAGAAATCAAATCTAACATGAGAATTCATAGATTAAAGTAATAGAATAAAGAAAAGTAGAAGAGAAACTAAAGTAAAGAAACATTGAACCTGAGATTGGGAAGAAATAAACCTAAAACTAAGAGAAATCCTAAATCCTAAAACCTAGAGAAAGGAGAGAGCCTCTCTCTCTAGAAACTACATCTAAACCTAAAATTTGTGAATAATGAGAAGTGAATGAATGTCTTGAGTCTCTGCTTGTCCCCTGGCTTTAGTCTGCATTTCTAGGCCAAAAATTGGGTCTAAAACTGGCCCGAAATCGCCCCCAGCATTTTTTGAAATTTCTGTAGATCGCGCATATCACGCGTATGCATCACTCACGTGTGCGCGTCATTTGGCGATTTTCCTTGTCACGCGCACGCGTCATGCATGCACACGCGTCGTTGAGCGAACTCCAATTCACGCACACGCGTGAGCCATGCGTGCGCGTTGCTTCTTGCTGATTGTCTCCTTTATTTCTTGGGCTCCTTCCATTTTTGCAAGCTTCCTCTCTATCCTCCAAGCCATTCCTGCCCTATAAAGCCTGAAATCATTGAACACACAGATCACGGTATCGAATGGTAGAGAGGGGAATTAAAATACACAAATTAGAGGCTTAGGAACCAAGTTTTCAACCATAGAACAAAACTAGGAAGGAATTGCAAAACCATGCAATTTGTATGAATAAGTGTGCAAAGATTTGATAAAAACCACTCAATTGGGCACAAGATAAACTATAAAATAGTGGTTTATCAGTCATCCACGCGTGTGCGTCGCAGCCAATTCTCTGAAGGTCCATTTTCCATGTCTCCTTCCACTTATGGATGCTCCCTTTTCCATCTTCTAGGCCATTTTCACCCTATAAACTTTGAAATCACTCAACAAACGTATCACGGCATCAAATGGCAATAGAAGAGAAACAAAGTATAGCATTTTTAGGGTCAAATAAGCATGTTTTCAACCATGAGGCAAAATAAGCAAGGAAACACAACCATGCATTTTATATGAATAAGTGTGGAAAAATATTGATAAACCCCCCAAATACTACACAAGATAAACCACAAAATTGGGGTTTATCAAACCTCCCCACGCTTAAACTAAGCATGTCCTCATGCTTAACATAAAAAAAACCAAAGTTCATAGGAGAATGGGGTTTTATGAGATGCAATTTTCCTACATGAATGCCACTAATGCACATGTTCCTATCTACTTGGTCAAAGGTGAATCAACCCCCAAGAATCATACATGAACGAATTGGGCTAATGTAATATAATACTCATGAACTCTACCAATTCAAATATCAAGATGAAATGCACATAACTTGCAAGAAGAAAGATTGCGAAAGCCAGGAACAAGGAGTTGAGCATCGAACCCTTACCGGAAGTGTATCCGCTCTATTCGCTCAAGTGTATGGGGTTTGTCACTCAATCCTCCTCTAATCATGCTTTCCAAGATTTATCTTTCATCTAACAATCAACAATTATTCGGTGCATGCGTACATTCATCATGAGGTCTTATTTTCGGTTGTAATGGGGCTAGGGTAAGGGTAAGGATGCATATATGGCTAAGTAAGCTTAAAATTTGCATCTTTGATTAGTCTAAGCTCTCACCTAACACATACAACAACCTATGCAATTCTAATACACGACCTAACTACCCACTTATTTACTTCTCACATACTCATGCATTTCTCTTTTAATTCACAATCCATATGCAGTGGTTATTGTTGGCTTCGCCATGGGACATTTTTATCCCCTTTTTATTGTTTGTTTCTTCTGTTTTTCTATTTTTTACATTTCTTTTCTTACACTTCTTTTTCTTTTGCTTTTTCTCTTTTAAAGAATTATATACTGATGAGCGAATAATTTATACGCTTTTTGGCATTATTTTTAGGTAGTTTTTAGTAGGATCTAGCTACTTTTAGGGATATTTTTATTAGTTTTTATGCAAAATTCACATTTCTAGACTTTACTATGAGTTTGTGTATTTTTCTATGATTTCAGGTATTTTCTGGCTGAAATTGAGGGACCTGAGCAAAAGTCTGATAGGAGGCCGACAAAGGACTGCTGATGCTGTTGGATTCTGACCTCCCTGCACTCGAAATAGATTTTCTGGAGCTACAGAACTCCAAATGGCGCACTCTCAACTACGTTAGAAAGTAGACATCCAGGAATTTCCATAAATATATAATAGTCCATACTTTATTCGAGTTTAGACGACGCAAACTGGCGTTCAACGCCAGTTCCATGCTGCATTCTGGAGTAAAATGCCAGAAACACGTCACAAACCAGAGTTAAACGCCAAAAGCATGTTACAACTCAACGTTTAACCCCAAGAGAAGCCTCTGCATGTGTAAAGATCAAGCTCAGCCCAAGCACACACCAAAGTGGGACCCGAAAGTGGATTTTTGCACTTAGACTTATTTCTGTAAACCCTAGTAGCTAGTCTAGTATAAATAGGACTTTTTACTATTGTATTAGACATCTTTGGATTATTTTGGGATTACCTTATGATCCTTTGATCACGTTTATGGGGGCTGGCCATTCGGCCATGCCTGGACCATCACTTGTATATTTTCAACGGTGGAGTTTCTACACACTATAGATTAAAGGTGTGGAGCTCTGCTGTACCTCGAGTTTTAATGCAAAGTACTACTATCTTTTATTCAATTCGGCTTATTGTTATTCTAAGATATTCACTGCACTTCAACATGATGAATGTGATGATCCGTGACACTCATCATCATTCTCACCCATGAACGCATGATTGACAACCACTTCCGTTCTACCTTAGAACGAGAGAGTATCTCTTGGATTCCCTAACCAGAATCTTTATGGTATAAGCTAGAACCCTTTGCCGGCCACTCTTAAGGATCTGGAAAGTCTAAACCTTGTCTATGGTATTCCGAATAGGATTCAGGGATTGAATGGCTGTGACGAGCTTCAAACTCGCGATTGTTGGGCGTGATGACAAACGCAAAAGAATCAATGGATTCTATTTCAACATGATCGAGAACCGATAGATGATTAGCCGTGCTGTGACAGAGCATTTGGACCATTTTCACTGAGAGGATGGGATGTAGCCATTGACAACGGTGATGCCCTACATACAGCTTGCCATGGAAAGAAGTATGAAGGATTGAAAGTAAGAGAGCAGTATGTTACAGAGATTTAACAGGGATAAAGCATCTCCATACACTTATCAGAAATTCCCGCCAATGATTTACATAAGTATTTCTATATTTATTTTATGCTTTATTTATTATTAATTTCGAAAACCATTATAACCATTTGAATCTGCCTAACTGAGATTTACAAGATGACCATAGCTTGCTTCATACCAACAATCTCCGTGGGATCGACCCTTACTCACGTAAGGTATTACTTGGACGACCCAGTGCACTTGCTGGTTAGTTGTGCGAAGTTGTGACAAAGTGTGATTCACGTTTGAGAGCGCTACCAAGTCTTCGGTGCCATTGTTGATGATCACAATTTTGTGCACCATGTACAATGGTGCCAATGCGTATGGTTCAATCATTCAATACATGAGTATGTTCCCAATTCCCAATATTTTCAATGAAAAACACAAAAACACACTTTTACATCTACTTAAGTTCCCAAGTTTTCCTCCCACTTGAATGACACACATCCTCACTCGTCTAAGCTAATTAAAGATCCAAATTCGAGGACATTATTATTTTTCACGTAGGGGGTTTTGATGTGCTAAATTAAAGAACAGAGGGGTTTTCATGGGCTCAAAATTGGTTAGCAATGGTAGATAAAAGGGTTAAGGCTATTTGGGATAGTGACTATTGAAATGATGGCCTCAATCATATAAATGCATTCATACACAAAATAACGGATATATAGAATCAAACAAAGCAAGGATTACAATCATAGACGGAGAACGATGCACACAAGAATGAAAATAAGTGGTTATAAGATGTAACCACGCAGCTGGTCTCAAAACTCACATGCTTGTGTGTTCGTAGCTCAATAACCATGTTCCAAAATACATTCTTCAAGCAAGTTTATCACAAAAAAATTTTCAAAATTGGTAGGGTGCCCTCAAACACAGTTTCTTAGAAAAGAATTCATCACCCTAACCAAGTAGTCCTAGCAAGAGACAACTTTCATGCAAAAAGTGTTCAAATACAAAAACTAGCCATGCAATGCAAATTATCCTAATTGACAAAAAGAAAAATAAAACTTGGGTGTTTAAAAGAGAAGGTTGCTAAATACAGAGATCGGTTGAACGACCTCCCCACACTTAAAAATTAGCACGGTCCTCTGCGCTACTGGTAAGGCGCAAGATGGGCTTGGGAGCGGCACTTCTAACATCCAACTCATGAGAGCTTGCTTCACTGTGGTCTGAAGTGGATGTTGAAGTGTCCAGATCCTCCATAGGTGGGTTAGCACAACCCCAGAGCTTCTTCATGTAAGCAAATCGGCGTTTATTCCGCCGCTCATATCGATCTACCTTTGCAGTAAGCTCAACAAGCAGTTGGTCGAGTGGTAGGAACGTCGGAAGGAATAGCTATGTCAAGATTTTCGATTTTCGCAGGAGGCTTAAGATACTATCCGGTCGGGACAATGTCGCCCTTTATCGAAATTATCGCCTTATGTCCTTGGCCTCGTGGGGAACACCAGTAGTAGCAACCAAATCTGTTACCAAGGCGGAAAATGGTAGGTTACCCTTAGTATGCACACGGCCCATTGCTTGTCTAATGAGGATAGGGATGTTAATAAGTGATGGATGAAATTGTGATTCATTCTTGAATTGTTGTTCAAAATTGATTGCCCCAGTAATGGCTCCAAAAGCTTGGTGCTCAATACCATGGTCTAAACATAACTTCACAACTTCACTCAACTAACCAGCAAGTGTATTGGGTCGTCCAAGTAATACCTTACATGAGTAAGGGTCGATCCCACAGAGATTGTTGGTATGAAGCAAGCTATGGTCATCTTGTAAATTCCAGTCAGGCGGATTCAACTATATTAAGAGATTATTGGATTTTCGAATAATAATAATAAATTTAAACAGAAAATAAAGATAGAGTTACTCATGTAATTCAATGGTGGGAATTTCAGATAGGTGTATGGAGGTGCTGTGTTCTGAATCTCTGCTTTCTTACTGCTTTTATCCCATTTTTATCACTCCTTTCTATGGCAAGTTGTATGTAGGGCATCACCGTTGTCAATGGCTACATCCCATCTTCTCAGTGAAAATGGTCCAAATGCTCTGTCACAGCACGGCTAATCATCTGTCGGTTCTTGATCATGTTGGAATAGAATCCCTTGATTCTTTTGCGTTTGTCATCACGCCCAGCAATCGCGAGTTTGAAGCTCGTCACAGTCATTCAATTCCGAAATCCTACTCGGAATACCACAGACAAGGTTAGACTTTCCAGATTCCCATGAATGCCACCATCAATTCTAGCTTATACCATGAAGATTCTGATTAAGGAATCCAAGAGATATGCGCCCGGTCTAAAGTAGAACGGAAGTGGTTGTCAGTCACGTGTTCATAGGTGAGAATGATGATGAGTGTCACGGATCATCACATTCATCATGTTAAAGTGAAATGAATATCTTAGAATAAGAATAAGTCGAATTGAATAGAAAATAGTAGTACTTGCATTGAAACTTGAGGTACAGCAGAGCTCCACACCCTTAATCTATGGTGTGTAGAAACTCCACCGTTAAAAATACATAAGTGATGAAGGTTCAGGCATGGCCGAATGGCCAGCCCCCAAAACGTGATCAATAGTCTCCTTAGATGAATAATAAAATAAAACTGAGACCAAAAAAGATGAAATTACAATAGTAAAAAGTTCTATTTATATTAAACTAGTTACTAGAGTTTACAGAAATAAGTCTAAGTGCAGAAATCCACTTCCAGGGCCCACTTTGGTGTGTGCTTGGGCTGAGCTTAAACTTTACACGAGCTGAGGCTTCTTTTGGAGTTGAACACCAAGTTGTAATGTGTTTTTGGCGTTCAACTCTGGTTCGTGACGTGTTTCTGGCGTTTGACTCCAGAATGCAGCATGGAACTGGCGTTGAGCGCCAGTTTACATCGTCTAATCACGAATAAAGTATGGACTATTATATATTGCTGGAAAGCTCTGGATGTGTACTTTCCAACGCCGGTGAGAGAGCGTCATTTGGAGTTCTTTAGTTCCAGAAAATCCATTTCGAGTGCAGGGAGGTCAGAATCCAACAACATCAGCAGTCCTTTGTCAGCCTTTTATCAGAGTTTTGCTCAGGTCCCTAAATTTCAGCCAGAAATTACCTGAAATCATAGAAAAACACACAAACTCATAGTAAAGTCCAGAAATGTGAATTTAGCATAAAAACTAATGAAAACATCCCTAAAAGTAGCTAGATCCTACTAAAAACTACTTAAAAACAATGCCAAAAAGCGTATAAATTATCCGCTCATCACAACACCAAACTTAAATTGTTGCTTGTCCCCAAACAACTGAAAATCAATTAGGATAAAAAGAAGAGAATATACTATAAATCCCAAAATATCAATGAATATTAGTTTTAATTAGATGAGCGGGACTTGTAGCTTTTTGCTTCTGAATAGTTTTGGCATCTCACTTTCTCCTTTGAAGTTTAGAATGATTGGCATCTATAGGAACTTAGAATTTCAGATAGTGTTATTGATTCTCCTAGTTAAGTATGTTGATTCTTGAACACAGCTACTTTTATGAGTCTTGGTCGTGGCCCTAAGCACTTTGTTTTCCAGTATTACCACCAGATACATAAATGCCACAGATACATAGCTGGGTGAACCTTTTCAGATTGTGACTCAACTTTGCTAAAGTCCCCAGTTAGAGGTGTCCAGAGTTCTTATGCACACTCTTTTTGCTTTGGATCACGACTTTAACCACTCAGTCTCAAGCTTTTCACTTGGACCTGCATGCCACAAGCACATGGTTAGGGACAGCTTGAATTAGCCGCTTAGACCTGGATTTTATTTCCTTGGGCCCTCCTATCCATTGATGCTCAAAGCCTTGGATCCTTTTTACCCTTGCCTTTTGATTTTAAGGGCTATTGGCTTTTTCTGCTTGCTTTTTCTTTTTCTCTCATATATTTTTTTTGCCACTTTTTTTTCGCAAGCTTTTTGCTTTTTCACTTCTTTTTCTTGCTTCAAGAATCAATTTCATGATTTTTCATATTATCAATAGCATTTCTCTTTATTCATCATTCTTTCAAGAGCCAACAATTTTAACATTCATAAACAACAAGATCAAAAATATGCATTGTTCAAGCATTCATTCAGAAAACAAAAAGTATTGTCACCACATCAATATAATTAAACTAAATTCAATGATAATTTTGAAATTCATGTAATTCTTGTTCTTTTGAATTAGAAACATTTTTTATTTAAGAGAGATGAAGGATTTATGGAATTATTTATAGCCTTAAGACATAGTTACTCAATACTAATGATCATGAGGTAGAGACACAAAACATAAACAAACATATAGCATAAAAATCGAAAAACAGAAAAATAAGAACAAGGAATGAGTCCACCTTAGTGAGGGTGGCGCCTTCTTGAAGGACCAATGGTGCTTTTTGAGCTCCTCTATGTCTCTTCCTTGCCTTTGTTTCATGATCCCTAATGATTTTGGTGCTCTTATCCTTAGTTGCCCCCAATAATTGTGTGGAGGAAAATGTATTCCCTGAGGTATTTCAGGGATCTCTTGATGAGGGAATTCCTCATGCTCTTTTGATGTGCAGTCAAATGCTCTTCTACTGAGCTATGGACCCTTGAGATGAATCTCTCCATCTCCCATGACTCGGAGGTGGAAGCTTTTTATCTTTTCTTTTCT
Organism: Arachis stenosperma; assembly: GCF_014773155.1. Classification (NCBI taxonomy): domain Eukaryota; kingdom Viridiplantae; phylum Streptophyta; class Magnoliopsida; order Fabales; family Fabaceae; genus Arachis; species Arachis stenosperma. The sequence goes on from NC_080386.1 coordinate 42,246,113, forward strand.
CTTCTCTTTTTTTTTTTGAGGTTTCTCTGGCCTTAGGTGCCATCAATGGTTATGGAAAAACAAAAAAGCTATGCTTTTACCACACCAAACTTAGAATATTGCTCGCCCTCGAGCAAAGAAGAAAGAATGGAGGGAGAAGAAGATATGGAGGAGAGGGAGAGATGTGTATGTTTCGGCCATATGGGTGGGATTGGGTGGGGAAGAGATGAAGAGATGGATGGATGTGAGTGGTGAAGAGGTGATGGGGAAGAGATATTGAGGTGATTGGTGAAGAAGAGAGAAGGTGAGTTGAGGTAGGTTGGGATCCTGTGGGGTCCACAGATCCTGAGGTGTCAAAGATTTACATCCCTGCACCAATTAGGCATGTAAAATGCCTTTGCAAGCAATTCTAGCGTTTAAGCACCGAAGTGATGCTCATTCTGGGCATTCAACGCCCATGTGCAGCATGTTTCTGGAGTTGAACGCCAGTTCCATGCTTGTTTCTGGCGTTCAGCGCCAGCTTTCCTCAGGGTGTATTTTTGGCGTTTAAACGCCAGGATGTTGCTTGTTTCTGGTGTTCAATGCCAGATCCATGCTCTGTTCTGGCGTTGAACGCCAGCCAGATGCTCCTTACTGGCGTTTAAACGCCAGTAAGTCCTTCCTCCAAGGTGTGATTTTTCTTCTGCTGTTTTTTATTCTGTTTTTAATTTTAGTATTTTTTTTCATGACTCCACATGATCATGAACCTAATAAAACATAAAATAACAATAAAATAAAAATAAAATTAGATAAATAAAAATTGGGTTGCTTCCCAATAAGCGCTCCTTTAATGTTATTAGCTTGACAGTGGGCTCTCATGGAGCCTCACAGGTGATCAGGTCAATGTTGTAGACTCCAATACCAAACTTAGAGTTTGGATGTGGGGTTTTAGCACCAAACTTAGAGTTTGGTTGTGGCCTCCCAACACCAAACTTAGAGTTTGATTGTGGGGGCTCTGTTTGACTCTGCATTGAGAGAAGCTGTTCATGCTTCCTCTTATTACCAAATAACTTGGCATTTAGCTTCATGATGGCTCCTAGATATTGAGCAACTTGCTCTTCAGTTACATCTTCATCCTCTTCAGAGGAAGAATAGTTCTCAGAGCTCATGAATGGTAAAAGGAGGTTCAATGGAATCTCTATGGTCTCTATATGAGCCTCAGATTCCTTTAGGTCCTCAATAGGGAACTCCTTCTTGCTTGAGAGACGTCCTCATAATGGCTCCTAGATATTGAGCAACTTGCTCTTCAGTTACATCTTCATCCTCTTCAGAGGAAGAATAGTTCTCAGAGCTCATGAATGGTAAAAGGAGGTTCAATGGAATCTCTATGGTCTCTATATGAGCCTCAGATTCCTTTAGGTCCTCAATAGGGAACTCCTTCTTGCTTGAGAGACGTCCCATGAGGTCTTCCTCCTTGGGATTTATGTCCTTTCCTTCCTCTCTAGGTTCGGCCATGTTGACTATGTCAATGGCCTTGCACTCTCTTTTTGGATTCTCTTCTGTATTGCTTGGGAGAGTACTAGGAGGAGTTTTAGTGACTTTCTTACTCAGCTGGCCCACTTGTGCCTCCAAATTTCTAATGGAGGACCTTGTTTCACTCATGAAACTTAAAGTAGCTTTAGACAGATCAGAGACCATGTTTGATAAGTTAGAGGTGCTCTATTCAGAATTCTCTGTCTGTTGCTGAGAAGATGATGGAAAAGGCTTGCTATTGCTAAACCTGTTTCTTCCACCATTATTAAAGCCTTGTTGAGGCTTTTGTTGATCCTTCCATGAGAAATTTGGATGATTTCTCCATGATGAATTATAGGTGTTTCCATAAGGTTCACCCATGTAATTTACCTCTGCCATTGCAGAGTTTTCAGGATCATAAACTTCTTCTTCAGAAGATGCCTCTTTAGTACTGTTGAATGCATTTCACCATCCATTCAAACTTTGAGAAATCATGTTGACTTGTTAAGTCAACACTTTGTTCTGAGCCAATATGACATTCAGAGCATCAATTTCAAGAACTCCCTTCTTCTGAGGCGTCCCATTATTCACGGAATTCCTCTCAGAAGTATGCATAAATTGGTTATTTGCAACCATGTCAATAAGTTCCTGAGCTTCTGCAGGCATTTTCTTTAGGTGAATGGATCCACCTGCAGAGTGGTCCAATGACATCTTGAAAAACTCAGATAGACCATAATAGAATATATCTAATACGGTCCACTCTGAAAACATGTCAGAAGGACACTTTTTGGTCATCTGCTTGTATCTTTCCCAAGCTTCATAGAGGGATTCACCATCTTTTTGCTTGAAGGTCTGAACATCCACTCTAAGCTTGCTCAGCTTTTGAGGAGGAAAGAGTTTATCCAAGAAGGCCGTGACCAGCTTATCCCAGGAGTCCAGGCTATCTTTAGGTTGTGAGTCCAACCATGTTCTAGCTCTGTCTCTTTCAGCAAAAGGGAAAATCATGAGCCTGTAGACTTCAGGATCTACTCCATTCGTCTTAACAGTCTCATAAATCTGCAAGAACTCAGTTAAAAACTGGTAAGGATCTTCAGATGGAAGTCCATGAAACTTGCAGTTCTGTTGCATTAAAGCAACTAATTGAGGTTTTAGCTCAAAATTGTTTGCTCCAATGGCAGGAATTGAGATGCTTCTTCCATCAAACTTGGACGTGGGTTTAGTAAAATCACCAAGCATCCTCCTTGCATTATTGTTGTTGGGTTCGGCTGCCATCTCCTTCTCTTGTTCGAAAATTTCAGAAAGGTTGCCTCTGGATTGTTGTAATTTAGCTTCTCTTAGTTTCCTCTTCAGAGTCCTTTCAGGTTCAGGATCAGTTTCAACAAGAGTGCCTTTTTCTTTATCCCTGCTCATATGAAAGAGAAGAAAAAAAGAAAAGGAAGAGGAATCCTCTATGTCACAGTAAAGAGGATCCTTATTATTAGTAGAAGAAGAAAGGGGATAAGGATTAAAAAGAAGGAATAATCCAAACACAAGGGTAAGGATAGAGGAAGTGATTGGAGATGAAGAGAGGTGAAGAGAAGTGTTAGTAAATAAATAAATAAATAGAAGAAGATGAGAGAGAGAATTCGAAAATTAATTTTGAAAAGGAGTTAATGATTTTCGAAAATTAAAGATGAGATAGAATTAAAATTAAAATTTAAAACAATTAGTTAATTTAAAAATAATTTTTGAAAAAGAGATGAGATATTTTCGAAAATTAGAGGGAGAAAAGTTGTTAGGTGGTTTTGAAAAAGATAAGAAACAAACAAAAAGTTAATTAGTTAGTTGAAAAAGATATTAAAATCAAATTTGAAAAGATAAGAAGATAAGAGGTTAGATAAGATATTTTAAAATCAAATTTTTGAAAAAGATAAAATTTTGAAAAAGATAAGATAGATTAAATTTTTAAAATTAAAATTAATTACTTGACTAACAAGAAACTAAAAGATATGATTCTAGAATTTAAAGATTGAACCTTTCTTAACAAGAAAGTAACAAACTTCAAATTTTTGAATCAATCACATTAATTGTTAGCATAATTTTCGAAAATAAAGATAAAATTAAGAAAAAGATTTTTGAAAAATATTTTTAAATTTTTGAAAATCATAAGATAAAAATGAAAAAGATTTGATTTTTGAAAAAGTTTTGAAAAGATAGGATTTTTAAAATTGAAAATTTGACTTGACTTGTAAGAAACAACTAATTTTAAAAATTTTTGACTAAGTCAACTCAAATTTTCGAAAATTATGAGAAAATTAAGGAAAAGATATTTTTTATTTTTGAATTTTTAATTATGAGAGAGAAAAACATAAAAATGACTCACAACATGAAAATTATGAATCAAAACACATGATGCATGCAAGAACACTATGAATGTCAAGATGAACACCAAGAACACTTTGAAGATCATGATGAACACCAAGAACATATTTTTGAAAAATTTTTTGATGCAAAGAAAACATGCAAGACACTGATGAGCGGATAATTTATACGCTTTTTGGCATTGTTTTTAGTATGTTTTTAGTATGTTTTAGTTAGTTTTTAGTATATTTTTATTAGTTTTTAGTTAAAATTCACTTTTCTGGACTTTACTATGAGTTTGTGTGTTTTTCTGTGATATCAGGTATTTTCGGGCTGAAATTGAGGGACCTGAGCAAAAATCTGATTCAGAGACTGAAAAGGACTGCAGATGCTGTTGGATTCTGACCTCCCTGCACTCGAAGTGGATTTTCTGGAGCTACAGAAGCCCAATTGGCGCGCTCTCAACGGCGTTGGAAAGTAGACATCCTGGGCTTTCCAGCAATGTGTAATAGTCCATACTTTGTCCGAGATTTGATGGCCCAAACCGGCGTTCCAAATCAGCTCAAGAATGCCCGGCGTTAAACGCCGGAACTGGCACAAGAATGGGAGTTAAACGCCCAAACTGGCATAGAAGCTGGCGTTTAACTCCAAGAGAAGTCTCTACACGAAAATGCTTCAATGCTCAGCCCAAGCACACACCAAGTGGGCCCGGAAGTGGATTTTTATGTCATTTACTCATTTCTGTAAACCCTAGGCTACTAGTTCTCTACAAATAGGACCTTTTGCTATTGTATTTTCATCTTTTGATCATTTTCGATCTTAGGATCATCTCTGGATGTATAATTCTTAGATCATTGGGAGGCTGGCCATTCGGCCATGCCTAGACCTTGTTCTTATATATTTTCAACGGTGGAGTTTCTACACACCATAGATTAAGGTGTGGAGCTCTGCAGTACCTCGAGTATTAATGCAATTACTATTGTTCTTCTATTCAATTCAGCTTGTTCTTATTCCAAGATATTCATTCGCACTCAAGAACTTGATGAATGTGATGATTATGTGATGCTCATCATCATTCTCACTTATGAACGCGTGCCTGACAACCACTCCCGTTCTACAAGCAAACAAGGCTTGAATGTTTTATCTCTTGGATTCCTTAACCGGAGTCTTCGTGGTATAAGCTAGAATTGATGGTGGCATTCAAGAGAATCCGGAAGGTCCAAACCTTTTCTGTGGTATTCTGAGTAGGATTCAATGATTGAATGACTGTGACGAGCTTCAAACTCCTGAAGGTTGGGCGTTAGTGACAGACGCAAAAGAATCAATGGATTCTATTCCAACCTGATTGAGAACCGACAGATGATTAGCCGTGCCGTGACAGGGTGCGTTGAACATTTTCACTGAGAGGACGGGATTGTAGCCACTGACAACGTTGATGCCCAACATACAGCTTGCCATGGAAAGGAGTAAGAAGGATTGGATGAAGACAGTAGGAAAGCAGAGAGACGGAAGGGACAAAGCATCTCCATTCGCTTATCTGAAGTTCTCACCAATGAATTACATAAGTATCTCTATCTTTATCTTTATGTTTTATTCATATATCATCCATAACCATTTGAATCTGCCTGACTAAGATTTACAAGGTGACCATAGCTTGCTTCATACCAACAATCTCCGTGGGATCGACCCTTACTCGCGTAAGGTATTACTTGGACGACCCAGTGCACTTGCTGGTTAGTTGTGCGAAGTTGTGTTTATACCATGGTATTGAGCACCAAGTTTTTGGATTCATTACCGGGGATTATTTGAGTTGTGAAAAGTAGTGATCACAATTTCGTGCACCACGTTTTTGGCGCCGTTGCCGGGGATTGTTGAGTTTGGACAACTGACGGTTCATCGTGTTGCTTAGATTAGGTATTTTTCAGAGTTCTTAAGAATGAATTCTAGTGTTTCAAGGTGATGTTCTTATCATCACCAAAGCTGATTGATTCTCATCAATTTAGCTCTTGAATGCAATGTCCTACTGAAGCTTGGCTAGCCATGTCTAATTTCTTTAGACTAAAGCTTTAGACTAACATTGCATGATTCCTGGAATTCTCATTAAGAATTTTGATACCTTTATTTTCTTTTCCACTTAATTTTCGAAAAATCCAAAAAAATTACAAAATCATAAAAACCAAAAATATTGTATGTTTCTTGTTGAGTCTAGTGTCTCATGTTAAGTTTGGTGTCAATTGCATGTTTCTATTCTTCTTGCATTCATTCATGTGTCTTCATTAATCTTCAAGTTGTTTTTGATGATTTTCTTGCTCTGACCTTTAAATTCTCTTGACTTGAGTGTTTTGTTGTTTCTCATGTGCATTCTCATGTTGTTAGTGTCAGTAGTATACAAACTGCTAATTTTGGTGTCTTGCATGCATTGTTATTTGATTTTAGTTGCATTTTGATTATTTCTCATTATTAAAAATCCAAAAATATTTTTAATTTGTGTCTTTTCAAGTCAATAATACAGAGAATTGAAGATTCAGAACATACAGCAGAGGAATTATACAGAAAAAGCTGGGCGTTCAAAACGCCCAGTGAGGAAGGAAAACTGGCGTTTAAACGCCAGCCAGGGTGCCTGGCTGGGAGTTTAACGCCCAAAAGGGTAGTGCTTTGGGCGTTAAACGCCAGAATGTGCACCATTCTGGGCGTTTAACGCCAGGATGGCACAAGAGGGAAGATTCTGTTTTTAACTCAAATTTTTTTTTAGGTTTTCAAAATTTTTCAAAATCAAATCTTTTTTAAATCAAATCTTCTCAATCAAATCTTTTTCAAAATCAATTTCTTTCCATTTTCAAAAATACTTGCTATCAATTAATGATTTGATTCAACATTTCAAGTATGTTGCCTTTTCTGTTGAGAAAGGTTTAATGTTTGAATCATATCTTTTCTTGTTAGCCAAGTCATTAATTTTTAAAATCAAATCTTTTTAAATTGTTTTTCAAATCATATCTTCTCAATCACATCTTTTTAAATCCATAACTTTTCAATCATATCTTCTTAATCATATCTTTTTCAAAATAGTTTTCAATCATATCTTTTTGATTTCTAATTTCAAAATCTTTTTCAAAAATCACTTGATTTCTTTCCCACTTTTAGTTTTCGAAAATCAATTAGTGTTTTTCAAAATGTTTTTAAAATCTTTTACTTAATTTTCGAAAATTTCTTCCCCTCTTCCCACATCCTTCTATTTATGGACTAACACTATTCCTTAATGCACAATTCGAACTCCATCTTTCTTGATAAGTTCGAATTCTCTACTTCTTCCTTCTATTTTTCTTTTCCTCTGACACCTCAAGGAATCTCTATACTGTGACATAGAGGATTCCATATTTTCTTGTTCTCTTCTCTTTCATATGAGCAGGAGCAAAGACAAAAGCATTCTTGTTGAGGCTGACCCTGAACCTGAAAGGACCTTGAAGCGAAAGCTAAGAGAAGCTAAGGCACAACTCTCTGTAGAGGATCTAACAGAAATCTTCAAAGAAGAAGAACCCATGGCAGCCGAAAACAACAACAATGCCAACAATGCAAGGAAGGTGCTGGGTGACTTTACTGCACCTACTCCCGACTTCTATGGGAGAAGCATCTCTATCCCTGCCATTGGAGCAAACAACTTTGAGCTTAAGCCTCAATTAGTTTCTCTAATGCAACAGAATTGCAAGTTCCATGGACTTCCATTGGAAGATCCTCATCAGTTTTTAGCTGAATTCTTGCAAATCTGTGACACTGTCAAGACTAATGGGGTTGACCCTGAGGTCTACAGACTTATGCTATTCCCTTTTGCTGTAAGAGACAGAGCTAGAATATGGTTGGACTCACAACCTAAAGAAAGCCTGAACTCTTGGGAAAAGCTAGTCAATGCCTTCTTGGCAAAGTTCTTTCCACCTCAAAAATTGAGTAAGCTTAGAGTGGAAGTCCAAACCTTCAGACAGAAGGAAGGAGAATCCCTCTATGAAGCTTGGGAAAGATACAAACAATTAATCAGAAAGTGTCTCTCTGACATGCTTTCTGAATGGAGCATCATAGGTATTTTCTATGATGGTCTCTCTGAACTATCCAAGATGTCATTGGATAGCTCTGCTGGAGGATCTCTTCATCTGAAGAAGATGCCTACAGAAGCTCAAGAACTAATTGAAATGGTTGCAAATAACCAATTCATGTACACTTCTGAAAGGAATCCTGTGAACAATGGGACAAATCAGAAGAAAGGAGTTCTTGAGATTGATACTCTGAATGCCATACTGGCTCAGAACAAAATATTGACTCAGCAAGTCAATTTGATTTCTCAAAGTCTGTCTGGAATGCAAAATGCACCAGGCAGTACTAAGGATGCTTCATCTGAAGAAGAAGCTTATGATCCTGAGAACCCTTCAATGGAAGAGGTGAATTACATGGGAGAACCCTATGGAAACACCTATAATTCTTCATGGAGAAATCATCCAAATCTCTCATGGAAGGATCAACAGAGACCTCAACAAGGTTTCAACAACAATAATGGTGGAAGAAACAGGTTTAGCAATGGCAAGCCTTTTCCATCATCTTCTCAGCAACAGACAGAGAATTCTAAGCAGAACAACTCTGACTTAGCAACCATGGTCTCTGATCTAATCAAAACCACTCAGAGTTTCATGACTGAAACAAGGTCATCCATTAGAAACTTGGAGGCACAAGTGGGACAGCTGAGCAAGAAAATTACTAAACTCCCTCCTAGTACTCTTCCAAGCAATACAGAAGAGAATCCAAAAGGAGAATGTAAGGCCATCAACATGGCCGAATTTGGAGAGGAGGAAGAGGCAGTGAACGCCACTGAGGAAGACCTCAATGGACGTCCACTGGCCTCCAATGAGTTCCCTAATGAGAAACCATGGGAATCTGAGGCTCACAATGAGACCATAGAGATTCCATTGGACTTACTTCTGCCATTCATGAGCTCTGATGAGTATTCTTCCTCTGAAGAGGATGAATATATCACTGAAGAGCAAGTTGCTAAATACCTTGGAGCAATCATGAAGCTAAATGACAAGTTATTTGGTAATGAGACTTGGGAGAACGAACCTCCTTTGCTCACCAAAGAACTGGATGACTTGTCTAGGCAGAGATTACCTCAAAAGAGACAAGATCCTGGGAAGTTTTCAATACCTTGTACCATAGGCACCATGACCTTTAAGAAGGCTCTGTGTGACCTAGGGTCAAGTGTAAACCTCATGCCTCTCTCTGTAATGGAGAAGCTAGGGATCTTTGAGGTACAAGCTGCAAGAATCTCACTAGAGATGGAAGACAACTCAAGAAAACAAGCTTATGGACTTGTAGAGGATGTTCTGGTAAAGGTTGAAGACCATTACATCCCTGCTGATTTCATAGTCCTAAAGACTGGGAAGTGCATGGATGAATCCATCATCCTTGGCAGACCCTTCCTAGCCACAGCAAAGGTTGTGATTGATGTGGACAGAGGAGAATTGATCATTCAAGTGAATGAAGAATCCTTTGCGTTTAAGGCTCAAGGATATCCCTCTGTCACCATGGAGAGGAAGCATGAAGAGCTTCTCTCAAAACAGAGTCAAACAGAACCCCCACAGTCAAACTCTAAGTTTGGTGTTGGGAGGCCACAACCAACTTCTAAGTTTGGTGTTGAACCCCCACATTCAAACTCTAAGTTTGGTGTTGGGAGGTTCCAACATTTCTCTGAGTATCTGTGAGGCTCATTGAGAGCCCTCTGTCAAGCTACTGACATTAAAGAAGCGCTTGTTGGGAGGCAACCCGATGTTATATTTTATCTATTTTTTCTTTGTTATTTTATGTTTTCTGTAGGTTGATGATCATGAGAAGTCACAAAATCAGTTGAAAAAGCAAAAACAGAACGAAAAATAGAAAGAAAAATAGCACACCCTGGAAGAAGACCTTGCTGGCGTTTAAACGCCAGTAAGGGCAGCAAATGGGCGTTTAACGCCCAGTCTGGCACCATTCTGGGCATTTAACGCCAGAAAGGGACACCAGACTGGCGTTAAACGCCAGGGAAGGGCAAGAAGCTGGCGTTAAATGCCAGAAATGGGCACAAGCCCGGCGTTTAATGCCAGAATTGGCACAGAGAGCAATTTTGCTCGCCACTTGGTGCAGGGATGACTTTTCCTTGACACCTCAGGATCTGTGGACCCCACAGGATCCCCACCTACCCCACCACCCTCTCTCTTCTTCTTCACCCATTCACCAATCACCTTAACCACTCTTCCCCAAAAACCCTTCACCTATCAAATCCCATCTTTCTCTTCACCACTCACATCCATCCTTCATAAAACCCTTATATAAACCCATCTTCACCCCTTCATTTTCACACAACCTAAACACTACTTCTCCCCCTTTGGCCGAACCACAAAGCCATCTCCATCTCCTCTATTTCTTCTTCTTCTACTCTCTTCTTTCTTCTTTTGCTCAAGGACGAGCAAACCTTTTAAGTTTGGTGTGGTAAAAGCATTGCTTTTTGTTTTCCCATAACCATTTATGGCATCCAAGGCCGGAGAAACCTCTAGAAAGAGGAAAGGGAAGGCAAAAGCTTTCACCTCCGAGTCATGGGAGATGGAGAGATTCATCTCAAGGGTGCATCAAGACCACTTCTATGAAGTTGTGGCCTTGAAGAAGGTGATCCCCGAGGTCCCTTTCAAACTCAAAAAGAGTGAATATCCGGAAATCCGACATGAGATCCGAAGAAGAGGTTGGGAAGTTCTTACCAACCCCATTCAACAAGTCGGAATCTTAATGGTTCAAGAGTTCTATGCCAATGCATGGATCACCAAGAACCATGATCAAAGTCTGAACCCGGACCCAAAGAATTGGCTTACAATGGTTCGGGAGAAATGCTTAGATTTTAGTCCGGAAAATGTAAGGTTGGCATTCAACTTGCCCATGATGCAAGGAGATGAACACCCTTACACTAGAAGGGTCAATTTTGATCAAAGGTTGGACCAAGTCCTCATAGACATCTGTGAAGAGGGCGCCCAATGGAAGAGAGATTCAAGAGGGAAGCCGGTTCAACTGAGAAGGCATGACCTCAAGCCCGTGGCTAGGGGATGGTTGGAGTTTATCCAACGCTCAATCATTCCCACTAGCAACCGGTCCGAAGTTACTACAGACCGGGCCATCATGATTCATAGCATCATGATTGGAGAAGAAGTAGAAGTTCATGAGGTTATAGCCCAAGAACTTTATAAGGTGGCGGACAAGTCCTCTACCTTGGCAAGGTTAGCCTTTCCTCATCTCATTTGTCACCTCTGTTATTCAGTTGGAGTTGACATAGAGGGAGACATCCCCATTGATGAGGACAAGCCCATCACTAAGAAAAGGATGGAGCAAACAAGAGATCCCACTCATCATGAAATCCCTGAGATGCCTCAAGGGATGCACTTTCCTCCACAAAACTATTGGGAGCAAATCAACACCTCCCTAGGAGAATTGAGTTCCAACATACGACAACTAAGGGTGGAGCACCAAGAACATTCCATTCTCCTCCATGAAATTAGAGAAGATCAAAGAATCATGAGAGAGGAGCAACAAAGTCAAGGAAGAGACATTTAGGAGCTCAAGCACTCCATAAGATCTTCAAGAGGAAGAACAAGCCGCCATCACTAAAGGTGGACCCGTTCTTTAATTTCCTTGTTCTTTATTTTCCTGTTTTTCGAATTTTCATGCTTATGTTTATCTATGTTTGTGTCTTGTGATCATTAGTGTCTTAGTGTCTATGCCTTAAAGTTATGAATGTCCTATGAATCCATCACCTTTCTTAAATGAAAAATGTTCTTAATTGAAAAAGAGAAGAATTGCATGAATTTTAAATTTTATAACAGATTAATTATTCTGATGTGGTGGCAATACTTTTATTTTCTGAATGTATGCTTAAACAGTGCATATGTCTTTTGAATTTGTGGTTCATGAATGGTTGGCTCTTGAAAGAATGATGAAAAAGGAGACATGTTACTGAGGATCTGAAAAATCATAAAAATGATTCTTGAAGCAAGAAAAAGCAGTGAATACAAAAAAAAGAGAAAAAAGCGAAAAAAAAAAGAAAAAACAAAAAAAGAAAGAGAAAAAGAAAGAAAAAGAAAGAAATAAAGTTGTGATCCAAGGCAAGAAGAGTGTGCTTAAGAACCCTGGACACCTCTAATTGGGGACTCTAGCAAAGCTGAGTCACAATCTGAAAAGGTTCACCCAATTATGTGTCTGTGGCATGTATGTATCCGGTGGTAATACTGGAAGACAGAGTGCTTTGGGTCACGGCCAAGACTCATAAAGTAGCTGTGTTCAAGAATCATCATACTTAACTAGGAGAATCAATAACACTATCTGGATTCTGAGTTCCTATAGAAGCCAATCATTCTGAATTTCAAAGGATAGAGTGAGATGCCAAAACTGTTCAGAGGCAAAAAGCTAAAAGCCCCGCTCATCTAATTAATATTGATCTTCATAGATGTTTTTGGAATTCATTGCATATTCTCTTCTCTGTATCTTATTTGATTTTCAGTTGCTTGCGGACAAGCAACAATTTAAGTTTGGTGTTGTGATGAGCGGATAATTTATACGCTTTTTGGCATTGTTTTTAGTATGTTTTTAGTATGTTTTAGTTAGTTTTTAGTATATTTTTATTAGTTTTTAGTTAAAATTCACTTTTATGGACTTTACTATGAGTTTGTATATTTTTCTATGATTTCAGGTATTTTCTGGCTGAAATTGAGGGACTTGAGCAAAAATCTGATTCAGAGACTGAAAAGGACTGCAGATGCCGTTGGATTCTGACCTTCCTGCACTCGAAGTGAATTTTCTGGAGCTACAGAAGCCCAATTGATGCGCTCTCAACGGCGTTGGAAAGTAGACATCCTGGGCTTTCCAGCAATGTATAATAGTCCATATTTTACCTGAGATTTGATGGCCCAAACTGGCGTTCCAAATCAGCTCAAGAATGCCCAGCGTTAAACGCCGAAATTGGCACAAGAATGGGAGTTAAATGCCCAAACTGGCATAGAAGCTGGCGTTTAACTCCAAGAGAAGTCTCTACACGAAAATGCTTCAATGCTCAGCCCAAGCACACACCAAGTGGGCCCGGAAGTGGACTTTTATGTCATTTACTCATTTCTGTAAATCCTAGGCTACTAGTTCTCTACAAATAGGACCTTTTGCTATTGTATTTTCATCTTTTGATCATTTTCGATCTTAGGATCATCTCTGGACGTCTAGTTCTTAGATCATTGGGAGGCTGGCCATTCGGCCATGCCTAGACCTTGTTCTTATGTATTTTCAACGGTGGAGTTTCTACACACCATAGATTAAGGTGTGGAGCTCTGCAGTACCTCGAGTATTAATGCAATTACTATTGTTCTTCTATTCAATTCAGCTTGTTCTTATTCCAAAATATTCATTCGCACTCAAGAACTTGATGAATGTGATGATTATGTGACGCTCATCATCATTCTCACTTATGAACGCGTGCCTGACAACCACTCCCGTTCTACAAGCAAACAAGGCTTGAATGTTTATCTCTTGGATTCCTTAACCGGAGTCTTCATGGTATAAGCTAGAATTGATGGCGGCATTCAAGAGAATCCGGAAGGTCTAAACCTTGTCTGTGGTATTCTGAGTAGGATTCAATGATTGAATGACTGTGACGAGCTTCAAACTCCTGAAGGCTGGGCGTTAGTGACAGACGCAAAAGAATCAATGGATTCTATTCCAACCTGATTGAGAACCGACAGATGATTAGCCGTGCCGTGATAGGGTGCGTTGAACATTTTCACTGAGAGGACGGGATTGTAGCCACTGACAATGGTGATGCCCAACATACAGCTTGCCATGGAAAGGAGTAAGAAGGATTGGATGAAGACAGTAGGAAAGCAGAGAGACAGAAGGGACAAAGCATCTCCATTCGCTTATCTGAAGTTCTCACCAATGAATTACATAAGTATCTCTATCTTTATCTTTATGTTTTATTCATATATCATCCATAACCATTTGAATCTGCCTGACTAAGATTTACAAGGTGACCATAGCTTGCTTCATACCAACAATCTCCGTGGGATCGACCCTTACTCGCGTAAGGTATTACGTGGACGACCCAGTGCACTTGCTGGTTAGTTGTGCGAAGTTGTGTTTATACCATGGTATTGAGCACCAAATTTTTGGATTCATTACCGGGGATTATTTGAGTTGTGAAAAGTAGTGATCACAATTTCGTGCACCAGACACCAAACTTAGAAATCTTTAATGTTTAAACACTATGAATGAAAAAATGTATATGAAAAATGATAAAAGACACAAAACAAGAAAGCCTCAAGATCAAACAAGAAGACTTACCAAGAGCAACTTGAAGATCATGAAGAACACTATGAATGCATGAATTTTCGAAAAATGCAAGAAATATATTTTTAAAACATGCAATTGACACCAAACTTAAAAATTGACTCAAGACTCAAACAAGAATCACAAAATATCTTTGATTTTTATGATTTTATTATTTTTTTGTATTTTTATTATTTTCTTTTCAAAAATATTCTTTAGGAAAACGAAAAAGAGAAAAAAAATTTTTGAAAGATTTTTTTTTTAGAAAAATTTTTGAAATTAAAACAAAAAGAAAATTACCTGATCTGAGCAAAAGATGAACCGTCAGTTGTCCATACTCGAACAATCCCCGGCAACGACGCCAAAAACTTGATGGACGAAATTGTGATTCATTCTTGAATTGTTGTTCAAAATTGATTGCCCCAGTAATGGCTCCAAAAGCTTGGTGCTCAATACCATGGTCTAAACATAACTTCACAACTTCGCTCAACTAACCAGCAAGTGTACTGGGTCGTCCAAGTAATACCTTACGTGAGTCAGGGTCGATCCCACAGAGATTGTTGGTATGAAGCAAGCTATGATCATCTTGTAAATCCCAGTCAGGCGGATTCAACTATATTAAGAGATTATTGGATTTTCGAATAATAATAATAAATTTAAACAGAAAATAAAGATAGACTTACTCATGTAATTCAATGGTGGAAATTTCAGATAGGTGTATGGAGGTGCTGTGTTCCTTCTGAATCTCTGCTTTCTTACTGCTTTTATCCCATTTTTATCACCCCTTTCTATGGCAAGCTGTATGTAGGGCATCACTGTTGTCAATGGCTACATCCCATCCTCTCAGTGAAAAAAGTCCAAATGCTCTGTCACAGCACGGCTAATCATCTGTCGGTTCTCGATCATGTTGGAATAGAATCTCTTAATTCTTTTGCGTTTGTCATCACGCCCAGCAATCGCGAGTTTGAAGCTCGTCACAGTCATTCAATTCCGGAATCCTACTCGGAATACCACAGACAAGGTTAGAATTTTCGGATTCCCATGAATGCCGCCATCAATTCTAGCTTATACCACAAAGATTCTGATTAAGGAATCCCAAGAGATATGCGCCCGGTCTAAGGTAGAACGGAAGTGGTTGTCAGTCACGCGTTCATAGGTGAGAATGATGATGAGTGTCACGGATCATCACATTCATCATGTTAAAGTGCAATGAATATCTTAGAATAAGAATAAGTCGAATTGAATAGAAAATAGTAGTACTTGCATTGAAACTTGAGGTACAGCAGAGCTCCACACCCTTAATATATGGTGTGTAGAAACTCCACCGTTGAAAATACATAAGTGATGAAGGTTCAGGCATGGCTGAATGGCCAGCCCCCAAAACGTGATTAATAATCTCCATAGATGAATAATAAAATAAAACTAAGACCAAAAAAGATGAAAATACAATAGTAAAAAGTTCTATTTATACTAAACTAGTTACTAGGGTTTACAGAAATAAGTCTAAGTACAGAAATCCACTTCCGGGGCCCACTTTGGTGTGTTCTTGGGCTGAGGTTGAACTTTACACGAGCTGAGGCTTCTTTTGGAGTTAAACGCCAAGTTGTAACGTGTTTTTGGCGTTCAACTCTGGTTCGTGACGTGTTTCTGGCGTTTGACTCCAGAATGCAGCATGGAACTGGAGTTGAGCGCCAGTTTACGTCGTCTAATCACGAATAAAGTATGGACTATTATATATTGCTGGAAAGCTCTGGATGTGTACTTTCCAACGCCGGTAAGAGCGCATCATTTGGAGTTCTGTAGCTCCAGAAAATCCATTTGAGTGCAGGAAGGTCAGAATCCAACAGCATCAGCAGTCCTTTGTCAGCCTTTTATCAGAGTTTTGCTCAGGTCCCTCAATTTCAGCCAGAAATTACCTGAAATCACAAAAAAACACACAAACTCATAGTAAAGTCCAGAAATGTGAATTTAGCATAAAAACTAATGAAAACATCCCTAAAAGTAGCTAGATCCTACTAAAAACTACCTAAAAACAATGCCAAAAAGCGTATAAATTATCCGCTCATCAATAAGACTCTTAGTTAGTACGCACCAGAGAAGAATGGCTAAGCTGTGATGGATTACTCGTGAGTGCTTGGAAGCACGTAGTGGGATAAGATTTGGGCCCACGCTCGAGCTTCCATAGTAAGTGCGCGTACGTCAATGCACTTAGGCCGGAGCCTGAGTCTCCCTTGGGTCCAAAATGATTCCGGTTCGGTAATGACCCTAAGGATAGAATCCCAATCAAAGTCGCTAGTGCAGCACTGTAGCAAGACTTCTTGGTAACCATCTATCCCATCCGCTACTGGTAAGACCTTAAGTATCCCTTGAATAGCTTCTTTCAAGATGGGGACTTGCTTCCAGCGCACAAATATGGATTGAAGAAAAGGTGAGTGGTAGTTGGAGTAGAACTCCATCACCCAAGAAAGATTAGCTTCATGTGGTCTCCGCATGAGAAATCCCCATTGCCGCTGCTCAATGCGGGGTAAGATACACTGAACCAGATGCTCTGGAGGAACGAGGAGAAGTTCAGAGTGGTAATTCCTTTCAACCATAGCGGGGAACATGAGCTCACAAAAGCGGTTAGAAAACCTTGTGGGGTCCTTCGCAGGGTTGCCATTCTCTTGCTCATCAATATGAATGATGCTTTTGCCCTCTTGGAGAGAGGCTTAACTTTTGGTGCAGGGAGCGCCTTAGCAGTTGTTCTTCGAGATGCCCTCTTGGTAGGCGACTTTTTCGGAGCCTTTTTCTTGTCTTTTTTTATGGTCATCCTGAAAAGGAAAGGAAAAGAGAAAACATTAAACTCAAAGAAACAACACTTAATTAACAACATGCAAGTGAGAAGTAGTGCCATAAAGGAGTAAAGTGTCCTACATACATGACAGCTACAACATGTAAGTAAGAAAAGAAAATCAATCCTGGGGGAAAGTCACTAGCATGAGATGCAAGAGTGAGAGAGGCATGCAAGTGTAAAGCATGAGAAGAATGGACTCAAGCATCAATAACAACATTAAGTAACATATGCAAGAAAGATAATGAGCACAAGAAAATTATTCATCTAGTCTAATCCCAAGACAATGAAGCATGCAATTGGCATAAAGTGGAGTTAGAGAAAATCAAAAGTAATGAACACATGGAAGGTAAAAATGAAGCACAATAGGTTTATTTCACATGAAGATAAGCAAGTGTAATGAGAAAAAGCACTACGTTGAAAGCATAATGTCAAATTTGAACCAAAATATCATTGGTGCTTTTTAACAAACACTTGGTGTGCAACTTCCATACAACAAGCAAACTTGAAAAATTCAAGAATGTAATGAACCTATATTGAAATACCAATCATCAAAACAACAACACATACACAAGTAAATCAAGAGATAACAAAACAACCTACCATTGCAAGGAAAAATCAGAGTTCAACACCCATGGAAAAATAGAGAAAAGAAACAAATATAAACAACGATGGATTATAGTCAATAAAAATAAAAATGCAACTAAAGAGAAATATAGTATAGTAATCAAATGCAATCATAAAAAAATATATAAAAACAAAAGAAAAAGAGAAAGAATTAGAAACCTTGCAAAGAGGAAGAATATGAGGTAGAGTATAAGTGAGAGTATAGAAAAGAGAGAGAAGGGCAAGAGATGAGAGAGAAGGTGTGGGACCGCTGGAAATGGTGGTTACCGGTGGTTGTGGTAGAAGGAGGGGTGGTAAGTAAGTAAGGAGGAGCAAGGAAGAATGAATAGAAGAAGGGAATTAAAGAAAAGAAAAGAAACAGGGTGCGCTGCATATCAGGTGCGTCAGCGACACGATGCGTGCGCGCCGCCCACGCTTTCGCGTGGGTGGAAGAAATAGCAACGACACGTGTGCGTCGCCCCACGCGTATGCGTGGGGAGCAATTGTGCTCCACGCACAAAGTTTGCACAGAGGTGGTACAACTTTCAAGTTCATGTACTGGAGGACGCAAACTGCGCAATCGACGCGTGCGCGTCAGCTATGCTTACGCGTGGGTGAGTCAAAAATCAAGCGACGCGTAGGCGTCATATGACGCTCGTGCGTGGAGTGAAATTGTGCGTTGCGCACAGTAACAGCGCCACTCCCTCATAACTCTCTAGTTTTTGTACCAAGAGTCGCGATAATGCACAAACAACGTGTACGCGTCGCCCACGCTTGCGCGTGGGTTGGCGAAGTGAACGAATGACGCTTAAGCGTCATTGACGCATACGCGTGGACAGGAATTGTGCTCCCAACACCATTCTCGCCCAAATCTCGCACAACTCTCATGTGGATGTACCAGGAGTTGCGTAGACGCATCGATGCGTACACGTCTCCCACGCTTGCGCGTGGGTGGTCCTTTCTTTTTTTTTAAACAACATGAGGAAACGCAATTTCAACACAACTTGGTAGGAATTCAAGTAAGATAGTTCAAGAAAATACTCACAAATTCATGCAATACTCAAAATGAAGCATTTTCTTCAACATAACCAATTCAACCAAGCCAAGATTAATGAAATTCTCATGAATATCACAACATCAAGCACTTTTCTTTAACAAAAATCTAGAACACCTAAACAAACTCAACAACATCAAGAAATCACAAAATTCACACAAGAACTTTAAAATGCAAGAATTTATGTACAAGAAAGATTTTACCGTGGTGGGGTGTCTCCCACCTAGCACTTTTCTTTATCGTCCTTAAGTTGGACGATCATGAGCTTAAGATTTCCTTCATCCTCCAGGTGCATCCGTAAGTAGGAACGCCGTCTTGTTTTTCTTGTTGGCCTTGGGAAGAATGTCTTTCAAGGGGGATGCTCATGCTTGTCAATTTCACCATGATTAGGTGCCTTGTCCGCTTGAGGGTATGGAACTTGTGGATCCTTCGCCTTTTCCTTGCTGACTCTCCCTACACCCAAGTCTCCACTGACACTTATCTCATCATCACTTCTAATTTGTTCTTCAACTATATCATCTTCAACAATGTCACAACCAAAAATTGAGTGGACTCCTAGAGGTTGCCTCATTGTTTCCTCCAAATTGAACTTCACCACCTTTCCTTTGGCCGCAAATGAGTAATCCTCCGAGAATGCATCTAATTTAAACCGAAGCAAGAAGGAGGATGGCCTAGAATTTTCTCAATAGAAAGAAGAAATTTTTTGTAAGCATAGTTCCAAACCAACTAACAACTATCAATCAAACTTTAAAAGATTGGTTGTCACAAAGTTCAACCCCAATAAAAGTAAACCAAAGTATTCAAACCTCAGGTCATCTCACAAGGAATGGGCAAACATGTGCATTAATATTGGTTAGAATTCCGGGGTTGGGAGTCATGATCAAGAATTTAAACTACTAGACTTAACATGTAAGGAATCCTAAAGTGTAAGAACCTAAACTAACTATAACAAGAACTAAGCAATTGGGATTTTTGGGTTTCAAGTATGAATAATAAAAGGAACTCTTGGCTAAGCATGGGAATTGGGGTCACCATCCTTGTCTAATAACCATATCTTGACAATTATGAGGAACCAAGCTCATTAAGTCTGCCCCTATGCGTGAAATACATATCATATCTACCTCAACGCATTAGGTACGTCAAATGGCTTAGTCAATCTTAACTCATAAACCCTAATCCAACTACTAATTGGCTTAATAGTGGATTAGTGTCAATGGGTATCAACTTGACCACTAAGGTTCTCAAATCACCAAATCAATTAGACCCAATGACTCAAGTTTATCCAAATTAATTTGGAAATTACAAATACCCACTAACAATTATCAATGGAAAACAACAAGAATAACACTATCAATCATAGGAAACATCAATGCACTAATAGAAATTCAAGATTCATAAGTTCATAAAATGAGTAGAAGAGAAAAAATAACAAGAGAATTCAAATTCAACACAAGATCTAAACAAAATTATAACTAGAGAATTCAAATTGAGTAATGAAAACTAAAATTAACAAGATCCAATTCAGAATTTCAACAAGGGAAGATAAAAAATAAACTAGATCTAGAGAGAAATAAGAGTTTCTCTCTCTAGAAGCACAAGAACAAAAAACTAGCTAAAATTGTGTGTAAAGTGTGAATGATTGACCCCCCTCTCTCCTCCTTGGTTCCCTGGGTCTTTTCCATGCAGAATCAGCTTGAATTTGGACCTGGAGCTCCTCAGACATCGCCAGCCATGATTTCATTATTGAGGTCACATGCTAAGCGTCACGCGTGCGCGTCGTTTGCTTTTTGTTTTTGCGATCCACGCGTACGCGTCAAGCACACATACGCGTCAAGCACGCGTACGCGTCGACGGGATTTTTGCTAATCCACGCGAACGCGCCAGCTCTTGCGCGCGGGTTCCAACTGCTTGCATCCACGCGTGCGTGTCGCAGCTAATTCTCCGAAGCTCTATTTTCCATGTCTCCTTCCACTTATGCATGCTCCCTTTCCATTTTCTAGGCCATTTCCACCTTATAAACTCTGAAATCACTCAACAAACGTATCACGGCATCGAATGGTAATAGAATAAAATCAAAATATAGCATTTTTAGGGTCAAATAAGCATGTTTTCAACCATGGGGCAAAATAAGGAAGGAAACACAAAACCATGCATTTTATATGAATAAGTGTGGAAAATATCGATAAAACCCCCCCCAAATACTACACAAAATAAACCACAAAATTGGAATTTATCATTGAGATATGATGTTGATGACTTTGAATGAATGTATATTATTGAATATTGATACAAAGCATGAATGAGGTTGATGATGAGAAATGATAGTGATAGATTGATGATTGGTGAATGTGTTGGTGGAGGATTAATTTTAATGTTATATGTATTTGATGTTGATGATTGAGGATAGTGAAATGTGATGGAAAAGTTGTGTGAATGGTGAATTGTGAACCAAGAGGGTAGATAGTGTTGTAAATGGAAGTTTGGTATTGTTTTGGTTGGATGTGGTTTGGGGACTTGCAAAATTGAGTACTTGTGGAACTTGGGAAAAAGGAAATTTTGGTGAACTTTGTCTGATCATAACTCATGCCTCAATTTTCAAAATTTGTTGAAATTTGTTTATAATTAAAGTCCATTGAAAACTCTTCAAATCTATATAAAGTTTGTAAAATTTGAATTTTTGTAGAGGGAGTTATGATCATTCAAAGTTTGGTATCAAAATCTGAAATTCTGCAGAGTTGCAGAATTTTGTGATTTTTGGTATGTGCACACGCACAGCCTTGTGCGCATGCACAACCCTGTGAAATTTTAAATCTGTGCGCACGCACAAACCTGTGTGTACGCACGCGCAAGGGAAGGCTTCCTGTTTACAGCGCTAGCACAGCTTGTGCACGCACATACCCAATGAGGATTTACAACCTGTGCGTACGCACAGCCCTGTGCACACGCATACGTTGGGAAGGACAGTCTGTTGAGGGCGCTAGCACAGCTTGTGCGAGCGAACAGAATTGTGAAATTTTGTACCCGTGCGTACGCACACTTTTTGAAACTTCTCCTGGGCGTGCACACGCACATCCCTGTGTGTACGTACACGCCCTGTTTATCAAATCAAACCTTGTTTTTAACTATTTTACCTTCCCAACAAGCTTGTAAGCTTCTGTGACACCATTTTAAGACTCTTGGGCTTATTTTCTGGTATCGGATATGAGAAAGGTCATAGGAGGATTTTATTTGATAATTCTTTGAAAAGTTAGAGGATGGAGGCTTAGGATTCTGATGTACTGAGGATGGGTTTGGTGGAGCGAGAAGGAAGAATGATGTATGAATTAAGAAATTGACGGACTAATGAGTTCGGAATTGAATTAAGAACTGATGATGGTTATTATGAGCTTGATGGATATGAGAGGAAAGTGTGCCATGCACTATATCCTGGGAATGTTGATAATTGATAATTGAAAGTGATTTGAGATGGAAAATGGTGATGTCTAGTGATGATTTGAGGACGAAAAAGTTATTGGATTGTTGAAAATGTGCGGGGCCTATATCCCCGGCGTAGCAGATTTTTTTGCTGCATGACCAGTCATTGTTGAGAGTGTATAGGGCCTATATCCCTGGCGTAGCAGATTTTTCTGCTGCATGACTAGTTATTGTTGACAGTGTGCGGAGCCTATATCTTCGGCGTGGTAGATTTTTCTGCTGCATGACTAGTTGTTGTTGAGAGTGTGTGGAGCCTATATCTCCGGCGTGGCAAATTTTTATGTTGCATGAATTGTTGTGGTTAATTCCTTCTCTACTGCATGAAGTGTGCGGGGCCTATATCCCTGGCGTAGTAGACTCCCTACTACATGAGTGTGCAGGGCACTATATCTCTGGCGTAGCAGATTCACTGCTGCATGAGTGTAAAGGGCACTATATCTCTGGCGTGGCAGAAAAGGCTACATCCGGAAGGATATGTCGGGTTGGCATTCACGGATCGACAAGTGATATCACGAGCCAATAGGATAGACATTCATCATATGCATCTCTTATGTGCTTGTTTGCTTTGATTACTTGAGTTTGCCTAAATGTATAATATGCCTACTTGCTTCTTGAATTACTTGTTATATATTTGAATATTACCTGTGTTGTCCTTGTTTGCATTATCTGTGTTTGTCTGGTGCTGAGGAGGTTAGGTAGGCGGTGGCGACGGGATCGCACGGAGGGTAGGTTGGCGAAGTCTGTGGGACAGCGGCGTCTATTTTAGTTAAAAATCCCCTAAGTTAGATTACCCTGTTATTATATTATGGTTTTAATTTATGTTTCAATGTTTTAGTATGCTTTAAGATAAATCTTATGATGGATATGAAGTCTAGGATTGCCTTTGGCGTTTCGGGGTCTTATATCTTACATCACTGGGCACTATTACCATACTAAGAACCTCTGGTTCTTATACCATATTCGGTTGTTATTTTTCAGATGCAGATCGCAACCCACCTCAGTGAGTTGCTTTGATGGTGGTAGAAGCGGAGGATCCTGATCATATTTTGGAGTCTTTTGTCTATTTTGTTTAGTTCTATCATCTTTTGTATTTTGATTCTGCCTAGAGGCTTGTATGGAGAGAGAAAAATTTGTATAAGCTATTTTTTAAACTTTAGATTCTGTTTTGTTTGTATTTGTGGCTAGCCGGCTTAAACTTCGCGAGCCGTGGCTAGATCCTTATACTGTTATATACTTATCTTTTGTTATATTATATCCATATCTTGTGCTTTAATTTAGTAGCTTCGTTAGTACGTTTTGCGTTTTTTTATCCTATTTTTTAGCTATATCCTTCATCGGGCTTCTAGATTATATTAATTCTTTCTATATATTATATGTATGAGCTTAGAACTGTCGTAATCTCTGATTAACCTTTGCTTTACGACGCGAGGTAAAGCTTAGGCTAATTAGGGTGTTACAAGAAACAGTGTGTTAATTCATCAAATTTTGAAAATAAACGAAAAAGAAAGCAATGATAATTTCATAATTTTACTCATCATTCGATTCAGTTTCTGAATTGGAATCCTCCTGAATCTGCTTCCTTTTTTTGGATCCCATTCTGCAAGGCAAACAATCATTAGTAAAAAAAATCCTAAAAGTGACAAAATACACCCAAGTATATTACTTACTTTTTGGTTGTTTGGGTGGGTTGTTTCCTTTTTGGTTCCTCCGAGTCTTTTTCCGTCTCAAACTCAGAGGAAGAATAGACTTCAGTTTCATATGTATCACTCTCAGATGATGATGAACTTACCTTCTTTTTTTTGTTTTTTTCTTTATTTTCTTTTTCCTTCATTTCTTTCAATTTCTCTTTTGTTTCTGCCATCTTTACCATTCCTTGAAATAGTAGAAATATTAGTTAACAGCATCCACGTAAATAAAATACACCCAAGGTATTCCATTTACTTACCATATGTCCATCCATTTCTGCTCTCATCCTTTCAACCAACTGCTCTCTATTCCAGTTGGCAATCCAGGATTGTGCAGGTCTTTCTTCTCTTTTCTTGTCTTTATTTTTTGACAGATGGAAATAGACTATCATCAGGGCAAACAGGCAGCCATTGATTGACTTTTTCTTTTTCAGATTGTAATTAGTTATGCCCTTGACGATGAAATTCAGAACATGGGCTCCCCAGTTGCCCTCCTTTATTTTGTCCATCTTGAAAATTGGAGCTAGGTGCACAGGAGAGATTTTGTTTATTGTGGTTGGCAACAGGAACACCATCTGTATATAGACGATGAAAATCCTCTTGAACATGAGGCGATCTTGTTCATTTCCAACAACAATACTCATCATCTCATCCGTCAAATTTTTTAGAGTCTTCCCCTGGAATCTTCTAAAAATATGTTTGTTATCTTCAGAAAGTTCCTTATAACTAACTTTCTCAGGAAATAGATCTCCTACAAAAAAGAAAACAACTTAAACTGAAAATCACTAGAAATATACTCAAACATCACTCATATACACCCCAACATCAATCATATACATCCCAACATCACTCATATACACCTATGTTTGTTTCTTGATTATATGATAGCAGAATAATATATTACGAAGAATGGAAGAATAGAGGTTTTCTGTAATGAGTTACCTGATGCGCTGAGGCCAAACGCAACCCCTATTGTGCTGAGTTTAACTCTAAACGAACCGTAGCTGGTTTCGAGTGTGTTTTTCCCCAATTTAAAGGAGTTAGCCAACTCCTTTAATAGTTTGTGATGCACCTTCATTGGTGGGATGTGCATCAATCCACCAAAACCTAAATCCCAAACAATTGCTTTCTTTTTCTTGCTCATATGTTCAAATTTTTCACTCAACAAATGGGTTGCACACTTCAAGTCTTTGGTTTGCTGTAAACAAAGCAAAATTAGAGTCATTAGAATAAGATATATTTGTATTAGGAAAAATTGACTTGTTCTAAGACATATATTTGTGCTTACATTGTTTTTTTTTCACCTTGATTTTTGCTTGCCATTTTTACTGCAATGAAAAAGAGATGCTGTCAATAGATAAAAAATACACCCAAAAATCAGAGATATACACCCAAAGATCAGTCAGATACACCCAAATATCAGCCACATACACCCAAACTCATTTCCATAAACATTTTGTTTTTTACTTAAACGAAATTAAATCAGTTCAAAATCATATTTAATTCACCCAAACATTCATAAAATGACACTACAAGGTCAGGCACAATTAAAACAGTACCAGTTAGATTTCAAAACTCCTAATATATATATCAATCCCATACACCTCTACATTTTTTGGATTATATGACATTATATGAGTTCAGAGTTCAAAATGCCACTAAAAGCAACAGTCGCATGCCAAGTCCGAGATATACATCCGACAATCGGCCATATACACCCAAAAATTTGTCATATACACCCAAAAATCAATTAGAAGAGGAAAAGTCTTTCATGTAAACATGCACAAACCTACTTAAAAAATATGTAAACATGCACAAAATATGTACTAAACAGATCAATACACACGTTAAAGCACTCACTAGAAGTATGTAAGATAGCGTAAACGAAGAACAGTTTCATCAAAACAGTAATATAAGATCTAAAACAAGAAGAACAGTAAAACTTAGAAGAACCTAGAAGAAATAAAATGAGAAATACTGACGATATAGTGCTTCGATTTCGAAATCAGAAACAAAAATGTGAAAAACCTTGAAAAATAGTAAAACAGTACCTTGAATAATGTTTCTTCATTTTTCTGGTAAATTTTTATGGAGATTTGTATCTTTTGTTCTTGATTTCTTCTACACTTCGCGAGGAGTTGGAACGTTTCTTCATAATCGTAATTTGTTTTGAATGTGGCTTCAAACTTGACGGTTTGCATTTTGATTGAGGAAGAAGAGGAAGAGTCTGCCATAATGAGCGTGTTTTGGAAAAACGCAACCGTTGTGTAAGGCGCGTGCGTTTACGAGCCATTCTAAAGAGTGTAGTGCACGTGGTTTTTTTTTTTTTTGGGCTGGGCCAACTTGTATAGCTTGTAAGCCAAAAAGGCTTGTATGTGTAGTAGGCCTGATTTTCAATTAGGTTCCTATACTTTTTTTTCTTTTAATTAAGTTCCTGCACTAAATTTTTTTTCAATTAGGTCTCTTTTAATAGTAATTGGCTTAATTTTATAGGAACCTAACTAAAAAAAATTGGTACAAGGACCCAAATAAAAGGAAAAAAAAATGTAAGATCCAATTAAAAGAAATTTGGTGTAAGAACTCAATTAAAAGGAAAAAAAGTACAAAGATCTAATTAAAAATTTCACAAAACTATAAGGATCAACAGAATAATTAAACCTTTTTTTTTACCAAAACTCAATTTATCATATTCATAGGTTTATAATGTGTCTTCTACTCATCCTCAACTTGCGAGTATTTGACCAATTTTACTTGCAGGTTATAAAAAAATTACAATATTCAACAATCTGATGAGATTTTGGAGTTGTAATTTGATATTTATATGTTATCAAATAAATTTGACTTTTATATAAACAAATATATAAAATATCTAATTTAAGATTTTAGCTTAATGATTAAAATTTTTTTATATCAATAAAAGATTTTTGGTTCAACAGAAAACACACCCTTAGCACATTTTTTATATAAGAAGTCTTTAACCAATTTAGTCCATGAGACCATGACCCAAATATTCTTGTTTCCCGCCAAGTGTCGCAACGCACAGCATAGCGCAATGCTTCATTTTTCAAAAATGTCGACCTTTCTGAGTTTCTGTTTTTCTCCTCAAACCCTAATCCCTAATTTCAACATTGTTTATCATCTTAATGCGTGCATCTCCCACCCTCCTTCTTCTTTCCCTATCCACCCTCACGTGACCTGAAACGTTGCCGTTCGAGGAGGATCTGTTTCTGGAACCTTCATCATCGTCATCTTCTTCTTCTTCCACGAACTAGGTGAAGGAGTATAGGGAGCAGTGGATGAAGAACGAAGACGTCGCTTATGTTGTAGTGAATTGCATGTGCCATTATGATACCGGGTTTAGGGTAAGCCATTCTAATTGCATTGATAACATTTATCATAAACTAGTCATCTCAGAATGAGTAACAATTAGATTTATATATTTTCTGTTGAAAACAAATTGGCATGATTGATTGCTGAAATTAGTGGAATTTTATGGTAAAATATTAGTTGGTCAGTTCATGTGTCTAGCAAGTAGAATTTGATCAAGTTTAGTACTTGGAAGCATCAATGACGATATGATGGGATTTTTTTCATGTTTTTAATTCCTTGTGGCGTGTAGTTTGTCATTGCATTCAGTATTCTGTCTTTGTTCTAATGCTGTGTTGTTTTGTTATATTGCTATGTTATTTATTCAAATATGTGTATCTTCTCCTAAGGCATACAAGTGGATGATGCAACAACCCTGGTTCGGTTTCATCTCTAGCAGATTGCATGGGTAATGATTAATGAACAAAAAAGTTTTCAAAGTGGCGTGGGATTTTTGATGATATAATTGACATGGCTGTGTCCCTAGAGAGTCAATATTTTGTGTATTGATTTCTGCATATCCAGTGTGCCTGTTCAAGATATTCTGGATGAAGCATTCATCATTTACAGTCATATGATTGAGGTTACCAACCTTGCCTTGGCTTGCATAATTCCCTCTTCGTGTCCTTGTAAGCAAACCAGGGAACTTTTCAAAGCATTACCTAAAACAAGCTGAATTTATCTATTGTAATTTAGTTGCAACTGGACTTGGTGTATATTACTACTTAAAGATAGCAATGAAGGCCTAATTTGGCTACATAGTTATCAGAATATCGTAGATAAATAAAGGATATTGATTGAAGAAACCGATGCAATGTGCTAGAATTGAGGAAGGCAGGGACATGCTTTTATCCATATTGAGGGCTTCTATGAGGGAGGGGGATGCGGTCAAAGAAGAAAAGGCTTGGCTCAAATTTCTCCGGTCCAAAAGCAACCCCCCCCCCCCCCCCCCCAACAACATCACAGGCCACCGTGTATAAGATGGAAGTCTACTCAAAGGTTGGTATGTTATGTAAGTCTTTGGATTTAATGAGGGAGATGCAGGGACAACTGATAGCAAGACATGATGAAGCACATACTAAAATAACTGAGATACTGGTGCAAATATTGAGAAATAGAACTTGTTGGTAGACATGATGACAGATTTTGTAAAGAGTGGTTTGAAGACATTGGCACCATCATATGTACTTTGGATGAATTTACATGATAAATGGGAGCTGGAATTGTATTGGTGTCTGGAGAAATGTTGTCCTAATTCTGCGATATAGTGTATTTGGTAAAAGTTGGTAATTTAATCAAGGCTAAGGATGTCTTTAACCGAATAAAACATGATACTATTGCCATCTCTGTGATTCAACATCATCTTAAGTACATGTCTTGTAGAGATTACATAAAAGCAACCGAGACATATAATTTCATGTGCCAGAAAAAGTATGAAATTGAAACACCATTAATGGCAAAGCTTGAAGATATCTTGAACTTGAGCAGGAAAATTGTTAAAAAAATTCAGTAAACCTGATGCTAATCAAAGAGAAGAGAGAAATGTTAAGTAGGTTGCTTTTAGGTGGTTTGCAGATTGATTCTGATGATGAAATGAAGGAACGTATAATCCATTTTGATTTCAATGATAAAACTTACAACCATGATGCCTAGAAGAATAATATATATGGCTAGTTTTACGAGTGGCTGCATCCTTCTTGCAAGTTAAGTGATGACAGTCAGGAAATACCAGAGATATTTTGTACTGTTGCAACCTCTTATTTTGGTTCTATCCAGATCAGTTAGTCAAGGAGTCAACCTACAGTTTCTAAACTAGTAGTCCATAGGTTGATATCGCCTAGTGTTCTTGCATAGTGGTACATGTATGGTGGCCATAGAAGTTCAGCAGGGGAACGTTTTGATCAATATAAAGGGAAGTAACACAGGTGTTGACATCATTGTCAAAAGGTTAAAAGCCATGTACATCAGAAGTAAACAGGCTGCAGGTCTGGAAATTGGTTGAACCTTATATAAATTATATTTGTTAGAGAATTTAAAAGATTTTCTTTAGTGCAGGAGATAATGCTTTAAGGAAGGATTCAATGGATACTCTTAACATAAATTTCAACAGTAAGTCAGACTCTGATGGATGAGAGTAATAACTCAACAATGATCATTGCCTTAAGAGCTTGCTGGACAAAATTATCTTTTGATGAGTAAGATTTTTGTTAATTTCCTCTGAATGTAAAGATAATGCTTGGTTTTGTTAATTTCCTCTGAATGTTTAGTTATTACTTGGCAGTGTAATATTGGCATTGCTGTGTTAATTGAAAGGCTTCATGGCACCATATGCAATCGAATCCCTTCCTTTAGCACATAGGGTATGCTTGATGTCATGATCAGGTTGTTGATTTCAGTTTCTCCCTGAATTTCTTCTATTATTTCTCATGAAATTAATATCAGTGTAAACAAACAATTACACAAGTACATTCCATCAGTAGTCACTTGCCAAGTCACTTGTATGTTCTCACTTACACTATACACACTACTATGTTCTATAGCTTTGTTCTTTCTTTTTTATCTTTTAGGGTTAGACTGTTGAGCTAATTGTGCCTTGTGCCACAGTTTGTAGCAAGAATTTATTCGGTTTCTGCCTTTTTCAGTCCAATATTTGCAAACATTTTATTGTCTTTTGATCAGAATCTCTTTACTTTTATTGTCTGTTATTGTATTTCACATGGGGGGGCTCTTCGATCATAAATCATGGTCATGGAATATTTGTAATGCGACGTATTTGGGGGTGTCTGGCATAGTGGCTTTTTCAAGTTAGGGGTATATATTCGCATTATCGTAATTCCTTGAATACTTTCTGATCCTTGTGTTTCTATTTTGCATCGACCTTTCCTTTTACGTTTGTTGCTGAAATTTATATATTCTGCATCAGAAGTTTTAGTTGTATGGAACTATGGATCACTACGATTGAGAAAAGGTTAATTTACTTGTGTTAATATACTTTATTGGATTTATGCTTGAGGTTTTTTCTTTTTATAAATAATGTTTGAGGTTAATTAGACAATTGCAATTGTAAGACTTAAATTTGTGGTTGGTTAAACAAAATTATGCTATTCATACAGTCGTATAAAGATTTTTTTTATAAATTCATATTTGTAAAAATTGAACCATAAGATTATTATTTAACAATTCATATTTATGCACTTGTTAAAATTTTTTGTTTTTGTCAAGAAAGATACTGGATAAACAAGTGTTTTATAACTAAGTCTTAATTAAGTTTCTAAAAAGCTTTTTTTAATAGCAGAAATATCGAAATTTTATAAAAACAAATATAGAAATTTCTTGTACCAAAGAAATTTTTTAAAAAAATACAGAAATTTCTAAATAAAATACAAAGTTTCTGGATAAATAACAAAAGAAGAGATGTGTTGAGAAAAAAAAATTGTAGCAAGTAAGAAGAATAATGTATATCGTTTTTGTTTTTAATGTTTGGTGTAAGTTTTAAAGTTGTCTCTGACGTTTAAATTATTCTATTTATGTCTTTAACATTTTAAAATTGGCTCAATATTGTCCTGTCGTTAGGGATTTGTTAACAGAATTGATGACAATGACAAGACAAAATTGAGATAATTTTAAAATGTTAAAGATTTAAATTGAACGAAAACGTTAGAGAAAAAATAATACATAGAAATAAATTTTGATTTTATTCTTTAATAATATTAATTTTTTATAGTATATAGTTATTTAATTATTTTTCAATCAATCTAAGTAAATTATACTTAATCACAATACTGTCATTCTAAATAAATTTATTTTTTTTATAATTTTATTCTTAAAAATTTTTACTCAATGTTTGTAAAATGACTAGTATCTAAACTTGCGAAAAAGAAAAAAACAGGTATGATACATATAGAATATAAATTGTACGTTTTGTCTCTAATGTATCGAAATTCTTTAATGTTTAATTTAATTAAACTTTATTTTTAATTTTATTCTCCAATAATATCAATTTTTTTACGATAGATAATTATTCAATTATTTTTTTAATTTTACTTTTAGTCACATTATTTTTGTCTGAGTGAATTTATCTTTTATTAAAAGAAAAATTAAAAAAATTAAGTAATTATTTGTCAAAAAAAAATTAAAATTATTGAAGAAAAAATTAAAATTTATTAAAAAGTTAAAAATTAAATTAAATTAAATTACACATTAAAAAAGTTCGGTATATTATAGATAAAAAGATATAATTTATATTTTATTATATACATAAATACTCTTTCTTTTTCTTTTCAAAAGTTTATATATTAGTCGTTCTACAAGTATGAGTAAAAATATTAAATTAGTAATGCAATTCATTCCGTTAAAATTCATTATCATTTTACTTGATTTTGTAATTCTTTTAAGAGTAATGTATCGATTTTGTTCCAATATTTTCGTCCTATTTAAGTTCTTAACGTTTCAAAATTGCTTCAATTTTGTTCTACAGTCAATTTCGTTAACAGATCACTAACGGCAAGACAAGATTGAAATGATTTTGAAACGTTTGGAACTTAAATAAGACGATTTAAACGTTATGGACAACTTTGAGATCTACCCCAAACGTTAGAGACAAAAACAATACTTTACTAAATTTTTAAAATTACTCTATTAATCTCTATAGTATTACTAAATTTGTAATTAGATTTTTATATATTTTTTTTAATTGAGTCTTTATACTGTTTTTAATTTTATAATTAGATCCTCTTCATTTTGAAAACATTAAAATTAAGGAAATATTTCTTCTAAAAATACGTGGTTAAATATTTAATTAGATTTTTAATTGTGGATATCTTTAATTTACAGAAAAATATTTTAGTTAACTCTATTTTTTTTTTTTTGCACTAAAAATGACCTCATTACAAAATTAAAAATAATAAAGAAATCCAATTAAAAAAATATATAAAAACTTAATTACAAATTTAGTAAATTTATAAAGACTAATAGAAAATTAAACCTATTGTAAAATAGGAAAAAGAAGAACTTTGACTTTTTCATTCTTTTGGGACACTTGGTTAGAAGCTTGATTGATCAATAACTTATTCATCTAGTACTATTTTTTTGACAATTTTGATTTATAAAAAATATATATCAAATGATTATGTATTGATGTGAAATTTTATGATTTAGAATGTATAATTTTCTTACCCAACAGTGACTTTTATATAATGTTATTTCGGTGAAAAAAAAATTAATAATGTGATGTTTATTTAAACTTATACTAGTGTCATTTTTTTTTTCTAATTCTTTGTGAAACAATACAGTTGAATTGAATGTATGTGCAAAATTATTTTGAACGAATAGATATATCATATATGAACTTGTTATAAAATATTTGTATTTTTGCATATGCAATGTATTGAACTTTGAATTAATATCGTCCACCACTGTATTTAGGTGCAAATATTTATAACTAGCACCACCTATAAATATCAAAGATATCAAAACTACGGCTTTAGGGGGTTAATTGATGGTCCATATAAAAAGTACTCATAGCAACATACTTTCTTGCCCTTTTTTCTTGGGTCGTGGAATGCTTCTATGCTTTGAAGATGTGTATAATTGTCAAACATTGAGCTTAATTTAGAGCTCATGTGAATGTGGTTGGCAGAAAATGCATGTAATGCCACCCCATTTGATAATTAAGACCGTTCATGATTTTATCAACTTAGGATTCAACATGTGGGTTGCATTTTCTGCCGTATGTTGAAGAAAAAGGGTTACCATAATAATAATGTTTCATAAGGTCATCTCCAATTTAACACGCATACTCACTCCCTTCCCCTATAAGGAGACTATCAAATACTTCTCTACAAGTCAATCAAACAAAAGTAATGCTTGTTTAAGTATTTTATTTTACTTTAGTAGATTGTTTTTGACAAAGTTTACATTGTATTATTGCAACATCAGTTATTTGGTTTACACTTAAAAAAATACATAATAGTACTAACGAATAATAATATAATTCACAAGTAATAAGCCTCATTTTCTTTCTACATTATCAAGTTTTATATTTTAGAAGATTCAAAATCTTCTTAGTCTTGGTTTTGTCATTACAAAAAAATTTGATAAAATCTGGTAATATACTTTCTTTTTTTGTTCAAAATTGTCATAATCATCAGAACCGCCACTAAATACAAGTCAATTATGGAGATAATAAAAAACGTTATAATATCTGAATATTACCACGATTTTAAAGAATCGCTCTAATATAAATGTCATTTTAAATTTTTTTTTTAGTGTATGCATGGGTGATGTCTGAAAATTAATATTTTTAAAATTGTTTATTGGAAAAAAAATTAATAAGATAACTACTTTGATATTCTTTGAAAATTAGAGAATAAATTATTTTTTTATATATTATTGCATAATAAATCTAATTGTATATGCAGTTAAAAATGTGTAAACTGTAAAATAAATTTATTATAGAATAATACATAAAAAAATCCTAGAATACAGTATGAAAGAAGCTAATGGGAGGAAGTGGGGGATGGAATTAGGATGAGGTTAAGAGAAAAAGAAAAGGACAAAATTAGGTATTGGAGGAGGCATGATTGAGCTATTAAGATTAAGAATGAGAATCTTATTTAATTTAAAATGGAAGGTGGTGGTCCCTTTTTGCTCACCGCCGTTTGATATGCGGCGAACCGATTCCCCTTTTCTCTTCTGACTTACCTCTCTCATCATTTGCCACCGTCACCTTATTATATATTCTTCTCTCTCTCTCTCATCCTTCGTTCCTTTCTTTCTCTTTTTGTTCTCTCTATTTTTACTTAATTACCCACAATATGTAGATAGTATTTTAATCAACTATATTATAAATACATTAAAATTAATTATTAATCTAAAATATATATTAAAATAAATTAAATTATATTAAATTATACAAATATTTATATATAAATATATAATCACTAATTTTAATGTATATATAATATTTTGTAGTTAAATATCAATATTTTCTAATAATTAATATGTATTTTTTGTTTTATTAATTAAAAATATTATAAATAAAAAATTAATTAATAATAAATATATTTTTATATAAATATCAAGAATATTTAATGTACATATAGTATTATTGAATTATCCAAATATTTTTAAAATAAAAAATTCTCTGGTTCAATTTGTCTATCAAATTTTAAAACATATAAAATTGTGAGTATCTAGTTTCCTATTTTTAATGATTCACTTAATTTAATTACTATTTAAAAGTAATTCTATTTACTTGCAAAATTTTGCATAATTTTCAAATGTTATATTATTTTTTTATATGTGTTCTTCTATTTTAATAGTTCTATATTAAAACTGTGGGATGAAATTAGGAATGGATAGGCTATCTAATCCCATCCTATTAAAAGTCTGTCTCGCTCTACTTAATGAGAGGGTTTTAAATTTCTATTCTTTTTCATTTAACGGTAGCTTGACGGGCTAAACTTGCCAATTCTCTTTTTTAAAGAATTATTAAACTGTTAATTATTAAAAAATATATAATTTCACAAACATTTCAATAAAAAATATTATCCAAAATAAATATAATTATCAAATTAAGTTCTTTGAAATTATAATTAAACATAATTATAAAAAATTATAATTTTTAAATTCATAAATACTAAAATCTTTATAATTCTAAATATCTAATAAACATAATCATTAATTAAGTTTTTTGAAACAAAATAATGAAGCTAATATTGTCCAAAATAGAATTAATATGAGCCTAAGTAATTTTTTGTCAAAATTAAAAATTATAGAATGATAGGCCCGCCAAACAAACTCGTCTCACCCCACCAAAAT
This sequence comes from Arachis stenosperma, assembly GCF_014773155.1. Classification (NCBI taxonomy): domain Eukaryota; kingdom Viridiplantae; phylum Streptophyta; class Magnoliopsida; order Fabales; family Fabaceae; genus Arachis; species Arachis stenosperma. Next base: position 42,281,118 of record NC_080386.1, read on the forward strand.
CTATTAATTAAGTAGTGTGAATTATGTGGGTATTTTTATTACAGCAGTCTCAAATTTATTTTCCGACCAATTTTTTTTAGTGAATAACACAAGTCTATCTTGACAAGTTTCGTCCTCTTGCCACCCCTAAATGGAGTGACTTTTTTGATAGTTTTTTCCATAACTTCTATACCTTATTATTGAATCTGTTTTTAGTTTTTAGCTCTTGTCATTATGTTCCCCCCAATCTCCACTCTTCTTTTCCATTCCACTGATTAAGTTTCTTGTACAGATGTAGATTTTATTTCATTGCATTTTTAATTAATGACTAGAATAGTACTGAAAGCTTATGTCATTGATAAAAAAACCTTAAAAAAAATAAATCATAGATAAATCTTAAACAAAATATTCAAAAAAATTAATTTTGTATTTGATAAATATTTTGTGTATTTGATTCAAACTTTTGTAAGAACATTTTAATAACTATTTAGAATTTACATAAAAAAAAGTGAAATTCAATCACTAGACATTTAAAAAAAAAATTCAATCATTCACATAAAAGAATATATTAAAAAAATCATTTATGTCTTTATGGTAAAATCACTAAATTTAAAAAAAAAATCTCATTTTTCTGGTCATATTTATAAAAAAATCTTATTAAAATCCTGTTGAAGTATTATTAGCAACATAGTAGTAGTAGCTGTAGCATAACGTAGCAGCAAAGGGTCAATAGCTTGGCATGTAAATTAACAACAATTAGTTTATATTAGTTAGTGAATTAGCTGGTGAGTTAATTAGAGGCCGCCCAGTCAGCAATAATTAGTTAGATGATATTTAGAGTAGACATGTGTATATATAATGTAATAAGTGAAACTGTTGAACTCGAACTTCATCATAAGGATTGCCAGTTTATATATATATATAGTGCTTTAATTGAGTACGAACATACTTTCTGGGGTATAAGACATTTTCCCTTTATTATTGATTTTGTAGGATATGTGAGGAGGTTGTAGAAGTAAAGCATGAATTGATTGAGCTGCAAAAGCATATCTCAGCTTAAGGTATTCTTGTACATGATTTAAATTGGAAGAGTGGAATAAGTCGAGCCACAATCCTGCTGAAATTCAATCATTGTCACAAAAGTCTATGCTGTTAGGCAATTATTTGAGGGTTTAGATTTATATCTTAATTGATTAATCTTTAAATTCAGGTGTTATATTATGTGATTAGGTGATAAATTAGTTCTTACATATATTTGGATGGACTAAAATTATTTGAATTATGTTATTTGATTAATGTAAAATAAAGGCTAGCTTCTACGAGATTATTTGATAGTGAATTAATATGGTTTTTAGATTTTTTATTGTGTTTTTGATATTGAGCATTAAGGGTATAATAAAGTGTTTTAGAAAGATAGTGGTAGTTTAACCGAGAACAAGTATTTAAAAATGATAAAATCTAACTCTAAAGATATTGTGATGATTTAGATCCGCCACTAAATAAAGGAAAAAGATGTCGTACGAATTAAAAATTTAGTGACAGTTTTAAACTGCTATTAAATATATTGTGATGATATAAAAAGTCACTAAGTATAGGAAAAAATTGTCGCAATAATAAGTAATTTAGTGACGGTTTCATACCGTCACTGAATATATTGTGACACTTTTAAACAGTCACGAAATATAAGAAAAAAACTATCACAAAATTTAGAAATTTAGTGACAGTTTCATACCATCGCTATATATAGCATAAAACGCTGAAACAAGTATTACAAATTAGTGACAATCTTTTACTTCTAAAGTCACAAACAACTTAACAAAACTCTTTATCAACGGTAGTCCAAAATTATCACTACGCCACTCAAATCAGTGACACTTTTTTAATTGTTGTGTAAAAATTTAGCGATGGTTAAAATGATCATTAGACATTAAAAAAAAGAGTTGCAAAAATATTGTTTCGTTGCAGTAACCTTAACTTGAGGAGGGTGTTGAAATATTATTAATAGCATAGTAGCTGTAGCTTAGCAAAGGGTCGATAGCTTGCCATGTAAATTAACAACAATTAGTTGATTAGTTAGTGAATTAGTTGGTGAGTTAGTTAGAGGCTGTGCAGTCAGCAATAATAATTAGACGATATTTAGAGTATGTGGAGTGTTAGGTAAATAATGACCATCTTAAATAACATAAACAACTATCAATTAAATAAAAGCATACTACATCTCTAAATTAACCATCTAAATCTTAATATTAAAATAACCATCTGTACACCTAATAAAATGAACATCCAATATATCTATTGTTCACATTGTTTAATATTTTTATTATCTACTTATACTTTTTCTTAAAGTATTCATATGTGTATATAGTGTAATAAATGAAATTGTTGAACTCGAAGTTCATCATTATTCAAGAATCATATTGGAATCGTGTCTCACTTTCTATTTTTTTTTTCTACTCTCATCTTCTCAAATCACTAAATTTTCTTTAAATCCGATTGCTAATTTTTTTTTAGAATATATTTAATATTTGTTTAATTTTATCATTTTTTTATAGATTTATTTGTGATTCTTATTTTTTTGAGTAATGTATACTTTTGATATCATTTTAATAATAATAATAATAATGCGGGAAACGCCTGCAGCATGCAATTGATTTTAGTTTAATACTTTGGGTTTATAAATTAATTGGTGCATACTATGGTGTCTATATATATTTGCCTAACTTAGTAAAATAAGATAAAATTTAATATTTAAATTAAAAAATATAAAATAAATAATTTTTTAATATTTAAAATTTACTATAAAAAATAATTTCGACAATTTCGACACCAAAATAACAGACCACACAGAATTAGCCAAATTAATTATAATGGTTAAAATGAATTTGTTGTGAAGCAAATAAAAGAGATCCACACATGGAGAGTGATGAATACTCTTCTTCCTATCACTCATGGAAAGGGAGTAAGGGACACCCTTTTGATCTGAGTGCACATAGTCATTCTCCCTTGTGCCAATTAATATACCAATATACTTATCATTATGCTGCAGGCGTTTCCCCGCATTATTGTTGTTGTTGTTGTTGTTGTTGTTGTTGTTGCTGAGTTTGGTCAGTGTATAGTTCGTCCGTCGATGAATGTCTTTAAGTTTCTCGTTGGGATGAGTTATACGTCGGTAAGAAGAGAACTTGAATGGGTGCCTGCAAAAGACACTCCGACGCTCAAATCAATAAGTGTTTAAGAGGTATAAGAATAATTCTATGAATATAGAACGTAAAACATGAAATAAAAATTATCATGTGTTATGTTGTTTTTTCTCTTAAGATATAGAAACTAGTGCATTTTATAGGCATAAAGTTGATGAATGATATTCATGTTATGACCGTTTGGTCATTAAGATGGAAATGATGGTCATTAAGTCGGTAATGAAGGTGTCGGTTACAAGTAAAGAATGAATGATAGTTAACGGCGAGTTATAACTCATAATGCACAATAAAGACCGAGTTATAAGGTGACGGATCATAGCCCCAAGTTTTGTCTGCCGATCATATGATCCAGGCTAAGCTTAGAAAATAAAATAATTTATAACTCAATTAAAAGATAAGTGAATAATGATATGGTGAGCCCCAAGCTTAGTCGAGTTATTATGTCGGCACTTATTCAAAAAATAATTGAATGATAAGAGTCATTCAATCAAGATAGTTGTGTGGGGGATATTTTTCCACTTAAGAACAATTTTAGCATTTGATTGTATGTGAACTGAAAAGTTCAGAGATAGATATCCATTGACGGAATCAATTGTATGATCCGAGGATATAATGGTTAATTGTCTTGGAAATTTTTCCGACCCACAACAACTTATTGATAAATTTCTCTCTCAAAGCAATTAGTTATTGAATATTTACAATTTACAGTGAAGGTCTGACATGAATAAGATAAATTGAGAAAATGAATAGGTATAAAGTCGCAACATATATTGTAAAAGTAAAATACTTCAAAATAAAAAATATATATACCTTGAAGTTGATAATTGTAGAGAAGAAGACACATATATGAATGTCATATATATCAAATGTGAATATCTGAATTTTGTTTTGTAGGACATGCTTTAATTTGATAATAAAGCAATAAGATAACAGTCATATAATAATATAATAAATTTTGTTTAACTATGAGGTATATTCCTTGTGCAAAAGTAACAAATTTGCATGTTTGTAACTATTTTTTGTTTAATAACTTTCTGCATTAAACAAATAGTAAAATAAAATTTAATAGCATAAAATGAATAGTATAACAGTTATATACAATTAATATTTGATGAAATCCATTAAGATTTGAACTCATCATTACTGTCATTTAATTGTATAAATAAAATCATTAAACAATAAAAATATAATACATAATGAAATAAAAATGCAATTGACATGGTTGTTTATATGCAATTATTGTATAGAACATATATTGAGATTTGAATATAACTAATAAATCAGTAAATATTAGTTACACAAAATATAAATGTAAAAGTATGTTGAATAAAATATATAATTTTACTTGTGTAAATAGAGAACTTTGAAAAAGTAAACAAAATTGATAAATGAGTTTGTGCTCAAATTGATTGAAAATCGAGTTTCTTCTCAGATTGATTGAAAGCCGAGTTTGTTCTCGAATTGGTTCATTGATCGATTATGAGATGTGAAATATTATGATACGTAAAAATAAAGCAATTTGAATGTATAAAGTACATACTTTATGAAAAGTTACGATAGATTATATTTTGATAAGAGGTATTAAATAAAATCTTAAAAAAGATTGTTAAGATTGGTTCAAAAATTTGAATGTAAATCAAATTTTATGAACCTAAGGGGAGTGGAAATTATTTTACTCGTCCCACAGACGGCGCCAATTGTTCTTGCTGAGTTTGGCCGGTGTATAGCTCGTCCGTCGATGAATGTCTTCAAGCTTCTTGTTGGGATGAGTTATACGTTGGTAAGGAGAGAACAAGGGGGTGGATACCTGCAAAAGACATTCCGACGCTCAAGTTAGTAAGTGTTTAAGAGGTATAAGAATAATTTTATGAATATAGAATGTAAAACATGAAATAGAAATTATCATGTGTTATGTTGTTTTTTCTCTTAAGATATAGAAACTAGTATCTTTTATAGGCATAGAGTTGATGAATGATATTCATGTTATGACCATTTTAACTCCTTTTTTTTTAATGAAGTACGTTGAACTGGGGGCTCACTCAATAACCTATCCAACCGAGTTATAACTCCTCAAGAAGCTCAACCTGCTTCATTAAAAACTCTCCACAGGCCAAGCTTTGGGGCTATGATATGGTCGTCATAAACGAGCTATAACTCGCATGGACCGTTATAGCTCCTCTATTCATGAGCCATAACTCGGTCAGATAAACGCTCCCCTCATAACCGACGACAAAACGGTACACAATCAAAGTACGTTACTCACCTTTTTGTAACGAACCTTAATACTAAGAACGTAACGGCCGAACAGTCTATCATATAAAACCAGGTAAATTATTTTCTTCGGTAAAAAAGATATAGCATAATATACTAACTTAAGTTTTGGAGTGCCTTTGCAGATATATTCCCCTCTCATTTGTCCGCACTGTTCACGCAACACCAAAAAAAAAGCTCGGAATTCAAAGAATTGGACGCTCAGCCTCAAAGTACATAAACTCGGTTGATATCTCTATTTTGCAAGCAAGAACAATTATTATTATTATATTATTATTATTATTATTATTATTATTATTATTATTATTATTTCATACGGGATATACTAGCAATAATCGTTTTATCGGTTCCCTTCTCTATATTATTAATAAAAATAGTTTAGTAAACATAATTTATAATATGCTTTAATTCCTTGATATCACTTCTTGTATTGTACTTACAGTATAATCTTGTTGTAAAAGTGACCAAATCTATTATCTTATTTGTTTTGAAATTGCACTACTCTTTACTCTACTATATTGTTTAATTTAAGTTGTAAAGTTGTAGGCTTTTCATAATAGGGAAAAGGTGATCAGCCGTTGAAAATATTGGAGGTAAGGTGATTAACATGTAAGAATTTTCTTTCAATAAGCAAAAAGATTTTTTCTTTTACTATATTCTTCAACTCAATAGAACAAGATTTAATAGATGATTGCATATATAAAATAAAATTCAAATTTTGCAAACATTTGATTAAAAAATTTTTTTTGTTTCATACGATATTTCTTAATTCGATAGGATAAGAACTACTCTATCACGAATTAAAACTCCATTTAAGAGTTTATCACATAATTAATGAGTTATTAAATAATTCAAAAGACATAATTCAAAATTTTAAAACTTACTTAAGTAAATAAATGAGCTAGCTTCTCAACTAACTCAAATTGCTTACTTGATTAGGAAGAACTAACCGTTCTATGTACTTTAAATGTGTTAAAATAAAAATGAATAAAAAGTGTTAAGAGAGAGAAGGAGAGGAGCTAATGATGAAGCATGATGTATTTAGTGTGTGAGAAAGGAGAATAAGTGGATTTTATTGCAAGGGCCAAGCAAGAGCAACAATAATAATGTCACAAGCAAAACAATCACTAATAAAAGAAGACAAGGACGCCAAACTCTAAAGTGGTGAAAAAACTCGGAGAGAGAGAAAGAGGTACTCATTATTCTAAAAGATTCTTTCGAAAATAAATAAATAAAACAGAGGCCCTTGTTTGTTATTATTATCACATGGATTGGGGACAAATAGATGCCTTCATGAAGAAACTGACACAGATGCGATGAACCCATGAATATGAGCTTGTCATCACGTGAAAGATGCTCCAATTTTCTTTTCTTTTTTGGTGGTTTGTTTTGATGAGAGGAATTTTCCTCTGTCTTTGTCTAAATTCTCTCATATATAATTAAGGTATCTTATGTTCTCTCATCCTCATGGATCCAACCAACTTGGGTTCTCTTAACTTTGTTCAAACTTCAAAACTAGGGTTTTTATTTATTTATTTATTTCTATTATGGGTAGGTAATTGAATCTTATTACAATAAATTTGACTAATTTAGTAAAAAGAATATCGTAATTGCATATTTTAATGTAAGTTTTTTCTATGCCTAAAATTTGAATTCAAAAGCAATCAAAAAGAGCTTTCAAAAACAAAAACAAGAAAGGATCATATTTATACACCTTTGAGAGATGGATAAAATATTTTTTAATTTTAATATGATCATGTGTAAGATAAATTACACAAGTTATTTACATAGATATAGTTAAATCATGTAAGACGAATTGTATTATTTTAAAAGATTAAAAACTAAAAAGCCAATTCGCCGGTGAATTGTATTTATTATTTAAAAAAGAAAACACTAGAAAAAAAAAATTTATTCGCCCCAATGGTTTCTTTTTTTTTTTCCACCTATATTCATATAAATCACCCACACGATTCTTATTTTTGAGGATTTTACCTATCAATCAAACATAATAAAAAAATTTATTCTTGGAGAAAGACAAATTCATTTTCGGCTAATAATTTGTGTATGTGTAAACAGTTTGTAGTTTTAATTTTAAAATGTTGACAATTAAATTGTTAAAATGATCGTAACTTTTAAAATAGGAAAAGAAAAAAACAAAGTTTTCCTTGAGATATACTCACATTATAATTAATTAATCACTCTAAAAAAATAGGTATGAAACTGTGGATAGCTGTTGAAGATACCATTTGTTTCTTGGATTCTGGATTCCCCCCGTTTTAGAGTATCTCCGAAATTGAAATTAGTTTAGTTTATGGATGCTTTGGCTATCAACTTTAGAGGATTGGTTGGCAACTAGCTAAGCCTCCACAAACCAACCATATGGTCAAGCTACTCCCTTTACCCACCACAATAATAACAACAATCAAAATTCTATTCAATGCCATCCCACTTTTGATATATATATATATATATATATTAGCCTCGGATATTTTTTACAAGAGGCAATTATTTTAATAAAATATAATTTTATGTAAACATCAAAAACTAACTACTAATTATTATGAAATTAAATCATTTGTTTTAAAATTTTGATTAATAAAAAATATATATAAATTATTATATCTCTAATTTATTTTCTCATATAAAAGTCTTTTTGGAGGGTTAGAATCCAATTGTGGATAGTTTTTTTTTTTAGAATATTTTAGGGGTAAGTATGGTTTTGGTCCCAAAAGTTTAGCACCAGAATCAATTCCGTCCCTCATTTATCTTTTTATTTAAAATGGTCCTTAATGTTGCATTTCTATTTAATATCGTCCTTTCCATCTTTTTCGGACATAAATGCCCTTTTCATCCTTAGGGGTAGTTACAACAACAGTTTAATATAAAAAATACAAAAGCATTATAAATATATATATATATAAATGAAAAAAAAGGGTTTGAATCTCCTACTGCGGCAGATACCACCGTCGCGCACCTCATGGAGGGAGAACGCCATGGCTGCCGAAAGCTCAATCTCGTCTCGAAACAAATCTTTCTCGCATGGTAGGTTGCTGCTTTGTTCCCATGGTGAGAGGCCAGTGCTGCGAACCTCGGGGACGAAGGAAAACTATGGTCGCAGATTCTGGGGCTGTGTTTACTATGAGGTTTGTTTTTTTTCTCTTTTCTTCTGAATTGAGCTATTTGGGTTGAGGATTGGAGAGTGAAGACGGTCCTTCTGTGTAGGTGCATGAAGGCTGCAACTTCTTTCGTTGGGCAAAGCTAGAGACAGAGGTGGAAAACCCAGAAATTACAAGAATGAGGAGGAAGGTTGCCTCCCTGAAATCAAGAACGAAAGCGGTAGAGTGGAAGTTAATGGTCGTTGCTGTGTTAGAGGTTTTTGGGTGGGCTGGGTTCTTGTATTTGCGGCTGTAGAATTTTTCTATGTCTAGGGCTAAGTGTGTAATTCCATTGAACCTGGTATGAAAAGGGTGTTTGGGTATGATGCTGTTGTTGTTGGTAAATTGTGTTAGGAATGGTTTTGTTGAATGTGTTCTGTTAAAATGTGTTTTGTTGGTAAATTATTAGGTGACTTCCCTGAGTCAGCAGCAATGTTGTTGAAATGTGTTTTGTTGAATGTGTCCTGTTACTGTCACTAGAATTACCATACTCAACTTCATTGTCCTCCTCTGCTCCAGAGTCAGCAGCAACTGGTTCAGATTGGTTTCGCCCCTCATCTGCTCCACCATACAGAACCAGCTTTTGCCCCTCACTAATATCACCCATCCCATCTTTATCCCCAACATCAATTTAGCTAGCATCAGGAAACACCTCTTCCTCCTGAACCTTGTGGACAACATACAACTCTACATGGTCTCACAACTCTGCTATTCTACACATGGCAATGGAATCCACATCACTTTTAAAAAATTTCAGATTTTTCTCCATGTCTTCATCTACTGGATCCTTGAACCACAACGATGGGATATTCTCCTCCACGTAACCAAATTGCCTTAACTCAGCATAGGCTTCAAATACAGACCACCGATCGCCATCAATCTCTTCTATCACAGTTGTTTCTCCTCCCACATACTGTAATGGACCGTTCTTATAAGTAAACCATCCTCCATGGTAGACCTTCACTATAAAATAACCCATTGTCTTCTACAACACCCTAAAACAGAATACAACAACACAAAAAAATTAATTAAAAGATGAAACACACAGACCTTCCTATTTCACAGCGATGCTAATCCCTAATCTCCACACAAATGGCCTCATTTCAACCATAAACAGACCACCAAAACATAAACCATCTAACCCGAAACTAACCACTGCAAGGAGAGCTACCATAGTGAAAAGAGGGTGGAAAATCATACCTACGCAAATCCTATCAGTAATGCTTGAGCAACTCTTCACGTCCCTTCCTTCCAGTTGCTCGATCTCGCCTCCTCTCTTCAGTTTCAGTCCATCAACACCTTCGGTCCTTTCCGATTCTGGGTTAGGGCACAATGTAATCGGTTTGGTTTATGAAGCGTTGTGGATAAAGGGTGCTGTAATAAACGTTAAGGGTTTTCATCCAATTTGAGGCCATCAAGTGTTTCGCGTGAAACACTAACGTTGCAAAGGGTAGATTCGTCATTAAAAAAATTATTAGAAAGGACGATATTAAATAGAAATGCAACATTAATGACCATTTTAAATAAAAAAATAGATGAGGGACGAAATCGATTCTGGCGCTAAAATTTCGGGACCAAAATCATACTTACCCCTAAATGCTAAATTTTTTTCTTTTAGAATAACAATAATCGAAATCTAGGTTTTTTAATTACAAAAACTCTTATATTAAACCATAGAAAAAAAACATATAAATAGTTACACTCCTAACACATATTCACATGGTGTTATTTCATATATTTTCAATTCATATTTTATATTTTTATATATATTTTATATGAATGAAAAAATTCTAATACATAATTGTTTGGTGACCAAGTATTTTTAGTAACTAATAAATCCAACTAAGCCATGTTATATGTACATGTTCTTCTCTTTTTCCTCATCTTTTTTCTTTGTATTTGTTATATTTTTCTTAATTTCTTTTGTTTTTTTTTCTCTAAAAAAATGAACAAGAACAAAAAAAGAAAGCCAAAACAAAGAAGAAAGAAGAAAAAAAAACAACAGCAAAAAAAATTTATGTATTTGTGTAGTACAAATTTTTGTATGTTATCATTAAAAGTTTATATTTTCTTATATTTTATCTATGTAATTATTTTGTGCTCACCACTATAGAAATTGTGTATTTTACTGACGACTTTATTGACGACTTCAGTAATTAAATTTACCGATGGCATAGCCGTCGCTAAAAGACTGTTTTCGATCAATATTACTGGTAGTCGACAGCTGGTGCACGAAATTGCAATCACACTTTTGCAACTCCGCACAACTAACCAACAAGTGCACTGGGTCATCCAAGTAATAAAACCTTACGCGAGTAAGGGTCGATCCCACAGAGATTGTCGACTTGAAGCAAGCTATGGTCATCCTGTAAATCTTAGTTAGGCGGATTCAAATGGTTATGAGGTTTTGATAATTAAAAGATAAATAAAACATAAAATAAAATAAAGATACTTATGTAATTCATTGGTGGGAATTTCAGATAAGCGTTTGGAGATGCTTTGTTGCTTCTGAACCTCTGCTTTTCCATTATTTTCATCCAATCATGCGTGCTCCCTTCCATGGAAAGCTGTATGTTGGTGGATCACCGTTGTCAATGGCTACCATCCGTCCTCTCAGTGAAAATGGTCCAGGTATGTTTCTACACGGCTAATCATCTGTCGGTTCTCACTTTTGTCGGAATAGGATCTCTCTATCCTTTTGCACACTGTCACTGCGCCCAACATTCGCGAGTTTGAAACTCGTCACAGTCATCCCATCCCAAATCCTACTCGGAATACCACAGACAAGATTTAGACTTTTCGGATCTCAGGAATGCTGCCAATTCGTTCTAGCCTATACCACGAAGGTTCTAGTCTCACGGATTCGAATGCTCTGTTGTCAGGAGAGGCCAGTCAAATCCGTGGATCAGAGACCCAAGAGATTATACTCCAGCTGTCGTCCAATGACTACGTTGAACATCATGTAGACCACTTGTGGTTATCAGGCACGCGGATCTTGGCTAAGCGAGTAACGAAGATAGTAGGTGATTGTCATGGGTCACCCCTTCATTATGACTTAACTAAATTAAGTACGAGAGTATATCTTGGAGAAGAAGTAAGCGTGAATTGAAAGAGAAACAATAGTACTTGCATTAATTCATAAAGAACAACAGAGCTCCGTAATTTAATCTATGAGGTGTAGAAACTCCACCATTGAAAAATACATAAGAGAAAAACGTCTAGGCATGGCCGAATGGCCAGCCTCCCTCCAAGTGATCAAAAGATAAAAGATGATCCAAAAAATGAAATACAATAGTTAAAAGTGCTATTTATACTAAACTAGTTACTAGGGATTACAGAAAGTAAGTAACTAAGTGCAGATAGTGCAGAAATCCACTTCCGGAGCCCACTTGGTGTGTGCTTGGGCTGAGCTTTGAAGCTTTCACGTGCATAGGCCATTCTTGGAATTAAACGGCAGCTTGGATGCCAGTTTGGGCGTTTAACTCCAGTTCTGGTGCCAATTCCGGCGTTTTATGCCAGAAAAGGGTCTCTGGCGGGTATTTTAGCGCCATTTTGGGCCATCAAATCTCGAGCAAAGTATGGACTATTATACATTGATGGAAAGCCCAAGATGTCTAATTCCCAACGCAATTGAGAGCACACCAATTGGGCTTCTGTAGCTCCGGAAAATCCATTTCGAGTGCATGATGACCAGAATCCAACAGCATCTGCAGTCCTTTCTCAGCCTCTGAATCAGACTTTTGCTTAGGTCTCTCAATTTCAGCCAGAAAATACCTGAAATTACAGAAAAATACACAAACTCATAGTAAAGTCCAGAAATATGATTTTTGCATAAAAACTAATAAAAATATACTAAAAAGTAACTAAAACATACTAAAAACTACCTAAAAACAATGCCAAAAAGCGTATAAATTATCTGCTCATCACAACACCAAACTTAAATTGTTGCTTGTCCCCAAGCAACCAAAAACAAAATAGGATAAAATGAAGAGAATATACAATAAATTTCAAAATATCAATGAAGCTTAGTTCTAATTAGATGAGCGGGACTAGTAGCTTTTTTGCTTCTGAACAGTTTTGGCATCTCACTTTATCCTTTGAAGTTCAGAATGATTGGCATCCATAGGAACTCAGAATTCAGATAGTGTTATTGATTCTCCTAGTTTAGTATGTTGATTCTTGAACACAACTACTTATGAGTCTTGGCCGTGACCCTAAGCATTTTGTTTTCCAGTATTACCACCGGATACATAAATGCCACAGACACATAATTGGGTGAACCTTTTCAGATTATGACTCAGCTTTGCTAGAGTCCCCAGTTAAAGGTGCCCAGAGTTCTTAAGCACAAAAACTCGTAGTAAAGTCTAGAAATGTGATTTTTGCATAAAAACTAATAAAAATATATTAAAAATAACTAAAACATACTAAAAACTACCTAAAAATAATACCAAAAAGCGTATAAATTATCCGCTCATCAAAGCCACTAGTAAAATGAAGCACGGAAAAATATTTATTTTTAATTTATTGACGACCACTGTTAAAAAAATAATAAATATTAATTCAATATTTCTGACAACTAAAAGTTGAAAATGATTTTTCTTTTAATTTTTTGTATTGTTATAAATAATATATATACATACATTATTAGAATACCTGTTATACAATTAAATTTCAATATAGCCAATAAATAATATGAAAGAGTTTTTATTCAAATTAAAACTGAATAAATAGTAAATTCATAATATTATTCAAAACTAAGATATATCGAAACAAGAAAATTATAAAATATCATCAAAATTGAAAATGCAAATACATTACATGTAATCATCTAAGATAAAGACGATGTTGTCGTCATCGGTTCCATCCTGTGGTCCTAGGGTGCTGGGAAGGGGCTAGTTGTGCTGGTGGCGTCGGCGGTTGGAAGACATCTATGTGGCGGAAGAGGCGACATAGCTGGCACACCGCCAGATGAGCCACACCCCAAATTTTTCCACATGAAAGAGTACATCTTTGTGATCACATTCTTCCACTAATCTAGATCAAATTGTTGGTGGATGGCGGTCTTTTGGAGGCTCCTGATTTGTCCTTCGTATATCTAACGAGCATGCCTCCACTCGTCTTGCTCTTGCTAGTAGCGTGCCTCTAGCTTCGTGTATCTCATCTGATATTATTGCAGCCCTTACTTCATGTCCTATTGCAACTCTCAATTGAGCAGGGTAACTTGTTCCTTGATATCCATACCTCCACTGGTAGTGGATTTAACATTAGAGAATAGTAGAGTAGTTGTAGTGGATTGACATCCTATGCCATAGACCCTCCCTAACTTGTGGTCGGCAGCTTAGGGCTCCATGTGCAATTTGAGTCACATGCTCCTCTTGGGCCTTGGCTAGTTGAATATCAAACTCAATCTGAAATTAAAAAAATGATGAAAACAGAGTTAAATAAACAAACGAATATAAGTTATTGAGATATATTTGGTTTTGCTGAACTTACAGAAGCTTATGTAGACCATTTGCAAACCACTTCGTATGGTCTTTTTTCTTTGTGTGCATCCTCTAAAAGACCTCATTCCAATGTAGTTTCTAACCCAACTCGATCTCTTATCCATGGGGTTTAGAATTTCAAGAGGTCATTGTATTAGTTTCAATGTTGTCAATAATAAAGTAAACAAATTAAGTAAACAATTAAAACTTTAAACGATACGAACCATCTTCTTTTCTGTCTGCCTATAAGAGGTGGACTCTGCGGTAGGTGTGCATGCATCCACCAGTCTCAGATGTTTGACTGGTTCCGTCCTTCTCCCGGATCACCCGATAATTCCTTATTTTCTAGTACTTCTCCATCTGGGAGAGGATATTGTCCAGGATCCTGTCTACAAGAGCATCTTTCTTGCAGAGGTCTGCTAGCATTTCTCAGAGGCTTTTGGCGGCTCTCATCCGCCAAACATTATACATCTTCTGCTCCTTCTCATAAACAAACTCAAAGTGGTCCTGCAATATCAAACACAAGTGATTCAAATTAATACAAATTTATAATTTGAAGTTTAAAAAAATACTTAATTAATTTCCTTAAAAAGTCACCACCAAAGTTCACAGACGCTATCTGCTAGAGCTATACTAAACTTGGATATGAACTACCTATAGTGATTCTTAAAAACCTAAGTAATCCTCTCTGTCTCCAGTCTCGGAGGGTCTCAACTATTATTAAGTAAACAATTTTTACTATATATGCATGTTTTATTATAAAATTAATTAAACCTGAAAATGTAAAATATACAAGTCACCTCCATCCTACTTTAGCCTTTGTTTAAAAAATTGTGTAGATGGGGCACCTCTTGAAACTCCAGTTGTCGACTGTCGGCTGTGACTACGAATTAGGGGATGCCTACGCCTAGGGTAGTGTATGGGTCTGTGATTGAAGCTGTGGCTATTGAGGTGTCTGGTTGTGCCACCTGCCTCTAAGTATAGACTCAGGGTTGGTATCATCCTAATAGTTCTTAACCCCTGTGATAGTTGTGCATGCACATCAATCATAGGATTAGTAGTAATCGCGGTGGTCGTATGCTGGATGCGTGATGACGACGCACCCAAGTCAAGTGGGATGCTAGTATTCTTCCTGTGTCGTCCCCTGACCACCCCGTCCGCCATCAACTCATTCCCTACCTTTGTTAACTGCCATGTCATCTAAAGCAAGTAAAAGTAAATAAATTTAGACCATTAGCTTTTAGTTTCTCCTATATTGTTTATAAAGGAGTTCGTATTTAAGTTTTATTAATTAAGTGTTTTAAATTTAAAAAAAAAAATTGATAGAGTCCCCCACAATTAGGACATTCTAAAATTTTCAATCACCAACCACAATCAACATGCAAAAAATATTTAATTTATTAATCCTAACCATTCTAATTACCTTATACTCCCGCACAAAATCATTTCACCTCTCTAACACTGCAAATCAATCCTAAGGTTCAAGTCTCTATCCTAAACATGCATAACTGACAACAAAATTGTTTTAATTACAGTTTTAATTACATATTCATAACATCGAGGTAATAAATTTTGATAACATACCTCAAGACAATAAAATTTGCTAACTCCAACTTTTAACAGTAACAGCAACAACATTAACAAAAACAAGAACTTGTATTTCGATCAATATTGTTCCAAATTAATCGAAAACTCAAAAAATAGAGAGGTTAAAAATATGTAAAAAACTGCAAAAAGCAAAAAAATAAACTGATTAAATTGAAGCCTTCTTCACTGTGAACACAATGATGGTTTCGAAACGACGAATAGAGTTCTGACTAGCAAGCAAAGGGCCCTACAAGGTTCAGAGAGAGGAGGAAAGATCATAATGGAGGGAGAAAGAAGGAGGGACACACTCTAATCTGGTTATTAGTTTTACTGACATCCACAACGTCGGCAAATTATATTACCAATGTCTTAACACGCTGTGTTTCATTTAACTAAATTTTACCAATGGCTTGGTCATGGACAAATTTAGTGAACACGCCAAATTAAAAATTTTAAAATGTCAATTTTATTAACAGCTACGCTCGGCTACGACCGTTGGTAAAATTAACAACTACAATTTTTAAATTATAAAAATTAAAAAATATTAAATTAATTTATCGACAGCTTGATCGTCAATAATTTTTATTATGTAATTTTATATTTTTAAAAAATTATATTAATTTACTATTATGCCATCAGTACAAACAAATATTGATAATAATATACGACGCGCTAATTGGCGTGCAGCTGATGTCAATTAGTATTGACGACTACCTACGGCCAAAGCTTGGCTGTTGATAAATAAAATGTGCGAAAAAGAATAATGTGCATACTTTTATTAGTGACGGTTGTTTTTATTACCGATGACTAAATTGTTAGTAAACCCCAGCTCATTTGCAAAACTCACACTCTAAATTTTATTTTATTTATTTTTTTCAAAAGAATGAACGCATACCACATTACCACTCGTCGATCTTCCTACTTTTAATTTAATTCGTTCCTATCTCTTATTTTATTTTGTTTTTCCCACTTGATTAATTGGCGTAATCAAATATTTTAGAGTTGAAAATATTGAAAGATCCTTGCGATTCATGACGGATGACCTATTCCTTTTGTTTTTCTTAATTTTTTTTTTTTCATTTTTTGGTGTTCATGACTTGCTATTTTCAAGTGTATGATATCATTCCTTCCATTTGGAAGAAGGATTCTCTTTGACTGCTTTAGGGAACAACATTAGCATAATAATAACCAAAGCAAGAGTGAAATTACTATAATGCCCTTAAATATTTCTCGAAATTTTGAGATATGCGATGAGTTCCTTGATTAGTGTCATAGGTTGACATAAACTAATAATTAATTAAGAAAGCAGAATTTGTTCACATCTGAACTGGATGGTCACCTATTTTAGACTCTTTCGGCTGAAAATCAATGTTCTTTCTTATATTATTTTAATCCCCTCTCATGTCCTTGCTTATGTTGACCATGACCACACATATTCTCGTATTAATTTAATTAACCTCACAATTAACTATGATCAACTTGCTAGTTTGTACCGGTAGTATAAAATTTGGGGAGAATCATAGTTCGCCAAAAGCTAATTAAGTAAATTGTGATGGGAGAATCTAATATTTTTTTCATATATAAATGTAACATAGATAATTAAAAATAGATTTATTTTAAAAAATCAGTTACAAACAAATTAAGAAATTAAATAAAAATTATAACATCTAAAGTTTTAGAACCATTCAAACATATTTTTATTTTTTCTCTCATCCACTTAATCATACCTACTAATTATATCTATTGTACTGTGTTACACTTTGTGTTATGACTTCCCTTTCGGTATTATCATTAAAATATAATTATATTAATTAACAGACAAAATACTATTATTTCACTTATAATTATAAGAATTTAATTTTAATGTTCTGAGAGTATAAAATATTTTATATAATCATATACTCATATTTGTTATTTTAAATAATTATTGAAAAATAAATAAAAAATAATTATTTTTATTAATATAATATCACATAATTAAATATCAAATACACATATAAATCTATTTTATATTGACAGTATATTAAAATTAAATTTATAATTATAAATGTAAGTATTAAAATGCTCCATTCTCAATGTAACACCTTAGCCTTTTCTTTTACCTCTTGTAATCTTTTTTTAAATTCACCTAAGTACACTAAAATAACTTTTCCGTATTAATATATGAATTTACTTTTAATATATTAATAATATAAAGAAGTTTACACTATTATTTTATCAAAAATTTAAATAATTACTCAAGTAACGAGTATAATAATATTTTTTATCAACGTAACAATTAATAATATATACATAGCAATTCCATGTCATCTGGATTATTATATAAGCTCCTAAGTTATTATGAGATGGCGTTATTGTATCCTTTCAACTTGGTTCTTATTTTCAGTAGGTCCTCCTTTTATTTTATCTTTTCTGTGGTAAACATGTTTTTAGTCCTTTTTTCTTCCTTTGATAATTCATGTTCTTAGTCCTTTAAGTTGAAACACGAATACAGTTTATAAATACCTGGTAATAAGAGATTGATTAGTCCAAGAGGGATATATTAGGAAACATGAAATAGTACAGGGCTATTTAAGTAAATTGGTATTAGTTATATTTAAAATATAGCATCGTGTTGTAAGTGTAGATTCTTTGACTGTAAGCATCCGACAAAAGCAATGGACTAACGGAGATGCGGGAAAAAGAAATAAATTATATATGCATATTTTTTATATATTATTAAGTGTATATTTTTCTATAGTATAAAAAATATTTTTTTCTAATTGTTTATATTTTTACTAATTAATTTAATATTAATAGCAATATATATATATATATATATATATATATATATATATATATATATATATATATATATATAAAAGATGGCACATATGATATTTTTCAAAATATATATATATAAGTTAGGAAATTATTTAATTTTCTAATTTATTTGTAGATAATACATATATCAATTATAATCATAAATGATGTTATTTTAAATTAAATGACTTATATAATGATGATCTCATTTATTGTTATAAATGCTAATTGAATAAGTCATTATTACTTTTGATTTGGAATTAAATGAGAATAAAACCGGATATTATCTTTTGTTTCTTAGATAATTATCTTTTGGATTTTAGATACATTATCTTTTGGACTTTAGGGTTTAATGGGTACCATGCTCAAATATAAATAGACCTTCAAGATTTCGGTCCCCAATATACCAAAGTCGCCTTTGTTGCTTTTTTCCTATCAAAAGAGTTACAGCTCAGCCACCTAGGAATACAGAAGGCTTTGGTTGAGGAAGATCGAAAGAATCACAAGATTCAAATTCTTCCATCAATTTCTGACTCTTATAAATTCAGGTACGCTTTCGCATTGTGTTGTATTTTTGGTAATTCAATATAGATGATCTGAGTTATTGAAATTAATTTATTCCAATAAATAGTATCAAAGCCATCCATAATTTAATCATTGAAAATATTTAATTTTATTTATTGGATTAATATATATACATATGCGTTATTTACATTACATATAAAATTGCTGCACGCTTCGTGAAATTGTTTCCATGTGCATCGTGCGTTATATGTATATATATATATTAAGGGTTAATAGTCAAATTAGTCCCGGAAAGATAAGACATTCTTCAAATTCATTTCAAAAAGATTTTTTCAATCAAATTGGTCCTTTAAAAATTGTAAATTAATCATATTTGTCCTCCAGTCATTCTATTAACAATTTTCTTCAAAGATTGATGTTGTAAAAAGTTAATTGATAATATATATAATACCTAATATGTCTAATTGGATATTGACCAAATATATTTATGAAAATTTATTAATTTAGTCATTTTTTCCAATTATAAAAATTCTATTCCTAATATGACCTAGTGACTAAATTGATAGATTTTCATAAACATATTTAGTCAACGTTTAATTGAACATATTATGTGTTATGTATACTATCGGTTAACATTTCACATCATCAATCATTGACAAAAATTGTGAGTGCAGTAACTGAAGGATAGATATGATTAATTAGTAATCTTTGAAGGACAAATTTAATTGAAAAAATCTTTTAAAGACAAATTTAAAGAATGTCTTATCTTTTAAGGACTAATTTGAGTATTAACCCTATATATTAATTAGTATGTTTGCTAATGCATCATGAATTTTCTACATGGATGTAAAGACGTACTAATATGTATGTACAATTGATGGACATTATCATTGTTAGGTTATACAGTTAAGGTATATTTATATATGTATATAAATATATTATACGAGATTAATTCGGGACTTAATTTATATAACGATTAATTTTTAATTTTAATGGATCAAGAATTCTTTTTGGCATTTAAGTTTTTTTTTTAATTGTTACATAAGGAAATTAGTAATTTTTTAGATTATTATACTCATTCATACTTATAAAGATTTGATTTTGAAATAAATTGATTGAACATTATGCTGTTAAAGTAGCCTCTTTTGTAAAAATTGATTTATTTAAAACATTAGGAATATGGTGATATGTAATTCATGCGAATATTGGTCGGCACAAAGGAAGGTCTGTATTTAGCCGAATTACATACACATATTGATAGTAAATACATATTTGGGTAATTAATTAAGAGTAAAGTAATACTTATTATTTATGTGAACAATAATCGGCCCAAAGGAAGTTTATTGTTTGGCCAAATAATAAGCATTGCACACTTTTGTTTATTTTCTATTAATTATGCAGTCAATAATCGGCCCAAAGGAAGATTATTGTTTGGCCAATTAATAGAAAATATATGCGGTAATAAATAGGTTGCGAAGTTTAAGTCTCCATGTGCGCATTAAGTCGGTCCAAAGAAAGGCTTCATGTGTGACAGGAATTTTGACATTATTTGATTACTACAATGAGAGTATCACTTACAGTTAATTTTTCTATCCAAAGATTGAAAATTAATGTTGTTCTAGATATCTCAATATGGATTTTTCCCATTATTTAACTAATGTTTACTGCATGTTCTTTTTGTTCTAATCCAGAAACTATGGCTTTAGCTACCAATATTTCTGCACAAATTAGCAGTATTCCTATGCTGAATGGTTCAAACTTTAAAGTTTGGAAAGATACCGTGGAGATTGTCCTCGGTTGTATGGATCTAGATACAGCTCTTCGAGAGGAGAAACCCACTTCCACTCCGGAAAATCTCACTGAGGTTAAAATAGAGAAGTGGGAGAGATCCAATCGAATGAGCATTATGATCATGAAACACTCAATTTCTGAAGCGTTTCGGGGCTCAATTACTGAGGATAAAGATGCCAAACAGTTTCTAAAGGGTTTGAAAAATTCTTTACTAAGAATGAAAAGGCGGAGGCAAATAGTCTTTTGAGCAAACTTGTCTCCATGAGGTATAAAGGTAAAGGGAACATTAGGGAGTACATTATGGAAATGTCTCATCTTGCTTCAAAATTGAAAGCACTAAAGTTAGAGTTGTCTGAAGATTTACTCGTGCATTTCATTTTGATTTCCCTTCCTGCACACTTTGGGCAATTCAAAGTGAGTTATAACACTCTGAAGGACACTTGGTCCTTAAATGAGCTTATATCTCACTGTGTGTAAGAAGAAGAGAGGCTACAACAAGATAAGACTGAAAGTGCTCACATGGCTTCATATTCTCAGTATAAAAGAAAGCATGATACTACTGCGGATATACCTTCTCAGCAGAAAAAGGCTAAGAAACAGGATCAAGTTTTAACCTGTTTCTTCTGTAAGAAGGCGGGACACATGAAGAAGGATTATACCAAATATGCCACTTGGCGTGTAAAGAAGGGTATAATTCTTACTTTTATTTGTTCTGAAACTAGTTTAAGTTATGCACCTGTTGATACTTGGTGGGTAGATTCTGCTGCTACTACTCATGTAAGTGTTACTATGCAGGGTTACCTGTGTAGCCGACCGCTAAATGATGCTAAAAGATACATCTATGTGGCAGACGGCAATATAGTTACAGTCGAAGCTATAGAAACCTTTAGATTATGTTCCACGAGTGGATTTTACTTGGATTTATTAGAGACATTTTATGTACCGTCATTTAGACGAAATTTGGTTTCTGTTTCTCGTTTGGACAAATCAGGTTATTTTTGTTCATTCGGAGATAATAAAGTCAGTCTCTTTTATAATTCGAATAATATTTGCTCTGGTCATCTACTGGATAATCTATATAGGCTTAACTTAAATTCCTATAATAATGAAATACTGCAAACGGGTACAAAACAAAAACTGAATGAGAATTCGGCATCATTATGGCACAAACGCCTAGGCCACATCTCTAAACAGAGAATTAAGAGGCTCATGTCGGATGAAATTCTTGGACCCCTAAATTTGGCAAATTTTGAAGTCTGCATTGAGTGCATAAAGGGAAAAAGGATAAACGAAAGGAAATTAGGTGCTGAGAGAGCTAAAGATGTCTTAGAACTGATACATAACGATATATGTGGCCCATTCTCTACTGTCTCTTGGAATGGACAACGGTACTTTATTACGTTCATAGATGATTACTCTCGTTATGGGTATCTATATTTAATTCATGAAAAGTCCCAAGCCTTGGATGTTTTCAAGTCTTTCAAAGTTGAAGTTGAACTTCAACTTGGAAAGAAAATTAAAGCTGTCAAATCTGATCGTGGTGGTGAATACTACGGAAGATATGACGGTTCAGGTGAGCAACGTCCCGGGCCTTTTGCTCTTTTCCTAGAGGAGTGTGGTATTATTCTGCAATACACCATGCCAGGCAAAACTAGCATGAATGGTGTTGTAGAGCGAAGGAACCGAACTCTTAAGGACATGGTGAGAAGTATGATTAGTCATTCTTCCTTCCCTGAATCACTCTTGGGAGAAGCCATAAAGACCGCAATGTACATCCTTATTAGGGTGCCAAGCAAAGCAATTAACAAAACCCCATATGAAATTTGGACTGGGAAAAGACCCAATATAAAGCATTTGCATATTTGGGGATGTCCAACTGAGGCGCAGCCTTATAGGCCGCATGAAAGAAAATTGGACTCAAGGACAATTAGTTGCTACTTTGTTGGTTACGCTGAGCGTTCACGGGGGTACAAGTTTTACAATCCTGCATTAAGGTCTATTTTTTGAAACGGAAAATGCGAGATTTCTTGAGGATGTTGAGTTTGGGGGGAAGAAAATACTAGGAATGTTGCTTTTGATGAGGATTCTGTAACTGACAATGATCAGGTCCTTGTGCCTATTGTTGTTCAAGATACAGTTATAGTACAAGAGCAAAATGAGAATTCTACTATAGATCCAGTTACAGTACAAAAGAACAATGAGAATATTGTTGTTACTCGAGATACTGCTACAGTACAAGAAAATGATGAGAATCCTCATCAACCCCAACCCATACAGCAAGCTCAACAACCTCAAGAAGTGTCATTAAGGAGATCCAATAGAGAAAAGAGAAAATCCATCTATGATCTCAAATAAGCTTCCCGTTAATGGTATCACGAGTTTCATCAAGTTATTACCTCATATGGTTTTGAGGTAAATATTATAGATAAATGTGTATACCACAAGTTCAGTGGGAGTAAATACATCTTTTTGGTCTTACATGTTGATGACGTTCTACTTGCCAGTAACGATATAGGCTTGTTACATGAAACTAAGAAATTTCTATTGAACAAATTCGAAATGAAAGATTTTGGTGATGTCTCTTTTGTATTAGGAATCGAGATACTAAGAGGTCGCTTTCAAGATATTCTTAGATGATCACAAAAGAATTATATCGAAAAGATTTTAAGTAGACATGGCATGGAAAGATGTAGACTAATGGACACACCCGTAACTAAAGGAGACAAGTTCAGTCTCAAGCAATGCCCTAAAAATGATCTTGAGAGGACAGCAATGCATGATAAACCTTATGCATCAACACTAGAGAGCTTAATGTATGCTCAAGTCTGTACAAGTCCCGATATATCATTTATAGTGGGAGTGTTGGGTAAATACTTGAGCAATCCAGGCATGGATCATTGGATGGCTATTAAACGCGTAATGCGTTATCTAAAGAGAACAACTGATTACATGCTTACTTATCGGAGATCAGAAAATTTTGGAGATCATTAGGTACTCTGATTCCGATTTCATGGCATATGGTTGCGAAACTTTGTCATTGAGCTTCATATAGTAGATGACATTGAAAGGCCATTAAAGATATTTTGTGACAATAAGTCAGTAGTATTATACTCCAACAACAATAAGAGTTTGACAAAATCGAAGCATATAGACATCAAGTTCTTAGTTGTCAAGGAGAAAGTTTAAGAAAAATAGATTTCCATAGGACATATGACCCCTAAAGTTTTTCATGAGCACACTGCTCAGATGGGTGTCAATATTTATGATGCCTTGGTTTAGTGGGAGTTTATGCTATATGTCATATGACAGATATTGAGTTATTTTTCTGCAGAATTAAGTTGATGGTTTATTTCATGTTATATGAAATGTTCATTTTGCAATATTTGTATTGTGTTTGATCTCAATAAAGTTGGACCAACTGGAAATAGACATGCATGAGATCACTTGGCATGTAATTTCCATATTACTCATCCAAATTTGATCTATGTCGTTAAGTATATTAGGATGGTGATTGGCGTGGTTTAGTCACGGCATTTAATGTGATAAAAGCTGTGGTAGTTCCATATCTAATGTATGAGACGGACCAGATTGTTAAAGTAATGAAAGAAATAGCATTCAGATGCGCGCATAAAGTTTATAAAATGTGATTATATCAAGAAAGAATATATGTATAGCCCAAGTGGGAGATTGTTAGGAAATTATTTAATTTTCCAACTTATTTGTGGGCAATACATATATCAATTATAATCACAAACGATGCTATTTCAAATTAAATGACTTATATAATGATGATCTCATTTATTGTTATAAATGCTAATTGAATAAGTCATTATTACTTTTGATTTGGAATTAAATGAGAATAAAACCGGATATTATCTTTTGTTCCTTAGATAGTTATCTTTTGGATTTTAGATACATTATCTTTTGGGCTTTAGGGTTTAATGGGTGCCATATTCAAATATAAATAGACCTTCAGGGTTTCGGTCCCCAATATACCAAAGCCGCCTTTGTTGCTCTTTCCCCATCAAAAGAGTTATAGTTCAGCCACCTAGGAATACAGAAGGCTTTGGTTGAGGAAGATCGAAAGAACCACAAGATCCAAATTCTTCCATCAATTTCTGACTCTTATGAATTCAGGTACGCTTTCGCATTGTGTTGTATTTTTGGTGATTCAATATGGATGATCTGGGTTATTGAAATTAATTTATTCCAACAGGCACATATGATATTTTTCAAAAAACAAAAAACAGCAAGTAATTCAAGTAAGTGGCGAAGTTTTGTGTGGGTAGGGGGCATGCCCTCAAAGTTTTTGTAAAAATATTAGTAATTCTAATTTTAAAAAAATAAAATTAGTTTGTTTGTTTAAATTGATATACTTTTAACTTATGTATTTGAGTTTTATGTGCATCTTTACCATTTTTTAAAATTTTTTATCCTATCTTATTTGACATAACAAATAGCATATTTTTAAATCAACAACCAGTGACATATTTTTAAATCAACGTTACAAATTAAATATCATTATAGAATTAACACTCAATTATATTTAGCTTTCATATAATTTTATGCATTATTTTATTTTTAGAATAATAAAAACTATAATATAACTAGTAGTAATATCAGTTATTAATAAAAAATTATTATTTTATTTTTGAATCAACTTTACAAATTTAATACTATTATAGTATAACATTGTTTAAATTAATAAATTTTGATATTTTTATTATATTAAAATTTAAGACTTTGTTTTTTTGTATTATATTATTTAATTTATAATAAAAATAATAATAAAAATAATTAAATCTTGAGATTTTGAGAGAAATATTATCAAAAATAAAATTAATTTTTTAAAATGTTAAAAAATAATTTTTATAAGTTATAATTGATTTTATATAATTTAAATAAAAAATTAATTTAAAAAAATCAGTTTTTAGATAACAAATTAGTTTTTTAAATAAAAATATATTTTTATGTGCAAAACTATTTTTTTCATATAAAAATTGATTTTTTAAATTGATTTTTTATTTAAAATCAAATTGGTTTATTAACCTAAACAATTTTTTTTAATCAAAATCAGAATTATTTTTTTATTAATCTTAACCATATATAATCCTACTTATTAATAATAAATTTAAAAAATAAAATAATTATATTTATAAATTTTATTTTAATATAAATACTATTATATAATTTTTTATTAAGATTTTTGGCTCTCCAAATTTTTTTTTCAAATTTCACCATTGATTCAAGCCAATGACGGATCTAGAAAATTTAGTATGGAGAGACCGAGTTTTAGATAAATTTATTTTCATTCCATAAAAATAATTAACATATAGTTATTAGAATTAGTTTTTCAAAAAAATTATCAATATATATATATATAATTATAAATTTTTTTCATAATTTTATTTTTAATAGGATATTTACATAAAAAAATATAACAATATCAATAGTATATTATAAAATTATAAAGTACCAATAATTTATAGCATGTTTAGTTAAAAATGATCACATATCTTATTAACTAAAATTAATTCTTTCAAAAAATTTTAAAAATTTAAAAATAAATAATAAAATATTAATTATTTAAAAGACACAATACCTTTATAGAATACAAGATATAAGATATTTTTATAAAAGTTTTTTTAATAACGTAAATTTAGAAGAAAAATAAGTATTTTTTATAAGAAAAAAATATCTAAAATACATAATGTGATTAGCAAAATATAACTACGTAAGTTATTATTAATATAATAATATAAATTTTAAATATGTTTATATAAAATAAACAAATGATTTTTTTTAAATAAATATAAGATTATTATATAAAAACTAATTTGAAAGTTACAAAGACTTGAGGGTATGATATTAAATTAGTTAAATAAAAAATATTAGTGAATTAAACAATTAAGACATAAATCTATCACATAATAAAAAATAATATATATAAAAATACTAAATTATATAACATTTTTTATATTTTTAAATACATATTTCATATATAAATATAGTTTCTAAAAATTTTGGGGGGCCGAGGCCACTGCTCACCCCCTCTAAGTCTGTGCCTGATTCAAACTACATGTTTAAGATAATAATAATAATAATAATAATAATAATATAATAATAATAATAATATAATATAGAATTCAAATAATATTATTAGAACAGTAATGTTATATGTATAAGTTTTTTTATAATCAATTTTAATTAAGTTGGCCAAACTACAACTAAAAACAATTTTGGAATAAAATTAAACGCGTGCATGCGTGCTCCACTAATCTATAACTCAAAAAGTGTGCATTACAATTTTCTTTTTCTCCAAACCAAAACACTTTCTTCTACTCTCATTCCAAATTGCAAAATCATTTCATCTATCTTTCGATTTATAAATATTTCAAAATCCAAAACTGGTTTACAATAAAAAAAAACTTTTAAATTATAGTACAAAAGCTCCAACAAAACCTAAGAAGTAAAGAAATCGAAGATTATTGAAAATAATGATTTCGATTCTACCTCATTTTATCACTATCAAATATTTAATCCCTAACTAGCATAGAAAAACTACAATTAACAAGTATATATGGATGCAATCACTGACATTGCCACTTTTTTATGTTTACTTTTTTTTTTTCTTGTATAATAAGATACTCATCACTCATTCAAGGTACTTGATTCTTGTTTCTTTTATCACGTTTTATTTTTTTCACGAAAAATTACTTATGAAAAATATAAATGAAATAATCATGAAGTAGAACCATTTACGTGTAGATTTTTTGAGAATACTAAATTTGAGTGCATGTGACCTAATATTTCTGTGCTGAAATGTTCATTATTTGTGTGCTGTGATTTACTTTTTGTGTGCTCAACTTCATTTTTTGTTTGGGTTGATTATTTTTGTCCTAAATTTTTTGTTTGTGTGCTATGGTTTATTGTTTGTATTAATTTTTATCGTTTATGTGCTATGATTCAATATTTGTATGTTGAACTTCATTGTTTGTCTGTTAAATTTCATTTTTTTTTTGCTGATTATTTTTGCCCTGAGATTCATTGTTTATTGTTGTGGTTCATTATTTGTGTGCTAAAATTCATTATTTGTGTGCTAAAGTTCATTATTTGTGTGCTTTGCTCCGTTGTTTGTGTGTTGTTATCGTTGTTATTTCGTTCTTATCAACAAATATTTTTATGATTTCATAATTTGAATGTTTGCAGGATGAGAAAATCACTTATAAAAAAAATAACTATACAAAAAAAATATGAGAAAGAGAAAAAAGCTAAAAAGTATTTTTTTTGTATAAATTTTTTTAAATTATTTATTTTGTAGGTGATATTTTACCTATAAAAATAAAAGAATCTAAACTCAGTAAAAAGATTAGGAATATAATTAATAAGGCCATTTCAAAACATGTGTCTATTGAATTTGAGAGATATGATTTTTCAAACTACTGCTGATATTGAAGATAACAGAATAAAATTTAAAAGAGTATTTATTCCGTTCATTCATAAGAGCTTTTTATGCTCAATAACAGCCCCAAAATATCATTAGTCCACATTTTAGATGTTGAAAAGCTGACTGAAAAGAATTGGGTTAGCCATATTTTTTACTGTCAAGATAATTATCATATTGTTTCACAAACTAAATCAATAAACTCCTCCATGTAATAAATTTATTAAAAAAAATATGCATATTCTCAATTCTTTGTATATTTTTCATTCCAACCCAAAAGTGACAATTAAAATATATTAGAATCTATAGATCACAATCTTCATAAAGTTCTATAAAAAAATAAAAAAAATAAGCAAATAAATCAAAACACAAAAATATCTAAGCATAGTACAGAAATAACGTGTTCAAAATACAAAATTATAGTGACATAGCACAAAAATATTATCTAAGAGTCATTTATTTTTATCTACATCATACTTGATAACAAAATCATATCAACTGGTTTTAAATGATTATTTTAAAAGAGAATTTCAAACAATATGATTCATCTCTTATTGAATTTTAACATAACTCTTGTAACCATTTAATTTTTGTACATTTTTTTTAAAATGTGCCAAATACAACACCTATAAATTGTAGTTGGCATGCAATCCTCAATAGAACTTGGAGACAATTTATTTTTGTCTCATGAATATCAGAAAACAGAACACAACAGAGAAGAGAAAAGCTAACACCAGTATATATCCTGGTTCGGTTGCCTTGTGCTATGCAACTTACGTCCAGTCTCCTCCACAACAATGGAGGAATTTTCACTATAGTTAAAAGTATTACATATACAAATTTCACACTCAAGTTCTAACCTAACTTGATATTGGCTATGCTAACACCTAACTATTCACTCTTAGTGCTAACCCAACTAAGAAAGGGATACCTAACAGGTACAAGATACAAGACACTTAACCAACCTAAAGAAATAAGAAAATAACTCTAGGCTTTTCACTCAAGTGTATCACTCAGCCTTTTTCCACTCATGGCTTTTACTTGAGCTTTCTCACAATGCCTTTTCTCACAAGAAATTACAGAAAGATAAACATAGAAAAGCACATTACAATCAGTAAAACATGAAGGAGATTGACTTCATCAACAGCCTTTGTGCTATGCGAAAAACCAGATTAGCAAGCCTCTGATTCAGTTCTTCATACTGGCGGAATGCACCTTTTGATTAGGTTACACTGTCCAGTTAGTTGAACTTTTTCAAAGAACACTTCTCAGAACAAAACCTCAAAACTCTAGTTATCTCTCCTTGCTTCTAAATGAGCAGGAAGTCTTCTTTTAACTCCTTGCATGTTGTTGGGTTCTTCTTCCAAGGTCAACACCTTGAGCCTTGAGCTTCACTAACCCACAGATTCACTTTTTCTCCTTAAACATCAGAGTAGGACCTTGGCTTCTGACTTCTCCAACTTGACCGAAAGCCATGAAGGAGTAACCGAAATTGTCTTCCAATGGTCAACCAAATCTGAACCATAGAGATGCAACTTGGTCCCCAAGAATCTCTTGTGACCGTGGTTTTGTAGCAGTGAAAAATAGAGATCAACTTTCCTTTGTATCCCATTTCGGACTGAGCAGAGAGTTGGGAGGAAGAGAAGAAACTTTGATGCATGCAAGAGGAAATGGGTTACCTTTAACCTTTTCTTAAGCTAGATTTGGTTTGAACTTGTTGAAATGACATCTGTCTTTCAAGTTTAATTTCTTTTTCTTGCTTCTTCGGTGATTTGCTTAGGGAGGAAGCTCTCTCTCTTTCTCTTTCTTACTTTTCTGAAGCTCTGATTTGACTATGACAAAAGAGAGGGGAACGTTGCTTTGGTTGGAGCAAGATGGAGGGAATTGAAATTAAGCTGGGTTTGGTTCGGGTATTCATTTGAACATCCCATCTAACTTCTTTCTTTTCTTTTCCTTGGGTTTCTATTTTGTTTTCAGCCCACCATTCTTTTCTATTCGCTTTTCATTCCATTTGGGCTATGGAATTGGATTTGGCCTGCAACAATAAATAATTAGTAATATGCAAATATAATTAATCAACACTAATTATTTATTTTGCTCAAAAATAATATTTTTCATCACTAATTAATTTAGTTAATTTCTTAACTCAACAATCTCCCTCTTAATGACAAACATGATTTAAGCAATAAGCAAAAGGAATGAGTTTGAGTAAGGTTTAGAAACTCCCTTTGATTTTTGGTATTTGCTTTTGTGTTGCTCCCCCTTTCCTTTTCAAGATTAGCTCCCCCTGGATTTATGCTTTCTTCTTTGTTCCTGTTTTACATTGTACTTAAAAGAGAGCATAATAAAGGGCTATACACATTTATCTTATCTAAGGGGTATCAAATAAGCAACACCACATAATCAGCCCAACATCAAGGTAATATCAGTAGCAAAAGAATTCAGCATGTGAAATCAAATTTTAATGCAGCAATCAGACAACAATCCCAAAAAATACTAGTAGCTGCAGCAAATGACAAAAAATTCCTAGGACACATTTATCATCCTATTACCCTAGTGCTATTATTCCCCCTTTTGTCATCAAGGGCGGATAATAAGCACGATCAACAAAAACATGAATACAAACCCTGCAAGAAAAGGTTAGATCATAGTCCAAAGTTCTAACTAAATTAACAAAAGGGCAGCAGTATTTAGAGTTATTACAGTCATCCAAGATAAAACAGTTCAATAGTAGCAAACTAAATAGAATTCATGAGACAAAATGAGAGCAGCAGCAGCAGTTTTCATGAGACAAAACACAGGCATCAGAACCATTCCCTCCGAAATAGCTTCTTCTTCATCCTCAGTGGCCTGATCTTCATCCTGGTTCAGATTATCAATGAACTTCATAAATACAGCCAGTATATCCCTTGATTTTCGGAGGAAATTCTCATGCTTGCTAGCTAGCTTCCTTTGTTCCTTGCTCATGGCAATCATATGATTGGATTGGGAGACAAACTCCTGGACGACATCCTTGACAACATTCAGTAGAGCAAATTGTTTCCCAGTAGAGATGGAAGTACCCTCGGTGGAAGGAGGATGAGAGTCATCCGGAATGAACTCTTCATCATCATCATCATCTAGAACCACTCTCTCAGATCGAGTTGGTACTTTTTACTGTTTCACTGAACCACCCCCTTTTAAGTATGAATGTCTATTTTCATAGTCCTCATTTGACAAGTCAACACTAAAATGCTCAAATATGCAAGTTAAAAATATGCCATAAGGTAGTGCTTTATCTTTCTCACTTCTCATGGGATCAAACATGTATCTAGCCATCAAATAGGCAAAAGAGATTTCTGTTTTAGTGATTGGGGCATACAAAACAAGTGTGTCTGTGTAAGAAACCCTTTGATATGAACCACTTTGAAGAAGTAAGATGTGGTTGACAATTCGGTGCAACTGAGCACGTTCATATCCTAGGGCTTTGTGAGTGGTGTGATGCCATCAATTAAGGAAACATATTCACAAATGTGAGCCAAAGCATCATGGTAAGAGATACCAACTCCTTCATCCTACTTTACAGACGTATAAGCACATGGTCCAACATCAGTATAATTCAAAGAATCACTGATAGTTTTATTATTAAAAATAATGTCTTTGCCCTTAACATAAGAGTGCACACTTCCTTCATGGTAAGTCATGTTTGCCTAAAATTCTTTGACTAACAAAGGATACACATGTTTTTTTATTTTGAAAAGGTGATTCTAGTAAAAAAATTTCAAATTTTCAACAAAAGGAAAACCTTTCTTTTTTAAAGTAGGTAAATCCACAAGAAAAAAGGGACACAGAGTACGATAATGAATAACTCCCTCATAAAAATTGTGGTTCATGGCAGATTTGAAATGATGGGGTTATAGTCTGAGTGAGATGTCATGAAGTGTGATTTGTGAGCAAAAGGATCAATGTCTGATTCTCTAACAGATTTGAGAGGGAGATGAGGGTTACCTCTTTGTGAACGCACAGGAACAGACCTTGGCTTAGGTTTTGTTGTCTCAGGAGTAGGTTCTTCAACAGCAGGACACTTACCCTTGGATGAACTAGGTATCGAGGAGCTTGGTTTGGATGGCGTTGCCTTAGGTAGTGGCGTCGGCTTGGCAGGCGCTGGGAATCGTGGCGTGGTCTTGGTCCGCGCCATGGGAGCAGTGCGAGGAGGAGAGGTAGGAGGAGAAGGTGAGGGAGTGAAAGTAGGGTCTTGAGAGCGAGTTGATGGTTTAGGATATCCTGAAAGCTTATGGATCTTTTCACGCGGTGCTCTTTTAGCAATAACTTTCTTCCCCATTTGGTTAGATTTAGGCTTTTGAGGGAAGAGAAGCAGTAGAGTGAGTGGGAAGAAACCGAAGGGTTTAAGGAGAAATTATGGAGGGAGGAGAGAGAGTGTTAGTAACCGTACCCAAAAGTAGATTTCCAAAGCCATGCAACTGCATCACCTTTTGAAGTGACATGAAAAGACCTAACCTCATAAAAGAAAGATTTTATTTGATTTAAAAATTAAAATAGGAAATTAGTTTTAAATTTTGAAAAACTTTTAAAAGATTAAATCAAACTGAAAATCCCTTTTTTTTGGATCAAGAACATTAAATGAAAATTCTTTCAAAAAAAAAATTAAGCACATAGCTCAACAAACATATCAACCAAACAAAAATTGTAACATTCATATATGGGCCCTGAGATGGTTGGATTTAAGGAAACACATTGGACCACTCTAGATCTGATTTTGAGGTTAGCCCAGAGTAACTTTCACTTGAAACAAGCCCAGAATATGCTGATTTGAAGAAAACGTTCATCACCTGTCCAGAATTGACTCATACCTGTTTATGAGACAAAAAGCTCCAGCAAATACATCAGCATTTTTCAAATAAAGAATCATAACTCAAACTCCTATACAAGTCCTAACCATGCAGAATCTATCCTCAGCTAATGGTTTTGTGAAAATATCTGCTAATTGCTCTTCTGATTTAACAAATTGAATACTAATATCTCCTTTTTGGACATGTTCTCTTATTGAGTGAAATTTCACTTCAATATGCTTAGTCCTAGAGTGCAAAACTGGATTTTTAGAAATATTGATGGCACTCATATTGTCACACATCAAGGGAATATTTTTAGCATTTAATTTGTAATCAGAAAGTTATATTTTTAACCATAAAAGCTGAGAACAACAAAAAGAAGCAGCTATACACTCAGCCTCTGTAGTGGATAAGGCCACTGTTGGTTGCTTCTTACTTGACCAAACATTTAAGGACTTTCCAAGGAAACAACATAGGCCTGAAGTGCTCCTTCTATAAACTCTATCACCAGCAAAATCTGCATCACAATAACCAACTGCAGAAAAACCATCAATTTTAGGATACCAAAGACAAAAATTGGATGTGCTATGAACATATCTAATGATTCTTTTAATTGCTGAAAGATGTGACTCTTTAGGTTTGGATTGGAACCTTGAACACAATCCAACACTTTGCACAATGTCGGGTCTAGAGAAAGTTAAGTACATAAGAGAACCAATCATTCCTCTATACCTAGTCTCATCTACATCTTTCTCAGTTTCTCCCTTATCTAATTTAGAATTAGGGTGCATGGGAGTTCCCATGGGTTTGGCATTTTTCATACCAAATTTCTTAACTAATTCATTGGCATACTTCTCTTGATAAATGAAAATACCATTTTCAGTTTGTTTAATTTACAGCCCAAGGAAAAAATTAAGTTCACCCATCATACTCATGTCAAATTCACTTGTCATGAGTTTTCCAAATTCAGAACAAAGGGATTTATTTGCTGATCCAAAAATAATGTCATCAATATATATTTGGACTAGAATAAAAGAATCATTAGAATTCTTGATAAATAGAGTTGTGTCTGTGGTGCCTCTTTGAAAACCATTTTTCAAAAGAAAAGAGCTAAGTCTCTCATACCAAGTTCTAGGAGCTTGTCTTAAACCATAGAGAGCTTTAGATAATTTGAAAACATGATTAGAATGCTCTTTATTTTCAAAACCAGGTGGATACTCCACATACACTTCTCTATCTATTACACCATTCAAAAATGCACATTTCACATCCATTTGATATAATTTAAAACCACAAAATGCAGCATAGGCTAAGAGAAGTCTTATGGCTTCCATTCGGGCAACAGGGACAAAGGATTCATCAAAGTCTATTCCTTCTTCTTAGTCATATCCTTGTGCCACAAGCCTTGCCTTGTTTCTTGCAATGCTGCCATCTTCTCCTAACTTGTTCCGAAATATCCACTTGGTGCCAGTCACTTTCTTTCCACTTGGCCTTGGAACCAAAGTCCACACTTGGTTCTTCTCAAACTCAAGAAGCTCATCCTCCATTTATTTAACCCAAAGAAGGGTCACTAAGGGCTTCCTTGACATTTTGAGGCTCTATTTATGAGAGAAGAGCAATGTTTGATCCTTCATTTGCTTTTCTAGTGGATGACCGAGTTCTAACCCCTTGAGAGACGTCCCCAATGACAAATTCCTCTGGATAATTCTTCAAGAATCTCCATTCACGAGGTCTGGTGGACATGGAGGCAGATTCAGTTACCAAGGGATTCTGGGTACTGCTGGTTTTAGAATTTCCTTCAGATTCGTGAGACAAAATGGAATTGTCTCTTAAATTTTCAGCAACAGCAGTTTTTGGTTCAGCTTGAACAGAACTTCCATTTTCTTGATTTTGCACAGTTTCAACTTCCTTTTGAGCTTGATTTCCTGCATCACAATCATCCAAAATGCTTTGCACCAAGTTAGTATCACAAAATGTAACATGTATAGACTCCTCAATAATCCTAGCATCTTAATGATAAACCCTATATGCTTTACTAGTTGTGGAATATCCTACAAAAAAACACTCATAAGCCTTTGGATCAAATTTACCCAAATTATCCTTGTTGTTTAAAATAAAACATTTGCTTCCAAAGATGTGTAAGTAGTCTAAGTTTGGTGGGTAGCCTTTTCAAAGTTCATAAGGGGTTTTCTTCAAAAATTTCCTTATAATTATTCTATTCAAAATGTGGCAAGCCGTGTTAACTGCTTCAGCCCAAAAGAATTTTGGAACATTACTCTCACAAAGCATAGCTCTTGTCATCTCTTGTATGCTTCTATTTCTTCTTTCCACAACACCATTTTGTTGTGGTGTCCTTGGACAAGAGAAGTTGTGATATATTCCAAATTTTTCACAAAAGGATTCAAATAAATTGTTTTCAAATTCAGTTCCATGATCACTTCTTATAGAAGAGATTTTTAAATCCTTTTCATTTTGAATTTTCTTGCAAAAAGGTTCAAAGGCCGAAAAGGCTTCATTTTTGTGTGCAAGAAATAAAACCCAACCAAACCTAGTATAGTCATCCACAATTACTAAACCATAGTGTTTACCACCTAGGCTTTGAGTTCTTGTTGGACCAAATAAATCAATGTGTAGCAACTCAAGTGGTCTTTTAGTAGAGATGTCTTCCTTTGGTTTAAAAGAACTTTTTGTTTGTTTTTCCATTTGGCAAGCATCATAAGTGATGTCTTTGTCAAACTTTATCAAAGGAAGACCTCTTACTAATTCTTTCTTTACAAGTTTGTTTATTTGAAACATACTTGCATGGCCCAATCTCTTATGCCATAACCACATTTCAGATTCTTTATAGTGAAGACAAGCTACATTTTGATCCTTTAGTTCATTAAGAGTAAGTCCATACATATTATTAAAACGCTTGGCAACAAACATCCCTTCATTTGTCTTTTCATTAACAACACAGCATTCAAGTCTTTTGAAAGTCACTAAATATCCTAAATCACACAGCTGACTAATACTCAAAAGATTGTGCTTCAAACTACATACCAAAAGTACATCATCAATGAAAGTAGATTGCTCATTACCTACTTTTCCAATAGCAATAATTTTACCTTTACCATCATCTCCAAAGGTCACAAAACCTCCATCATACTCATTTAGTTTGATGAAGTAAGTTGACCTTCCAGTCATGTACCTTGAACATCCACTATCCATGTACCACATGTCCTTTTTGTTCTTGGATGCTAGGCAAATCTGCATGAAGAGTTTCAAGTAGCCTTAGGTATCCAAACTAATTTGGATAGTTTGAAGTTAATCCATCTTGGTTGCCCAAGTGCATTGAAATCACAAACAACATTGTAAACTTTGTTTCCTACAACTTTTTTTTTCAATGAAACATTGTGCATATGAGTGACCAAATTTCTTGCAATTAACACAATGATTTTCTGATGTGTGTCGCTGAAATTTAGACGAGCTACCATGCTGGAAATGATTAAATGATTGAAATTTTCTGGTTTTTGGAAGAGGTGCATTTCTTTTAACAAACTGATTTTTGTTATAATTATTCTTCTTTGCAAAAGCATTTTCACCAGAATTTTTGAAAACCTTTGGATTTTTCGAATATGAGGTTTTGTTGTAAAATGGTGGTTTCTTGAAAGCAACCTCATTTTTCGAAAAGTATCCCAAACCTGGCCTGTTTGAAGTAGGTTCGGTTCTTGGTGAAGGTTTAGTTTCGCTTGTGTGAATTTCATCCAATTTCTCCTCAAGTGTGGGAACATACCCAATACTAGATTTGTTAGATGTGGTTTTTGTATTTGATGAAGAAGCCACAAATTTTATAGAGGAATCATTAAAAATTGCACTTTCCTTGGTTATGAACCTAAACCAGATTTTTCAAACAATGGTCTTTGGCTTGCAAGTAATTTGTCCAAGTTACTAGAACTTTGAGCAAATTTTTCTAAGTCACCATTTAGCCTTTTAATCATATCATTTAATCTTTCATTTTCAGCAATTAGCTCTTGGGAAGGATCCATAATGTGCTTTCCTTTTAATTTTTCAAGTTCAGATTTTAAAAATCTATTTTCTTCAATGATGTCCAAAGCACATTTAGTTTCCTTCACTTTTTCTTTCAAAAAATCATTTTCAGATCTTAACACATCTCTTTCAGATCTGCACTCATTGTATTTATCTAGCAACTTTGATGTATTTAAAGTGAGATCATCAATAATAGCATGTAAATCATCTATGGTCAAATCATAGTAATTTACCTCATCAAGATTGTTGTTTCCAGCCATGAAACAGTCTTTGTCTTCACCTTCAAATTTTTCTCCTTCATTTGAGTCGTTCTCAAGATCCTCCCAAGCTGCCATGAGCACTCTCTTCCTTTCCTTCTTTCCTTTGTCCTCCTTTTTGAGCTTTGGACAGTTTAGCTTGAAGTGTCCATCCTCCTTGCAGTGATGGCATGTCACCTTGCTCAAGTCGATCTTGTGCTCCATTGAACTTGAACCCTTGTATTTTCTCTTGTTCTTCATCATCCTTCTAAATCTCCTAGCAAAAAATAAAAGCTCATCATCTGAAATACCATCACTAGACTCACTCTCTTTTGGTTCTATTTGTGATTTGAGGGCTATTCCCTTTTTCTTTGAGTATTTGTTTGTGTGTGTGCTTTCATAAGCATGGAGTTTTCCTCTCAGCTCATCATAGGTTATGGGACTTAGGTTGTTGCTCTCGGTTAGGACAGTGGCAATAGTTTCCCATTCTTTTGTGAGGCTTCTAAGGAGTTTTCTCACCAAGGTTTGTTCTGCATAGTTTGTACCCATAGCATCAAGGTTGTTGATTATGATTGAGAATCTCTCAAACGCTTCATCAATGCTTTCTCCATCCTTCATGTTAAACATCTCGTACTCTTTTCGCAGCATATCAATCCTTGTTTCTTTGACTTGTTTAGTGCCTTCGTGTGTAACCTAGAGTTTTTCCCAAATTTCTTTGGCTATCTTGCATCTAGACACCTTTCGATACTCTTCAAAGCTGATAGCACAATGAAGAAGGTTGATTGTTTTAGCGTTCAACTCTATCTTCTTCTTATCATCTTTATTCCATTCAGCTTCTTCTTTGGAGTCACTACTCCATTAGCACTTGTTTTTGTTGGGATCTTGGGACCGCTCACAATGATCTTCCATATGTTGTAGTCAATGGACTGGATGAATATCCTTATCCTTTCTTTTCAGTAGGCACAGTTCTTCCCGTTGAAGAAAGGTGGCCGGTTGTTTGACTGGCCTTCAGTGAGGGTGTAGGCAATTGTGGTTGTGCCCAGGTTGTTCGCCATTGGATCTATGCTCCAAGCGGTTAAGCTTGATTCTTGAGACCTTAGCTCCTGATACCAATTGAAGGTTGTGGTAGGCTTAGATAAGGGGGGTTGAATCTATGCCTTTCTTTTTAGTTGTTGTTATGACCTTTTAAATCAAACTTTCAATTCTGATTCTGTTTGTACTTAGCAGCGAAAATTTATGAGAAAATTTATTTTTGTCTCATGAATATCAGAAAATAGAACACAGCAGAGAAGAGAAAAGCTAACACCAGCATATATCCTGGTTCGGTTGCCTTGTGCTATGCAACCTACGTCCAGTCTCCTCCACAACAATGGAGGAATTTCCACTATAGTTAAAAGTATTACATACACCAATTTCACACTCAAGTTCTAACCTAACTTGATATCGGCTATGCTAACACCTAAATATTCACTCTTAGTGCTAACCTAACTAAGAAAGGGATACCTAACAGGTACAAGATACAAGACACTTAACCAACCTAAAGAAATCAAAAAATAACTCTAGGCTTTTCACTCAAGTGTATCACTCAGCCTTTTTCCACTCATAGCTTTTACTTGAGCTTTCTCACATTGCCTTTTCTCACAAGAAATTACAGAAAGATAAACATAGAAAAACGCATTACAATCAGTAAAACATGAAGGAGATTGACTTCATCAACAGCCTTTGTGCTATGCGAAAAACCAGATTAGCAAGCCTCTGATTCAGTTCTTCATACTGGCGGAATGCACCTTTTGATTAGGTTACACTGTCCAGTTAGTTGAACTTTTTCAAAGAACACTTCTCAGAACAAAACCTCAAAACTCTAGTTATCTCTCCTTGCTTCTAAATGAGCAGGAAGTCTTCTTTTAACTCCTTGCATGTTGTTGGGTTCTTCTTCCAAGGTCAACACCTTGAGCCTTGAGCTTCACCAACCCACAGATTCACTTTTTCTCCTTAAACATCAGAGTAGGACCTTGGCTTCTGACTTCTCCAACTTGACCGAAAGCCATGAAGGAGTAACCGAAATTGTCTTCCAATGGTCGACCAAATCTGAACCATAGAGATGCAACTTGGTCCCCAAGAATCTCTTGTGACCGTGGATTTGTAGCAGTGAAAAACAGAGATCAACTTTCCTTTGTATCCCATTTCAGACTGAGCAGAGAGTTGGGAGGAAGAGAAGAAACTTTGATGCATGCAAGAGGAAATGGGTTACCTTTAACCTTTTCTTAAGCTAGATTTGGTTTGAACTTATTGAAATGACATCTGCCTTTCAAGCTTAATTTCTCTTTCTTGCTTCTTTGGTGATTTGCTTAGGGAGGAAGCTCTCTCTCTTTCTCTTTCTTACTTTTCTGAAGCTCTGATTTGACTATGACAAAAGAGAGGGGAACGTTGCTTTGGTTGGAGCAAGATGGAGGGAATTGAAATTAAGCTGGGTTTGGTTCGGGTATTCATTTGAGCATCCCATCTGACTTCTTTCTTTTCTTTTCCTTGGGTTTCTATTTTGTTTTCAGCCCACCATTCTTTTCTATTTACTTTTCATTCCATTTGAGCTATGGAATTGGATTTGGCCTGCAACAATAAATAATTAGTAATATGCAAATATAATTAATCAACACTAATTATTTATTTTGCTCAAAAATAATGTTTGTCATCACTAATTAATTTAGTTAATTTCTTAACTCAACAAGGTCTTTTGGAGTTTTGTCACCCATATAACAAAATCATTTAAATAACCACTTGAATGAATCAGTGTCATTTTTCTTCATCAAAATACATCTAAAAAATACAAAATGACCATGGTGATTCATACAAAAAAAGAAAGTAAAAGACAAATCATACCTGAAAATTTAGAAATAAGACTATTTCAGTTCGATCCCCACAATAATTTAGATATATAACACAAAAATACAGATACTCAGTACCTAAATTATGCTTAATATAAAACACCTGTTCATATTGTAAATAGTATCAAATGACACCAAATCACCAAAATACTCAAACACAGCCTAATGAAGACCAAATATCAGTTTAGAATTTTCACAAAAAAATCTCGTCATAAGTATAGTTTCAAAGCAACAATGA
The DNA here is from genome assembly GCF_014773155.1 of Arachis stenosperma. Lineage (NCBI taxonomy): Eukaryota > Viridiplantae > Streptophyta > Magnoliopsida > Fabales > Fabaceae > Arachis > Arachis stenosperma. The sequence continues at coordinate 42,321,569 of NC_080386.1, forward strand.
CTCTCAATCAGAGTTTAAAAGGTTGTCACAATACAATCTAAAATAACTGGGAGTAGAATTTTGGGTTCGTTCTCCCTAGGAATTGCAATTGAGTGCTCAATTATTGGTTATGAGAAAATCGGAGGTTTTGGTCGCAACAACAAGAAATGCAAATAGCAAGAAATTAAAGAAATAAAAATAACAAAATAAAAATAATTAAACTAAAGCAATTAAAGAAATCAACTAAAAAAGATCTTGGCAAGGGTTGATGGTCAAGGATCACTATCCTTGTTACTAACCACAACATGATAATTATAAAGAGCAAATCTACTTTGTCATCCCTAACATCAGAAGAAAGTCAAATGAGCTTAATTAATCCTAATCCATAAGTCCTAATCAACTTACTAATTGAATTAGCAAAAGATTAGCGTCAATAGAAACAAGAATAATTAAGATCTCTAAATTATCAATCAACTTGGATATTAGTAACTCAAGGTTACCCAAGTTACCAACCCAAGACAAGAATGCAAAAATCTACTCTAAAACTAAAAGGAGCATTTCATCGTCAAACACCTAGAATGCAATAAAGGCAAACATCATAAAATGTAAGAATTAATAAAAATCACAACTAACCAAAGCAAGACATCAATAATAGCAACTAAAGCAAACATTAAAGGACATGAAAATATAAAATTGTATTAAAAAAATTAAAATTAATAAGAAAGTCCATATACTAAAATTGACAAAATAAAAAAATTAACAAGAGAAACTAAATAAACTAGAGTACTAGAACAATAAAAAGTAAAGGAAACTAAATTAAAACAAGATTCAATCCTAAAATTAAGAAGAAATCAAACTAAGAAACTTAAATTCTAAAGAGAAGTTAGAGCTTCTCTCTCTAGAATTCTAACCTAAAACCTCATCCTAAAATTATTCTATCACTACTTGATTCATCCCCTTGGTTTTGGCTTCAAATGCTTCAGAAATGAGTTAGATTGGACCCAAAATTGGCTTGAAATCGTGGCCCATGTGTTTACTTAAGTAAATCACGTGCTGGTAGTCATGTGTATGCACAATTGTGCAGATTTCCAAAATATTTTTTTATGAATTCTCCACTTTTACATACTTTTTCTTCATACCTTCAAGTCATCCTTGCCTTCAAAACCTTAAATAACTTAAACAAACATATCAAGACATCAAATGGGAGAAAAGTGAATTAAAATTGGTAATTTTAAGTATAAAAAGCATGTTTTTCACAATTAAGCACAATTAGGAAGAGATTCACAAAAATATGCAATTTCAAAGAATAAGTGCAAGGTAAGTTGATAAAATTCACTTTTTTTCAAGCAAAAAATAATCTTAAAATATGGATTTATCAATTTTCCCACACTTAAACAAGAGCATGTCCTCATGATAAGCATTAGAAAAGACAAGATCAAGGAATATAACACTTATTAAAAGTAAACTATATATCTATTATATATATTTCTATCTATATATCTACTTGTATCTATTTATATATACTTGGTTAAAATAAGTCAATTTCCAAGAAGATATACAAACATAGAGGGCTAAAGCAATACAACAACAACAACAACAAAGCCTTGTCCCACTAAGTGAGGTCGGCTACATGAATCAAACGACGCCATTGTGTTCTGTCATGTATCATGTCTACAGAGAGACCGTTTACATGTAGATCTCGTTTGACCACCTCCTGGATGGTCTTCTTAGGTCTTCTTCTGCCTTTCGCCCCTTATCCATCTTCCATCTCATCCACCCTCCTGACTGGATGTTCTATCAGTCTTCTTCTCACATGTCCAAACCACCTGAGGCGCAATTCAACCATCTTTTTCACAATGGGTGCTACTCCAACTCTCTCCCTTATATCTTCGTTCCTTATTTTATCCAATCACGTATGACCACTCATCCATCTCAACATCTTCATCTCTGCCACACTCAGCTTATGTTCGTGCTTCCCTTTAGCCGCCCAACACTCCGTACTATAAAGCATAGCCGGTCTTATAGCGGTGCGATAGAATTTACCTTTAAGTTTTAAAGGCACTTTTTTGTCACATATAAAACCAGATACACTCTACCATTTTGACCAACCTGCTTGAATCCTATGATTTACATCCTGTTCAATCTCTCTATTATCCTGTATGATGCACCCAAGATACTTAAAACTTTTAACTTTTCGTAAGATGTTTCTCCAATTTTCACCTCTATATTAGGGTTTTCCCTTCTCAGACTGAACTTACATTCCATATATTCCGTTTTGCTACAGCTTATGCGCAGACCATACACTTCTAGAGCTTCTCTCTATAACTCCAACTTCTTATTTAGGTCTTCCCTTGATTCTCCCATAAGGACGATATCATCGGCAAAAAGCATGCACCATGGCACAGGCTCTTGGATATGCTCTGTGAGTACTTCCAAGACTAATATGAAGAGGTATGGACTTAAGGATGATCCCTGGTGTAATCCTATACCAATGGAAAATTTCTCTGTCACACCACCTTGAGTCTTCACACTAGTTGTGGCCCCATCATACATGTCTTTAATTGCACGAATATATGCGATCCTTACTCTCCTCTTTTCTAAAACCTTCCATAAGACCTCCCTTGGTACTCTATCATACGCTTTTTCCAAATCAATAAACACCATATGTAGATCCCTTTTATTACTACGAGACTTCTCCATCATTCTTCTTAAAAGGTATATCGCTTTAGTGGTAGATCTGCCTGGCATAAATCCAAATTGGTTCTCTGTTACTTGTGTCTTTTTTCTCAACCTCCGTTCTATCACCCTTTCCCATAACTTCATGGTATGACTCATAAGCTTGATCCCTCTATAGTTTCCGCAATTTTGTATATCCCCCTTATTCTTGTAGATAGGTACCAAGGTGCTATTTCTCCACTCATCAAGCATCTTCTTTGACCTTAAAATCTCATTAAAAAGCTTGGTTAACCAGTTGATGCCTTTTTCTCCAAGACCCTTCCAAACATCAATCGGAATATTATTATTGTCCTGCCATTTTTCATCTGCTTTATAGCCTCTTTTACCTTGAAGTATCGGATCATTCGATAATTGTAAAAGTTTTTATCTTCTTCCCTTGTGCATAACCGACCAAGGCTCGGAAGAGTCTTCTGTCCCTCATTAAATAACCCGTAGAAGTAGCTCTTCCACCTTTCATTAATCTTCACCTCTTGAGCCAACACCTCTCCATCCTTATCCTTTATGCACTTGACCTGATCCAAATCTCTCGTTCTTCTTTCACGACTCTTTGTAATTCTATATATACCTTTTTATCCTTCTTTCGTGCCCAAAGACTGGTAGAGACCCTCATATGCTCTTGTTCTTGCTTCACTTACAGCCACTTTTGTCTCTTTCTTAGCCGCCTTATATTTTTCCCAGTTATCTGCGTTGCGGCATAAAGACCACTCTATAAAGCACTCCCTTTTTATCTTTATCTTATCTTGTACACTCGTATTCCACCACCAGGACTCCTTGTCTCTTGGTCATATTCCTTTAGATTCACCAAAGCTTTCTTTTTCTATTCTTCTAATAACTTCTGCCATCTCCCTCCACATCTCTTCCGCGCTTCCATTCCCATCCCACTTTGCCTCTTCTCCTACCCGTCCTAGGAAGCTTCTTTGTTACTCACCTTTCATTTGCCACCACCTCGTCCTTGATTTCTTCGTATGATGTATTTTCGTAAACTTTTGCTCAATGCGAAAATCCATGATGAGCACCCTATGTTGTGTTGTCAAACTCTCTCCCGGGATAATTTTACAATTAATGCAAAATTTTCTGTCGACTCTCCTCAACAAGAAGAAGTCAATTTGAGAGCTTGTCATGCCACTCTTATAGGTTATAAGATGTTCGTCTCTTTTTTTAAAACATATATCTGCGATGAGAAGATCAAAGGTTGAGGAAAAGTCCAAAATAGTTTTACCCTCGACATTGATCACCCCGAAACCATGGCCTCCATGAATACTCCCATATCTAGTCACTTCTCTCCCAACATGGCCATTTAAATCTCCTCCTAAGAAAATCTTATCTCTCAAAGGTATGTCTTGAACCAAACTCTCTAGATCCTTCCAAAACCTTATCTTGTGTTATTCGTCCGAACCCACTTGCGGTGCATAGGCGCTAATCACATGGAAAGCACCTTCCTCCACCACAAGTTTGATAGAGATGATTCGATCTCCCACCCTTTTGACATCCACTACATTCTTCTTCCACTGCTTATCCGCAATTATTCCAACCACATTCCTTTTCTTCACCTTTCCTATATACCAAAGTTTGAAACCAGAAGTATCCAACTCCCTAGCCTTCGCACCAACCCTTTTTGTTTCTTATAGGCATATAATGTTAATCTTCCTCCTTGTCATGGTGTACACCATCTCCATGGATTTTCCTATTAGAGTGCCTATATTCCATGTCCCAAATCTCAACCTTCTGTCGCTCCGACCTTTACCTTTTACTTTGTGAACTAGCTTATTTATCCTCGTCAAGTAATATAGCCCCATGAATCAATTTGAGTTCTAAAAAGAATGAACAACTTGCAAGATAAGAGGTTATAATAGGTGGAAACATATGATTGAGCAATCGAACCCCTCACCGGATGTGTATACTCTTTAGTCGCTCAAGTGCATAGGCTTGATTCACTCAATTCTCTTCTAATCTTGCTTTCTAAGATTTGTTCTTCTTATAATAATAAAAAATATTCAATGTATACATGCAAGTATCATGAGAGCTTTCCAAGGATTGTAATGTGGTTAAGATTAAGGTAGGATTGTATTTGGTCAAGTGAACTTAAAATTTAAACTTTTGATTAGCTTAAATATCCACCTAACCTACAACAACTTATTCAACTATAATACAACTTAACTACTCAATATTCATTTTTTTACACATTCATACATTCTTTTCAATTCACATCATATATGCACTTTATTTTTCATACTTTTCTTTTCGAGTAATATTTGTCCCCTTTTTATTGTTTACTCATTTTTTTTTCTTTTTCTTTTTCTTTTTTTTTCTTTTTTTCATTTCTTTTCTTTTGAAACATCATATATACACAAATTTCTTTTCAAAAGATACATTCATATAGTTTAAGCATTTAATTAATGTATGTGTTCCCAATTTCTAAAATTTTTAAGAAAATTTCAAAATATCTAATTTACTCTCTACCAATGTTCTCAGACTCTATTTTTCCACACTTAAATGATACACATTCATTAGCTTAAGCTAATCAACAATGCAAATTAAGGACATTTATGATTTTCTATTTAAGGGTGGTAATGTGCTAAAAATTAAAACAAAAGAGGATAAAAAATGTTCAAAATTGGGTAACAATGATAAATAGAAAGGGTAAGACTATTTGGGTAAGTGAGTTTCGATGAAATAAAGGCCTCAATCATATAAATGCATTCATATACAAAATATTAGACATAAAAAATTAAATAAATCACAGATCACTATCATAAAAAGAGAATAACACACACAAGTAGAATAGTGGTTAATATAATCAACCATACATCAGAGCTCAAATATTATTTGGTTGTATATTCTATCTCTAATCTATATTTTACTATGATTTTCAAACAAATTCAACAAAAGGATTTTAACTTAAATCAATAGGATGCCCTTTAAAAAAAGTTCATTAAAAATTTTATTATTTGACTAAGCTTTTATATATATATATAGTCCAATTATCATATCATCCAGTCACAACTAAAAGCTAAAGATAAATAAATATATATTAAATAATAATAATAAATACAAAGAAAGCTCTAAAATATATACTGAACAAACAAAAATGCAACTACCCAATTCTAAAAGATATAATAATAAAAAATAAAATGTGAAAATAGTGTTTGGAAAAAGCATCCTTACAATCAAAATTTCTGCTCTAAGCCTCTTCCACACTTGAATTTCGAACAGTCCTCTGTGCGCTCATGACTAGGGGTGTATGGAGACTTTATAGATTGCCACCTTCAGTTGGTGGATCATCCGGTTACTGTAGTTAAAAAAGAGTTTTCTATTTTCTCTATCCATTGAGGCATGTTCCTTCTTCTGCTTTCTTTGTTGCTTATGATTACTCATCCTGAAAAATATAAAATAAAATATATTAAGACAAGTAACATCTAAGTCAAAGAAACATAAATTATTAGAATGAGGTAATAATCACTAAAATAAAGTAAGTCGATCAGTTTGTGATATTGATGAAAGCAAGTGTGTGAATTTTAAATTTGCTCCCGGTTTAGAACTCACACATACACTAGCATTGAAAGCTTTATGTCACCATTATTTAAAAGAGATATGTAGCTCACTCATTTTAGTGTACTCAAGACACTTGGAAAGAAAACTTGTAGGTAAAGATAAACAAACAAGCACTAAAGGAGCAATCAACTTGTGAAATGGATAATGAATGAAAATTGGTTGATGTACAAAAAAATTGAATAAACCAAATGAAATATCAAAATTGAACATCAATTAATATCATAATTAAGATTTGATCGAATCACATAATTGAGATAAAGGGGAGAAACACGGATGCTATGTAACTTAGTGAAAAAGAGATATAAGTTAAAATCCATCACATAGTAAGCATGGTCTACATAACTTGAAAAGTGCAAAAAATTGTCACAATGTAAGGTTACAATCCAATTTCACAATTTCACAATTTTAATACATCAACTTGGTGATGTATATGAAAACCAAAACAAACAAGTATCATTTAGCAGCAGATGCATCAATTATATATAATTGCTTAATAATAGATAATAAATCTAAATTACATGGTGGTTAGCTACAACATATAATTTAGAAATTCGAAAACATTTTTAAAGGAAATGTCACTAGCACTTGGTATGCACAAATATCCAATAGTCAAAATTCAATACCAAAAAATAAAGTATAACCTCAATTTCAATCCAACAAAGAATATCAACAAAAACAATGCTAAAATAGTATCATGCCAGTAATCAGCAGTAATTCCTCAGTAGAATCAGCAAATTAGATCAATAATCCAATATTTTCACCTAAACTAATATATCCTAACCACCCAATCTACTAAAATAGAAAATTAAATTAACTCACTAACAAACTATAATCAAGCTAAGGTATTAAACTAGTAAAACAAAAATTACAAGAAAAAATGGAACCTGGTATGCAGAAATAGAAAACAGAGAAGAGATGAGAAGAGTATTACGGCTCTGTGATGTCGTCGGAGGTGGAATGGAGATGGTGGGAAACAAAGGGGAAGTGTTTTTTTTTTTTGGAGATTGTGTGTGCGCACCTGCCAGGCGTACGCACAAATGGGAAAAATAGAGGTGGTACGTACGCATGTAACTGTGCGCACGCACTGACCAGAGAGCCTGAAATTGGGGATGCATAAGCACAGTTGAGTGCGTACGCACAAAAGATTTTTTTTTACTAACAGGAGTACGTACGCACAACGGGGTGCGCACGCACGCACCAGAGCGATCAAATTTAGGGATGCGTACGTACCATAGCGTGCGTACGCATGGGTCAAGGAAGTTGGAAAAGTTATACATATGCACTATAGCGTGCGTACGCATGGGTCAAGGAAGTTGGGAAAGTTGTACATACGCACTATAGCGTGCGTACGCACGCACCAGAGGATTTGAAAATTTTTGTGCATATGCACAGTAGTGTGCCCACGCACAGAACTCAATTTCTGAAAAATGTTGGGACTCTAAAGTCACCAAACATGATATCCAACATGGTTTTCAACCTCCAAGACCTATTCTACCATATAAACACAAGATTGACACTAAAATTCTACCAAACAAAGCTAACCAAGAAGAGCAAAAATCAATAAACAAATGCTAAAAGAGAAGAAGAATTAGAAGGATGTTACCATGGTGGGGTGTCTCCCACCTAACACTTTTAGTTATTGTCCTTAAGTTGTACATTTTGTGAGCTCTTATCAAGGAAGCTTATGCTTGAACTCATCCTGAAACTTCCACCAATTCTTAGATTTTCAATGATCTTCAGAATTTCCAATTAAGTGCAACAAGTTTTGATGAAGTTTTAAACAAGATAGGAGCTCCCAAAATAGATGATTCTCACTAGGTATCTCGGGATCCCAAACTTTGTTTTTGCACCTGTCTTCTAATTGATTCATGTGATTTCACTTAGGTGAGCTCACTTCAGAATTCTCATATAGATACCAAAGCACTCTCCTAGACCCAATCAATTAAACACTATGCCAATATTTGCAGTTAAACCTTAAAGTTTCAACTGTAATGAGTCTATAATTATATTTCCAACCACCACACAACTCACTCCTACTCTTCAATCTACAAAGGGTACGAAGTTGACCATCCGTCTCTAGGAAACCATATTCAAGTGGGATAATAAAACTTAGGGACAAGAGTTTTACCCACTCAAATGTTAAGACAGATTATGGTGCCTTAGAAAGAGTGGTCTCTAACAACTTTGACGATGTGGTTGCCATTCCTTTTTTCTCTTTTTGAATAACTCCCACCTCTTGACAAACTTTCCCAATTTACACTTTTTGTTCGTCCACTTCCTTCATGTCATCCTTATTGACCAAAATATGTCTTGGAAGTTGTGCACATTCCTCTTCAACATCGATTTTACATCCAGTGGAAGAAGCCTCAATAAGATTACCAACGTCACTTGTTGGTGTGGAATTGTCTTCAATTTTAAGATCCACCTTTTGTTCAATTCCTCACAATTCTTCAACCACTTCTACAACTTCAATGATCTCAACATCTTCCACTTGTGGTGAATCATGCTTCAACTCTTTCTCTTTTCCTTGAGACTCTAAGCTTCCTTCTATTACACACTGTTCCACTGGAATTGGTTTTTTGCATTCATTCGTGGGGGTTCTTAGAATGTGGCAAGAGTGTATTGAAATCAGGCAAGATAAATCTTCGGCTAGAGTAGCCATGATGCTTTCTTGCCTCCTTTGAGCTTCCTCTTACTTTTTGAGAAACATGATTGCTTTAAGTCGATCTATTACTTCCATGAGATGATGTCTTGACTCTTTTTGATCTTGGTTACTATAATTGAGATTATTTTACTCTAGGATCAATAGTTGCGAATACTCTTCCATGGAGGTTTGTGGTATAGAAGATGGTTGATTGGGTTGGAGGTAATTATCATAAATGGGAGGTAATTCATATTGGTAAGGGTATTGAGCTGGTGTATATAAAATTGGTAGTTCTCGAGAGTATTAGTGTTGGAATGATGGTGATTCTAGGTATGGGTTGTATGGCTCATATGGTAGTTCTTAAGGTGTGTATGGTTGGTGATATAGTGGTGAGATGGATTAGGATCATATGGAGGTATTTGGTGGTAGTATGAGACTTGTAAATGTGATGGTTGAGAGCTATATTGAGGAGGTGGTTGATAGGCATATGATGGTTGTGGTTGATAACCACAAGGAGGTCCATTGTATCCATTGGATTTGTATGCATTATGGAGAGGATTGTGACCATAAGAGACTGGAGGGGGGTGTTTCCAAGAAGGTTGTTTATAAGCGTGTGGCTCCCCCTCAATTGATTTCCCGTCCCATAGTGTGAACTAGCATTGAAGTTACCATTTTCTACAACATAAGTACAACCAGTTCCAAGTAAAAAGGGTGAGAATTCATAGAAAAAAGAGAAAATAAAAAATAAAAGATATCAAGAAACAAGAAAAATACAATCCTAACTAATAACAAAAACAAGCAAACAACCAAAAAACAAGCTATTGACATATTAGCATATTCACAATAGCCAATAACAAGCACATATTCATATTGCAACTCCCCGACAAGGCAACAATGGTGCCAAAAACTTGATAAAGAATTAATGTCGGTCTAGAATTTCTCAATAAAATTTTGTTGCAAGCATAGTCTAAACCAACAATTAACTCTCAATCAAAGTTTAAAAGGTTGCCAGAATACAAACCAAAATAATCGGGAATAGAATCCCGAGTCGTTCTCCCTATGAATTACAATCGAGTGCTCAATTATTGGCTATAAGATATTGGAGGTTTTGGTAGTAATAAATAAGAAATGTAAATAATAAGAAATTAAAGAAGCAAACAACAACTAAATATCAAAAGCAATTAAACTAAGACAATTAAGAAAGTCAATTAAGAAAGATCTTAGCAAGGGTTGATGGTTAAGGATCACTTTTCTTGTTACTAACCACAACATGATAATTACAAAGAGCAAATCCACTTCGTCATCCCCAACATTGAAGAAAAGTCAAATGAGCTTAATTAATCCTGATTTATAAGTCCTAATCAACTTATTAATTGAATTAGCAAAAGATTAGCGTTAATAGAAATAAGGCTAATTAAGATCTCTAAATTATCAATCAACTTGGACATTAGTAACTCTAGGTTATCCAAATTACCAATCCAAGCCAAGAATACAAATATCTACTCTAAAACTAAAATGAGAGTTTCATCAAACACCTAAAATGCAATAAAGACAAAAATCATAAAATGCAAGAATTAATAAAAACAATAACTAACCAAAGCAAGAAATCAATCATAGCAACTAAAGCAAATATCAAAGGACATGAAAACATAAAATTGTGTTAAATGAAAATTGAAATTAACAAGAGAGTTCATGAACTAAAATTGATAAAATAAATGAATTAACAAGAGAAACTAAATAAACTAGGACAATAAAAAGTAAAGGAAACTAAGTTAAAATAAGATTCAATCCTAAAATTAAGAAGAAATTAAACTAAGAAACCTAAATTCTAGAGAAAAGTTGGAGCTTCTCTCTCTAAAATTCTAACCTAAAACCTCATTCTAAAACTACTCTATCACTACTTGATACATCCCCCTTGGTCTTGGCTTCAAATGCTTTAAAAATGAGTTAGATTGAACCCAAAATCAGCCTGAAATCACAACCCATGTGTTTACTTAAGTAAATCACGTGCTGGCAGTCATGCCTATGCATGAGACATGCATAACGCAACTGCATGCGAAATGTAAGTCATGCGTACGAATGAGGCATACATACGCACAATTGCGCAGATTTTCAAAACTCCATTTCTTCATGAATTCTCCACTTTTATATGCTTTTTCTTCACTTCTTCAAGCCATCATTGCCTTCAAAATCTTAAATCACTCAAACAAACATATCAATGCAACGAATGGAAGAAAACTGAATTAAAATTGATAATTTTAAGTATAAAAAGCATGTTTTTCATAATTAATCACAATTATGAAGAGATTCATAAAAATATACAATTTCAAGAAATAAATGTAAGATAAGTTGATAAAATCCACTCTTTTCAGGCAAAAAATAATCATAAAATATGAATTTATCACAGTCCTGTTTCTTTCATCAGCCCAAAATATATTTTTAATTGACTTATTACCATGAAGTTCAAGCTCATAAAAAATTCTGATTTCGCTTTTTCATTCTCAAAAAGTATTTTTCTAATTCTTTTGAATCATCTACTTCGAAAATATTATGAATCTCCCTACTAATATAATTTCAAACATCCTTTTCAATAAAATTTAATTCACGATGGCCACTGATGAGCGGATATTTTATACGCTTTTTGGGGATAATTTCATGTAGATTTTAGTATGTTTTAATTAGTTTTTAGTTAAATTTTATTAGTTTTTAGGCAAAAATCATATTTCTGGACTTTACTGTGAGTGTGTGTATTTTTCTGTGATTTCAGGTATTTTCTGGCTGAAATTGAGGAAGCTGAGCAAAAATCTGACTTAGGCTGAAAAAGGACTGCTGATGCTGTTGGACCCTGACCTCCCTGCACTCGAAATGGATTTTCTGGAGCTACAGGAGTCCAATTGGCGCGCTCTCAACGGCGTTGGAAAATAGACATCCAGGGCTTTCCAGAAATATATAATAGTCCATACTTTTCGTGAAGATAGACGACGTAACTTGGCGTTGAACGCCAAGTACATGCTGCTGTCTGGAGTTAAACGCCAGAAACACGTCATGATCCGGAGTTGAACGCCCAAAACACGTCATAACTTGGAGTTTAACTCCAAGAAAAGTCTCTACTCGTGGATAGCTTTAGTCTCAGCCCCAGCACACACCAAGTGGGCCCCAGAAGTGGATTTCTGCACCAATTATCTTAGTTTACTCATATTCTGTAACCCTAGGTTACTAGTTTACTATTTAAACAACTTTTAGAGAATTATTCTGTACCTCATGACATTTTCAGATCTGAATTACATACTTTTTGATGGCATGAGTCTCTAAACTCCATTGTTGGGGGTGAGGAGCTCTGCAGCGTCTCGATGAACTAATACAATTCCGTTATTTTCCATTCAAACACGCTTGTTCTTATCTAAGATGTTCATTCGCGCTTAATTGTGGAGAAGGTGATGATCCGTGACCCTCATCACCTTCCCCAAACCATGAACGTGTGCCTGACAACCACCTCCGTTCTACATCAGACTGAATGAGTATCTCTTAGATTCATTACGCAGAATCTTCGTGGTATAAGCCGGATTGATGGCGGCATTCATGAGAATCCGGAAGGTCTAAACCTTGTCTGTGGTATTCCGAGTAGGATTCTGGGATTGAATGACTATGACGAGCTTCAAACTCCTGAAGGCTGGGCGTTAGTGACAGACGCAAAAGAATCAATGGATTCTATTCCAACCCGATTGAGAACCGACAGATGATTAGCCGTGCTGTGACAGAGCATAGGAACGTTTTCACTGAGAGGATGGGAGGTAGCCATTGACAACGGTGACACCCTACATAGAGCTTGCCATGGAAGGGACTTTTCGTGTGTTGAAGGAATTCAAGGAAGAGTTGAAGTTCAAAGGACAAAGCATCTCCAAAACTCCAACATATTTCTCATTACTGCACAACAAGTAACGCTTTTATTCTCCATTATTAAAGTAATAACTATTTATTTTATGCCCTTTTCTTTATTAAAATACGAGGCTAAAGAATCCTATTGGTATCCTGACTAAGACAAATAAAATAAACATAGCTTGCTTCAATCCAATAATCTCCGTGGGATCGACCCTTACTCACGTAAGGTATTACTTGGACGACCCAGTGCACTTGCCGGTTAGTTGTGCGGATTACAAATTCGTGCACCAAGTTTTTGGCGCCGTTGCCGGGGATTATTTGAGTTTGAACAACTAAAGGTTTATTTTATTTCTTAGATTAGGAATAATTTATTTTTATTATTTTTATTGCTATAGAGTCATCAAATTCTGATAGGATAGTTTCTTTTCAAAAATTTCTTTTCAAAAATATTATTTTTCTTTATTAATTGTTAATTTTTCGTGAGTTTAGTGTCTTGTTCTAAGTTTGGTGTTAATTGCATATTTTATATTTTCTCTAAAAAAAAAAAAAATTTCGTGTTAGTGTTCTAGGTTCTTCCTTGATCTTCAAGTTGTTCTTGTTCACTTTTCTTGGTTGATTTTTAATTTTTCTTGTTCTGTGTCTTTTCTTGTTTTTCTTGTGCTTTTTCAAAACATTAGTTTTCAAAAATTTATTTTATCCATAAAAATAATACATCTTTAAAATACGTTACATTTTTAACTCAGTTGGTTATAGCGTTGGCTTATGTTCTTGGCAATTGGGCACCTTCTTTTTAAAATCTTTTTTCAAAAATAATTTTTCTTGATTTAATCTTGTGCCAAACTTTAAGTTTGGTGTTTTCCTGTTGATCTTTCTTTAATTTTCGAAAATTTATCTTGGTTTTCTAAAAATTTTAAGTTTGGTGTTCTTTCTTTTGTTCTTGGTGTTCTTGTGAATCTTCAAGGTGTTCTTGAGTCTTCCTTGTATTTTGATCTTAAAATTTTTAAGTTTGGTACTTCTTGGTGTTTTCCCTCCAAAATTTTCAAAAATAAGGAGCATTAGATCTAAAAATTTTAAGTCTTGTGTCTTCTGTGTGTTTTTCTCTTTCATCATAAAATTCAAAATTCAAAAAAAATATCTTTTCTAACTAATTTTGAACTATTTTTTCGAATTTTTTTTATATAAGAATTCAGATTTCAATTTTAAAATTTTTCAATTCTTATCTTTTTAATATATATTTTTTTATTATCTTTTTCAAAAATTTTATTCTAACCACTTTCTCCTTTTCCTCAATTTTTTTCGAAAATCTTCAAAAAAAAATATATATATATTTTCATTTTTTTTATTTATTTCATTTTTACTTGTTCTATTTTTACTTTATTTTATAAAATAAATTTTTATAAAATAAATAATATCAACATCCATACCATCTCTTTTATTCCATCATGGAACTAAGTGGAAATGAACAGTCCAAGAGGACTCTGGGGTCATATGCTAACCCCACTACTGCTTCATATGGGAGTAGTATCTGTATACCCTCCATTGGAGTTAGTAGCTTTGAGTTGAATCCTCAGCTCATTATCATGGTAAAGCAAAACTGTCAGTATTCTGGTCTTCCACATGAAGAACCTACAGAGTTTTTGGCACAATTTTTGCAAATTGCTGACACAGTACATGATAAGGAAGTGGATCAGGATGTCTACAGATTATTACTGTTTCCATTTGCTGTAAAAGATCAAGCTAAGAGGTGGTTAAATAACCAGCCTAAGAACAGCATAAAAACATGGAAGCAGCTGTCAGAAAAATTCCTGAATCACTATTTCCCTCCAAAACGGATGACACAGCTAAGGCTAAGCATCCAAGGCTTCAAACAAGGAGATAATGAATCCCTTTATGATGCCTGGGAGAGATACAGAGAGATGCTAAGAAAATGCCCCTCTGAAATGTTTTCAGAATGGGTGCAATTAGACATCTTCTACTACGGGCTTACAGAAAAAGCTCAGATTTCTCTAGACCACTCAGCTGGTGGATCTATACATATGAGAAAAATAATTGAAGAGGCTCAAGAGCTTATTGACACAGTTGCCAGAAATCAACATCTGTACCTAAGCAGTGAATCTTCCATGAAAGAAGAAGCTAAAACAGTAACTGCTGAACTCAGTCCGGTGGATCAGGCTAATGAATTCAATCAGCAATTAGACTTTCTAACTCAGCAGCTAGCCGAATTCAAGGAAATATTACAGGAAACAAGAATGGCCAACAGGAACATGGAAGCACAATTAAAGCAGACAGAAAAGCAACTGTCAAAACAAATAACAGAAGAATGTCAAGCAGTTCAATTAAGAAGTGGGAAAACATTAAATACCTCACTTCAAAGCAGCAGGAAACCAAGAAATGAACAGATGGATACTCAAAATCCCTCTGAGGACAATCAGAGCCCAGAGAGGAATAAAGCTGGCGCTGAACGCCCAGACCATGCTCATTCCTGGCGTTCAACGCCAGAAACAAGCATGAATCCGGCGTTGAACGCCCAAAGGGAGCATGGTTCTGGCGTTCAAACGCCAGTAACAAACAAGGAAGTGGCGTCTAACGCCACTCCAGCTCCCACCACTGGCATTCAAATACCAGTGGGAAATCAGTCACATACAAGTGCTGATAACAACCTTTCTAAAAAGGCTTCCCAACCCACTTCTGTAGGTAATAAACCTGCAGCAACTAAGGTTGAGGAATACAAAGCCAAAATGCCTTATCCTCAAAAACTCCGCCAAGCGGAACAGGATAAGCAATTTACCCGCTTTGCAGACTATCTCAGGACTCTTGAAATAAAGATTCCGTTTGCAGAAGCACTTGAGCAAATACCCTCTTATGCTAAGTTCATGAAAGAGATCTTAAGTCATAAGAAGGATTGGAGGGAAACTGAAAAAGTTTACCTCACTGAAGAATGCAGTGCAGTCATTCTGAAAAGCTTACCTGAGAAGCTTAAAGATCCTGGGAGCTTTATGATACCATGCACATTAGAGGGCACTTGCACCAAGCAAGCTTTATGTGATCTTGGGGCAAGTATCAATCTAATACCTGCATCTACTATCAGAAAGCTTGGTTTAACTGAAGAAATCAAACCAACCAGGATATGTCTTCAACTTGCTGATGGCTCCATTAAATACCCATCGGGCGTGATTGAGGACATGATTGTCAATGTTGGGCCATTCGCCTTTCCTACTGACTTTGTGGTGCTGGAAATGGAGGAGCACAAGAGTGCAACTCTCATTCTAGGAAGACCTTTCCTAGCAACTGGCCGAACCCTCATTGATGTCCAAAAAGGGGAAGTAACCTTGAGAGTCAATGAGGAGGAGTTCAAGTTGAATGTTGTCAAAGCCATGCAACATCCAGACACCCCAAATGACTGCATGAGTGTTGATATTATTGACTCTCTGGTAAGAGAGGTCAATATGGCTGAGAGTCCCGAATCAGAGCTAGAGGACATCCTTAAAGACGTCCAGCCTGATCTGGAGGAGTCAGAGAAAATAGTAGAACCTCTGAAAATCCCTCAGGAAGAGGAGAAACCTCCTAAACCCGAGCTCAAACCATTACCACCTTCCCTAAAATATGCATTCTTGGGAGAAGGTGATACCTTTCCTGTAATCATAAGCTCTACCTTAGAGCCACAAGAAGAGGAAGCACTGATTCAAGTACTAAGGACACGCAAGACAGCTCTTGGGTGGTCCATCAGTGATCTTAAGGGCATTAGTCCAGCCAGATGCATGCACAAGATCCTATTGGAGGGTGGCGCCAAGCCTGTGGTCCAACCACAAAGGCGGCTAAACCCAGCCATGAAGGAAGTGGTGCAAAAGGAGGTCACTAAATTACTAGAGGCTGGGATTATTTATCCTATTTCTGACAGCCCCTGGGTAAGCCCTGTCCAAGTCGTCCCTAAGAAGGGAGGCATGACAGTGGTTCACAATGAAAAAAATGAACTGGTTCCTACAAGAACAGTTACAGGGTGGCGTATGTGTATTGATTATAGAAGGCTCAATACAGCCACCAGAAAGGATCATTTTCCTTTACCATTCATAGACCAAATGCTAGAAAGACTAGCAGGTCATGAATACTACTGCTTCCTGGATGGATATTCAGGTTATAATCAAATTGCAGTAGATCCCCAGGATCAGGAGAAAACGGCATTCACCTGCCCATCTGGAGTATTTGCATACAGAAGGATGCCATTTGGCCTGTGCAATGCACCTGCAACCTTTCAGAGGTGCATGCTCTCAATTTTCTCTGATATGGTGGAAAAATTCCTGGAAGTCTTCATGGATGACTTTTCAGTATTTGGAGACTCATTCAGCTCCTGCCTTAACCATTTAGCACTTGTTCTAAAGAGATGCCAAGAGACTAACCTGGTTTTAAACTGGGAGAAGTGTCACTTTATGGTGACTGAAGGAATTGTCCTTGGGCACAAAATCTCGAACAAGGGGATAGAGGTGGATCAAGCTAAGGTAGAGGTAATTGAAAAATTACCACCACCTGCCAATGTTAAGGCAATCAAAAGCTTTCTGGGGCATGCAGGATTCTATAGGAGGTTTATAAAAGATTTTTCAAAAATCGCCAAACCTCTGAGCAACCTGCTAGCTGCTGACACGCCATTTATCTTTGATAAAGAGTGTCTGCAGGCATTTGAGACTCTAAAAGCTAAATTGGTTACAGCACCAATCATCTCTGCACCAGACTGGACATTACCATTTGAATTGATGTGTGATGCCAGTGACCATGCCATTGGTGCAGTGTTGGGACAAAGGCATGACAAGCTTCTGCACGTCATTTACTATGCCAGCCATGTTTTAAATGACGCACAGAAGAATTACACAACCACAGAAAAAGAGCTACTTGCAGTGGTTTACGCCATTGACAAATTCAGATCCTATTTAGTAGGATCAAAAGTGATTGTGTATACAGATCATGCTGCTCTTAAATATCTACTCACAAAACAGGATTCAAAACCCAGACTTATAAGATGGGTGCTGCTTCTGCAAGAGTTTGATATAGAAATAAGAGACAGAAAAGGAACAGAGAATCAAGTAGTAGATCACCTGTCCCGAATAGAACCAGTAGAAGGGGCGTCCCTCCCTCTCACTGAGATCTCTGAAACCTTTCTGGATGAGCAACTCTTTGCCGTCCAGGCAGTGCCATGGTTTGCAGACATCGCAAACTACAAGGCAGTGAGATTCATACCCAAAGAGTACAGTAGGCTGCAATCAAAGAAATTGATCACAGATGCAAAGTACTATCTTTGGGATGAACCATATCTCTTCAAGAGATGTGCAGACGGAGTAATCCGTAGATGTGTGCCTAAGGAAGAAGCACAGAAGATTCTATGGCACTGCCATGGATCACAATATGGAGGACATTTTGGAGGTGAGCGAACAGCCACAAGAGTCCTCCAATGTGGCTTCTACTGGCCTACTCTCTATAAAGATTCCCGAGCATTTGTACTTAATTGTGACAGTTGTCAAAGATCTGGCAATCTGCCTCATAGTTATGCCATGCCTCAGCAAGGGATCTTGGAGATTGAGTTGTTTGATGTATGGGGTATTGACTTTATGGGACCCTTCCCACCATCATACTCAAACACTTATATTCTGGTGGCAGTGGATTATGTATCCAAATGGGTGGAAGCTATTGCAACACCCACCAATGACACTAAAACAGTGTTAAAATTCCTCCAGAAACACATCTTCAGTAGATTTGGTACCCCTAGAGTATTAATCAGTGATGGGGGCAGTCATTTCTGCAATAAACAGCTTTACTCTGCTTTGGTTCGTTATGGAGTTAGCCACAGGGTAGCTACTCCATATCACCCACAGACTAATGGGCAAGCTGAAGTCTCAAATAGAGAACTCAAAAGAATCCTGGAACGGACTGTAATTAACCGTAGAAAGGATTGGGCAAGGAGCTTGGATGATGCTCTGTGGGCATACAGAACAGCATTCAAGACCCCTATAGGGACCTCTCCATACCAGCATGTGTATGGAAAGGCATGTCACTTGCCAGTAGAACTGGAACATAAGGCCTACTGGGCAACCAGATTCCTAAACCTTGATGCCAAATTAGCTGGAGAAAAACGATTGCTTCAGTTAAATGAGCTAGAGGAATTTAGACTCAATGCTTTCGAGAATGCAAAAATTTACAAAGAGAAAGCAAAAAGATGGCATGATAAGAAATTGTCATCCAGAGTTTTTGAGCCGGGGCAGAAAGTTCTGCTATTTAATTCCAGGCTCAAATTATTCCCCGGGAAATTAAAATCCCGGTGGAGAGGTCCATATGTGATCACAAGCGTATCACCATATGGATACGTAGAGCTTCAGGATAATGAATCCAACAAAAAGTTCATTGTTAATGGACAGAGAATTAAACATTATCTTGAAAGTAACTTCGAGCAAGAATGCTCGAAACTGAGACTTGATTAGAACTCAGTGGTAGTCCAGCTAAAGACAATAAAGAAGCGCTTGCTGGGAGGCAACCCAGCCATTTACAATGTTTATTTACTAATTAAATAAATTTTCTTTTTTTACAGGTATGTGTCCAAGTATCTTCAAAGGGTAAAAATAGCAATTGATTCAATTTACAGAGTTACAGGGAAATTTGGAAGCTCACTGGCGTGAAAAAGCCAGTAAGAAAGATTTTGGGCGTTGAACGCCCAAAAGAAGCACCCACTGGGCGTTCAACGCCAGTAAGGGTAGCCATCTGGGCGTTAAACGCCAGAAAGGAGCATCTTCTGGGCGTTAAACGCCAGAAAGAAGCACCTTCTGGGCGTTTAACGCCAGAGTGTTAGCATCCTGGGCGTTCAGAAAAACGCCCAGTGACAAAGGACTTCCTGGCGTTCAACGCCAGAAAGAAGCATCAGCTGGGCGTTGAACGCCCAGGAGAAGCAGCATTTGGGCGTTAAACGCCCAAAACATGCATCGTTTGGGCGTTTAACGCCAGGATGGTGGGGAGGAGGTAAAATTCGTTTTTCTTTACAATTTTTCTAAATTTTTATGTTTCAATTCATGATTTCTTGCATAAACATGTTTCAAAATGTCATTCTTCAAAATCAAATTAGTTTTCTAAGAACCCTAATTTCTAAAATCCCTTTTTCAAAAATATCAAATGTATCTTAATTCATAAACACAAATCTTTTTCCAATCCAATTCTTTTTCAAATATTTTTAATTTCTTCTCATATCTTTTTCAACTCATCTTATCTTTTTTCGAAACTGCCTCTCTTTCTACTCCTCTCCTTTCCTTTCTTTTGCTTGAGGACAAGCAAACCTCTAAGTTTGGTGTGATTTGCCATGATCACTGAGTTAAAACTCATTAAGATCATGGCACCTAAGAGAACAGGAAGAGCAAGGATGTGAACTTAAGGGAGCTGAAGTGTCAGAAATTAATTCTTGAAGGCACCCCACAGACTAGAGGAACATCCACTTCCCAAAATACAGGTTGTTAAGTTCTAATTCTAGCTTTAACTCTGTGATAGTATTATTATAGGATTTTACCTTAGAAGTTATATAGGAGTAGTAGTAATTAGCATATCTATTTTGGCTTTATTTCCAATTAAGTTATAACTTATTTTCTCATCATCATCAAACATGAATAAAATAGTAGATTTGTAGAATAAAGAGGCAATTTAATTTTTTCGAGTTCTTAATAAGGAAAATTCTAATTATTTATATGTGGTGGCAATACTTTTTGTCTTCTGAATGAATGCTTGAACAGTGCATATTTTGATATTGAATTTTATGAATGTTAAAATTGTTGGCTCCTGAAAGAATGATGAACAAGAGAAATGTTATTGATGATCTGAAAAATCATGAAATTGATTCTTGAAGCAAGAAAAAGCAGTGAAAAAAAAATTTCTTGCGAGAAAAAAAAATATAATATTTGATCAAAGGAATAAAAGCCAAACAGCCCTTAAAACCAAAGGCAAGGTGAAAAGGATCCAAGGCTTTGAGCATTAATGGATAGGAGGGCCCAAGGAAATAAATCCAGGCCTAAGCGGCTAAATCAAGCTGTCCCTAACCATGTGCTTGTGGCATGCAGGTCCAAGTGAAGAGCTTGAGACTGAGTGGTTAAAGTCGTGATCCAAAGCAAAAGAGTGTGCTTAAGAACTCTGGACACCTCTAATTGGGGACTCTAGCAAAGCTGAGTCACAATCTGAAAAGGTTCACCTAATTATGTGTCTGTGGCATTTATGTATCCGGTGGTAATACTGGAAAACAAAGTGCTTAGGGCCACGGCCAAGACTCATAAAGTAGATGTGTTCAAGAATCAACATACTAAACTAGGAGAATCAATAATCCTATCTGAATTCTGAGTTCCTATGGATGCCAACCATTCTGAATTTCAAAGGATAAAGTGAGATGCCAAAACTGTTCAGAAGCAAAAAGCTACTAGCCCCGCTCATCTAATTAGAATCTGAGCTTCACTTGAAACTCTGAGATATTATTGTTTCTTAATTTCTTTTCATCCTATTTTATTTATCTAGTTGCTTGAGGACAAGCAACAGTTTAAGTTGGGTGTTGTGATGAGCGGATATTTTATACGCTTTTTGGGGATAATTTCATGTAGATTTTAGTATGTTTTAATTAGTTTTTAGTTAAATTTTATTAGTTTTTAGGCAAAAATCATATTTCTGGACTTTACTATGAGTATGTGTATTTTTCTGTGATTTCAGGTATTTTCTGGCTGAAATTGAGGAAGCTGAGCAAAAATCTGACTTAGGCTGAAAAAGGACTGCTGATGCTGTTGGACCCTGACCTCCCTGCACTCGAAATGGATTTTCTGGAGCTACAGGTGTCCAATTGGCGCGCTCTTAACGGCGTTGGAAAATAGACATCCAGGGCTTTCCAGCAATATATAATAGTCCATACTTTGCGTGAAGATAGACGACGTAACTTGGCGTTGAACGCCAAGTACATGCTGCTGTCTGGAGTTAAACGCCAGAAACACGTCATGATCCGGAGTTGAACGCCCAAAACACGTCATAACTTGGAGTTTAACTCCAAGAAAAGCCTCTACTCGTGGATAGCTTTAGTCTCAGCCCCAGCACACACCAAGTGGGCCCCAGAAGTGGATTTCTGCACCAATTATCTTAGTTTACTCATATTCTGTAACCCTAGGTTACTAGTTTACTATTTAAACAACTTTTAGAGAATTATTCTGTACCTCATGACATTTTCAGATCTGAATTACATACTTTTTGACGGCATGAGTCTCTAAACTCCATTGTTGGGGTGAGGAGCTCTGCAGCGTCTCGATGAACTAATACAATTCCGTTATTTTCCATTCAAACACGCTTGTTCTTATCTAAGATGTTCATTCGCGCTTAATTGTGGAGAAGGTGATGATCCGTGACCCTCATCACCTTCCCCAAACCATGAACGTGTGCCTGACAACCACCTCCGTTCTACATCAGACTGAATGAGTATCTCTTAGATTCATTACGCAGAATCTTCGTGGTATAAGCCGGATTGATGGCGGCATTCATGAGAATCCGGAAGGTCTAAACCTTGTCTGTGGTATTCCGAGTAGGATTCTGGGATTGAATGACTGTGACGAGCTTCAAACTCCTGAAGGCTGGGCGTTAGTGACAGACGCAAAAGAATCAATGGATTCTATTCCAACCCGATTGAGAACCGACAGATGATTAGCCGTGCTGTGACAGAGCATAGGAACGTTTTCACTGAGAGGATGGGAGGTAGCCATTGACAACGGTGACACCCTACATAGAGCTTGCCATGGAAGGGACTTTTCGTGTGTTGAAGGAATTCAAGGAAGAGTTGAAGTTCAAAGGACAAAGCATCTCCAAAACTCCAACATATTTCTCATTACTGCACAACAAGTAACGCTTTTATTCTCCATTATTAAAGTAATAACTATTTATTTTATGCCCTTTTCTTTATTAAAATACGAGGCTAAAGAATCCTATTGGTATCCTGACTAAGACAAATAAAATAAACATAGCTTGCTTCAATCCAATAATCTCCGTGGGATCGACCCTTACTCACGTAAGGTATTACTTGGACGACCCAGTGCACTTGCTGGTTAGTTGTGCGGATTACAAATTCGTGCACCAGCCACCAATCGCCACAACAAGTGTTTGATATATTTTACTTGCTCTAATACCAGCTTCATCATTATTCTCAATTGTCCAACGAACATGTAAGTGAAGCTCCCTGTATTGTTTAAGTAATTCAGCTTGATCAGAACAACATGGATATGAATGAGTTAGAACAACCTTTGAAATAATCTAAAGACTAAGTATCATTCACTATATACACATAGTTTCTTGCAGGATACCTTGCAACAGATGTTGGATTTATTTTCATAGTAGATGGCATACCAAATTTTTTATTTTTCTCTCTACTACAAGTAATGAGTTGGTCTTTTATTTCATTTCTCTTCCTATTTGAGTTCCTTATTTTAGTAGAAAAATTTGCATAATTAGCATAATTAGTAGAATTTTCTAATTTTTTTAAGAATGTTAAAAATCATCCCAATCTTTAGCACGTATTGCTTATCATCATACAAAAAAACTTATTCTAAAATAGCCACAGTAAAAAATCACATAAAACAAAAGTTTTGGTTCGTCGAAATACAAAAATATTTTAGCATAGCACATATTTCTGTTAGCATAGCATAGAAATTCATAGATATAAAAACAAAAACTAGAATCATAGAATAATACTAATTTTTCATACAACGACTCAAGTAATAAAATTAACATCATCATAAATAACTAAAATAAAAAAACAAAAGAATAAAAATATATACAAATAACATAGAAATATCGAACATAGAATAATAATACAAGTAATCAAAACTAATCCCTAATAGCTCATATTAATTTGTCAGAATCCTCAAAAAAGAGATTCATACCTCCTCTTTACATTATATAGAGAAGAAACAATCAATTCATATATTTAGCTCATCTGAACTATAATTTTCTATTATCATCAAAGATTTGCGTATTTAATGTAAATTCAGATTCGATTTCACAAGCACTGCATTGTAGATTAAAAAATTTTGAAACAAAATGTAATTAGTGTAAAATTTTGAACAGCATGCATAAACAATGTAGCACAATGCAGCAAAAAATCAAAAGAGAAGGAATAATGAGGTATTTGAGAGTGAGCTACTGTTCGTTAAAGAAGTAAAAAAATGAATATATAAAAGAGAGAGAGAGTAGCACATGAGTATATTTTTATTTTTAACACTTTAATTATATTTGATTGATAAAAATACTTAGAGCATCTACAATGCTTACTATTAATTCCATTTTATTTTAGATTTCTATTTGTGAGACCATATATCATAAGATTTAATTTAAGATTTAGTATAAAATTTGTCATTCCAATATTCGGTTTCATTTCAGTTTAAACTTTTTTTATTTTTTTAATTATTTTAAATAATTTTAAATTAAATTATAAAAATTTAACTAAAATAAAAAATATGAAATTATAAAATTAATAATTATATACTATATTTAAAAGATATTATATACTAATAAAAATAAATTTTAAAATATTACCTAATTAAGCATAATAATATTAAAAAAAACACATTATATATTAAAAAAATATTACATATGTAAAACATTCCATAAATAAAATAATAATTTTAGAATTTTGTAAACAATTCTAAAAAAATTTACGTTAAATTGATTTGAATCTATTTTTTTATTAAATTGATAAAAAATAATAAAAGATAGAATAATAAAATACAAAAATCATCTAATTTATTTAAATAAATTTTGATTGAATTTTTATTATAACAATACAATAAAATAACGTTACAATAACAATATTAGTGTTCATTTAAATTATTTAATGAGTTTAAATAACTGTTAATATTTCACTTTTATTTTTAAATGATACCATATTTTCTTACCAATATTATTATTATTTAAAAATTAATATTTAATATAAATTTTAATTTTAAATTAATTTATTTACTGTATAAATTAAAAATAATACCTAAAATTAAATATAGAGTTACTCTTAGACACTTGATATTTTTGTTATTAGAAAAGGCGAATCTTAAACGTCAAAAATAATAAATTAATTGAAACGAGCGATGGACTTTGACATTCACAAATTAATATTATTATTGTCAAATTATTTTTACAGTAAAAATGATCCTATCAATATTAAAATTAAAATAAGAAAGATGAATTAAAATAATTTTTAAAAAATTATTACATAAAAATAATTATGATAATATCAAATGAGTTACACTGTTACAATATAGTCACCAAAAAAATAGTTACAATATCCCTGCTAGTAAAGTGATTTTCGTGGATCGAGAGAGATTCTTAAATCTGTGGCAGAGAGTTGGAATCTAACGGTTGTAATTTGTAAAAGCTTGTCCTTTTTTTAAAGGAAAAAAAAAAGCATCTTTCTTGTGTGTGCAATGTTCCAGACGTAATCTTAGGCAATATTGAAAGTGGGGGCCACCGCAAGAAGGGAAAAAATTGGATTCCCTACCTCTCTGGAGCGTGAGGTTCACGCTCTCTATTATAGTTGTTGATGTATTGCTGTATGGCCAGCCTGTGCAATTAGATATGGATTCTATTCCACGTCCTCTTTTGAAAAATTAATGATTAATAATAATTTTAAAAAAATAAGTCGTTCGTAGTAATTTCCAATTTGTACGAATTGTACCTAATTTAAAAAAGGAAATTAGTTCAACGCATTTGACCAACTATCTTATATTAAGATTAGATGATTATTTAGCATAAGAATCATATTAGATAGTTTTGCTAAATTAATTAATATAACACGTATTTATATTTTATGCCCTAAAATATTTGTTTTATACTAGATTATTTTTCATTTTAGAACTTTAATAATATATTTATATAACCAATATATTTCAACGTAAATTATATTTTTAAGTAAATCATATATATATACCAAATTCTTAATATGATATATAACAACTATACTATGTTGATATTAAAAATCAACAATTAAATCAATCATTTATAAATATATATTAAAATAAGATAAAATATATATTAAAAATATGTAAAATAATATTTTATTTATATACAAATATATATTAATTAATTTGATGACTAATTGTACATATAGTATTTTTAGATAAATAATTTAAGAAAAAAAAAATAAATTTTAAATAATTTTATATTTCATGTATAGTGAAATTAGTATATACATCTATATATAGCAACACACCAACGTCATCCTCATAAATTGAATATAATCATGTTATTAGATATAAAAAATCAGTCAGTAATTAATCATTATATAAGAATATATATTTAGTATTTATGAAAATATTAATATATATTTAGTATTTATTATAAAACTATTTTATTTATACTATTGTAAAAAAATTTGATAATTGTACTATAAATATTTGATTATTCTGTTGTAAAAAGTTTAGTTGTTCTCAAAGTTGATTAATTTGTTGGAATATATATATATATATATATATATATATATATATATATTAGTTATACTATTCTATGCATTTAAACTTGATCATGTTTATACTCATTAAAATAAAAGTACACTAACATAATCGTTTGATTTAAGAACCCTTTTTTTTATATATATAACTGATTTTAAGAAAGCCTAACGTATAAATAATTGGCAACAAGTCACCAAATAAATAAATAAATAATTGGCAACATTTTTTTTTCTTCGTATAAAGCCTAATATAGTCTCTTCAATGTTTTGTAATGTAATGTCACTGAGAAGTACTTGGGGCAGATTTGATTTACAATAATACCCAGTGGACAAAATTATTTGGTCCGAGAAATAATGTCTTGTTAATTCATGTGATGACTCACTATCTGTATTCTGTAAACCAAAATTTGGGAATAGGAACTAGGAAGAATCGAAGTAGATAAGAGTCAAATCTATGAAAGGATGGAATAGGATTTTCACAAACGCCATAATGGAAAAAAAAGATTGCTTTTCCTCTTTTCAAAAAAGTAAAAAAAAAATTACAAAAAGGGAATATTTCACTTTGTTTCTTGGTTGGTCACGGTTAATTATCAATTTTTAGTTTTAATAAAAAAAATAGAAACACTTCAGTTGAGTTGTTGAATTGAGAGCTTAAGAGTAATAAAACTCAAATGTTGATGATTCAATTGTGATAAAAATAAATAAAAATATAAATAAATAATCATGTCTAATGTTGCTGATGAAAAGGTAAATTAGGTGAATGAAGGTCAATTGATTATTGTTGGTGCAAATGAATATGCTTAATCATGCAACTTATATATAAGATAAGTTCCATATACTTTTATGATTGGATGAGAGAAATTAGGCTTTTTTGTGTCCACTAGGGACTGGACACTATCACCATTATATAATATCCTTTTATTCTATGTTTATCAACAAAATAAATGAGGGTTTTGCTACTCTACCAATGTGGCCTTTAAGTCGGTCCCAAATGCTCTCACTATTTATCTCTGTAGACGTTTGAACTAAAATTGTTAATATATTGGTTCTTTTACTTAAATAAAATAAAAAAAATTCGGATGTATCTAATTTCCCCTAAATAAAATTAATAATAATATATGAGAATGTCATATTCCATATTTTATTACTCTAAATTTTAAATTTTTAATTTAGACGGTAAAGTATGATTTTTTATTTTTGAATAGTTTTTTTATCATATTTTTTTTTTAGTTTTACTTATAAAATAAATAGTGAGAGATCATATATATTTTATCATCTAAAATTCGAAATTTAGAGGATCCTAATTCATTTTATTAAATAAATAAATAAATGAGAATATGTTAATTGTATGTGTGCATGCGCATGTAGTTTGAAAGACTTATAATAATTTTTAGAGTTAAATAGTTTTTTCGTCCCTAAAATTTTGGATTAAAATCAAAATTCTCCTTGACTTTTTTCATTCTCAACGTTCAAAACATTATAAAATCATCATTTTACAAAAAAAAAATAATAATTTTAGATAAATTTCTCTTTTATAAAATTAATAATTAGCATCTTAAAAAATATTATCCCTCGTCCATCATCTTCTATCATCTCATCATCAGACTTCAAGAAAAAGAGAACGAAAGAGAATGTAAAAAATATCTTCCATCATTATCATTATTAAACACCATCGGACATTTTTATTATTAGTCTTCTCCATCCACCTCTCTAACACCCTCAACCACATCAGAGAGAAAAAAAGAATGAAAAGAAGGCGATGACGGAAAAAGATGCTGTTGCCGCTGTTGTTGTCGTGGCTAGGGAAGGAGTGAGTTGCTGCCATCGTTGCTGTTACGGTTGCGACTAAAAAGACAGACAAGAGAGAAAGGGAAGAGTGGAGAACGAAAGGTAAAGAGATAGTACGATGCGAAGGAGGAGAAGGGAAGGAGGTCCGTGCCGCTGAACCTCTGGTTATCGAAAGTCGGCGCTGCATTCTCTTCTCTCCCTACTCTATCACTCTTCTTCTTAGCGAGCTCAACAACGACGACTACTCGATCTATGAAGTCACCGTCATCCCTTTCTTTTATCTATTTCTCTTCTTCCTCAGGTGGCATGGTGACTGTTAGGCTAGAGTCGACGATGATCCAACTGGAGGCACGATCGACAAAGTCGGATACTGATCTAAAAGCGAGAAGGCGAAGCGAATCTAGTTTGAGTTGTTACCATTGAGTTGTTGTTGCCAAACTTTCTCCCTCTCTTCTCACTTCAAAATTGAATTGTTGTTGTCATTGTTGTTGTTTGGATGGAGTGATTGAGGTTGTGATGGGTTCAAATTGATAGATGAAGAGTGATGTGGTGGTAGCACTGATATGAGAGAGAGAGAGAGAGAGAAAGAGAGAGAGAGAGAGATAGTGATGATGATGCTGGCAGGGATTAGCGGTAAACGTGGGGGAAGGGATTTTTTAAGTTTTGTTTAAGGAAAAATTGTCTAAAAAATATTGTTTATGGATAAAAGAATGATTTTATAATGTTTTGTAACGTTGATGATGATTTTAATAAAAAAAAATGTTAGGAACGATTTTGATTTTGATCCAAGACTTTAAAGATAAAAAAAGTACTGATCACTAATTTTTATGATGCATATTATTTTTGAAATACATAAAATATGTATAAAAATGTATTTGATGTAGAGATAAAAATAAAAACAGTTTTTATCTTAAAATTTTTAATATATTGTGAAAATAGATTAGAGATCAAAATATTTATTATTTGCATCTATAAGTTGAGACAAAAATCAAATAAATACAATCTTATTATATAAGATATCTGGTGTATTTACTTTTGAAATATTGCCATAATTGTCATTTTATTCATACTTAAAATGAACTAATATAGTATCTCTCACACACCAAAAAAAAAAAAAAGTACATCTAATCCACTAAGTCTATATTATATAGGTCTAAACTCGTTTAAAAAGGATTATTATGTTCTACTATACATCTAACGTTTTAAAGTAGTATGTAGCACAAGTAGTAGTGACTACTTATTAAGTTATTATGGAGTAGGAGAAATTTGCTTGAAGGACAAAATTATTAAAAGATGGAGCATTTTGGAAGATTGCTAATACCAAACCTTCTATGTATCTCAAAAAATTTTATTCCACCTACTGCATGCACATTGAATGATTCATTTAGCTTAGTCCTTATTGATTGACAGTTGTACTAACATCTTGAATGCTTAGCTAAATTTTGCTCTCACGGCATGAGATTCTGAAAGTCTAGATTCATTATTAGGGGAGGATAAAATTGGATCAATTTTTATTTTTTCTATTTTTCCTTTTTCATATGGGAAAGAAAGGACAATGTTGCTACAAAGTGATGTCTCAAAACTCAAAAGGCCTATTGTTCCTATCTCCTAAGGCTTGCTACCTTCAAATTGGCAACACAATCATGCACAAGGGATATTTATTTTCGTATACTTAAGAAGCTTCTAACTCAAAATCAAAATCACTGTATATTAAAAATTAGTTATTAAAGATAGGGAGCCTTAAATCCGCGACTTCTTAGATGACTATAGAAAGACTATATTATTTGAACTATAACTCATTAGCCTCTCTCTTATACACATGTATATATGCAAATATATAATATTTTTAAATCAAAATAATCTTGCAAACATTTTTTATATTTGAGATTGACAAATTTATTCTTTATTGTTTAAAAACATCTGATAAATTAATTATATTAGAATGCTCCCATTATTAGAAATCCGAAATAATCAAATATTTATATTTATAATTAAATTTTATAAATAATATAATCAAATTCAATTTATTTATATTCAAAAAATAAATAAAAAATATATAATAATTAATTTTTTATTCATAAAAAAATTATATAAAAAATTTGATTATTCAATTACAAAATATTTGTTTTTTTTTGTTGTAAAATATTTAGTTATTTAAATAATTTAATCACTTTGTTAACAGAAAAGTATAAATAATAAAATCATATAGTAGGTAATAAAGTTTTAGTGTTTTAAAGAATACTTTTTTCAACTAAAACATCAATTATATACTCACCAAAAAAAAAACATCAATTATATATATCTATTATATATTACTAATTTTATAACAAAAATATGTTATATCTCACTTCTTTATTACATTTGAAATCAAATTTTTTCTTTTAAAATTTAAAAAATTTTTCCTTCATTCCTCCTTTTTTTCTATATCTCTTGTTCTTTCACCCACTCCATCTCTTTTATATCATTATCAATGACTAATTATAAATTTAATAATTAAAATATATAACATGATATTTTCTAATTGCATTAAAACTAAAATTAAAATATAACTATATTATATATTATATATTACTAACTAATTTAATAACCAAAATATGTTACATGACACTCTTTTATTAAAATTAAGAGAAAATATTTCTTTCTAAAATTTATAAAATCCATTTTTATTTTCTCTCATCTACCTCTCTTTCTTTTTCTATTTCTTTCTACCCTTCCCACTATATATAATTTATATTTTATATTAATAATTTGACAAATCAAAATATGTAGCCAGATATTTTTTCATTACAATTAAAATAATTTTTTATTTTAAAATTAATAAATTTTCTCTCTCATTCTTTTTCTTTATCTTTCTCTCTCTTTTCTCTCACTCTCTATGATTCTTTGCCTTTCTGTTTTATAAAAAATAAAATTAATAAAATAATATAATTCAAATAAAAATATTATTATTATATACATAATTTTTTAGTTTTTTTTTAATTTTAAATTTTTACCACTTATCTTTCTAATTTATATTTTTATTTTTTTCCTTCAAATATTTATTATATATAATTTGAAGAAGATACTAATGTTATGATTAAAAGTTAGCATCAAGATTTAATTGTTTAAAAAAAATTTTTGAATTAATTTTATAACAATTAATATAATTTTTTTGTGCTAATATCTAATTATATTTCTATATACATAGAGAGAAAAAATGTTATTTTTAAATAACAAGTATAAAAATTAATTTTTTTATTTGTGCAACAGACTTAACACGTAATCAAATATAAAAGTATATATGTTCAATTATTTTAAATTTTAGATAAAAATATTAAAATTAATTATTAGTAAATAAAATTAAACTCTTTTTTATAAAAATAATAACTAAAAATCCTATTATTTAATTATTTTATCCAGGAAGATCCTAGTCTTTTTAGCTAACAGAAACTTTTGTTCTTTACGATTTTTTTGTAAAAATTATTTGATTTTATAAATTTTTTTGTATCATAATCTATAATATTTAAAAAATTAATATACTTTTAAAAAATTTATATTCTCATAATATTATTAAGAATAAAAATACTAGTATATATCTAAAGTAATGTATTTTTGTCCATTACTAATTAAAATTACTCGATTTCAGCTCAATCATACTATTGTATCAATCATCGAACAAAAATTCCTGACATTTAGTCAGTCATATCATATGTATAAAATATACGTTAAAATATAAAATAAAAATAATATATATATATATTAAAATTAATTATTATAAAATTATTATTATATATTTATGTATAAATATATATTATTTAATTAATTTTTAATATATAATTTTTTATTTAATATATATTTTATATTAATAATTAATTTTAGAATAAATTATTATTTTAATCTCTAACGTTTGCGTTAAATTTTAATTTAATTTTTAACGTTTTAAATATTTTATTTTTATTTTAAAATTTTTTAAATAGATTTAATGTTATATTATTACTAAATTTGATACGAATAATAAATAGAATGAATAATATGAATGTTAACAATGCTATTATTAAGTCATATATTTTTTAGTGTGCTAAAAAAAAATCAAAACTTTTAAAAGAAAAATTTTTACGTTCGTTAGTAGATCGATTTTATTTATATATTAAAATTAAATAAATGTTATTGGTTTTTTAATATAATAATTATTTATGTCAAATTTAATTGTGAGACAATATTAAATATATTTAAATTTTTTTAAAATTAAAATAAAATATTTGAAATTTTTTAGATTGAAATAAAATGTTTGAAATTTTAGATATTAAATTAAGACTTAATCCAAATATTTAAAACCAAAGTAATATTTTATTTTTAATTTTAATAACTGATTTTAATATATACCTAAATATAAATATACATCAAAACAAGTTAAATAATATTTATATTTTTATTATATATATATATATATATATATATATATATATATATATATATATATTAAAACTTGGATCTCAAACGATCCTTTCACAGCATCACAGGACTAATCAATATCAGTATATATAAAAAAATAAATGAACATCAATATTGAAAGAGGAGTAGATAATACAGAATACACGTGTTGGAATCTTCATGAACGCATTTATATTCCACCTTTAGTGGCCCTCTTGGTTCCAAAAGCAGGTGATTCTTGACTTATCAAAAGACAGATACAAAGCAGTTTCGAATAGTATCACATTAAAATAACTTATCTAACGGCTGATTTTTTTAGATATGATGTTAGGGTGTGTGTAATGCGGGAATATGATGATTATAGGTTATTTACACTGTTATGGCGGCGGTGAGTTTTTGGCATTTAGGGGGAAGAAATCGGTGGCACCGATTAGAGGTAGGGGAAATCGGTGGTACCGATTTGTGTGGGAGATGAAGAAAATCGGTGGGACCAATTTGTGGAAGGGGATGATGGTGGGTATGAAATCGGTGCCACCGATTTGTGTGTGGTCTAAATTTTTTTTAATCCGGGATCAGAAATCGGTCCCACCGATTTGGGTGTGCAGCGGTCGGTCCCTCCGATTTGCCATTAGTCAACACAAAAACGGATGTTGGCATCACAGAAGTCCCATTTCTTCCTCGTTCGCGACTCTTCTCCTCTCTTCTCTTCTCTTCTCTTCTCTGATTCTTGTCTTTCATTTGGGTAAAAAAAATTTCTGTGAGGCTGGAAATAGATAGTGATATGGATGATAGAGTTGTATTGAAGATTTATTACTACGGGCAGATCTTATTACAAACATATGAGGGAGTTCAATTCGTGTGTGAAAATCCATTAGATGTTGTTATTCCATTCACATTGTCATTTGAGGAGTTGAAAGGTGTGATTTGTGAGAAGATAGGCACGCAAAGATGTAGGAGAATATCGTGTATCTTGTACAGGTATCCTTTACCTGTGTTTGGCGGGTTTGTTCAATTTCAAACCAAGTATGTGATGGACGAAGCGAGTATGCAGGAAATGTTTTCAATGTACATGAAAAATCGCCACCGAATATCGTGCATCGAGTTATATTGAGTTTGAGCAATCTGAAGCAGACCGTAACATTGAGTTGGAAGATTATAATAGTGAAAGCGAAGATGAATTTGAAAGTAACTATGAGATCGTCGGTCCAGGCGAGGACGAAGAAGAAGCTGTTGGCGACATGAACGCAGATGTGGCGGAAGTTGCAAATGCATTAGCAAACCCGCATCCGTTTCAAGAGCCTTCTTTCATGCGGTCGTTGGATTTAGGGGCTATGCACGCACCGGAGTTTCCGGAATATATGAATACAGGTGCGTAAACCTAGCTAGCTACGTGAATCTCTGAATTGTTGTTTACGTAGATGGAATAGAGAAAAATAAGACTATAACGATCTTACCTAGTAAAATATGTTTATTAATTGAGTTGTAATGAAGGACTTCTTACTGAGTACATAATGAAGCATTTGTTACTTTTGATGTATGTAGCCCCTCCTGTTGTGGCGGATGGTGAGTTCACAGTGGGGATGGAATTCAGCTCAAGGGAGGCAGTAATCAAGGCAATGAAAGATTATACCATCCGGAGAGGTGTGGACTATCGGGTATATGAGTCGGAACCGACGACATTCTATGCCAAATGTATAGAATATGGGGATGGTTGTGACTGGTTGATCCGGGTAACCAAAATGCAGAAGAAGTACTGTTGGGAGATAAGGAGGTACAATGGAAGTCATACCTGTACCAGGTCTACTATTTCTCAAGACCATTCGAAGCTGGATTCCAAGACAGTTGCGGAAGCAATAAAGCCGTTGGTAGAGGTTGACCCGTCTATAAAGGTAAAATCTGTAATTGCTGATATCCAATCAAAGTTTAACTACACCATCAGTTATCGCAAGGCTTGGTTAGCAAAGCAGCAGGCGGTCGAATCAATTTTCGGAAGTTGGGAAGCATCGTATGAAGCTTTGCCGATATGGTTTGAGGCCATGTGCCACAAAGAGCCATCAGCAGTGGTTCACTTTGAAACAATGCCAGCTTACCAGGGGGATGATTTGGTTCCTGATATACGTGTTCTACATAGAGTCTTCTGGAGTTATTACCCCTGTATAAGGGCCTTCAGACACTGCAAGCCAGTGGTGCAGGTGGACGGGACTCATTTGTATGGAAAATACAAGGGTTGTTTATTGGTTGCAGTGTCACAAGATGGTAATAACAACATCGTGCCTATTGCATTTGCCATAGTGGAGGGAGAGACTTCTGATGCATGGCACTTTTTTCTGAGCAACCTGCGTCAACATGTGGTGACCCGTGATGTGGGACTAATCTCCGATCGACACGATTCGATTAGGTCAGCTATTGAACGAAGTAATGGGGCGTGGTCTCCTCCAAGAGCTTTCCATATGTTTTGCATCAGGCATATTGAGTCCAACTTCTTGAGGAAGTTCAAAGCACCTTACCTGCAGAAGCTTATCGTCAACATTGGTAAGTTTGTATAGAATGAACTTTTAATTTATTGTAGGCATGATCAAATAGACAGGTGTTCATAGCTGACTGAATGTTTTTCATAGGATATTCAAAGACGACCAGGGAGTACCAGATGCGTTATGAACGATTAAAGGAACGGGGTGAGGCTTACACCAATTGGCTTGATCGGATCCCTCGTGAGCAGTATGCTTTGA
This sequence comes from Arachis stenosperma, assembly GCF_014773155.1. Taxonomy (NCBI): domain Eukaryota; kingdom Viridiplantae; phylum Streptophyta; class Magnoliopsida; order Fabales; family Fabaceae; genus Arachis; species Arachis stenosperma. The sequence continues at coordinate 42,356,754 of NC_080386.1, forward strand.
CATTTGATGGTGGTTACCGATGGGGTCACATGACCACCAATCTTGTGGAATGTATCAACTCCGTCCTAAAGGGTGCACGCAATCTCCCAGTCACTGCACTTGTTAAGGCGACATTTTACAGGCTGAATGAGTTATTCACTAGAAAAAGAGCTGAGGCTGAAGCCCGAATCAGTGCTGGACTTATGTTCTCTGAGATGGTGACAACCAAGCTGAATGCAAATCAACGAGCATCAGGTAACATACAGGTTAGCTGTTTTGATAGAGAAAATGAAGTCTTCGAAGTACGCGAGATGCCTAGTGGGGTTGAGTATGCAGTTGACCTGCGCCACTATCGGTGTGATTGTGGTGAATTCCAGGTTGACCGAATTCCGTGTAGGCACGTGTTTGCGTGTTGTGCAAATCAGAGGTTGGATTGGAAAGTGTTCGTTAATGACGTTTACAAGATGGACCAAATTCGAAGAGTATACAGGGCTAGGTTTCGTCCACTGGGAAATCCGGCAACGTGGCCTGCTTATCATGGACCTAGATTCGTTGGAAACCCGTTCCTAAGACGGGTTGCCAAGGGCCGGCCGAAGATGACCCGCTTCTTGAATGAGATGGACACCCGTATGTTGCGTCGCCCGAGGCGATGCAAGCAATGCGGTGCAGAGGGCCATAGTCGCAGTAGATGTCGTCAAAGTGGTGGACCGAGTGCAGGTCCAACCGACTAGTAGTAGAAGAATAAAAAATAATTATACTTAATTTCTAGTTATCACACTAAGTTAAGCTATATTAAATACAAAAATAATTTTAATTTTGAATTTCTTGTAGAATTATTTCTAACAATTTTATTGAACATTATTATTATTATTATTATTATTATTATTATTATTATTATTATTATTATTATTATTATTATTATTATTATTATTGATAATTTAATTCGTTGAAGTATTAAAAAGAAATTTAAGATAAAATCATTGTTAGCTTATCATACCTGCACAACGATTTTAACTTGTTTATTATAAATTATAAATTAAAATCCAATTAGTTCTTTTGAACAAGAAATGAAATGGCTTTAATATAATGAAAGCATTACACATTTAATTTACAGTTACAAAAAACTCAATACAACTTGCTATGGAAAATAACAAGTTATTTATTTAATTCTGTTTCTTCTTTTAAAATTAATTTTAGTTTTTTTCATAATAACTAAACTAATTGAATGAACATTTTTAACTATAAATGTCATCGAGAGCTAATATTATAAAAGCTGAGTTTTAAATTATTGTTTAACAACATATAAAAAAACTGACATGCTAATTATATTGTCAAGTTTCAAAATATAAAATATAAAAAAAAAATTATCTCTACAAAATAAAATTTAAAATACAATAACAATAACAATGCAGTCTACAAATCCAATAAGTAGATACCAATAACCAAATAAACATAGTCAACAATAACAACCTACTTAACAATAATAACCTAGTTAACATACTCAATGAGTCAATAGTACACATTATCTCTTAAATAGTAGTAAGAACGTAGGTAACATTGTCAATAATTAACTAGTTACAACTTCACTTCCTCGGTGCCCACTTATTAATCATAATAAAATTAACGATCATAAATAAATTAACTAATAAAATTTTCATTATTAATCGTTACAGTTAATTAAATTCGATTACTAATACTGACAGTAACAACAACAATATATTAATATCTCCCTATTTCAATTTATTAGGTACAGATTTTCTTTTCTTTTTTTTTAATTTACTGTACTATTTTTTCAAATATTTTTTTTTCCTTTTTCTTACATTAAAATACACTTCCCAGAGAACCAGAGAGCTTCATCTTCATCACCATTACAAACAAAACAGCCACAAACATTCATCTCAACAAACAAACATTCATCTCATCTCCATACATACATACATACATACAAGGTTTATTCCTATTTTTATTTCTATTTCTAACCACCTAATAATAAAATACATACATATATGTTTAATTTCTAATTTCTACTTATAATAAAATCTAAAATTATCACCATCATTATCATTAAATAAAATTATGAAAAAAAACTTACATGATTTGGATCTCCAAGATAGTTAACAATATGAAGCTCCGGTTGATTTACTTCCTTAGTTTTTCTTTTTTTTGGCATTTTTTTTCCTCTTTCGCTGATCTGGTGGTGGTCCAACAATGGGGGTGTGTGGGGTTGAGAGGAAGAAGAAAGGGAAAGTTGAGAGTGAAAGAGAGAGTGTTGGAGAGTGAAAGAGAGAGAGAGGGGTATAGGGGGATAAGGTCACGGGGTGCACCGCGGAGCCACCTGCATGCGGGACATGTGGCAAGGGGCCACCAATCGGTGCCACCGATTTCGGCACCTCCCTCTCCCACAAATCGGTGCCACCGTTTTCCTTCTCCCCAATCGGTGCCACCGATTTCTTTACATGCGCCGTCACAACTCCGTCAAACACCCCAAACCCCCATAACGCCGCACATCACCAACGCCATCCCCATATCAAAATTAAAAAACTCTAACGATGCAAGGACCCTATCCTTTCTTTCTTTCTTGCTAAGCTGTAACGCCGAATTGGCTGTTGTGACTTGTGAACGTACAATACGAGAGGGATTTAATTTTATTTATTATAATTTATATAAATAAATTAATTTTTATTAGATTATATAATTTTACTATTTACAATATGCTACAATTTTATATTTTATTTTTAATTTGTTCTTTTAATTTAAACCCTAAACCCAAATTTGAGAAAATAAAAACAATATGGTTGTGAAGTAAATGTTTCCTTCAATAAGGATGAACTTATCCAATAAATATGTGAATGTACGTAGTAGTATTATTCTCAATATTAACATGAATATAATGATCCTCAATATAAAAAAAATTAAAAAGAAGAAAGAAAACTACAAATTAGTTTATTTTACACAGTTTCTTTTGTTACAATAAATTACAGTAAAATTTTAAATAAGTATAATTATGAAACTATTCAAAAAAAAAAGATAAAGTTTTGTTTTGTTGATTTTTAATAAAAAGAAACCTGAAAAATAGACAAAATAGACTTTAAAAATAAATTAATTAAAAATGAAAGAAATTGCATTGAATTTAAATAAAGCAGTAAATCGCCTTCGATAAGATCAAAGGACTTCAAATTCAAAAAGAAAGTGCTAAAAGGTTAAATTGAACAAGGAAATTAAACATTACTTGAAAGGTAAATTTGCAAGAAAAGTAAAAGGTTACTAAAAAATGTAGATGAAAATTAAAAACATAGAAGGAACCCTACAAAAAAATAATTCGAAAAGCAGACTCAGTAAATCCCTGGAATATGAGTGTGCTTGAATGTTTTTCTGAAGCAAAGTTCTAACCCTTGTTCCTTCGAGTCTTCTCCTATTTATAAGAGCCTTCAACTGATCAGATTGAAATATAACTTTCACGTATATTAATCCATGAATAACTGTTCCTACTCCTTTTGCCTAACATAAGTAACTGTTTCAAAACTTGAATTCTTCGATTAAGCACATTGACCAGCTCCTCGACTAAATACATCAACTGACTATTACTTCACATTCTTCGATAAGTCTATTTTGATGTAGTCCTCCATTATTCGAAATAGAAATTTATTATTCTCCAAGTTCAAAATTCTTCGAAAATAGAATATTTCAACCAACAAATTGCCCCTTAGAATTAATGTATTTTTCGATATCATTTAAAAAACAAAACATTTAATCCTATTTCATCCAACTTATCACTGTAATAAATAAATTCCCTTGTAAATAAAATTTATTAACTTCATTAACTCACGTCCACTACTGCACGTTCTCTATTACTGCACGTTCTCCCCTACTAACTGTTTCTCTTTCTTTAATTTTGCTATCTCAAAAAAGTTTTCAAATTTTAAAATTTGAAAACAAATAAGAAGCAAAATCATTTACCACCTTAATTTCTATTTGAAGGAATTCTTACTATCGTCTAACGTCATACTTCTATCTTTTAAATTCTACCTTACTTCTCAAATTTTACTTTTATTAATTCTTCTAAATTTTCATGTACGAATTCTCCTTTCTGCAACCCAAATCTTCTATTTTTAAACTTACTTCACATAATCATCAATGTCTCCCCTCTTTTCCAAAATCCCTTTTTGTTAAAGACAAGGGTAAAGGCCCCATAACTGGAAGCTTTGAGCAATCTGCTCTGCAAGTTCTAAATCGATTCAATGATATTATCATTGAAGATCCTCAAAATTTACCTAAAGTCAAAAGAATTTTTATCCCCTTCACTGCCGATGAAGAAACCTGCTATTTTGTCGGACCTTTGCAAACCCTGGAGCATACTAAAACGAATGATCAAGCCTTTCCCAGTGCTGAAGAAGAAGACCTACCCATAAAGCAAAACCTTTTCATTGTCCTCTTCGTTGACCATAAAAAATCCTTCAAAAGCAACCCAAAAATCACTCTCCGAGGAGCTGACTTCTTTACCTGGTATCAACGCCTTGAACCATCGAAAGGTGCTGCTTGGAAGGCATAAGGTATTTACGACCTCCTTCGCCTCTCTCATTTCACTCCTACTACACACCATTGGTTGATTGGGACTGTGGTGAATTTCTGGAACAAAACCACCAATAACTTTCATCTCTCTTGTGGAATGGTGGGACCCACACTATTCGATGTTGCTGTCATTACTGGCCTTCCAATAAAGTACCTTGAGGTAACACTCGATACAAAACCAACTCGATCCTATTAGATAGTTCAAAAGAACTCCTATAGTAATTTCATCAGCCACCACATGGGTCACGACAACGATCCTATGACCGATGAAGAGAGTGTGGTTTTTTTGTACTACTGGTTGAATGCAATTATTTTCTGTTCGAGAAGTGTTCAAATACAGAAGTTGTTCCTTTCATTGGCTGCCCTTCTTCATGAAAATCATAAATTTAACTTGGCCAAATTAATTTTAGCGCACTTGTATGATGAATTAAGGCATTTAGTTGACTATCTTCGAAACAACTCCTCAATCAATGTGGGTGGTCCTTTTTGGCTTCTACAAATTTGGCTGAATGCTATTTTTGAAAAATTCATGAAGCAAGATGGGGGCAACGCTTAAGAGAAACAACATTTCGAAGGGTTTCGACTAGCCCCTTTTCAACCAAATTTTGAAAATACCATTTCAACTGAAAATCTCTTATGGGATGTATTTTCATTGTTTCACTCTTGCAAAAGCTTCCAGAACGAGGATATGACATTCACTTCTTTCCTACGTCGAAACTCTGGACCACCATGGTTCAAACGTCTCATCTTTCCGAATGATGATGATGAAAATGATATAGCAAGTGCAACTTGGACAAATTTTCTCGCTGTTCAGGTATTTTCAATAGAAATACCTCAATACAAGAAAGAGCAATTTAATGTATTTTCCTAATCTTCTGAAGAAACAGTCTCAGACGACTCATCAAAAACCTCTTTATTTTCACATCTCCAACGCAAAAAATTGACTCAGGTACAACCTTAATGATTTAAATTTCCTTTATCGATTTCAAATTATTTCACTTACAAAAATTTCTATTACATCAAAGGCTAGAAGAACTGCTCAATCCATTTCTTCCTCATCACCTGCACTCAACCCAGAAAAGTAAGGAAATAAACCCAGACCAAAGCTACAAAGATCTCATTCTTCTGCTCAAACCGTCATTTTGGTTGAACCCATCCAAGTCATTCTTCCATCAAATATTGAAGAACAAAACTTGGTGCATTTGACCCAAGAAAAACCTCTAAGTCTCCATGCTGTAAACACTCATAATCCTCCTTCTCCTATCAATACTGATTCGATCCTCAAGTCTCCCATTGCATAATCTCTTCATTCACTTATTCGAGAGACTAGAGAAATTACACTTTCTCCTCAAAAAACATCAAGTCCAATAAAACCAACTAACCCCTCTTCCTCACAAGGTCCCTAACTTTCGAAAGAAGCTCCAGTCACATCCCCTAAACCTCATGATATCTAGTTGGCTAAATTGGTGGCTGTCTTAACCAAAATTACTCAAGAAGAAGAAATTCCCATCTCAAGTCTAATTACTAAAGATTTACCTACATCAAATCTTTTTGCAAGTCTCAACCAACAAACTCTCGAACAATTAAACACCATCTTAAGGCTATTGACACATACGGCCAATGAATGGGTTGAACAACCTGATTTAAATGGCCTGTTGTCTGACATCTTAAGTTCTTCTCTTGAATTCCAGATTCCTCCTTGATTTTATTATATAGTAAAGAGATTTACAAAAGTCTCGAACAACTATGCTATTATTAAAGACATGTTAAAAGAAGCCAAGGAGAGGGTGACCAAAATCGAAACAGAGTCAAAAGAAGTTAACAGTGTTCTCCAATCGATGCAAAAGTCATACAAGGAATATGACTTGAGAGTTGCCCAGGCTGCTGGCACTCAAGCTTATTTTGACAAATGGGGGGAAGAACTCGAAAAAGAGCTTGATAGAATTCGAAAAAGAAAAGCTGATTTGACAGGGCCTATGCTGTAGCGCAACAAAAGAAACAAGAACTCTTTAAGGAGCTTTGCATAATGGAAACTAAACAAAAGGAAATCAATAGAAGGTTCGACATGGCTCAAAATGAAGAACATGATGCAGTCGAGGCATATTCTACTCTTAATAGTGAAAGAGCTCAACTTTATTTCGAACTTGAAGAACTTTTAGCACCTTTCTTTCCCAAACTTTAATTTTTATAAACTCTTTTTTACTATTTGTACTTCTTCATATATTGAAATTTCATCTTTCATGCATCGATATTGCTTCAAATACTTTTTATTTATCGACTTAATCACACTTCTTGAATCGATATCATTAATCCGATATGAATTCTCGGAATACAAATCAAAGCGTGTCAAGAATGGCAATGACATGTGATGATACAACAGATCCCAGCTTATGAATTGCACTCAATAATAAAGCCATGGCCCTTTCGAGTTTGGACTTTAGATCTGAATAGAATAATACATCTACCTTCGTCGAAGAATCGTAAATTTATTTCGGTGGCAATTGATTATTTTACAAAATGGGTTGAAGCTAGTCCTCTAATAGAGGCGGGTCAGAATGAAATCATTGATTTCATTGAGGAATACATAATCCATCGATTTGGAATTCCTCAAACATTAAGTACTGATAAGGGGACTATGTATTAAAGATATCAATGGATTTGTATTAAAGATATCACCAGAATTCCAAATCGATGGATTATGTATTCCTTAATGAAATCAATGATTTCATTTTGACCTGCCTCTATTAGAGGAACAACTACAACCCATTTTGTAAAATAATCAATTTCCACTAAAATAAATTTATAATTCTTCGACGAAGGTGGATGTATCATTCCAATCAGATCTAAAGTCCAATCTCGAAAGGGACATGACTTTATAATTGAGTGCAATTCAGAAGTTGGGACCTGTTCTATCACCCCATGTCGTTGGCATTCTCGACATGCTTTTGCATAATCGATGTAGTCTTTAATTATGGAGGGCTAATAAACACGATCTCGTCGAAGTACCCACTTCATTTTCATTCAGGTTTGATGGGCACCACATATACCCTTATGAACTTCTCCAAGAGCAATATCTTTATCTGATTGACTTAAACATCCAAAAAGGCTACCATCGATACCTTTCTTGTACAACTCATAAGCCATTAACAGAAAATTCATTGCTTTTAACTTAATTTTTTAATCCACCCCAATGTTAGGATTCTTCAAATATTCAGCAATTGACTTTCTCCAATCATCATCATCCCATTTGTTCATACCCTGGGTCGAGCTATCTGACCTGGGATGATTGAAGATAAAGCGACCGACCTCTTCAGGTCAGACTATCCGACCTCTTCTCAGAGAGCTCGGCCAAATCGACAAGAGAGCCCAATAAAGGGCCCAAATGGAGGAACACGACCCAAATCCTAAGACGGCCTAAGCCTATAGAGATAAGGACGGTTCCGCTGAAGATACGCTGACCTCAACCCTAAAGATAAAGATAAGATAAGATAACTAACTTATCTTATCCAACAAAGGTCACGTCTCAACACTATAAATACACTGGAGCATCCAGGTATAACTCATACTCTGATTCTACTCAATACCTGTTTAATACCCTTGCTAACTTAAGCATCGGAGTCCCTTGCAGGTACCCCCCACCCTCCGGGGACGAAGGATCAAGCACTACCACCAAGTCCAACAAGTCGGACACACCAGCTCTGGCCGCTGTACACCTGCCGGACACGTCGGCTCCGACCAACACCGAAGACCTCGTCCGAGATCGTCCTACAGTTTCAGGTAACCCTCGGAACATTGGCGCCGTTGCCGGGGAACCTGGAAGTCATCCCACCACCATGGCGGACGACCATGACAACAACCACGACTCAGATTTGGAGGATCGAACACCGCACAAGAACACGGATGCTACGCTACAAGACACACCGAAAACTAATAGAAACAAAGGTTCACCAAATGCAGGGACCATAGAAACACTTCTAGATCGCTTAAAGCAGCTGGAAAAAGAAACCCAGCAACAGCGAGAAATCGGAAGGGATCTACAAAGGGAAATGCGGAGACGTCGAGAATTGGAAGAAAAGCTACAGCAATTGGAAGCCGATCTCAAATCAAAAGCTCCCCGCGCTAATCCAGAAGAAAATTCACACAAGGAGCAAGACTCCTTCACCAGAGAAATTATGAAAACCAAAATTCCGAAAGACTTCAAACTCCCAGATATGGCTCTATACGACGGCACCACGGATCCCAACCACCATCTCAGTAACTTCAGAAGCAGAATGTACCTCACTGATGCCCCAGATGCTGTTCGCTGTAAAGCCTTCCCAACAACTCTGACAAAAACAGCTATGCGGTGGTTCGACAACTTGCCACCCAAATCCATCTCAAGTTTCGACGACCTAGCTAAAAAATTCCTAGCAAGATTTTCCATTCAAAAGGATAAAGCTAAGCACGCCCCCAGCTTATTAGGAATCAAACAAGGAGATCGGGAGAGCCTTCGCAACTACATGGAAAGGTTCAACAAAACATGCATGGACATACAAAGTTTACCCACGGAAGCCGCAATCATGGGACTCATCAACGGTCTGCGAGAGGGACCTTTCAGCCAATCTATATCGAAAAAGTACCCGACTACCCTCGACGAAGTACAGGAGAGAGCTGAAAAATACATCAACATGGAAGAAAACGCTCGTTTAGGGGAATCCTCGAAATCGGGAGCCTCCTACCGTGACAGAGACAAGGAATCCAAAAGGAAAGATGACAAACAAGGGGAGAAAATTAAAAAGTACCATAACTACACTCCTCTTAGGGCATCCTTGGTTGAAATATACAAAGAAGTCTGCCACACGGAAAAAATTCCCCCAGCACGACCATTGAAAGGCAAAAAGGGAGGAGGAAACCGAAAGGAGTATTGTGAATATCATCGGGTTCGAGGACACTCCACCAACGAATGCTTCGACTTGAAAAACATCATTGAAAAATTAGTGAGAGAAGGAAAACTAGATCGATTCCTGGCTACCCGAGATGATGAGCAAAGAAAGAGACGACGAGATGATGACGCCGAACGAATAGAACGATCACCTCGGACGCCAGAAAGACATGTCCATATGATACATGGCGGCTTCGTAGCAGGAGGAATCTCCAAATCCTCCCGTAAGAGACACCTCAAAGAAGTATACCACGTCGAAGGAGAGGAAAGAGCACTCAACATACCAGCGATAACATTCACTAAAGAAGACGCGACCGGCATCATCACAGGACACGACGATCCCATGGTAATCACCATCATATTGGCAAACGCCAACCTACATCGGACGCTGATAGATCAGGGGAGCTCTGCCGACATTTTATTCAAAATAGCCTTCGATAAACTCGGCTTAGAAGAAAAAGAACTCAAAGCATATCCAAACAGCTTGTTCGGGCTGGGAGACACTCCGGTTCGACCACTAGGATACATATCACTACATACAACCTTTGGAAAAGGAGACCAATCCAGGACCCTCAAAATAGACTATATTGTAGTGGACGTAAGCTCGGCCTACAATGCTCTCATAGGCCGGACTACGCTCAATCAACTCGGCGCAATAGTCTCAACCCCACACCTATGCATGAAATTTCCGACTCCAAAAGGGATAGCTACGATAAAAGCAGATCAGAGAATGGCGCGTCGCTGCTACAACGAGAGCCTCAACCTTAGGGGCAAAGGAGAAGAGTTCCACACAATCGAACTAGGTGGAGTTCAACGACGAGAGGAACTCCGCCCTCAACCAGAAGGTGGAATAGAAAAAATTCAGATCGGGGACACCTCGAAAAAAATAACTAATATCGGCACAATCCTCAAAGGAGATCTAAAAGAGCTACTAATACAATTCTTGCGAGAAAATGCCGACTTGTTTGCATGGAAAGCCGCGGACATGCCAGGCATAGACCCTCAGTTGATGTTGCACAAGTTGGCAGTTTATCCCGGATCTCGACCGGTACAACAAAGACGAAGAAAGCTCGGGTCAGAACGATCCCAAGCTGTGGATGAGCAAGTGCAGGCACTGTTGGAAGCTGGATTTATAAGGGAAGTCAAATATCCACTATGGCTAGCCAACGTTGTTCTAGTGAAAAAATCAAATGGAAAGTGGCGAATGTGCACCGACTATACAGATCTCAACAAAGCTTGCCCAAAAGATCCATATCCACTCCTGAGTATTGACGCCCTGGTAGACGCCTCCTCTGGATATAAATATCTCTCGTTTATGGATGCGTATTCAGGATACAACCAAATTCCCATGTACCCACCGGACCAAGAAAAGACCTCGTTCTTAACGCCAAAGACGAACTACTGCTACATCATGATGCCTTTCGGCCTTAAGAATGCAGGAGCCACCTATCAAAGATTAATGAACAAAGTATTCTCGGATCACATTGGGAAAATCATGGAAGTTTATGTCGACGACATGCTAATCAAAACGAAAAGCGAACAGACACTGTTGACCGACCTGGCCTAAGTGTTCGATACCATCAGGAAGCATGATATGCGACTTAATCCAGCTAAATGCACCTTCGTGGTTGAAGCAGGCAAATTCTTAGGCTTCATGCTCACACAAAGAGGAATTGAAGCAAATCCAGATAAATGCCAGGCCATACTGAACATGAAAAGCCCAACCTGCGTACTACACCATCATAAACAACACCCTGTATAAAAGAGGGATCTCAGTACCATTACTAAAATTCGTACCTACTTCCCACACAAGGGAAGTATTAGAAGAGGTACACAGCGGCATGTGCGGTAATCATCTTGGAGCACGGGCTCTTGCCAAAAAGATACTCCGGGCAGAATTTTACTGGCCAACTTTACAAAAAGAATCTACAGAATTTTCGTAAAGACATGTCCACCATGTTAGAAACATGCCAACTTCCATATTGCCCCACCAGAAGAACTCATCAGCATGACCGCACCTTGGCCTTTTGCGAAGTGGGGACTCGACCTTCTCGGCCCCTTTTCCCAGGGATCGGGACAAGTTAAATTCCTCATAGTAGGGGTAGATTATTTCACAAAGTGGATCGAGGCAGAACCCTTAGCCAACGCCACTGCCCAGAGAAGCCGGAAGTTCTTCTACAGAAACATTATCACAAGATTTGGGGTCCCACATTCAATAACCACAGACAATGGTACCCAATTCACAGATGCGGGCTTCAGGAAACTAGTAGCCGACTTGAATATAAAGCATCAGTTTACCTCTGTCGAACACCCTCAAGCCAACGGACAGGCCGAAGCCGCCAATAAAGTCATATTGGCAGGGTTAAAACAAAGACTACAAAATGCAAAAGGAGCTTGGGCAGAGGAGCTTCCACAAGTCCTATGGGCATATCGAACGACGCCACATTCCACCACAAAGGAATCCCCATTCCGGTTAACATACGGAACGGAGGCAATGATTCCAGTAGAAATTGAGGAAGGATCGCACAAGGCAGTCCATTATAATGAGGGAGCAAACTCCCAACTTCAGAGGGAAGAACTCGACCTACTACCTGAGATCCAGGAAAGAGCTCGGATTAGGGAAGAAGCACTAAAACGTCGAATGGCTTCCAGATACAACCAAAGGGTAGTACCAAGGAGTTTCACTGAGAACGATCTCATCTTGATCCGAAATGATACAGGAACAACTCAACCCGGAGAAGGAAAGCTGGCAGCCAATTGGAAAGGACCATACCGGGTCATAAAAGTACTCGGGAAGGTGGTGCGCGAAATTGTGATCACTACAACTTCACACAACTAACCAGCAAGTGCACTGGGTCGTCCAAGTAATACCTTACGTGAGTAAGGGTCGATCCCACGGAGATTGTTAGCATTGAAGCAAGCTATGGTCATCTTGTAAATCTTAGTCAGGCAAACTCAATTGTAAATGATGATGAACGAAAATAACATAAAGATAAAGATAGTGATACTTATGCATATCATTGGTGTAAGAGCTTCAGACAAGTGTATGAAGATGCCTTCCCTTCCGTCTCTCTGCTTTCCTACTGCCTTCATCCAATCCTTCTTACTCCTTTCCATGGCAAGCTCGTGTAGGGTTTCACTGTTGTCAGCAGCTACCTCCCATCCGCGCAGTGAAAGCTAATGCACGCACTCTGTCACAGTACTGCCAATCACCGGTTTGGTTCCCTCCCCTACCGGAATAGAATCCCTCTTTTGCGTCTGTCACTAACGCCCAGTAGGTTACAGGTTTGAAGCACGTCACAGTCATTCAATCATTGAATCCTACTCAGAATACCACAGACAAGGTTAGACCTTCCGGATTCTTGAATGCTGCCATCAGGTCCTGCCTATACCACGAAGACTCTGATCTCACGGAATGGTTGGCTCGTTTGTCAGGCGAGCTCGGTTGTCAGGCGATCAACCATGCATCGTGCAATCAGGAATCCAAGAGATATTCACTAAGCCTCAGATGCTTGTAGAACAAGAATGGTTGTCAGTCACCTTGTTCATGAGTGAGAATGGTGATGGGCGTCAATCATCACCTTCATCATGTTGAAGAACAAGTGATATCTTGGATAAAGAACAAGCGGAATTGAATGGAAGAACAATAGTAATTGCATTAATACTCGAGGTACAGCAGAGCTCCACACCTTAATCTATGGTGTGTAGAAACTCCACCGTTGAAAATACATAAGAACAAGGTCTAGGCATGGCCGAATGGCCAGCCTCCCAATGGTCTAAGATAGCATAAAACAAAGATGGCTACCAAAAGTCTCTCCAAATACAATAGTAAAAGGTCCTACTTATAGAAAACTAGTACATAGATGAGTAAATGACATAAAAATCCACTTCCGGGCCCACTTGGTGTGTGCTTGGGCTGAGCAATGAAGCTTTTTCGTGTAGAGACTCTCTTTGGAGTTAAACGCCAGCTTTAGTGCCAGTTTGGGCGTTTAACTCCCAATTAGGTGCCAGTTCCGGCGTTTAACGCTGGAATTTCTTGAGGTGACTTTGAACGCCGGTTTGGGCCATCAAATCTTGGGCAAAGTATGGACTATTATATATTGCTGGAAAGCCCAGGATGTCTACTTTCCAACGCCGTTGAGAGCGCGCCAATTGGGCTTCTGTAGCTCCAGAAAATCCACTTCGAGTGCAGGGAGGTCAGAATCCAACAGCATCTGCAGTCCTTTTGAGTCTCTGGATCAGATTTTCGCTCAGGTCCCTCAATTTCAGCCAGAAAATACCTGAAATCACAGAAAAACACACAAACTAATAGTGAAGTCCAGAAAAGTGAATTTTAATTAAAAACTAATAAAAATATACTAAAAACTAACTAGATCATACTAAAAACATACTAAAAACAATGCCAAAAAGCATACAAATTATCCGCTCATCACAACACCAAACTTAAATTGTTGCTTGTCCCCAAGCAACTGAAGATCAAATAAGATAAAAAGAAGAGAATATGCAATGAACTCCAAAAACATCTATGAAGATCAGTATTAATTAGATGAGCGGGGCTTTTATCTTTTTGCCTCTGAATAGTTTTGGCATCTCACTCCATCCCTTGTAATTCAGAATGATTGGCTTCCTTAGGAACTTAGAATCCAGATAGTGTTAATGATTCTCCTAGTAAAGTATGATGATTCTTGAACATAGCTATTTATTGAGTCTTGGCTGTGGCCCAAAGCACTCTGTCTTCCAGTATTACCACCAGATACATACATGCCACAGACACATAATTGGGTGAACCTTTTCAGATTGTGACTCAAGTTTGCTAAAGTCCCCAATTAGAGGTGTCCAGGGTTCTTAAGCACACTCTTATTGCCTTGGATCACAACTTTATTTCTTTCTTTTTCTTTCTCTTTTTTTTTTTTCGATTTTTTTTTCGTTTGCTTTTTCTCTTTTTTTTTTTGCTTTTTCTTGCTTCAAGAATCATTTTTAATGATTTTTCAGATCCTCAGTAACATGTCTCCTTTTTCATCATTCTTTCAAGAGCCAACATTCATGAACCACAAGTTCAAAAGACATATGCACTGTTCAAGCATACATTCAGAGAACAAAAGTGTTGCCACCACATCAAAATAATTAAACTATTATAAAATTCAGAATTCATGCAATTCTTTCCTTTTCAATTAAGCACATTTTTATTCAAGAAAGGTGATGGATTCATAGGACATTCATAACTTTAAGGCATAGACACTAAGACACTAATGATCACAAGACACAAACATGGATAACATAAAGCATAAAAATCGAAAAACAGAAGAATAAAGAACAAGGAAATCAAGGAACGGGTCCACCTTAGTGATGGCGGCTCTTTCTTGCTCTTGAAGATCCTATGGAGTGCTTGAGCTCCTCAATGTCTCTTCCTTGTCTTTGTTGCTCCTCCCTCATGATTCTTTGGTCTTCTCTAATTTCATGGAGGAGAATGGAGTGTTCTTGATGCTCCACCCTTAGTTGTCCCATGTTGGAACTCAATTCTCCTAGGGAGGTGTTTAGTTGCTCCCAATAGTTTTGTGGAGGAAAGTGCATCCCTTGAGGAATCTCAGGGATCTCTTGGTGAGAGGGGTCTCTTGTGTACTCCATCCTTTTCTTGGTGATGGGCTTGTCCTCATCAATGGGGGTATCTCCCTCTATGTCAACTCCAACTGAATAACAGAGGTGACAGATGAGATGAGGAAAGGCTAACCTTGCCAAAGTGGAGGTCTTGTCCGCCACCTTGTAGAGTTCTTGGGCTATAACCTCATGAACTTCTATTTCTTCTCCAATCATGATGCTATGGATCATGATGGCCCGGTCTATGGTAACTTCGGACCGGTTGCTAGTGGGAATGATTGAGCGTTGTATGAACTCTAACCATCCTCTAGCCACGGGCTTGAGGTCATGCCTTCTCAATTGAACCGGCTTGCCTCTTGAATCTTGCTTCCATTGTGCGCCCTCTTCACATATGGTTGTGAGGACTTGGTCCAACCTTTGATCAAAGTTGACCCTTCTAGTGTAAGGATGCTCATCTCCTTGCATCATAGGCAAGTTGAACGCCACCCTCACACTCTCCGGACTAAAATCCAAGTATTTCCCCCGAACCATAGTGAGATAATTCTTTGGATTCGGGTTCACACTTTGGTCATGGTTCTTGGTAATCCATGCATTGGCATAGAACTCTTGAACCATCAAGATTCCGACTTGTTGAATGGGGTTGGTAAGCACTTCCCAACCTCTTCTTCGGATCTCATGGCGGATCTCCGGATATTCACCCTTTTGAGTGAAAAGGGGACTTCGGGGATCACCTTCTTCAAGGCCACAACTTCATAGAAGTGGACTTGATGCACCCTTGAGAGGAATCTATCCATCTCCCATGACTCGGAGGTGGAAGCTTTTGCCTTCCCTTTCCTCTTTATAGAGGTTTCTCGGCCTTGGATGCCATAAACGGTTATGGAAAAAAACGAAAAAGCAACGCTTTTACCACACCAAACTTAAAATGTTTGCTCGTCCTCGAGCAAAAGAAGAAAGAAGAGAGTAGAAGAAGAAGAAATGAGGAAGAGGGGGAAGGTGGTGTGTTCGGCCAAGAAGGGAAAGAAGGGGTGTTTAGGTTGTGTGAAAATGAAGGGTTGAAGAAGGGTATATATAGGAGAGAGGGGGGGTAATGGTTCGGCCATGATGGGTGGGTTTGGGAGGGAAAGTGGTTTGAATTTGAAGGGTGAGGTTGGTGGGAATTTATGAAGGATGGATGTGAGTGGTGAAGAGAAAGATGGGATTTGATAGGTGAAGGGTTTTTGGGAAAGAGGTATTGAGGTGATTGGTGAATGGGGGAAGAAGAGAGAGAGTGATGGTGGGGTCCTGTGGGGTCCACAGATCCTGTGGTGTCAAGGAAAAGTCATCCCTGCACCAAATGTTGCTCAAAATCACGTTTTGAGGTATTTCTGGCATTAAACGCCGGGCTGGTGCCCATTCCTGGCGTTTAACGCCAGGTTATTGCCCTTTACTGGCGTTTAACGCCAGTCTGGTGCCCCTTTCTGGTGTTAAACGCCCAGAATGGTGCCAGACTGGGCGTTAAACGCCTAACAGCTAGCATTACTGGCGTTTGAACGCCAGCTTCTTCTCCTCCAGGGTGTGCTGTTTTTCTTCCTGTTTTTCATTCTGTTTTTGCTTTTTTCATTGTTTTTGTGACTTCTTATGATCATCAACCTACAAAAAAGATAAAATAACAAAAGAAAATAGTTAACTATAAAACATTGGGTTGCCTCCCAACAATCGCTTCTTTAATGTCATTAGCTTGACAGAGGACTCTCATGGAGCCTCAGAAATACTCAGAACCGTGTTGGAACCTCCCAACACCAAACTTAGAGTTTGAATGTGGGGGTTCAACACCAAACTTAGAGTTTGGTTGTGGCCTCCCAACACCAAACTTAGAGTTTGACTGTGGGGGCTCTGCTTGGCTCTGTTTTGAGAGAAGCTTCATGCTTCTCTCCATGATGATAGAGGGATGTCCTTGGGCCTTAACACCAAGGATTCTTCATTCACTTGAATGATCAACTCTCCTCTATCAACATCAATCACAGCCTTTGCTGTGGCTAGGAAGGGTCTGCCAAGGATGATGGATTCATCCAGGCACTTCCAGTCTCTAGGACTATGAAATCAGTAGGGATGTAATGGTCTTCAATCTTCACCAAAACATTCTCTACAAGTCCATGAGCTTGTTTCTTGAATTGTCTGCCATCTCTAATGAGATTCTTGCAGCTTGCACCTCAAAGATCCCTAATTTCTCCATTACAGAGAGGGGCATGAGGTTTACACTTGACCCTAAGTCACACAAGGCCTTTTTGAAGGTCATGGTGCCTATGGTACAAGGTATAGAAAACTTCCCAGGATCTTGCCTTTTTAGAGGCAGTTTCTGCCTAGACAAGTCATCCAGTTCTTTGGTGAGCAAAGGTGGTTCTTCCTCCCAAGTCTCATTTCCAAATAACTTGTTATTTAGCTTCATGATTGCTCCAAGGTATTTAGCAACTTGCTCTTTAGTGACATACTCATCCTCTTCAGAGGAAGAATACTCATCAGAGCTCATGAATGGCAGAAGTAAGTCCAATGGAATCTCTATGGTCTCAATTTGAGCCTCAGATTCCCATGGTTCCTCATTGAGGAACTCAGAGGAGATTGGTACACGCCCACTGAGGTCTTCCTCAGTGGCGTCCTCCTCCTCTCTTTCCTCTCCACATTCGGCCATGGTTATGGCTTTGCACTCTCCTTTTGGATTTTCTTCTGTATTACTTGGGAGAGTACTAGGAGGGAGTTCAGTAATTTTCTTGCTCAGCTGTCCCACTTGTCCTTCCAAATTTCTAATGGAAGACCTTGTTTCATTCATGAAACTTTGAGTGGTCTTTATTAGATCAGAGACCTTTGTTGCTAAGTCAGAAGTATTCTGCTTAGAACTCTCTGTCTGTTGCTGAGAAGATGATGGAAAAGGCTTGTTATTGCCAAGCCTATTTCTTCCACCATTATTGTCATTGAAACCTTGTTGAGGTCTCTCTTGATTCTTCCATGAGAAGTTTGGGTGATTTCTCCATGAAGAATTATAGGTGTTTCCATAGGGTTCTCCTAGGTAATTCACCTTTTCCATTGAAGGGTTCTCAGGATCATAAGCTTCTTCCTCAAATGAAGCATCCTTAGTACTGTTTGGTGCATTTTGCATTCCAGACAGACTTTGAGAAATCAAATTGACTTGTTGAGTCAATATCTTGTTCTGAGCCAATATGGCATTCAGAGTGTCAATCTCAAGAACTCCTTTCTTCTGACTAGTCCCATTGTTCACAGGATTCCTTTCAGAAGTGTACATGAATTGGTTATTTGCAACCATTTCAATCAATTCTTGAGCTTCTGCAGGCGTCTTCTTCAGATGAAGAGATCCTCCAGCAGAGCTATCCAAAGACATCTTGGATAGTTCAGAGAGACCATCATAGAAAATACCTATGATGCTCCATTCAGAAAGCATGTCTGAAGGACATCTTCTGATTAATTGTTTGTATCTTTCCCAAGCTTCATAGAGGGATTCTCCATCCTTCTGTCTGAAGGTTTGGACTTCCACTCTAAGCTTACTCCATCTTTGTGGTGGAAAGAACTTTGCCAAGAAGGCATTGACTAGCTTTTCCCAAGAGTCCAGGCTTCTTTAGGTTGAGAATCCAACCATATTCTAGCTCTGTCTCTTACAGCAAAAGGGAATAGCATCAGTCTGTAGACCTCAGGGTTAACCCCATTAGTCTTGACTGTGTCACAGATTTGCAAGAATTCAGCTAAGAACTGATGAGGATCTTCCATTGGAAGTCCATGGAACTTGCAATTCTGTTGCATTAGAGAAACTAATTGAGGCTTAAGCTCAAAGTTGTTTGCTCCAATGGCAGGGATAGAGATGCTTCTCCCATAAAAATCAGGAGTAGGTGCAGTGAAGTCACCCAGCACCTTCCTTGCATTGTTGGCATTGTTGTTGTTTTCGGCTGCCATGTGTTCTTCTTCCTTGAAGAATTCGGTCAGGTCCTCTAAAGAGAGTTGTGCTTTAGCTTCTTTTAGCTTTCTCTTCAAGGTCCTTTCAGGTTCAGGATCAGCTTCAACAAGAATGCCTTTGTCTCTGCTCCTGCTCATATGAAAGAGGAGAGAAAAGGAAAATGTGGAATCCTCTATGTCACAGTATAGAGATTCCTTGAAGTGTCAGAGGAAAAGAGAAATAGTAAGAAGAAGGAGAAGAAGAATTCGAACTTTATTAGATAAGGTTCGAATTGTGCATTTAGAAGGAGTAGTACTCCATAAATAGAAGGATGTGGGAAGGAGGGAAGAGAATTTTCGAAAATTCAATTAAAAGATTTTGAAAACATTTTGAAAATTTGATTGATAATTTTCGAAAATTAAAAGTGAAAAAGAAATCAAGTGATTTTTGAAAAAGATTTTGAAATTAGAAATTAAAAAGATTTGATTGAAAACTATTTAAAAAAAAATGTGATTAAAAAGATTTGATTGAAAAGTTATGGTTTTAAAAAGATGTGATTGAGAAGATATGATTTGAAAACAATTTGAAAAGATATGATTTAAAAAAATTGATGACTTGCCTAACAAGAAAAGATATGATTCAAACATAAAACCTTCCTTAATAGAAAAGGCAAAAAATGTTCAATCAAGTCATTAATTGTTAGTAAGTATCTTTGAAAAAGGAAAGAAATTGATTTTGAAAACATTTGATTGAAAAGATATGATTTGAAAAAGATTTGGTTTTGAAAAACTTTGAAAACTTGAAAAAAAATTGATTTTGAAAACAAAATCTTCCCCTAGCACCATCCTGGCGTTAAACGCCCAGAATGGTATACATTCTGGCGTTTAACGCCCAAAATGCTACCTTTTTGGGCGTTAAACGCCCAACCAGGTACCCTGGCTGGCGTTTAAACGCCAGTCTGCCTTCTTCACTGGGCATTTTTGAATGCTCAGCTTTTTCTGTACAATTCCTCTGCAGTATGTTCTGAATCTTCAATTCTTTGTATTATTGACTTGAAAAGACACAAATTAAAAATATTTTTGGATTTTTAATAATCAAAATGCAACAAGAATCAAATAACAATGCATGCAAGACACCAAACTTAGCAGTTTGTGTACTACTGACACTATATGAGACACATAAATTCAAGCCAAAAGAATTCAAAGATCAGAGTAAGAAATCATCAAGAATTACTTGAAGATCCTTAAGACACATGAATGAATGCATGTAATTGACACCAAACTTAAGATGAGACACTAGACTTAAGCAAGAAACATCAAATATTTTTGGTTTTTTTATGATTTTGTAATTTTTTTTTGTGTTTTTCAAAAATTAAGTGGAAAAAGGTATCAAAATTCTTAATGAGAATTCCAGGAATCAGTGCAATGCTAGTCTAAGACTCCGGTCCAGGAATAGACATGGCTTCACAGCCAGCCAAGCTTTCAAGGAAAGCTTCGGTCCAAAACACTAGACATGACCAAAGGTCAGCCAAGCCTTAGCAGATCACTGCTCCAAAAGCAAAATTGATGAAAATCAACAAGCTCTTGTGGTGATAAGTTGAAACCTCGGTCCAATCAGATTAGACATGGCTTCTCAGCCAGCCAGATTTCAACAAATCATCATGAAACTCTAGAATTCATCTTCAAGAATTTCGAAAAAAAAATAAATACCTAATCTAAGCAACAAGATGAACCGTCAGTTGTCCAAACTAGAACAATCCCAGGCATTGTTACCAAAGCTTGCTCAAACTTGAACAATCCCCGGCAACGGCGCCAAAAACTTGGTGCGCGAAATTGTGATCACTACAACTTCACACAACTAACCAGCAAGTGCACTGGGTCGTCCAAGTAATACTTACGTGAGTAAGGGTCGATCCCACGGAGATTGTTAGCATTGAAGCAAGCTATGGTCATCTTGTAAATCTTAGTCAGGCAAACTCAATTGTAAATGATGATGAACGAAAATAACATAAAGATAAAGATAGTGATACTATGCATATCATTGGGTGTAAGAGCTTCAGACAAGTGTATGAAGATGCCTTCCTTCCGTCTCTCTGCTTTCCTACTGCCTTCATCCAATCCTTCTTACTCCTTTCCATGGCAAGCTCGTGTAGGGTTTCACTGTTGTCAGCAGCTACCTCCCATCCGCGCAGTGAAAGCTAATGCACGCACTCTGTCACAGTACTGCCAATCACCGGTTTGGTTCCCTCCCTACCGGAATAGAATCCCTCTTTTGCGTCTGTCACTACGCCCAGTAGGTTAAAGGTTTGAAGCACGTCACAGTATTCAATCATTGAATCCCCTCAATACCACAGACAAGGTTAGACCTTCCGGATTCTCTTGAATGCTGCCATCAGGTCCTGCCTATACCACGAAGACTCTGATCTCACGGAATGGTTGGCTCGTTTGTCAGGCGAGCACTCGGTTGTCAGGCGATCAACCATGCATCGTGCAATCAGGAATCCAAGAGATATTCACTAAGCCTCAGATGCTTGTAGAACAAGAATGGTTGTCAGTCACCTTGTTCATGAGTGAGAATGGTGATGGGCGTCAATCATCACCTTCATCATGTTGAAGAACAAGTGATATCTTGGATAAAGAAAACAAGCGGAATTGAATGGAAGAACAATAGTAATTGCATTAATACTCGAGGTACAGCAGAGCTCCACACCTTAATCTATGGTGTGTAGAAACTCCACCGTGAAAATACATAAGAACAAGGTCTAGGCATGGCCGATGGCCAGCCTCCAATGGTCTAAGATAGCATAAAACAAAGATGGGCTACCAAAAGTCTCTCCAAATACAATAGTAAAAGGTCCTATTATAGAAAACTAGTACATAGATGAGTAAATGACATAAAAATCCACTTCCGGGCCCACTGGTGTGTGCTTGGGCTGAGCAATGAAGCTTTTCGTGTAGAGACTCTCCTTGGAGTTAAACGCCAGCTTTAGTGCCAGTTTTGGGCGTTTAACTCCCAATTAGGTGCCAGTTCCGGCGTTTAACGCTGGAATTTCTTGAGGTGACTTTGAACGCCGGTTTGGGCCATCAAATCTTGGGCAAAGTATGGACTATTATATATTGCTGGAAAGCCCAGGATGTCTACTTTCCAACGCCGTTGAGAGCGCGCCAATTGGGCTTCTGTAGCTCCAGAAAATCCACTTCGAGTGCAGGGAGGTCAGAATCCAACAGCATCTGCAGTCCTTTTGAGTCTCTGGATCAGATTTTCGCTCAGGTCCCTCAATTTCAGCCAGAAAATACCTGAAATCACAGAAAAATACACAAACTAATAGTGAAGTCCAGAAAAGTGAATTTTAATTAAAAACTAATAAAAATATACTAAAAACTAACTAGATCATACTAAAAACATACTAAAAATAATGCCAAAAAGCATACAAATTATCCGCTCATCAGAAGGGCTACTACAGAGTGTCCGAACTTGACGGACGGGAGCTGCCAAGGTCATGGCACGCTTGCAACCTAAGAAGGTACTACAGTTAGAAAGGGTAAAGGATTTCACCAGTGGATGCACTCTTTTTCCTGAAAAGGTTTTTTAATGAGGCACCAGGTCGAGACCTATACCATACCCAACTTAAGAGGATAAAAAAATTTCCACATGTACATATTTGCATTTTTCTCTGAATAAAATTTATCTAGGTATTCTACAAGATTTCAAGACACATTATTCTGAAGTATTCATCGTCCGATTATAAAGCTACAGGTCGGCAAAAAGTGAAAAACAAATTCACTGCACGACCACGATAAAGACAAATCGTCTGATAAAGGTGAAAACGCGATTCACCCAAAGGACGAGCTCGATATGCCAACCACTTCCTACAAATCGGCAAAGATGAACACAGAATAATGTAAGAAGTTATCGAAAGCAATCTAGAAAAGAACCTGACGAGGTCTTACGGATAGCTAATATAATAACTTAATAAGGCTGGCCGACATAAAAAAATCGGGCCAAGCCAAACCAAGTTATCAGCGAATCCCTGGAAAGAGGTCTGGCCAACCCTATTAAAGAGGAATTGCTATAACTTAGAAGAGATCGACCTAACGAAGTCGGTCTCCTACAAAGATAAGTTATAAAAGTAATCCCTGAAAGAGACCTGACAAAGGTCCAAGAAAGAGGATTACAAAAATAACTTAGAAGAGATCGACCTAACGAAGTCAGTCTCCTACAAAGATAAGTTATAAAAGTAATCCCTGAAAGAGACCTAACAAAGGTCCAAGAAAGAGGATTACAAAAATAACTTAGAAGAGATCGACCTAACGAAGTCGGTCCTACAAAGATAAGTTATAAAAGTAATCCCTGAAAGAGACCTGACAAGGTCCAAGAAGAGGATTACAAAAATAACTTAGAAGAGATCGACCTAACAAAGTCGGTCTCCTACAAATATAAGTTATAAAAGTAATCCCTGAAAGAGACCTGACAAAGGTCCAAGAAAGAGGATTACAAAAATAACTTAGAAGAGATCGACCTAACGAAGTCGGTCTCCTACAAAGATAAGTTATAAAAGTAATCCCTGAAAGAGACCTGACAAAGGTCCAAGAAAGAGGATTACAAAAATAACTTAGAAGAGATCGACCTAACGAAGTCGGTCTCCTACAAAGATAAGTTATAAAAGTAATCCCTGAAAGAGACCTAACAGAGGTCCAAGAAAGAGGATTACAAAAAATAACTTAGAAGAGATCGACCTAACGAAGTCGGTCTCCTACAAAGATAAGTTATAAAAGTAATCCCCGAAAGAGACCTTACAGAGGTCCAAGAAAGAGGATTACAAAAAATAACTTAGAAGAGATCGACCTAACGAAGTCGGTCTCCTACAAAGATAAGTTATAAAAATAATCCCTGAAAGAGACCTTACAGAGGTCCAAAAAGAGGATTATAAAAATAACTCATAAAGGGATATTACGCCAAAGAAAGCATAAATGCGAAGCTTCAAAAAGCCACCATAATCAACCTCAGAAAGCGGCTTTTTGTTTTTCAAAATGAAGTTACCAAGCAGGCAACTTAAAAATGTCAGACGAGAAAAATAAAGAGTTCAAAAAGCCCACACATTGGGCCATCTACACAAAAAAGTTATAAAAAATTTTCCACAAAACGCCCACAAGTCGGGCCAACTACAAATCAACAGAAGTTTTCTCGGCAGCATCGGGAGCTTTCTTAGTGGCATCAGAATCAGGAGAAGGAGGGCGAGCTTGAATAGGCACAGTGGTGGACGAAATTGTGATCAACAATAATGGCTCTTTGGCATGTGCCTAAAAAAACTAACTTAGCACTTTCTTTCCACAATCTCGTTCAACTAACCAGCAAGTGTACTGGGTCGTCCAAGTAATAAACCTTACGTGAGTAAGGGTCGATCCCACAGAGATTGTTGGTATGAAGCAAGCTATGGTCACCTTGTAAATCTCAGTTAGGCAGATTAAATTGGTTTATAGATTTTCGAATAATTAATAATAAATAGAAAATAAAAAGGGATAGAAATACTTATGTAAATTATAGTGGGAATTTCATAGGCGTGTGGAGTTGCTGTGCTCTCTTGAATCTCTACTTTCTTATTACTTTCATCCAATCCTTCTTACTCATTTCCATGGCAAGCTGTATGTAGGGCATCACGTTGTCAATGGCTACATCCCATCCTCTCAGTGAAACGTTCTATGCTCTGTCACAGCACGACTAATCAGCTGTTGGTTCTCGATCATGTGGAATAGGATCCATTGATCCTTTTGCGCTTGTCATCACGCCCAGCAATCGCGAGTTTGAAGCTCGTCACAGTCATTCAATCCCAGAATCCTACTCGAAATACACAGACAAGGTTTAGACTTTCGGATCCTCATGAATGCCGCCTATCTAGCTTATACCACGAAGATTCTGTTGGGGAATCTAAGAGATATGCGCCCGGCCTAAGGTAGAACGGAAGTGGTTGTCAATCACGCGCGTTCATAGGTGAGAATGATGATGAGTGTCACAGATCATCACATTCATCAAGTTGAAGTGCAACGTATATCTTGGAATAAGAATAAAGATGATTTGGATGAAAAACAATAGTAATTGCATTAAAACTTGAGGTACAGCAGAGCTCCACACCCTTAATATATGGCTCCTAGGGTTTACATGAGTAAGTAATTGATGCATAAATCCACTTCCGGGGCCCACTTGATGTATGTTTGGCCTGAGCTTGATCTATCCACGAGCTGAGGCTTTTATTGGAGTTGAACTCCAAGTTATGACGTGTTTTGGGCGTTCAACTCCGGATCATGACGTTTTTCTGGCGTTTAACTCCAGACAGCAGCATGTACTTGGCGTTACTTGGCGTTCCGCCAAGTTACGTCATCAATTTCCGAATAAAGTATACTATTATACATTGCTGGAAAGCTCTGGATCTCTACTTTCCAACGCCATTGAGAGCGCGCCATTTGGAGTTCTGTAGCTCCAGAAAATCCATTTTGTGCAGGGAGGTCAGATTCCAACAGCATCAGCAGTTCCTTTTGTCAGTTTTTCAAAGTTTTGCTCAAGTCCCTCAATTTCAGCCAAATTTACCTGAAATCACAGAAAAACACACAAACTCATAGTAAAAGTCCAGAAATGTGAATTTAACATAAAACTAATGAAACATCCCTAAAAGTAGCTTGAACTACTAAAAAACTACCTAAAAATGATGCCAAAAAGCGTATAAATTATCCGCTCATCACAACACCAAACTTAAATTGTTGCTGGTCCCCAAGCAACTGAAAATCAAATAGGATAAAAAGAAGAGAATATACTATAAATTTCAGAATATCATGAATATTAATTATAATTAGATGAGCGGGACTTGTAGCTTTTTGCTGAACATTTTGGCATCTCACTTTTTCCTTTGAAGTTCAGAATGATGGCTTCTCTAGGAACTTAGAATTTCGGATAGTGTTATTGACTTTCCCTAGTTAAGCATGTTGATTCTTGAACACAGCTACTTATGAGTCTTGGCCGTGCCCTAAGCACTTTGTTTTCCAGTATTACCACCGGATACACAAATGCCACAGACACATAACTGGGTGAACCTTTTCAGATTGTGACTTAGCTTTGCTAGAGTCCCCAGTTAGAGGTGTCCAGAGCTCTTAAGCACACTCTTTTTGCTTTGGATCACGACTTTAACCACTCAGTCTCAAACTTTTCACTTGGACCTTCATGACACAAAGCACATGGTTAGGGACAGCTTGATTTAGCCGCTTAGGCCTGGATTTTATTTCCTTGGGCCCTCCTATCCATTGATGCTCAAAGCCTTGGATCCTTTTTACCCTGTGCCTTTTGGTTTTAAGGGCTATTGGCTTTTTCTGCTTGCTTTTTCTTTTTCTTTCTAAATTTTTTTTTCGCCATTTTTTTTTCACAAGCTTTCTTTTTCACTGCTTTTTCTTGCTTCAAGAATCAATTTCATGATTTTCAGATCCTCAATAACATTTCTCTTTGTTCATCATTCTTTCAAGAGCCAACAATTTTAACATTCATAAACAACAAGATCAAAATTATGCACTGTTCAGCATTCATTCAAAACAAAAGTATTGTCACCACATCAATATAATTAAATTAAATTCAAGGATAAATTCGAAATTCATGTAATTCTTGTTCTTTTGAATTAAAACATTTTTCATTTAAGAGAGGTGAAGGATTAATGGAATTTATTCATAGCTTTAAGACATAGTTACTAACTACTAATGATCATGTAATAAGACACAAACATAGATAGACATGAAGCATAAAAACCGAAAAGCAGAAAATAAGAACAAGGAATGAGTCCACCTTAGTGAGGGTGGCGCCTTCTTGAAGAACCAATGGTGCTCTTTGAGCTCCTCTATGTCTCTTCCTTGCTTCAACAAGAGTGCCTTTTCTTTATTCCTGCTCATATGAGAAGAGAAAAAGAAAAGGAAGAGGAATCTTCTATGTTACAGTATAGAGATTCCTTTATGTTAGTAGAAAAGAAAGGGGATAAGGAGAATGGTTCGATTTTTAGATGAAGAGAAGTAAAGAGAAGTGTTAGTAGTAATTAATTAAATAAAATAGAAAAGAGAGGGAGATTTTCGAAATAATTTTGAAAAAGGGGTTAGTAATTTTTGAAAACTAAAGATAAGATAAGATTAAAATTAAAATTTAAAACAAAAAGAATTTTTGAAAAAGAGGTGAGATATTTTCAAAAATTAGAGAGGGAAAAGTAGTTAGGTGGTTTTGAAAAAGATAAAAACAACACAAGTTAGTTAGTTGATTGAAAAAGATTTGAAATCAAATTTGAAAAGATAAGAAGATAAGATTTAGATAAGATATTTGAAATAAAAAAGATAAGATAAAAGATAAAAAAATTTTATTTTTTTGAAAAAGATAAGATAAGAGATAAAAAGATTTAATTTAAAAATTTGAAATTATTTATTTCACTAACAAGAACTACAAGATAAGATTCTAGAACTTAAAGATTGAACCTTTCTTAGCAAGAAAGTAACAAACTTCAAATTTTTGAATCAAAACATTAATTATTGATTATATTTTTGAAAATATGATGTAAAAGATAAGAAAAATATTTTGAAAAATATTTTAAAAAAAAAATTTTGAAAATTATAAAAAAAATGAAAAAGATGTGATTTTTGAAAAAGATTTTGAAAAGATAAGATTTTTAAAATTGAAAATTTGACTTAACTCATAAGAAACAACTAATTTTAAAAATTTTTGACTTGGTCAACTCAAATTTTCAAAAATTTGGAGAAAAATAAGGAAAAGATATTTTTTTTATTTTTTGAATTTTTAATGATGAGAGAGAAAAACACAAAAATGACCCAAAACATGAAAATTTTGGATCAAAATACAAGATGCATGCAAGAACACTATGAATGTCAAGATGAACACCAAGAACACTTTGAAGATCATGATGAACATCAAGAACACAATTTTGAAAAAATTTTTGATGCAAAGAAAACATGCAAGACACCAAACTTAGAAATCTTTAATGCATGGACTCTAACAAACGAAAAATGCATATGAAAAACAACAAACAACAAAACAAGAAACATCAAGATCAAACAAGAGGACTTATCAAGAACAACTTGAAGATCATGAAGAACACTATGAATGCATGGGATTTTCGAAAAATGCAAGAAAAATTTTTAAAGCATGCAATTGACACCAACTTAAAAATTGACTCAAGACTCAAACAAACACAAAATATTTTTTTATTTTTATGATTTTATGAATTTTTTTTGAATTTTTATTAATTTTTTCAAAAATAAAGTTTAGAAAAATGAAAAATAAAAGAAAAATTTTGAAAAAGATTTTTGAAAAGAAAATTGCCTAATCTGAGCAACAAGATGAACCGTCAGTTGTCCATACTCGAACAATCCCCGGCAACGGCGCCAAAAACTTGGTGGACAAAATTGTGATCAACAATAATGGCTCTTTGGCATGTGCCTAAAAAAACTAACTTAGCACTTTCTTTCCACAATCTCGTTCAACTAACCAGCAAGTGTACTGGGTCGTCCAAGTAATAAACCTTACGTGAGTAAGGGTCGATCCCACAGAGATTGTTGGTATGAAGCAAGCTATGGTCACCTTGTAAATTTCAGTTAGGCAGATTAAATTGGTTTATAGATTTTCGAATAATTAATAATAAATAGAAAATAAAAAGGGATAGAAATACTTATGTAAATTAATAGTGGGAATTTCAGATAGGCGTGTGGAGTTGCTGTGCTCCTCTTGAATCTCTACTTTCTTATTACTTTCATCCAATCCTTCTTACTCATTTCCATGGCAAGCTGTATGTAGGGCATCACCGTTGTCAATGGCTACATCCCATCCTCTCAGTGAAAACGTTCCTATGCTCTGTCACAGCACGGCTAATCAGCTGTTGGTTCTCGATCATGTTGGAATAGGATCCATTGATCCTTTTGCGCTTGTCATCACGCCCAGCAATCGCGAGTTTGAAGCTCGTCACAGTCATTCAATCCCAGAATCCTACTCGGAATACCACAGACAAGGTTTAGACTTTTCGGATCCTCATGAATGCCGCCATCTATCTAGCTTATACCACGAAGATTCTGTTGGGGAATCTAAGAGATATGCGCCCGGCTTAAGGTAGAACGGAAGTGGTTGTCAATCACGCGCGTTCATAGGTGAGAATGATGATGAGTGTCACGGATCATCACATTCATCAAGTTGAAGTGCAACGTATATCTTGGAATAAGAATAAAGATGATTTGGATGAAAAACAATAGTAATTGCATTAAAACTTGAGGTACAGCAGAGCTCCACACCCTTAATCTATGGTGTGCAGAAACTCCACTGTTGAAAATACATAAGTGAAAGGTTCAGGCATGGCCGAAAGGCCAGCCCCCAAAACGTGATCACAGGATTCAAAATACAATCCAGGATGTGATTATGATAGTAAAAAGTTCTATTTATAATAAACTAGCTCATAGGGTTTACATGAGTAAGTAATTGATGCATAAATCCACTTCCGGGGCTCACTTGGTGTATGTTTGGACTGAGCTTGATCTATCCACGAGCTGAGCCTTTTATTGGAGTTGAACTCCAAGTTATGACGTGTTTTGGGCGTTCAACTCCTGATCATGACGTTTTTCTGGCGTTTAACTCCAGACAGCAGCATGTACTTGGCGTTCCACGCCAAGTTACGTCATCAATTTCCGAATAAAGTATGGACTATTATACATTGCTGGAAAGCTCTGGATGTCTACTTTCCAACGCCATTGAGAGCGTGCCATTTGGAGTTCTGTAGCTCCAGAAAATCCATTTTGAGTGCAGGGAGGTCAGATTCCAACAGCATCAGTAGTCTTTTTGTCAGCCTTTTTTAAAGTTTTGCTCAAGTCCCTCAATTTCAGCCAGAATTTACCTGAAATCATAGAAAAACACACAAACTCATAGTAAAGTCCAGAAATGTGAATTTAACATAAAAACTAATGAAAACATCCCTAAAAGTAGCTTGAACTTACTAAAAACTACCTAAAAACGATGCCAAAAAGCGTATAAATTATCCGCTCATCACACAGCGTCAACAGTTCCATCATCCCGGTTTAGGATTTGGCAATCCGGATCAGCTGTAACAGGAGAAACCGAGGAGGTTGACACTTTGAGAGAAGGAACTGGAGGAGGGTCAGCATCATCATCATCTTGGTCGTCAGGGACAATCTTGGCATCCCTCACCACATTGTCCAAACTGACAAGAGACAAGTCGGCATCAGGGGCAACAACGCGAAACTGCTCCATCAGATTCTCGGAGGCAGCAGTTACGCTACCCACAAGATGGCCCTGAAGCTCACCATAATCAGCCCGAGCAGTCTCCAACTCACTCCGAAGGCGCATGATTTCCCTATAAGCGGAGACATAGCTGTCCTTATGCTTCAGGGCCATGTCTTCAGCCAGCCTCAAAGAAGCAGCAAGGGCGATAGAACTAGCTTTTTCACCCTCCAGCTCCTTCTCCACCTTTTCCAACTTCACCTCCAACTCCCTCCTTCAGGCCCTTGATCCGATTAAACTCCGATTTGGCCTCCTCCATAAAAGATTTGGTGGCACAAATCAGAATCCCCTGAACTGTCCGGAAAATAGCCGCACTCATATAGCCATCTTCACACTATTCTTGGCCATAAAATACAGGTGCTGAAGGAGAGACACATCGTCCATGGAAAGTCCACCATAGGGAGCAATTTGCTGATCAATAAATTCAACGGCATCAAAGTCGGGGGCATCCAGATAGAAGGGTTCAATGGTTTTTTGCTTTTTACTTGGAGGGGGACCAGAAGCTGCAATAGATGATTGGGGAGGATCAACTAGGCAGACCCGAGGAACAGGAATTACTTTCCTCGGTCCAGGGGAACTCGGTACAGGAGGCTTCAAAGGAATCTGAGAAGATCCCTCTCCGGCCACCTTGGCCGAGATGTTCAGAGCAGCAGTGGCCTTCTTCGTCTTTTTAAAGGCCTTCAAAGAATCAGTATTTTTCGACATCTCTGCAAATATAGCAACAGCCAAGAGTTAGAAATGTAATGTAGAGAAAGGAAAAACAAGTATAAAAGCAAAGCCAAACAAAATACCCAGAACAGTTCGAACCAAGAAAGGATCATTCAAGAATCTCTTCGTATCAAGATGAGGTGGTTTCCCCCAAAGATCCTCGAGGACAACCACAAAAGCACGCTCAACGTCATCTAGCATCTCCCAAGTGTAGCGAGATACTCGTACATCTTTTTGCCACTCTAGGGGGAAGGAGGGCTCGTCGTTTTCATCAAGAAAAAAGGGGCGGACCCCCTCAACAGCTCGAACTTTGAAAAAGTAGTTCTTAAAGTCCTTAAAAGACTCATCATACATAGCAAACACTTTGTGCCCCTTGGCGAACCGAAAAGAAACCCAAGAAGCTTTCTTTTTTGAGGAACCACCAGGCTTGGCAGAAACAAACAAATAAAGGAACAAAGTCTGGGAAGGAGATACATCTAGTTCACGGCAGAGAAGTTGAAAAATCTTAATAAAACCCCAGGAATTGGGGTGAAGCTGGGAAGGAGCAATATTACACGACCACAGCAGGTCGGTCTCAAAGGCGGTAAAAGGAAAAGAAACGTTCAACTGACTGAAAAAGTACTCGTAGGCATAAAAGAAGGGACGCTCTCCCTCTACAGAAGTCGGAAAGCAAACCCTCTCGTCAGAGTCAGGGGCAACAAGCTCATAATCCTCCTCACGAGCGTTGTTACCACAAATCCTATGTCGCTTCCTCAGTTCAGCACAGAACTCGGCATCCACAACAGAAACACACAATAAGACAAGGGAGTCCAGCCAGTCGGACATCCCCTCGGGAACTCTGGAAGACATTTCTACGATGTTATTGCGAGAAGACATAGGGCCAACTAATCCTACAAGGAAGAAAAGAAGACGGGGTTACTAAAACATCTCGGAGAAGGTAAAAGCAAACTTAAATATCATACAGACGAGGCATGCAGAAAAGGAAAACCCCAAGACTCAAACCAAAAGTCTTGGGGCATCCTTTGGAGGCAGCAACAACAAAGCAAGGTCCCTGGGAAAAACCTACACCCCAACGTTTCTCGAAAACAAGGAAACAAGGCCTAAAGAAACAAGCATTTCGTACAGCAAGATAAAAAACGAAAAGTCATTAAAGCAACTACCTTTCTACAGTCTACCAGCAAAAGCACTGTCAATGTCAACAATGCCAAATAGAACAACACCAAATATACAACCTTTTCCAGAATTAGGCAAAAAACATCATCAAAAGTACAAACAGGAAAGGCGATGACAAGCGAAAGCTCTAAAGGCATTAGGCAAAAAGCGATCATGCAGAAAAATAGAAGAAGCCCCAGAACACACGGCGATAAACAGGCACGACAAATGCAAAAGATTCAAGTTTTTCAAACAAGCATGCAAGCAAAACCAAAACTTTATCATAAACCGAAGGTCAAAAAGCAAAAGAAGTACGGAAACGGAAAGTAGAAACCAAACCCGGAAAGTCCTGAAGAAAATGGAAAACTGGGGCAGGAGAACGTCTCTCAAAGGAAGCACCAACGGAGTACCAAAACGAAGCGGTGCAGAGAAAGAGTAAGACAGAGCAGAGCAAACACAGAGGAAAAGTTAAAAACGGGAGAAGAGAGAAATGCGAAGAAGTTACGAAATGCGTGAAGAAGAAAAACCGTTTTCTGGGTTTTTCAAAATTAAAATAAAAGGGCCTAGGAGAAACGGGGCAATTAATGTTAAAATAAAGGCATTAAACCCTCGCACGTTTCCAAAGCGCCGATATAAAGGCGCGCGCTTTTAGAAGAAAAACGTTCTACATTCAAAAACTTCTATAAGGGGAATCGACAAAATGCTTGAGTTCGGCCTCAAGAAGGACCGAAGTCTAAGGACTCGATCTTCGCCGAGCTCAAGCAGGGGCACTATTCATACCCTGGGTCGAGCTATCCGACCTGGGATGATTAAAGATAAAGCGACCGACCTCTTCAGGTCAGACTATCCGACCTCTTCTCAGAGAGCTCGGCCAAATCGACAAGAAAGTCCAATAAAGGGCCCAAATGGAGGAACACGACCCAAATCCTAAGACGGCCTAAGCCTATAGAGATAAGGGCGGTTCCGCTGAAGATACGCTGACCTCAACCCTAAAGATAAAGATAAGATAAGATAACTAACTTATCTTATCTAACAAAGGTCACGTCTCAACACTATAAATACATTGGAGCACCTAGGTATAACTCATACTCTGATTCTACTCAATACCTGCTTAATACCCTTGCTAACTTAAGCATCGGAGTCCCTTGCAGGTACCCCCCACCCTCCGGGGACGAAGGATCAAGCACTACCACCAAGTCCAACAAGTCGGACACACCAGCTCCGGCCGCTGTACACCTGCCGGACACGTCGGCTCCGACCAACACCGAAGACCTCGTCCGAGATCGTCCTACAGTTTCAGGTAACCCTCGGAACACCATTCATCTAAGACTAAAGCCTTTCTTTCTTTGATGGGTACAAGGATTTGACAAACTTTCGCCAATTTCTCCAATATTTCAGGAAGTATTTTATATCTCGATGCTGTTTGAGCTAACTCATTAGCAATTTCGTTTTGACCCTTGAAATATGAACTGAAGATACTTTTTGGAATGATAACAACTCCCATGCTATTGATAAAAACTTTTGTAATTTCTCATTATTGCACTTGAATCCTTTGGATAACTTTTTCAAAACCAACTGGAAATCTCTAAAAATCTGAACGTCCAATGCCCCTCTATTAATTAGAATTTCAAGACCCAGTATCAATGCCTCATACTCAGCCACATTATTCAAAAAATGATATTTTAATTCAAAAAGAAATTCTGACGGAACACCTTCCGGAGAAATGATCAAGATCCCAATTCCAGCACCATCCTTGTGTTTTGAACTATCAAAATACAATTTTCAACAATCAGCCACTACATCGACTATATTTGCCCCCTGGTCATTGAGATTGTTCGGTCGATCAACCAGAAAATTTGCAATGACCTGACCTTTCACAGTCTTGGCTAGCACATACTACAGATCGGACTCTGTTAAAGCCAACATCCATTTTTCTAATCGTCCTCTTAGCATAGGATAAGATAGCATGTATTTTATCAAATTAGACTATGCAACTACTTTTACAATTTTTGCAATCATATAATATTTTAACTTAGTACAAGCATAGTAAAGAGACAGACACAATTTTTCGATAGAAGAATGCCTTGTCTCTATATTAGGTAACGCCTTACTAAGATAATAAATAGCCCGCTCATGTCCTTCCTCATTATCTTGAGTCAACATACATCCAATAGTATTCATAGATGTCGCAATATACAATTTTAAAGGCTCATGAGGACAAACAGTTGCCATCACTGGTGCTGTTGATAAATAAGCTTTGACTGATTCAAAATCTTTTTGATGTTCTGTTATCCACTTGTACTGTTTTCATCTTTTAATTTCACCAAGGGTGCAAATATTCGAGTTCGATCAGAAAGGTTTGATATAAACTGTCAAAGATAATTTACTTTTTCAAGAAAGGATTGCACTTCCTTCTTCGATTTAGGGGAAGGCAAATCTAAGATTGTGATGAGCGGATAATTTGTATGCTTTTTGGCATTGTTTTTAGTATGTTTTTGGTAGTTTTAGTTGAGTTTTTATTATATTTTTATTAGTTTTTAGTTAAAATTCACTTTTCTGGACTTTACTATGAGTTTGTGTGTTTTTCTGTGATTTCAGGTATTTTCTGGCTGAAATTGAGGGACCTGAGCAAAAATCTGATTCAGAGACTGAAAAGGACTGCAGATGCTGTTGGATTCTGACCTCCCTGCACTCGAAGTGGATTTTCTGGAGCTACAGAAGCCCAATTGGCGCGCTCTCATCGGCGTTGGAAAGTAGACATCCTGGGCTTTCCAGCAATATATAATAGTCCATACTTTGCCCAAGATTTGATGGCCCAAACCGGCGTTCAAAGTCACCTCAAGAAATTTCAGCGTTAAACGCCGGAACTGGCACCTAATTGGGAGTTAAACGCCCAAACTGGCACTAAAGCTGGCGTTTAACTCCAAGGAGAGTCTCTACACGAAAAAGCTTCATTGCTCAGCCCAAGCACACACCAAGTGGGCCCGGAAGTGGATTTTTATGTCATTTACTCATCTATGTACTAGTTTTCTATAAGTAGGACCTTTTACTATTGTAATAGGGAGACTTTGGTAGCTATCTTTGTTTTATGCTATCTTAGACCTTTGGGAGGCTGGCCATTCGGCCATGCCTAGACCTTGTTCTTATGTATTTTCAACGGTGGAGTTTCTACACACCATAGATTAAGGTGTGGAGCTCTGCTGTACCTCGAGTATTAATGCAATTACTATTGTTCTTCCATTCAATTCCGCTTGTTCTTGTTCTAAGATATCACTTGTTCTTCAACTTGATGAATGTGATGATCCGTGACACTCATCATCATTCTCACCTATGAACAAGGTGACTGACAACCATTCTTGTTCTACAAGCAACCAAGGCTTAGTGAATATCTCTTGGATTCTTTAATCGGAATCTTCGTGGTATAGGCAGGACCTGATGGCGGCATTCAAGAGAATCCGGAAGGTCTAACCTTGTCTGTGGTATTCTGAGTAGGATTCAATGACTGAATGACTGTGACGTGCTTCAAACTCCTAGCAGGCTAGGGCGTTAGTGACAGACGCAAAAGTATCGATGGATATTATTCCGGCCTGACCGAGAACCGACAGCTGAATTCCGCTATGCCGTGACAGGACATATGCAATCGCTTTCACTGAGAGGATGGGAGGTAGCCACTGACAATGGTGAAACCCTACACGAGCTTGCCATGGAAAGGAGTAAGAAGGATTGGATGAAGACAGTAGGAAAGCAGAGAGACGGAAGGGAAGGCATCTTCATACACTTGTCTGAAGCTCTTACACCAATGATATACATAATATCTCTATCTTTATCTTTATATTATTTTCGTTCATCATCATATACATTTGAGTTTGCCTGACTAAGATTTACAAGATGACCATAGCTTGCTTCAATGCTAACAATCTCCGTGGATCGACCCTTACTCACGTAAGGTATTACTTGGACGACCCAGTGCACTTGCTGGTTAGTTGTGCGAAGTTGTGTAATGCCATGGTATGAGCTACCACGTTTTTGGAGCCATTACCGGGATTATGAGAGTTGTGAAAAGTATTGTTCACAATTTCGCGCACCAAGTTTTTGGCGCCGTTGCCGGGGATTGTTCAAGTTTTGAGCAAGCTTTTGGTAACAATGCCTGGGATTGTTCTAGTTTGGACAACTGACGGTTCATCTTGTTGCTTAGATTAGGTATTTATTTTTTTCGAAATTCTTGAAGATGAATTCTAGAGTTTCATGATGATTTGTTGAAATCTGGCTGGCTGAGAAGCCATGTCTAATCTGATTGGACCGAGGTTCAACTTATCACCACAAGAGCTTGTTGATTTTCATCATCTTGCTTTTGGAGCAGTGATCTGCTAAGGCTTGGCTGACCTTCGGTCATGTCTAGTGTTTTGGACCGAAGCTTTCTTTGAAAGCTTGGCTGGCTGCGAAGCCATGTCTAATTCCTGGACCGGAGTCTTAGACTAGCATTGCACTGATTCCTGGAATTCTCATTAGGAATTTTGATACCTTTTTCCACTTAATTTTCGAAAAATACAAAAAAATTTACAAAATCATAAAAAACCAAAAATATTTCTTGTTTGAGTCTAGAGTCTCATCTTAAGTTTGGTGTCAAATGCATGTTTTTGTTATATTTTTCGAATCCATGCATATATTTCTTTGTTTTGATCTTTGAATTCTTTTGGCTTGAGTGTTTATGTGTCTCATATAGTGTCAGTAGTACACAAACTGCTAAGTTTGGTGTCTTGCATGCATTGTTATTTGATTCTTGTTGCATTTTGATTATTAAAAATCCAAAAATATTTTTAATTTGTGTCTTTTCAAGTCAATGATACAAAGAATTGAAGATTCAGAACATACTGCAGAGGAATTATACAGAAAAAGCTGAGCATTCAAAAATGCCCAGTGAAGAAGGCAGACTGGCGTTTAAACGCCAGCCAGGGTACCTGGTTGGGCGTTTAACGCCCAAAAAGGTAGCATTTTGGGCGTTAAACGCCAGAATGTATACCATTCTGGGCGTTTAACGCCAGGATGGTGCTAGGGGGAAGATTTTGTTTTCAAAATCAATTTTTTCAAGTTTTCAAAGTTTTTCAAAATCAAATCTTTTTCAAATCATATCTTTTCAATCAAATGTTTTCAAAATCAATTTCTTTCCTTTTTCAAAGATACTTACTAACAATTAATGATTTGATTGAACATTTTTTGCCTTTTCTGTTGAGGAAGGTTTTATGTTTGACTCATATCTTTTCTTGTTAGGCAAGTCACCAATTTTCAAAATCAAATCTTTTAAAATTGTTTTCAAAACATATCTTTTAAAATTGTTTTCAAATCATATCTTCTCAATCACATCTTTTAAAACCAATCATATCTTCTTAACTACATCTTTTTCAAAATAGTTTTCAATCAAATCCTTTTGATTTCTAATTTAAAAATCTTTTTCAAAAATCACTTGATTTCTTTTTCACTATTAATTTTCGAAAATTATCAATCAAATTTTCAAAATGTTTTCAAAATCTTTTAATTGAATTTTCGAAAATTCTCTTCCCTCCTTCCCACATCCTTCTATTTATGGAGTACCACTCCTTCTAAATGCACAATTCGAACTCTAACTAATAAAGTTCGAATTCTTCTTCTCATTCTTCTTACTATTCTCTTTTCCTCTGACACCTCAAGGAATCTCTATACTGTGACATAGAGGATTCCACATTTTCTTTTTCTCTCCTCTTTCATATGAGCAGGAGCAGAGACAAAGGCATTCTTGTTGAAGCTGATCCTGAACCTGAAAGGACCTTGAAGAGAAAGCTAAGAGAAGCTAAAGCACAACTCTCTTTAGAGGGCCTGACCGAATTCTTCAAGGAAGAAGAACACATGGCAGCCGAAAACAACAACAATGCCAACAATGCAAGGAAGGTGCTGGGTGACTTCACTGCACCTACTCCTGATTTTTATGGGAGAAGCATCTCTATCCCTGCCATTGGAGCAAACAACTTTGAGCTTAAGCCTCAATTAGTTTCTCTAATGCAACAGAATTGCAAGTTCCATGGACTTCCAATGGAAGATCCTCATCAGTTTTTAGCTGAATTCTTGCAAATCTGTGACACAGTCAAGACTAATGGGGTTAACCCTGAGGTCTATAGACTGATGCTATTCCCTTTTGCTGTAAGAGACAGAGCTAGAATATGGTTGGATTCTCAACCTAAAGAAAGCCTGGACTCTTGGGAAAAGCTAGTCAATGCCTTCTTGGCAAAGTTCTTTCCACCACAAAGATGGAGTAAGCTTAGAGTGGAAGTCCAAACCTTCAGACAGAAGGATGGAGAATCCCTCTATGAAGCTTGGGAAAGATACAAACAATTAATCAGAAGATGTCCCTCAGACATGCTTTCTGAATGGAGCATCATAGGTATTTTCTATGATGGTCTCTCTGAACTATCCAAGATGTCCTTGGATAGCTCTGCTGGAGGATCTCTTCATCTGAAGAAGACGCCTGCAGAAGCTCAAGAATTGATTGAAATGGTTGCAAATAACCAATTCATGTACACTTCTGAAAGAAATCCTGTGAACAATGGGACTAGTCAGAAGAAAGGAGTTCTTGAGATTGACACTCTGAATGCCATATTGGCTCAGAACAAGATATTGACTCAACAAGTCAATTTGATTTCTCAAAGTCTGTTTGGAATGCAAAATGCACCAAACAGTACTAAGGATGCTTCATCTGAGGAAGAAGCTTATGATCCTGAGAACCCTTCCATGGAAGAGGTGAATTACCTAGGAGAACCCTATGGAAACACCTATAATTCTTCATGGAGAAATCACCCAAATCTCTCATGGAAGACTCAAGAGAGACCTCAACAAGGTTTCAATAACAATAATGGTGGAAGAAACAGGTTTAGCAATGGCAAGCCTTTTCCATCATCTTCTCAGCAACAGACAGAGAGTTCTAAGCAGAGTACTTCTGACTTAGCAACAATGGTCTCTGATCTAATAAAGACCACTCAAAGTTTCATGAATGAAACAAGGTCCTCCATCAGAAATTTGGAAGGACAAGTGGGTCAGCTGAGCAAGAAAGTTACTGAACTCCCTCCAAGTACTCTCCCAAGTAATACAGAAGAAAACCCAAAAGGAGAGTGCAAAGCCATAACCATGGCCGAATGTGGAGAGGAAAGAGAGGAGGAGGACGCCACTGAGGAAGACCTCAGTGGGCGTGTACCAATCTCCTCTGAGTGCCAATGGGAATCTGAGGCTCAAAATGAGACCATAGAGATTCCATTGGACTTACTTCTGCCATTCATGAGTTCTGATGAGTATTCTTCCTCTGAAGAGGATGAGTATGTCACTGAAGAGCAAGTTGCTAAATACCTTGGAGCAATCATGAAGCTAAATGACAAGTTATTTGGAAATGAGACTTGGGAGGATGAACCTCCCTTGCTCACCAAAGAACTGGATGACTTGTCTAGGCAGAAACTGCCTCAAAAGAGGCAGGATCCTGGGAAGTTTTCTATACCTTGTACCATAGGCACCATGACCTTCAAGAAGGCCTTGTGTGACTTAGGGTCAAGTGTAAACCTCATGCCCCTCTCTGTAATGGAGAAATTAGGGATCTTTGAGGTGCAAGCTGCAAGAATTCATTAGAGATGGCAGACAATTCAAGAAAACAAGCTCATGGACTTGTAGAGAATGTTTTGGTGAAGATTGAAGACCATTACATCCCTACTGATTTCATAGTCCTAGAGACTGGGAAGTGCATGGATGAATCCATCATCCTTGGCAGACCCTTCCTAGCCACAGCAAAGGCTGTGATTGATGTTGATAGAGGAGAGTTGATCATTCAAGTGAATGAAGAATCCTTGGTGTTTAAGACCCAAGGACATCCCTCTATCATCATGGAGAGGAAGCATGAAGAGCTTCTCTCAAAACAGAGCCAAGCAGAGCCCCCACAGTCAAACTCTAAGTTTGGTGTTGGGAGGCCACAACCAAACTCTAAGTTTGGTGTTGAACCCCCACATTCAAACTCTAAGTTTGGTGTTGGGAGGTTCCAACACGGTTCTGAGCATTTCTGAGGCTCCATGAGAGTCCTCTGTCAAGCTAATGACATTAAAGAAGCGCTTGTTGGGAGGCAACCCAATGTTTTATAGTTAACTATTTTCTTTTGTTATTTTATCTTTTTTGTAGGTTGATGATCATAAGAAGTCACAAAAACAATGAAAAAAGCAAAAACAGAATGAAAAACAGGAAGAAAAACAGCACACCCTGGAGGAGAAGAAGCTGGCGTTCAAACGCCAGTAATGCTAGCTGTTGGGCGTTTAACGCCCAGTCTGGCACCATTCTGGGCGTTTAACGCCAGAAAGGGGCACCAGACTGGCGTTAAACGCCAGTAAAGGGCAACAACCTGGCATTAAACGCCAGGAATGGGCACCAGCCCGGCGTTTAACGCCAGAAATAGCTCAAAACGTGATTTTGAGCAACATTTGGTGCAGGGATGACTTTTCCTTGACACCACAGGATCTGTGGACCCCACAGGACCCCACCATCACTTTCTCTCTTCTTCCCCCATTCACCAATCACTTCAATACCTCTTCCCCAAAAAACCCTTCACCTATCAAATCCCATCTTTCTCTTCACCACTCACATCCATCCTTCATAAATCCCCACCAACCTCACCCTTCAAATTCAAACCACTTTTCCTCCCAAACCCACCCATCATGGCCGAACCATTACCCCCCTCTCTCCTATATATACCCTTCTTCAACCCTTCATTTTCACACATCCTAAACACCCCTTCTTTCCCTTCTTGGCCGAACACACCACCTTCCCCCTCTTCCTCATTTCTTCTTCTTCTACTCTCTTCTTTCTTCTTTTGCTCGAGGACGAGCAAACATTTTAAGTTTGGTGTGGTAAAAGCGTTGCTTTTTCATTTTTCCATAACCGTTTATGGCATCCAAGGCCGGAGAAACCTCTAGAAAGAGGAAAGGGAAGGCAAAGGCTTCCACCTCCGAGTCATGGGAGATGGATAGATTCCTCTCAAGGGTGCATCAAGACCACTTCTATGAAGTTGTGGCCTTGAAGAAAGTGATCCCCGAGGTCCCCTTTTCACTCAAAAAGGGTGAATATCCGGAGATCCGCCATGAGATCCGAAGAAGAGGTTGGGAAGTACTTACCAACCCCATTCAACAAGTCGGAATCTTGATGGTTCAAGAGTTCTATGCCAATGCATGGATCACAAAGAACCATGACCAAAGTGTGAATCCGAACCCAAAGAATTATCTCACTATGGTTCGGGGGAAATACTTGGATTTTAGTCCGGAGAGTGTGAGGGTGGCGTTCAACTTGCCTATGATGCAAGGAGATGAGCATCCTTACACTAGAAGGGTCAACTTTGATCAAAGGTTGGACCAAGTCCTCACAACCATATGTGAAGAGGGCGCACAATGGAAGCAAGACTCAAGAGGCAAGCCGGTTCAATTAAGAAGGCATGACCTCAAGCCCGTGGCTAGAGGATGGTTAGAGTTCATACAACGCTCAATCATTCCCACTAGCAACCGGTCCGAAGTTACCATAGACCGGGCCATCATGATCCATAGCATCATGATTGGAGAAGAAATAGAAGTTCATGAGGTTATAGCCCAAGAACTCTACAAGGTGGCGGACAAGACCTCCACTTTGGCAAGGTTAGCCTTTCCTCATCTCATCTGTCACCTCTGTTATTCAGTTGGAGTTGACATAGAGGGAGATACCCCCATTGATGAGGACAAGCCCATCACCAAGAAAAGGATGGAGTACACAAGAGACCCCTCTCACTAAGAGATCCCTGAGATTCCTCAAGGGATGCACTTTCCTCCACAAAATTATTGGGAGCAACTAAACACCTCCCTAGGAGAATTGAGTTCCAACATGGGACAACTAAGGGTGGAGCATCAAGAACACTCCATTCTCCTCCATGAAATTAGAGTAGACCAAAGAATCATGAGGGAGGAGCAACAAAGACAAGGAAGAGACATTGAGGAGCTCAAGCACTCCATAGGATCTTCAAGAGCAAGAAAGAGCCGCCATCACTAAGGTGGACCCGTTCCTTGATTTCCTTGTTCTTTATTTTTCTGTTTTTCGAATTTTAGTGCTTATGTTATCTATGTTTGTGTCTTGTGATCATTAGTGTCTTAGTGTCTATGCCTTAAAGCTATGAATATGAATCCATCACCTTTCTTAAATGAAAACTGTTTTTATCACAAAAGAACAAGAAGTACAGGATTTCAAATTCATCTTTAAAACTAGCTTAATTAGTTTGATGTGGTGACAATACTTTTTGTCTTCTGAATGTATGCTTAAACAGTGCATATGTCTTTTGAATTTGTGATTCATGAATGTTAAAATTGTTGGCTCTTGAAAGAATGATGAAAAAGGAGACATGTTACTGAGGATCTGAAAAATCATAAAAATGATTCTTGAAGCAAGAAAAAGCAGTGAATACAAAAAAAAAAAAAGAGAGAAAAAGAAAAAAAAAACGAAAAAAAAAGGGAGAAAGAGAAAAAGAAAGAAAAAGAAAGAAATAAAGTTGTGATCCAAGGCAATAAGAGTGTGCTTAAGAACCCTGGACACCTCTAATTGGGGACTTTAGCAAAGCTGAGTCACAATCTGAAAAGGTTCACCCAATTATGTGTCTGTGGCATGTATGTATCCGGTGGTAATACTAGAAGACAGAGTGCTTTGGGCCACGGCCAAGACTCAATAAGTAGCTGTGTTCAAGAATCATCATACTTAACTAAGAGAATCAATAACACTATCTGGATTCTGAGTTCCTAAAGAAGCCAATCATTCTGAATTTCAAAGGATAAAAGTGAGATGCCAAAACTGTTCGGAGGCAAAAAGCTACTAGTCCCGCTCATCTAATTTGGAGCTTAGTTTCATTGATAATTTGGAGTCTATAGTATATTCTCTTCTTTTTTATCTTATTTGATTTTCAGTTGCTTGAGGACAAGCAACAATTTAAGTTTGGTGTTGTGATGAGCGGATAATTTGTATGCTTTTTGGCATTGTTTTTAGTATGTTTTTGGTAGTTTTAGTTGAGTTTTTATTATATTTTTATTAGTTTTTAGTTAAAATTCACTTTTCTGGACTTTACTATGAGTTTGTGTGTTTTTCTGTGATTTTAGGTATTTTCTGGCTGAAATTGAGGGACCTGAGCAAAAATCTGATTCAGAGACTGAAAAGGACTGCAGATGCTGTTGGATTCTGACCTCCCTGCACTCGAAGTGGATTTTCTGGAGCTACAGAAGCCCAATTGGCGCGCTCTCAACGGCGTTGGAAAGTAGACATCCTGGGCTTTCCAGCAATATATAATAGTCCATACTTTGCCCAAG
This sequence comes from Arachis stenosperma, assembly GCF_014773155.1. NCBI lineage: Eukaryota > Viridiplantae > Streptophyta > Magnoliopsida > Fabales > Fabaceae > Arachis > Arachis stenosperma. The sequence goes on from NC_080386.1 coordinate 42,400,267, forward strand.
ATTTGATGGCCCAAACCGGCGTTCAAAGTCACCTCAAGAAATTCCAGCGTTAAACGCCGGAACTGGCACCTAATTGGGAGTTAAATGCCCAAACTGGCACTAAAGCTGGCGTTTAACTCCAAGGAGAGTCTCTACACGAAAAAGCTTCATTGCTCAGCCCAAGCACACACCAAGTGGGCCCGGAAGTGGATTTTTATGTCATTTACTCATCTATGTACTAGTTTTCTATAAGTAGGACCTTTTACTATTGTAATAGGGAGACTTTGGTAGCTATCTTTGTTTTATGCTATCTTAGACCTTTGGGAGGCTGGCCATTCGGCCATGCCTAGACCTTGTTCTTATGTATTTTCAACGGTGGAGTTTCTACACACCATAGATTAAGGTGTGGAGCTCTGCTGTACCTCGAGTATTAATGCAATTACTATTGTTCTTCCATTCAATTCCGCTTGTTCTTGTTCTAAGATATCACTTGTTCTTCAACTTGATGAATGTGATGATCCGTGACACTCATCATCATTCTCACCTATGAACAAGGTGACTGACAACCATTCTTGTTCTACAAGCAACCAAGGCTTAGTGAATATCTCTTGGATTCTTTAATCGGAATCTTCGTGGTATAGGCAGGACCTGATGGCGGCATTCAAGAGAATCCGGAAGGTCTAACCTTGTCTGTGGTATTCTGAGTAGGATTCAATGACTGAATGACTGTGACGTGCTTCAAACTCCTAGCAGGCTAGGGCGTTAGTGACAGACGCAAAAGTATCGATGGATATTATTCCGGCCTGACCGAGAACCGACAGCTGAATTCCGCTATGCCGTGACAGGACATATGCAATCGCTTTCACTGAGAGGATGGGAGGTAGCCACTGACAATGGTGAAACCCTACACGAGCTTGCCATGGAAAGGAGTAAGAAGGATTGGATGAAGACAGTAGGAAAGCAGAGAGACGGAAGGGAAGGCATCTTCATACACTTGTCTGAAGCTCTTACACCAATGATATACATAAGTATCTCTATCTTTATCTTTATATTATTTTCGTTCATCATCATATACATTTGAGTTTGCCTGACTAAGATTTACAAGATGACCATAGCTTGCTTCAATGCTAACAATCTCCGTGGGATCGACCCTTACTCACGTAAGGTATTACTTGGACGACCCAGTGCACTTGCTGGTTAGTTGTGCGAAGTTGTGTAATGCCATGGTATTGAGCTACCACGTTTTTGGAGCCATTACCGGGGATTATGAGAGTTGTGAAAAGTATTGTTCACAATTTCGCGCACCAGATTGCATTTGCTTTGTGTGTATCAAAGTCAATCCCTTTTTTTATGAACAACAAAATCTAGAAAATTTTCTGCAGACACACCAAATGCACACTTCAAAGGATTCATCTTTAATAATTTTTTCCGCATCATGTTAAATGCCTACCTTAAATGATTAAGATGTTGGTCCACCAAATTCGATTTAACCATCACATCATCAATGTAAACTTCCATAAATTTTCCAATAAACTCATGGCAAATGGTATTCATGACACGTTGGTATGTTGCACCAACATTTTTCAAGCCAAAAGGCATTACTACCCATTCATATGTCCGTAATGTCCCAGGACACCGAAAGGCAGTTTTCGATACATCATCTTCAGCAATGAAGATTTGATTATATCCTGAATAACTATCCATAAAACTTAAAATTTCATTCCATGCAGTTCGAATAAATTTTGCATTGATTATATCCTGAATAACTATCCATATTCAATACACACTCGCAACTTTCCAATCTTTTTCATTACTGGAATAATATTTGATACCCATTCCACATAGCGAGCAGTTCGAATAAATTTCGCATTGATCAATCGTTCAATTTCCACTTTAATTTTCTGATTGATTTCAGTAGCAAACCGCCGAGGTGTTTACTTTACTGGTCGAGCAAATGGTTTCAATGCTAATCGATGTTCTACAAAAGAATGATCAAGACCAGGCATCTCATAATAATTCCAAGCAAAACAATCTTTATATTCAAGTAACAGACTTAACAAGTTTGTTTGAAATGGATCTACAAGATCCTTACAAATGTAAGTAAGTCAAACATTATCATCAGATCCTAAATTAATTTCTTCAAGAGGATCTTGTGACTTAAAACCTTTTTCGACATCATAATCTTTTACTGAATATTTTTCAAAACCCAACGGCTCCAGATAAAAAAATGCAATCAAAAGACAAATCAACAGACTCATTTGATATGAAAAAACTTTATTATCAACCAAATCAACAGTTGAATCTTTTTTCAGTACAATGGGTTTGGGCTATATCAATAGCAGTTTGATTGATAACATTACCAGAAATAGAAGAAAAAAATATGAACTTAAACCATGACTAAATTCGATTGAAGGAATCGAATTGATCTTATTAACTACACAAACTGAATTAAAACTTTTACATGATTCAACTTCATCAGAAGAATCACTTTTATTTTCAACAGAAGGAAAACAACTTATATAATTATTTAATATTACCAGGTAATCCAAGACACCTTGTTCATCAGCCATGGAGAGATGTCTTCAAACCATCGCCTTCGCAGAGCAATCCCAACCAGTCGGAGGAATGTCGAGCTGTGGATAACGGAGCTTGACATTCAGACCCGCTGAAGTCAAGAAACAACCTTCACAATTGAAGAAGTTGAGCACCCTGTCGATATTCAAAGGCTTTAGTTTATTATTATACACCTTAAAATCGACATGCAACTATTCAACATACAGACTCGAATCAGCCTTTATGACTTCAGGTTTCCCTTCATCTGGGTGCTTCCCTACTTTCATTAACATTCTCTCTGGTAATAAACTTATTACTGCTCCTCCATCGATTAAAACCTTACTCACCTTGATTCCACCCATAGAAGCTGTGATATGTAAGGGACAAAGATGAGATTTTTGTCTTTCAGTAGACCTCTGGAAATAGCCTGGTTCATCCTCATATCAAATGAATGAGAAACTTCCTCATCTTCTACGTCATAGTCTTCACAAGGATTCCCCTCGTATTCTCCCAGATACTCAGTTGGAATTATTGAAATAGTGCTCACTATTTCATCCGCACCCTCTTCGAAATACTCCTTATCTAGATCAGCATCTTTCTCTTTAGTAACCTTTGGGGGCTACTATCACAGCCTTGTCTTTATCCAGTTTAGCAGGTTCTTTCGAATATGTTTCTCCATTAATAGGGAATATTACCCTCAAATGAACAAAAGGAGTTACCCTATTGGCTTTTTCACCTTGAAACACCCTTGGAACCTGACGTCCACCTCTTCCTCTTTGATATCCTCTTGCTCGACCTTGAAAATAAGAGTACCGTCCCCGAGGAGGGCCTCGATGGCCCCAATGTGGGTTGTTCCTGTACTGAGAATCTCTATTATGAAACTCTTGACAATTTTGTATCCATTGAACACCTAAAGCTTGTGAATGACTTAAAGGTGTAGCAAGATTTCTCTGCTGACCACCAGAACTTTGCATCTCTATTCTTCGAGTTGGTTGTCTCTGATGAACCTGCTCTTCTTTGTGAGCTAATTATTTTTTCATTCTCTTTTTTTCGAAAATTTCTATGGCCTAGGGCATAAAAAACTGCATTACATCGAGGACACAGGGATACGTCTCGATATTTCAGTTTTTGTTGCATAAAAAACTCTAACAGTTCATCTTCAACTCCAGGATAAACCGCTCGAACGTTGGCCTCAAAGTCACCCAAAGCATTATCAAAATCATAAGAGAAACCAACCATATTAACAATGAAATATGGTTAAGCAAACTAGCTCCAGCATCAAAGGGATCAGAATCAACTTTCATTTCCTTCTTTCCATCTTTGAATTTCAACCTCCCTTCCATGATCACCTCTTGTATCAAGTCCCTGAAACAGACACAATTATTAGTCGAATGACTAGTTACTTGATGAAACTTACAATAGGTTTTCCCTTTAAATCTTTTATCGAAAGCAAAGTCCCGCCTTTAGGAAAGATTAATTGTTTATCTTTAAGCAAAATATCAAATATTTTATCTGATTTTAAAATATCAAAACTATATTTTTTTCACTCTTATATTTTGAGTCATTAGATTTATCAACATTTGAAATCTTTTTGAGTAAAAAACAAACATAAGGTGGTTCTTTTTTTAATTCAACCAAATCGACTTCTGCTTCAAAATCAGATCCCTCACTCGAGGACTCCATTGCAACATATGACACTTTCTCCTTTCGAGAGAAGGATTTACTCTTCAATTTTCTCTCACTTTTATACTGCTCTTCTTTTTTTCTAATCATTTCCATCTGGCGTACTTTTTCAGCCAAATGGGCAAGGTCAGGAATATGAACATTAAGCAACTGCCGGCGCATATAGAATCCTAACCCTATAGTTGCTATTTTTATTACTTCACTCTCAGGAAGAGATACATAACATTGATTCTGAGCGTTTTTGAAACGGATGATATAATCATCAATTGATTCTCCATCATCACATTTCAAAGCCACCAGATCGGTAACCGCCACATTTAAATCTCTTCTATAAAATTGAGTTGGAAAACACTCTCTAACTGTGCCCAAGTTATCATCGAATCAGTCTTAAGATTTGAAAATAAAGTAAATGCATTCTTCGTTAATGAAGAAGGAAAGAACTTCATTTTCAAATTCTCATCATTAGCCAAATTTTTTATCTCAACTAAATATCTAGCAATATGCTCAGCAGTTGATTCGCCAACTTCTTCCACAAATTTTGTAATTATTTTAGGATTCTTTATTCCTCTAGACACTTCTGCCATTTGAACTGCAACAGGAAAAGCAGATACAAAATAGGGTCGATTCATGAAACCCACATTAAATCCAACCCTATTGAGTACATCCTCAACAATTCTTGTAACTTGATAGTACTCACCAATTTGATTGGCACGCAATCGAGCCAACACATCATCGGCATTTTGGCCACGATGAATCACTTGAGGATTTTTCCTACTGATGAGTACATTGTCATTCTCATTTTTAAGTAAGCTTTCAATGCCCTCACGATTTTCTTCCATGCGTTGCCTATCTCCCATATCATAATCGACAATCGAGAAATCCGCTCAACTTGTCTAGTAAGACGCTCAAATTTTGTCTCATAATCTGCCATCATAGGGTTCAAAATTATAGTCATTTGTTGGGTTAATAAGTTAACCAAATCATGCTGACTTTCGTCGACATGTTGTTGAAATGCTGCCATCGAATTAGAAGCATACGATGTAGAACCCACATAACAATCCCTAGAATACTCGGGATGTTATTGCGACAGTGAAACATTATTTACCCCACCTGCACCTCCAAATCAAATTGAAGAAGCAAAACCACCTATTGGTGGTGTGTAACTTGCAGGAAGACCATAAGGTGGCTAGTCAACAGTTATTAGGGGTTGATTTTGTAATGTGTTACCACGTGGGCATATATTACGCCCATTATTCCCTATTTGAAAACTAGTAACCACCATGCTTTCATTCACCATATTCCCTTCTGGATGTGAAATGACATCCGCTGAAGACTGTGTAATTACTAGCACACTGTCACTTGTGGATGAACCGCCATTAACATTCGAAACCTCATCTGCCATGTGTACAATTCTTCCACTTTTCAATCGCATACACTATGGAAACATAAAAATCATTCGACATAATTAAGTTTTAAAACTGTCCTACTGGGCGTGCCAATTTGTTTTGTCGATTTTTAGCAAATCGAAAGTGGTTCGATAACTAGTGGTCTGGGAGCGAAACCTACTCTTTTGTGAGTACCAGTTTTCTAAAGTGCATCAAAGAACCTTTTCGATGAAACAAAATAAAAAGAAATCTAAAAGATGGACAAAAATAGACTTTGAAAATAAATTGATTGGAAATGAAAGAAATTGTATTGAATTTAAATAAAGCAGTAAATCCCCTTCGATAAGATCAAAGGACTTCGAATTCAAAAACAAAGTGCTGAAAGGTTAAATTGAACAAGGAAATTAAACATTGCTTAAAAGGTAAATTTACAAGAAAAGTAAAATGTTACTAAAAAATGTATATGAAAATTAAAAACATGGAAGGAACATGGAAGGAACCCTACAGAAAAGTAACTTAAACACAAACTCAGTAAGTCATTGGAATATGAGTGTGCTTGAGTATTTTTCTAAAGTAAAGTTACGACCTTTGTTCCTTCGAATCTTCTCCTATTTATAAGAACCTTCAACCAATCAAATTAAAATATAACTTCCATATATATTAATTCATGAGTAACTGTTCCTGCTCTTTTTGCCTAATATAAGTAACCATTTCAAAACTTAAATTCTTGGATTAAGCACATTGACCAACTCCTTGACTAAATATATCAACTGACTATTACTTTACATTCTTTAATAAATCTGTCACGATGTAATCCTTCAATTTTTGAAATAAAAATTTATTACTCTCCAAACTCAATATTCTTCGAAAATAAAATATTTCAACCAACAAATTTAAAAAAGCAAGTTTATTAAATAGTATTTAAGGATTCCTCTATCTTTTTGTTTGTGTTAGATGTTGACCCAACTAGTGCAAAAATTATAATAACTCATTATATAAGTGATTACTTCTTATATATATTGAGTCCTGACTTTGCCACCATATTTACCTAGCATCATTTTTTTCATCTATCACACATCTTTTTTATTTTTCGCATAACCCGAATGATCTCTTAACCTTGTATAGCAATATTTTGTAAAAATAGGGCTTCGTAGTAGAGAAATTATTTCTTTAAAAATTTTCCTCCCATTTACTTTTATTTTTAATTATCTATCTACTTCACAATATTTTCATGAAATATTTTAATAAAGTCACATTTTTCAATCGCAAAGTGTAGAACGTTCCCAATAATCTGGATTATTGCTTCTTAATATTGCTATTATTGACTATTGACTCTCCAGATGGTCGTGGTTGTAGTGGATGTTTTTGTAGATGCAATGTTTCTGCATACAACATTGCAGTGAAGGTTGCTAGATAGAGGCTGATATATTTCGAGTATAATCCACTTTATTAGACATATATTTGAACTACTCTAATCAAACTAATAAAATTGTGATAAAAAAAAAGTTTTTTCTTTCGTATTTTTTATTGGCTCGTTAAAAATTTGTAAATTTCACGTTGTTTTTTAGAAGGAATATTTTTTTGTTAAAGTCTACTCTTTTAAAGAAGAGTTCAATTAGAAGGAATCTAATATTTTCTAACAAATAGGAGCTATGTATATTTATAATTCTAAACTTTAATTATAAATTCTAAATCTAACCTTCTAACTGTAATCCTCTAAAAATGAAAATTAAAAAGACAATTTTATAATAAAAATTAATTAATTAAAAATTAATTTTTTATATGATTTAATTTAAATTATTTGGTCTAAATCTAAATCTTTTACGTGATAATAATTTGAAGTTTTTGAAACAAATTTCATAGACTAAACTAAATATAATTGGCAATATATGATGAAACTATATGTATCACAATGAATTTTAACTTTGTTAGAGAGCATTGATTATTCGAATGTTGGAAATTAAATCAAAATAAAAAAAATTAAAAGAAGCAAAAAGCATGGTTAATTAATTTAATCGGATTGATCGATAACTAATTATTAAACTGGTTCGACTTAGGTAAAAAATCAGTTGATACCGAATTGGTCAAAATGATAAAAAAAAATTGATTAATCAATTGAACCGATATAATTTTAATACTTAATCGATTTAAAATAATAAAAAATTATTTTTTAAAATATATATTTTATACATAAATATATTATTTTATTATATATAAATACTAAAATTTTTAAATTTCTAATTCTATTGATTTAATACTCGGTCTATTTTCGGTACTTTGGCTAAAAAAATATTAAGAACAAAACTCAAATTTACAGTATCTATAAGAATTGAAAAAAAAAAAACCCTTCGTTTTTCCTTCAATAATGTATAACTTTGAGTAGAATAAGTCTTTTACAGAGTTTATTTAATTAAAAATGAACCAAAACTAGAAAATTGCCATATATACAATTCTACTCAGCTTGGTCATAATGGTTTATAGATAGTAGGCAGCTCATAGTCAAAACTGACAGATGCATGAAGCAGCATTATTATTGTGGCAAAATTTAAGTGCAAGATGTGAGAAACAAAATCATAAGTCAAAATCATGCCAAAAGTAATTTCTCTGAAATTAGTCTTCATAGGAAATATATATACTCCTATAAATTCTCTTACTGTAATTTATATTGGTTATTTAATAATAAAATCAAGTAAGAATAGTACTAGTCAAAGAACCCGTACATTAATTATCCAGAATATTACTTCATTACAAATATAACCCCAGTAATGAAGTAGATTTTGATTAGAGTGTTAAGATAAGCTCCCTGATTCTTAACACGAGTAGTTTAGTCAAATAATGCATGAATGAGAAAACAGTAAGTAATGGAAAAAAAAAATATGAATGAGGTTTAGAGAGTGGGAACAGTGATCAATAGGATGAAATACGCGAGGACCCGAAAGTGACTTTTTCTTTTTTATTTAAAAAAAAAATAAAAAAGAATAAAACTCCGTGGATGCTTTCCTTTTCTCTTTCTCTTTCATTGTTTCTTGTTTGCGCAGAATCTTCGCGTTTCTGAAAATTTGCCTTCCTTCCAATCCAACCCACTTACTCCTTTTTCTTTATCAAAATAAAAGTATTATTTCATTAGTATATATATAAAATTCACATTCACATTCACATTCACAATCACATAACATAATTATTAATTAATAATAATAAAAAATAAGAAGAAGAATAATCTGTCGCAGAATAACACAAAAAACACACAGAGTCATTCAATATTTATTCCATTCCCATTTCCCCAACTTCTCCTCGCTCGCCATTTCCCTTTCTTTCCCTGTCTCTGAAACTCTCATCAATCAAACGATCTGAATTGAATTCCAACCGCAAACAGAGAAGAAGAAGAAGAAGAAGATCGAATTAGAATGGGTTCGGTTCCTGCAGAACTGAGCTTAGACATTAGAGCACCAACGCCACCACCCCCACCACCACCGTCAACACCGAGTTTCATTCCCAAAACCATAAGTGATTTCCTCTCCGCGCTTTCAACCACGGGAATCACAGCATCTGAGAAGCAATCCAGGATCAACGGTTTCCTCTCTCACTTGGAAGACGAATACAACAAGATCCACGCCTTCAAGCGCGAGCTTCCTCTCTCCATGCTCCTCCTCAGCGACGGTTCTTCCTCTTTCCTCCTTCGATTCTCCTCTTTCTTTGTTAGGCTTTTCAAATTATTCATTTATTTGTTTATTTCTTTCTTTGTTTGGTTGCAGCAATTGTGGCACTGAAAGAGGATTTGGAGAAATGCAGTGAAGGTGAGCGTAAATCTGAGCCAGTGCTGGAAGTGTTCATTCCTTTGAAGAGAGAGTTCGATCATAGCGAAGACGATGAAGAACATAATAATAATAATAATAATGATAATAACAACAACAATAACAATATTCGGCAGGAGAAAGAATGCAGAGATAAGATGAGTTGGATGAGTTCCGTTCAGCTCTGGAACGCTTCTTCTTCAACCACACTTAACAATAATAATAATAATAATGCCTTTGATAATAATCACAAACACCATCACCAAAATCATCATCATAAATTCGGAACAAAGGTAAATAAATAGTAATAAAATAACTTAAAATTCACGCACACTGTTTTTTTAGGCCTAGTGAGTGATCTTAACAGAGTTGTTTGTGTTGTGTTAACAGAAGAATCAGGAATGTGTGGTTGAGAATCCTTTTCAATCTCATAGCAATGTTAGAAATAATGGAGGAAGAGGGTTTATGCCTTTTACTTCATACACTTCTTGTTCAGTGCCGGTCACTACTGTGGCGCTCTCTGCAACCAAAGAAGAGAAGGAAGATATTGGTGCTATTAACAGGCTTCCTCTGTTGACCCCTGCTGCTGCTGGTGGTGGAGTGAAGACTCTCAGAGAAGGTTCTGGTTCGAGTGGATCCAGAACCAGCTCCAACAACAGGCCGGTTTCCACGTCTTCTCCTCCGGCGGCTGCGCACCGCACTGCCATGATGCCTCTTCAGCCTCAGCAGACTGCAAGGAAACAGAGGAGGTGCTGGTCCCCGGAGCTGCACCGACGATTTGTCAATGCGTTGCAAAAGCTTGGTGGTTCTCAAGGTTAGTCGTGAATTCATGATGATCAATCAGTATTTAATTTTTCATTGTTAGATATAGTAGTACTATTGTTTGTGAATTGTGATCTATGATTGATTTGCTTGAATTAGGAATGTTGTTATTGTGTTACTTTACTTTTGGTAATGAAGTGGAAGACTCTTAAATATTGTACTGATTTGGAAACTGCATTTAAAAGCCTTTTTAAGTTTGGGGAGTTGATGCTACAATTTATATACGAATTTGATGTGTTGGATTTATGAGTGAAACTGTGACTTAGATTGAAGTTAGATCAGGCAACAGATATATATGGGAATTTTGTGTGATTACGTATGTTTATATATAGATCATATTATATCATTTATATATGTCAATCTATGTAAACGCAAATTTGTAGCTCTTAATCGTATAAAATCATGTGTGGTTGATTTGTCTGATTTAAGGTTTTCTGGGTTCTGTATATTTCAGTGGCAACACCAAAGCAGATTAGAGAACTCATGCAGGTTGATGGACTCACAAACGATGAAGTGAAGAGCCATTTACAAGTGAGTTCTCGCTATTCCAATTTTGTTGTGTCTATTTTTGTTTTGGGGATGAGGCAATTATGGGAAAAAAGCAACTAAACCTTACATCACTTAGGTCCCGTTTGGTAACTCTGATAACATACTTATAGAGAGATACTAGAAAAAGTGAAAAACACAAACCTGTTTGAAAAAGGAGACAAGAGAAAAAAGGCAACATGTCTTTGTTTGGGAACAAAAATAGAGAGAGAACTTTTCTGTCTTGTTTCTGTTTTCTTTGTATTTTCTGTCTTGAGACCCTTATCAAATACAATCTAAGTTAATAGGTTAACTGCAGTCCGTTACATATATCAAACGATATTGCAGCTTCCTATGATGTGAGAAAGTCTGGATTGGATGTTAATGTGCTGTTTCTTTTATGACTACTATTATTGCAGAAATACCGGCTTCATACAAGAAGAGTTCCATCTGGAAGTGGTAACCATAGTCATAATCATAATCAATCTGTTGTAGTTCTTGGAGGATTGTGGATGTCACAAGGGCAAGATCAGTGCAATGACTCATCAAAGGGTAGTAGCTCTGGTTCCGGTTCGCCGCAGAGCCCCCTGCATTTAGCCACCAGATCTCGGGGAGGAACGTCCCCGGCTGAGGCTGATGACAGCATGGAAGATGATGAAGATGCAAAATCAGAAAGCTATAGCTGGAAAAGCCACACTCATCACAAACAAGTAAAAGTTGTTGATGTATAGGAAAAAAGTATACAAAAAAAGAGGAAAAAATACTACTCTCCACCATGAATTTTGCAGATAAAAGTATACATGGGAGGAGGTGATTTTTACCACTATATAAGTTAAGAGAATAATACATGACACGATGATATATAAAAGAAAAAAAAAAAAAGAAAAAGAGAAATGGGGAGGATCAACGGAGAGGCTATTCGAACATTTTTGAAGGCTTAGTTTTCCTTCTATACTACTACTGCTACTTGAGGTTTTATGAGACTTAAAAATCCTTTTCCTCCACATCAAGCAGTTCATTCTTTCCCAAACACCATATATTGGCATTCAATGATTTCAGGCCAAATATGTTGAGTTCAGGTTGTTATTGCAAATCAAATTAAATAGCACCTCCAATAGTTATCTGGCTTTGGTTTTTGATAAGATGGCCTTGATTGATGATCAATTCAATTTGCTACTCTCCGAACCTTTTTATCCTTATCTCATAATATAGTCAAATTGTCAAGATAACTTTCCTTTAATAATTTATGGGGATGGAAAAGAGAGTCGAGGTTTACATTAAAATCAAGATATTTCGCCATCGATGTGACATTGTATTAATTGGCTTGACACAGAATTGGAGAACAAGTTACACGTGTATTCCAACCTCAATTTTAAATTTTTAGAAAGAAAAGAAAATGCTATTTTAATCCACATTTAGTGACACAAAAAAGAGGATTTTTCAATATTTTTCTACTTGGTAAAAAAGAAAAAAAGGAAATTCGCCTTATATAATTCCGATTAATTTAGTTATTTGCAAAGCTGTTTATAATTGACAACTTTGAATTGTCGCTATATAGCATTAATGTTGTTATTGTTATACAGTAAAATGTTTTTTAGCAAACGTTTTGCTAATGCCCCCGCCCTATTACCGTATATTGTAGAAAGATGTAGACATGAACGAATGAAGCTGAAACCCAATATCTTAGTTGTGGATTAGATAGTATGACAAGCTGATTGAAAGCGCCTCCTATTTGTGTCTTTATCTCTAAGATACTCTATCAACACTACTCACTCATTGATGAGGGTGGTTGTTTATTTTTTGTTTAGTAGTGTATATATTTAATGTTAATTACAGCGTCATTACTGAGGTTGACACTTATTAATAGTTAGCAGTGTCTCCAAATTCTTCCCACATAAAACAACTTATGCGTGTTCACAGAACAGGGAGTAAGAGGAGAAACATTTAAGGTGTGATTCAGTAATAATAATATTTATTTACTAATTACTTATTCTTGTATATTCTTAAACAATTCCACTAGCTTAGTGAGTGTACTGGAAGTTTTCGGTACGGATTGTAAAATGAATCGAGAACTTGTGGGTCAAAACGATGGTCGGATTGTCTGATTGGAGCAATGGGAGTGGTACTTACAAAAACACTTCGACGCTCAAGTTGGAATGGATCTAAGAGGTGTGGGACTCTCCTTTATATAGGTGGCAATAATTATCCTATCTTATCTTATTTGGCCAAGATAAAGGGTATTTGAATTTGAATGTCGGTTAGAAGGTCTAGTAGGCCGGTTTTAGGCCTTCTAAAAATAGGAGGCAGGATGATCCGAGTATTCGAATTCAGGAGTCGTTTTAGGTACGAGATCCAAAGGCCGGATCCGTAACAGGGAGTTATCAGCCAATATTCAACCAATATTTAGAATGAGTTTTAATTAATTATTTAGCTGGATAAAATGTAAGTCTATTCAATTTTTTTTAAAAATAATTTTTTCTCTTTTTTTTTCTTCTTCTTCTTCTTCCTTCCAACATCACAATTTTGTTCTTCAACGTTAGATAACCACTGCTAATCACGGTCGCCGGCCGACTGACCATTATAAATTTTAAACTTTAAATTCTCGATCTCAAATTATAAACCTTAAATTTTTCTAAATTTCAAAATCTGAATCCTATATTCTAAACCTTAAATTATAAATTATAAATTATAAATTTTAATCTTTCTAAAGATAAAGGTTGAAAAAGTAATTTTATAATAAAAAATGGCTAAGATTCAATTTGGATTGGCTGCTGAAAAAATATTTAAATTTTTAATTTTTTAAAAAAATTAATAAAAAATTATTTCATATTTTGATAAACTTAAAAAAAAATAAATATAAAAGTACTTTTGATTTCCTTTTTTATTCAAATTGCATAAAAGGACAAGATCAAAACATAAAACTCATTACTAGCATGTGTTAACTCCTAATACATGCGATTAACATGTTAAAATATAAAGCACCACACAATCTTCTTTAGTAGTCTAATATCTCGATATAGCTATTGTATCTGTTTGCTCAGCTTGATTATATAAATAAAAAAATAAAAATGAATACATATTCATAACTTATAAAATACTAATCTCTTATAAAATTTCTTAATTTCTCCATCATTCCTACCTCTTTTTGAGTTAGTTTTTCCAATATAGTTCTATCATTATGGTCACTAGTATTATCATTACTATTATTTTTTCTTTCAATGTCTTTTATTTCTGAAATATCCTCAAATTACTCAATGATATTGCCATCATTTAAGTAAGTTGTGTAGAACAAAACAAGCTCATATGATTTAAAACTAAGTCTTGAGTTTGAAATTAGACATATTTTATAAAATCTTTCACCTTGCTTTACAAACTTCAAAAGTTCATTTAATATCGCTCCTCAAACTTGAATAATAGTAATTAAAAATCTCATCACATAATCTAAAAGGAGCAATTTATCATCTAAATGATGTTATAAACTCAGGAAGATTGACGGCGGAAGTAGGAGATGCATTTGGTGATGGAAAAGCATAGGAATAGGAACATGAAGACCATGTTGAAGAAGAATTTGAAACCGAGGCTGGCATGGCGGATGAAGATAATGAGGTTCACAGTGACAATCAAAGACAAATGTGTAACAAAGAAAATATTATGGCTATTCTTCAGAAGCAAAATGAAGCAATAGCTCTAAAATAAAGACATTCAAAGATAAAAGAAAAATTCAGTAGGTGTGTAACAAGTATTTTAAATGATTTTAAGTTAGAATGTTAGGAAGTTGGAAGAAGTTAAAAAATTGAGTATGATAAAAAATTTTAAAAACAAGTTTAGACTGGAGATGTTGGGTTTGATAGAGACAAAAAGGTGGTGACTAAATTTGATGTAGCACATATCTGGAAAAGTGATAGTGCTAGTTGGGAGTTTGTGAGTTCTGTTAGAGCATCCGGAGGATTATTGTTGATTTAGGATGAATCAGTGTTTAAATTGAATAATTGTTATAAAGGAGACAGGTGGGTTTTTGTGGAAGGTATGATGGTCAAAAACAATTTTCAATGTATTATTTGTCTGGTATATGGACCGCATGTGAGAGATGAAAGACTCTTAATGTGGGAGGAATTAAGTTATATTGCAGGTTTGTGTCAGGTTTCTTATTTTTACATGAGAGACTTCAATGAAATTGTGCATTTGAAGAAACGAAAAGGAGCGACAAATTTTTCAACGTTTGTTGAAGACTTTAGAACATGGATGAATGATATGGAGCTGATTAACTTGGCACTAAATGATCGCAAGTATATGTGATTTAGGGGACAATCTTGCAGTCGTATTGACATGAGTTTGCTTAGCATGGACTGGTTAGAAGTGTACCCAAATACACGACTAAGGAAATGACTAAGAGGATTATCAGATCATTGCCCCTTGATAATGGAAGATAGAAGAATCACTATGAGGTCAAGACTGTTCTATAACTTGGACTCGTGGTTCACGCATGAAAGGTTTCTAAGGATGATAATGGAAGAATAAAGGGGTTTAGGAGATATGCAATTCTTAGATAAGTTGAATGTACTGAAAACACCATTGGGTAGATGGCATAAGTGGCACTTTGGTGATATAAATGAGAAGATAAAGAAGTTTGAGGAGGAGATAAAGAAGATAGACGATATGATTAGCAACGGTGTATATGATGGTACGGTGGAGACCAGAAGGAAGGCACTAGTTAAGTGATGTAAGATGTGGTATGTTAGACAGGATATTCACTGGAAGCAAATGTCTCGATCGCGACATGCTAAGGAGATGGATCGGAACACAATATACTTCCATAATATTGCTTTGGCTAGAAGAAGGAATAACCAGATTGAGACATTGGTGATTAATGGGAGGTTGGTGAGGAATCAGGCGAGAATTAAGACTGCAATTAGAGATTTCTATAAAACCCTGTACCACCAAGAAGCTTCCCCAAATATTAGTTTTTTGGGATGGTTTAGTCAACCGGTTAGCAAGGGAGGAAGCTAAAGCGTTGGAGGTGATGTTGTCAGTGGAGGAAGTAAAAGAGGCAGTGTGGGATTGTAAATCTTTTAAGGCTTCAGGTAGTGATGGGTATAATTTGAATTTTATAAAAAAAATTGTTGGGAGAAAATTGGTGCAAAATTTACTATAGTTGTAATAGGCTTCTTTGAGATGGCAAGATTACCAACAGATTCTAATGTTATATGGGTAGCTTTGACTCCAAAATTTGTTGGCGCGAAAGAGATAAAAGACCTCAAACCTATTAGCATGGTTGGATGTATATATGATGAGCGGATAATTTATACACTTTTTGGCATTGTTTTTAGTATGTTTTAGTTAGTTTTTAGTATATTTTTATTAGTTTTTAATTAAAATTCACTTTTCTGGACTTTACTATGAGTTTGTGTGTTTTTCTGTGATTTCAGGTATTTTCTGGCTGAAATTGAGGGACCTGAGCAAAAATATGATTCAGAGACTTAAAAGGACTGCAGATGCTGTTGGATTCTGACCTCCCTGCACTCGAAGTGGATTTTCTGGAGCTATAGAAGCCCAATTGGCGCGCTCTGAAAGGCGTTGGAAAGTAGACATCTTGGACTTTCCGGCAATGTATAATAGTCCATACTTTGCCCGAGATTTGATGGCCCAAACCGGCGTTCCAAATCAGCTCAAGAATGCCCGGCGTTAAACGCCGGAACTGGCACAAGAATGGGAGTTAAACGCCCAAACTGGCACAAAAGCTGGCGTTTAACTCCAAGAAAAGTCTCTACACGAAAATGCTTCAATGCTCAGCCCAAACACACACCAAGTGGGCCCAGAAGTGGATTTTTATGTCATTTACTCATTTCTGTAAACCCTAGGCTACTAGTTCTCTACAAATAGGACCTTTTACTATTGTATTTTCATCTTTGGATCTTTGATCATCTTTAGATCTTTGAATCTTTTGATCACATTTTGGGGAGGCTGGCCATTCGGCCATGCCTAGACCTTGTTCTTATGTATTTTCAACGGTGGAGTTTCTACACACCATAGATTAAGGTGTGGAGCTCTGCTGTACCTCGAGTATTAATGCAATTACTATTGTTCTTCTATTCAATTCAGCTTGTTCTTATTCCAAGATATTCATTCGCACTCAAGAACTTGATGAATGTGATGATTATGTGACGCTCATCATCATTCTCACTTATGAACGCGTGCCTGACAACCACTCCCGTTCTACAAGCAAACAAGGCTTGAATGTTTATCTATTGGATTCCTTAATCGGAATCTTCGTGGTATAAGCTAGAATTGATGGCGGCATTTGGTGCACGAAATTGTGATCACTACTTTTCACAACTCAAATAATCCCTAGTAATGGCTCCAAAGAACTTGGTGCTCAATACCATGGCATAAACACAACTTCGCACAACTAACCAGCAAGTGCACTGGGTCGTCCAAGTAATAAACCTTACGCGAGTAAGGGTCGATCCCACGGAGATTGTTGCTATGAAGCAAGCTATGGTCACCTTGTAAATCTCAGTCAGGCAGACTCAAATGGGTATAGTGATAAACGAATAAAGCATAAAGATAAAGATAGAGATACTTATGTATATCATTGGTGAGAGCTTCAGACAAGCGTATGAAGATGCCTTCCCTTCCGTCTCTCTGCTTTCCTACTGTCTTCATCCAATCCTTCTTACTCCTTTCCATGGCAAGCTTATGCAAGGGTTTCACCGTTGTCAGTGGCTACCTCCCATCCTCTCAGTGAAAATGTTCCTATGCTCTGTCACAGCATATGGCTAATCAGCTGTCGGTTCTCGGTCAGGCCGGAATAGAATCCATCGATTCTTTTGCGTCTGTCACTAACGCCCCGCCTGCTAGGAGTTTGAAGCACGTCACAGTCATTCAATCATTGAATCCTACTCAGAATACCACAGACAAGGTTAGACCTTCCGGATTCTCTTGAATGCCGCCATCAGTTCTCGCCTTTACCACGAAGACTCTGATCTCACGGAATGGCTGGCTCGTTTGTTAGGCGAGCACTCGGTTGTCAGGCGATCAACCATGCATCGTGTATCAGGAATCCAAGAGATAAACACTAGAGCCTTGATTGCTTGTAGAACAAAAGTGGTTGTCAGTCACCTTGTTCATGAGTGAGAATGATGATGAATGTCACGGATCATCACATTCATCAAGTTGAAGAACAAGTGATATCTTGGACAAAGAACAAGCGGAATTGAATAGAAGAACAATAGTAATTGCATTAATATTCGAGGTACAGCAGAGCTCCACACCTTAATCTATGGTGTGTAGAAACTCCACCGTTGAAAATACATAAGAACAAGGTCTAGGCATGGCCGAATGGCCAGCCTCCCAAAGTGAGTTCAATCATAAAAACATGATCAAAAGCTCTCCAATACAATAGTAAAAGGTCCTACTTATAGAAAACTAGTAGCCTAAGGTGTACAAAGATGAGTAAATGACATAAAAATCCACTTCTGGGCCCACTTGGTGTGTGCTTGGGCTGAGCAATGAAGCATTTTCGTGTAGAGACTCTTCTTGGAGTTAAACGCCAGCTTTGGTGCCAGTTTGGGCGTTTAACTCCCATTTAGGTGCCAGTTCCGGCGTTTAACGCTGGAATTTCTGTAGGTAACTTTGAACGCCGATTTGGGCCATCAAATCTTGGGCAAAGTATGGACTATCATATATTGCTGGAAAGCCCAGGATGTCTACTTTCCAACGCCGTTGAGGGGGCGCCAATTGGGCTTCTGTAGCTCCAGAAAATCCACTTCGAGTGCAGGGAGGTCAGAATCCAACAGCATCTGCAGTCCTTTTGAGTCTCTGGATCAGATTTTTGCTCAGATCCCTCAATTTCAGCCAGAAAATACCTGAAATCACAGAAAAACACACAAACTCATAGTAAAGTCCAGAAAAGTGAATTTTAACTAAAAACTAATAAAAATATAATAAAAACTAACTAAAAGATACTAAAAATATACTAAAAACAATGCCAAAAAGGGTACAAATTATCCGCTCATCACAACACCAAACTTAAATTGTTGCTTGTCCCCAAGCAACTGAAGATCAAATAGGATAAAAAGAAGAGAATATGCAATGAACTCCAAAAACATCTATGAAGATCAGTATTAATTAGATGAGCGGGGCTTTTAGCTTTTTGCCTCTGAATAGTTTTGGCATCTCACTTTATCCTTTGGAATTCAGAATGATTGGCTTCTTTAGGAACTCAGAATCCAGATAGTGTTATTGATTCTCCTAGTTAAGTATGATGATTCTTGAACACAGCTACTTATTGAGTCTTGGCTGTGGCCCAAAGCACTCTGTCTTCCAGTATTACCACCGGATACATACATGCCACAGACACATAATTGGGTGAACCTTTTCAGATTGTGACTCAGCTTTGCTAAAGTCCCCAATTAGAGGTGTCCAGGGTTCTTAAGCACACTCTTTTTGCCTTGGATCACAACTTTATTTCTTTCTTTTTTTTTCTTTTTTTTCGGTTTTTTTTTTCGCTTGCTCCCCCTTTTTTTTGTATTCACTGCTTTTTCTTGCTTCAAGAATCATTTTTATGATTTTTCAGATCCTCAGTAACATGTCTCCTTTTTCATCATTCTTTCAAGAGCCAACATTCATGAACCACAAATTCAAAAGACATATGCACTGTTCAAGCATATATTCATAGAACAAAAGTGTTGCCACCACATCAAAATAATTAAACTATTATAAAATTCAAAATTCATGCAATTCTTTTCTTTTTCAATTAAGAACAATTCTTAAGAAAGGTGATGGATTCATAGGACATTCATAACATTAAGGCATAGACATTAAGACACTAATGATCATAAGACACAAACATGGATAACATAAGCATGAAAATTTCGAAAAACAAGAAAATAAAGAACAAGGAGATTAAAGAACGGGTCCACCTTAGTGATGGCGGCTTGTTCTTCCTCTTGAAGGTCTTATGGAGTGCTTGAGCTCCTCAATGTCTCTTCCTTGTCTTTGTTGCTCCTCTCTCATGATTCTTTGATCTTCTCTAATTTCATGGAGGAGAATGGAGTGTTCTTGGTGCTCCACCCTTAGTTATCCCATGTTGGAACTCAATTCTCCTAGGGAGGTGTTTAGTTGCTCCCAATAGTCTTGTGGAGGAAAGTGCATCCCTTGAGGCATATCAGGGATCTCATGATGAGAGGGGTCTCTTGTTTGCTCCATCCTTTTCTTAGTGATGGGCTTATCCTCATCAATGGGAGTGTCTCCTTCTATGTCAACTCCTACTGAATAACAGAGGTGATAAATGAGATGAGGAAAGACTAACCTTGCCAAGGTGGAAGACTTGTCCGCCACCTTGTAGAGTTCTTGAGCTATGACCTCATGAACTTCCACTTCTTCTCCAATCATGATGCTATGAATCATGATGGCCCGGTCTAGAGTAACTTCGGACCGGTTGCTAGTGGGAATGATTGAGCGTTGAATAAACTCCAACCATCCTCTAGCCATGGGCTTGAGGTCATGCCTTCTCAATTGAACCGGCTTCCCTCTTGAATCTCTCTTCCATTGTGCGCCCTCTTCACATATGACTGTGAGGACTTGGTCCAACCTTTGATCAAAGTTGACCCTTCTAGTGTAAGGATGTTCATCTCCTTGCATCATAGGCAAGTTGAATGCTAACCTTACATTTTCCGGACTAAAATCCAAGTACTTCCCCCGAACCATTGTAAGATAATTCTTTGGATCCGGGTTCACACTTTGATCATGGTTCTTGGTGATCCATGCATTGGCATAGAACTCTTGAACCATCAAGATTCCGACTTGTTGAATGGGGTTGGTAAGCACTTCCCAACCTCTTCTTCGGATCTCATGTCGGATCTCCGGATATTCACCCTTTTTGAGTGAAAAGGGGACCTCGGGGATCACCTTCTTCAAGGCCACAACATCATAGAAGTGGTCTTGATGCACCCTTGAGATGAATCTATCCATCTCCCATGACTCGGAGGTGAAAGCTTTTGCCTTCCCTTTCCTCTTTCTAGAGGTTTCTCCGGCCTTGGATGCCATACATGGTTATGGAAAAACAAAAAGCAATGCGTTTACCACACCAAACTTAAAAGGTTTGCTCGTCCTCGAGCAAAAGAAGAAAGAAGAGAGTAGAAGAAGGAGAAATGAGGAAGAAGGGCGTGGCTTTGTATTCGGCCAAAGAGGGGGAGAAGTGGTGTTTAGGTTGTGTGAAAATGAAGGGGTGAAGAAGGGTTTATATAGGAGAGGGGGGATGGGGTTCGGCCATTATGGGTGGGTTTGGGAGGGAAAGTGGTTTGAATTTGAAGGGTGAGGTAGGTGGGGTTTTATGAAGGATGGATGTGAGTGGTGAAGAGAAAGATGGGATTTGATAGGTGAAGGGTTTTTGGGGAAGAGGAAGAGAGAGAGAGTGGTGGGGTTGGTGGGGATCCTGTGGGGTCCACAGATCCTGTGGTGTCAAGGAAAGGTCATCCCTGCACCAAATGGCATTCAAAATCACGTTTTGAGCCATTTCTGGCGTTAAACACCGGGCTGGTGCCCATTCCTGGCGTTTAACGCCAGGTTCTTGCCCTTTCCTGGCGTTTAACGCCAGTCTGGTGCCCCTTTCTGGCGTTAAACGCCCAGAATGGTGCCAGACTGGGCGTTAAACGCCCAATTGCTAGCCTCACTGGCGTTTAAACGCCAGTGAGTTCTTCCTCCAGAGTGTGCTATTTTTTTTCCTGTTTTTCATTCTGTTTTTGCTTTTTCAATTGATTTTGTGACTTCTTATGATCATCAACCTACAAAAAACATAAAATAACAAAGGAAAATAGATAAAATATAATCATTGGGTTGCCTCCCAACAAGCGCTTCTTTAATGTCAGTAGCTTGACAGAGGGCTCTCATGGAGCCTCACAGATACTCAGAGCAATGTTGGAACCTCCCAACACCAAACTTAGAGTTTGAATGTGGGGGTTCAACACCAAACTTAGAGTTTGGTTGTGGCCTCCCAACACCAAACTTAGAGTTTGACTGTGGGGGCTCTGCTTGACTCTGATTTGAGAGAAGCTCTTCATGCTTTCTCTCCATGGTGACAGAGGGATATCCTTGAGCCTTAAACACAAAGGATTCTTCATTCACGTGAATGATCAGTTCACCTCCATCAACATCAATCACAGCCTTAGCTGTGGCAAGGAAGGGTCTGCTAAGGATGATGGATTCATCCATGCACTTCCCGGTCTCTAGGACTATGAAATCAGTAGGGATGTAATGGTCTTTAACTTTCACCAAAACATCTTCTACAAGTCCATGAGCTTGTTTCCTTGAGTTGTCTGCCATCTCTAGTGAGATTCTTGCAGCTTGTACCTCAAAGATCCCTAGCTTCTCCATTACAGAGAGAGGCATGAGGTTTACACTTGACCCTAAGTCACACAGAGCCTTCTTGAAGGTCATGGTGCCTATGGTACAAGGTATTGAAAACTTCCCAGGGTCTTGTCTCTTTTGAGGTAATTTCTGCCTAGACAAGTCATCCAGTTCTTTGGTGAGCAAAGGAGGTTTATCCTCCCAAGTCTCATTTCCAAATAACTTGTCATTTAGCTTCATGATTGCTCCAAGGTATTTAGCAACTTGCTCTTCAGTGACATACTCATCCTCTTCAGAGGAGGAATACTCATCAGAGCTCATGAAAGGCAGAAGTAAGTCCAATGGAATCTCTATGGTCTCATTTTGAGCCTCAGATTCCCATGGTTCCTCATTGGGGAACTCAGAGGAGGTCAGTGCACGCCCATTGAGGTCTTCCTCAGTGGCGTTCACTTCCTCTCCTTCCTCTCCAAATTTGGCCATGTTGATGGCCTTGCACTCTCCTTTTGGATTTTTTTCTGTGTTGCTTGGGAGAGTACTAGGAGGGAGTTCAGTAATTTTCTTGCTCAGCTGTCCCACTTGTGCCTCCAAATTCCTAATGGAGGATCTTGTTTCAGTCATAAAACTTTGAGTGGTTTTGATTAGATCAGAGACCATGGTTGCTAAGTCAGAGGGGTTCTGCTTAGAGTTCTCTGTCTGTTGCTGAGAAGATGATGGAAAAGGCTTGCCATTGCTAAACCAGTTTCTTCCACCATTATTGTTGTTGAAACCTTGTTGAGGTCTCTCTTAATTCTTCCATGAGAAATTTGGGTGATTTCTCCATGAAGAATTATAGGTGTTTCCATAGGGTTCTCCTAGGTAATTCACCTCTTCCATTGAAGGGTTCTCAGGATCATAGGCTTCTTCTTCAGATGAATCATCCTTAGTACTGCTTGGTGCATTTTGCATTCCAGACAGACTTTGAGAAATCAAATTGACTTGTTGAGTCAATATTTTATTCTGAGCCAATATGGCATTCATAGTGTCAATCTCAAGAACTCCTTTCTTCTGATTTGTCCCATTGTTCACAGGGTTCCTTTCAGAAGTGTACATGAATTGGTTATTTGCAACCATTTCAATTAGTTCTTGAGCCTCTGTAGGCGTCTTCTTCAGATGAAGAGATCCTCCAGCAGAGCTATCCAAAGACATCTTGGATAGTTCAGAGAGACCATCATAGAAAATACCTATGATGCTCCATTCAGAAAGCATGTCAGAAGGACATTTTCTGATCAATTGTTTGTATCTTTCCCAAGCTTCATAGAGGGATTCACCATCCTTCTGTCTGAAGGTTTGGACTTCCACTCTAAGCTTACTCAATTTTTGAGGTGGAAAGAACTTTGCCAAGAAGGCATTGACTAGCTTTTCCCATGAGTCCAGGCTTTCTTTAGGTTGAGAGTCCAACCATGTCCTAGCTCTGTCTCTTACAGCAAAAGGGAATAGCATTAGTCTGTAGACCTCAGGGTCAACCCCATTAGTCTTGACTGTGTCACAGATTTGCAAGAACTCAGCTAAAAACTGATGAGGATCTTCCAATGGAAGTCCATGGAACTTGCAATTCTGTTGCATTAGAGAAACTAATTGAGGCTTAAGCTCAAAGTTGTTTGCTCTAATGGCAGGGATAGAGATGCTTCTCCCATAGAAGTCGGGAGTAGGTGCAGTAAAGTCACCCAGCACCTTCCTTGCATTGTTGGCATTGTTGTTGTTTTCGGCTGCCATAGGTTCTTCTTCTTTGAAGAATTCGGTCAGGTCCTCAACAGAGAGTTGTGCCTTAGCTTCTCTTAGCTTTCACTTCAAGGTCCTTTCAGGTTCAGGGTCAGCTTCAACAAGAATGCCTTTGTCTTTGTTCCTGCTCATATGAAAGAGAAGAGAACAAGAAAATATGGAATCCTCTATGTCACAGTATAGAGATTCCTTGAGGTGTCAGAGGAAAAGAAAAATAGAAGGCAGAAGTAGAAAATTCGAACTTATCAAAGAAGATGGAGTTCGAATTTTGCATTAAGGGATAGTGTTAGTCCATAAATAGAAGGATGTGAGAAGAAGGGAAGTAATTTTCGAAAATTAAGTTAAAAGATTTTAAAAACATTTTGAAAAACACTACTTGATTTTCGAAAATAAGAGTGGGAAAGAAATCAAGTGATTTTTGAAAAAGATTTTGAAATTATAAATCAAAAAGATTTGATTGAAAACTATTTTGAAAAAGATGTGGTTAAGAAGATATGATTGGTTTTTTAAAAAGATGTGATTGAGAAGATATGATTTGAAAACAATTTTAAAAAGATTTGATTTTAAAAATTAATGACTTGCCTAACAAGAAAAGATATGATTCAAACATTTGAACCTTTCTCAACAGAAAAGGAAACATACTTAAAATGTTTAATCAGATCATTAATTGTTAGCAAGTATCTTGGAAAAAGGAAAGAAATTGATTTTGAAAAAGATTTGATTGAAAAGATATGATTTGAAAAAGATTTGATTTTGAAAAACTTTGAAAACTTGAAAAAAATTGATTTGAAAAACAAAATCTTCCCCCATCGTGCCATCCTGGCGTTAAACGCCCAGAATGGTGCACATTCTGGCGTTTAACGCCCAAAACTATACCCTTTTGGGCGTTAAACGCCCAACCAGGTACCCTGGCTGGCGTTTAAATGCCAGTCTGTCTTCTTCACTGGGCATTTTTGAATGCTCAGCTTTTTCTGTGTGATTCCTCTGCAGTATGTTCTGAATCTTCAATTCTCTGTATTATTGACTTGAAAAGACACAAATTAAAAATATTTTTAGATTTTTTAATAATGAGGAATAATTAAAATGCAACTAAAATCAAATAACAATGCATGCAAGACACCAAACTTAGCAGTTGGTATACTATTGACACTAACTACATGAGAATGCATATGAGAAATACAAAACACTCAAGTCAATAGAATTCAAAGATCAAAACAAGGAAATCATCAAGAACAACTTGAAGATTAATGAAGACACATGCATGAATTTGAAAAATGCTAGAAGGACAGAAACATGCAATTGACACCAAACTTAAAATGAGACACTAGACTTAAACAAGAAATATTTTTGGTTTTTATGATTTTGTAATTTTTTTTGGATTTTTCAAAAATTAAGTGGAAAAAGGAAATAAAGATATCAAAGTTCTTAATGAGAATTCCAGGAATCATGCAATGTTAGTCTAAAGCTTTAGTCTAAAGGAATTAGACATAGCTAGCCAAGCTTCAGCAGGACATTGCATTCAAGAGCTAAATTGATGAGGATCAATCAGCTTTGGTGATGATAAGAACATCACCTTGAAACACTAGAATTCATTCTTAAGAACTCTGAAAAAAAAAATACCTAATCTAAGCAACAAGATGAACCGTCAGTTGTCCATACTCGAACAATCCCCGGCAACGGCGCCAAAAAACTTGGTGCACGAAATTGTGATCACTACTTTTCACAACTCAAATAATCCCTAGTAATGGCTCCAAAGAACTTGGTGCTCAATACCATGGCATAAACACAACTTCGCACAACTAACCAGCAAGTGCACTGGGTCGTCCAAGTAATAAACCTTACGCGAGTAAGGGTCGATCCCACGGAGATTGTTGCTATGAAGCAAGCTATGGTCACCTTGTAAATCTCAGTCAGGCAGACTCAAATGGGTATAGTGATAAACGAATAAAGCATAAAGATAAAGATAGAGATACTTATGTATATCATTGGTGAGAGCTTCAGACAAGCGTATGAAGATGCCTTCCCTTCCGTCTCTCTGCTTTCCTACTGTCTTCATCCAATCCTTCTTACTCCTTTCCATGGCAAGCTTATGCAAGGGTTTCACCGTTGTCAGTGGCTACCTCCCATCCTCTCAGTGAAAATGTTCCTATGCTCTGTCACAGCATATGGCTAATCAGCTGTCGGTTCTCGGTCAGGCCGGAATAGAATCCATCGATTCTTTTGCGTCTGTCACTAACGCCCCGCCTGCTAGGAGTTTGAAGCACGTCACAGTCATTCAATCATTGAATCCTACTCTGAATACCACAGACAAGGTTAGACCTTCCGGATTCTCTTGAATGCCACCATCAGTTCTCGCCTATACCACGAAGACTCTGATCTCACGGAATGGCTGGCTCGTTTGTCAGGCGAGCACTCGGTTGTCAGGCGATCAACCATGCATCGTGTATCAGGAATCCAAGAGATAAACACTAGAGCCTTGATTGCTTGTAGAACAAAAGTGGTTGTCAGTCACCTTGTTCATGAGTGAGAATGATGATGAGTGTCACGGATCATCACATTCATCAAGTTGAAGAACAAGTGATATCTTGGACAAAGAACAAGCGGAATTGAATAGAAGAACAATAGTAATTGCATTAATATTCGAGGTACAGCAGAGCTCCACACCTTAATCTATGGTGTGTAGAAACTCCACCGTTGAAAATACATAAGAACAAGGTCTAGGCATGGCCGAATGGCCAGCCTCCCAAAGTGAGTTCAATCATAAAAACATGATCAAAAGCTCTCCAATACAATAGTAAAAGGTCCTACTTATAGAAAACTAGTAGCCTAAGGTGTACAAAGATGAGTAAATGACATAAAAATCCACTTCTGGGCCCACTTGGTGTGTGCTTGGGCTGAGCAATGAAGCATTTTCGTAGTCCATAAAATCCACTTGGGCTTCTGTAGCTCCATAAAATCCACTTCGAGTGCAGGGAGGTCAGAATCCAACAGCATCTGCAGTCCTTTTGAGTCTCTGGATCAGATTTTTGCTCAGATCCCTCAATTTCAGCCAGAAAATACCTGAAATCACAGAAAAACACACAAACTCATAGTAAAGTCCAGAAAAGTGAATTTTAACTAAAAACTAATAAAAATATAATAAAAACTAACTAAAAGATACTAAAAATATACTAAAAACAATGCCAAAAAGGGTACAAATTATCCGCTCATCAGCATTCAAGAGAATCCGGAAGGTCTAAACCTTGTCTGTGGTATTCTGAGTAGGATTCAATGATTGAATGACTGTGACGAGCTTCAAACTCCTGAAGGCTGGGCGTTAGTGACAGACGCAAAAGAATCACTGGATTCTATTCCAACCTGATTGAGAACCGACAGATGATTAGCCGTGCCGTGACAGGGTGCGTTGAACATTTTCACTGAGAGGACGGGACTGTAGCCACTGACAACGGTGATGCCCAACATACAGCTTGCCATGGAAAGGAGTAAGAAGGATTAGATGAAGACATTAGGAAAGCAGAGAGATGGAAGGGACAAAGCATCTCCATACGCTTATCTGAAATTCTCACCAATGAATTACATAAGTATCTCTATCTTTATCTTTATGCTTTATTCATATATCACCCATAACCATTTGAATCTTCCTGACTAAGATTTACAAGGTGACCACAACTTGCTTCATACCAACAATCTCCGTGGGATCGACCCTTACTCGCGTAAGGTTTATTACTTGGACGACCCAGTGCACTTGCTGGTTAGTTGTGCGAAGTTGTGAAATTATGTTTAGACCATGGTATTGAGCACCAACTTTTTGGAGCCATTACTGGGGACTGTTTGAGTTGTGAAAAGTAGAGATCACAATTTCGTGCACTAAGTTTTTGGCACCGTTGCCGGGGATTGTTGAGTTTGGACAAATGACGGTTCATCTTGTTGTTTAGATTAGGTATTTTACTTCAGAGTTCTTAAGAATGAATTCTAATGTTTCAAGGTGATGTTCTTATCATCACCAAAGCTGATTGATTCTCATTAATTTAGCTCTTGAATGCAATGTCCTGCTGAAGCTTGGCTAGCCATGTCTAATTTCTTTAGACTAAAGCTTTAGACTAACATTGCATGATTCCTGGAATTCTCATTAAGAATTTTGATATCTTTATTTTCTTTTCCACTTAATTTTCGAAAAAACCAAAAAAATTACAAAATCATAAAAACCAAAAATATTGCATGTTTCTTGTTATGTCTAGTGTCTCAATTTAAGTTTGGTGTCAATTGCATGTTTCTGTTCTTCTTACATTCATTCATGTGTCTTAAGTGATCTTCAAGATATTCTTGATGATTTCCTTGCTCTGATCTTTGAATTCTCTTGACTTGAGTGTTTTGTTATATGCATTCTCATTTTGTTAGTGTCAGTAGTATACAAACTGCTAAGTTTGGTGTCTTGCATGCATTGTTATTTGATTTTAGTTGCATTTTGATTATTCCTCATTATTAAAAAAATCCAAAAATATTTTTAATTTGTGTCTTTTCAGTCAATAATATAGAGAATTGAAGATTCAGAACATACAGCAGAGGAATTATACAAAAAAAGCTGGGCGTTCAAAACGCCCAAAGGGTAGTGCTTTGGGCGTTAAACGCCAGAATGTGCACCATTCTGGGCATTTAACGCCAGGGTGGCACAAGAGGGAAGATTCTGTTTTCAATTCAAATTTTTTTTTTCAAGTTTTCAAAATTTTTCAAAATCAAATCTTTTTCAAATCATATCTTTTCAATCAAATCTTTTTAAAATCAATTTCTTTCCATTTTCAAAAATACTTGCTATCAATTAATGATTTGATTTAACATTTCAAGTATGTTGCCTTTTCTGTTGAGAAAGGTTTAATGTTTGAATCATATCTTTTCTTGTTAGCCAAGTCATTAATTTTTAAAATCAAATCTTTTTAAATTGTTTTTCAAATCATATCTTCTCAATCACATCTTTTTAAACCCATAACTTTTCAATCATATCTTCTTAATCATATCTTTTTCAAAATAGTTTTCAATTATATCTTTTTGATTTCTAATTTCAAAATCTTTTTCAAAATTCACTTGATTTCTTTTCCACTCTTAGTTTTCGAAAATCAATTAGTATTTTTCAAAATGTTTTTAAAATCTTTTACTTAATTTTCGAAAATTTCTTCCCCTCTTCTCACATCCTTCTATTTATGGACTAACACTATTCCTCAATGAACAATTCGAACTCCATCTCTCTTGATAAGTTCGAATTCTTCTACTTCTTCCTTCTATTTTTTTTCCTCTGACACCTCAAGGAATCTCTATACTGTGACATAGAGGATTCCATATTTTCTTGTTTTCTTCTCTTTCATATGAG
Source organism: Arachis stenosperma (assembly GCF_014773155.1). Taxonomy (NCBI): domain Eukaryota; kingdom Viridiplantae; phylum Streptophyta; class Magnoliopsida; order Fabales; family Fabaceae; genus Arachis; species Arachis stenosperma. Next base: position 42,429,471 of record NC_080386.1, read on the forward strand.
CAGGAGCAAAAACAAAAGCATTCTTGTTGAGGCTGACCCTGAACCTGAAAGGACCTTGAAGCGAAAGCTAAGAGAAGCTAAGGCACAACTCTCTGTAGAGGACCTAACAGAAATCTTCAAAGAAGAAGAACCCATGGCAGCCGAAAACAACAACAATGCCAACAATGCAAGGAAGGTGCTGGGTGACTTTACTGCACCTACTCCCGACTTCTATGGGAGAAGCATCTCTATCCCTGCCATTGGAGCAAACAACTTTGAGCTTAAGCCTCAATTAGTTTCTCTAATTCAACAGAATTGCAAGTTCCATAGACTTCCATTGGAAGATCCTCATCAGTTTTTAGCTGAATTCTTACAAATCTGTGACACTGTCAAGACTAATGGGGTTGACCCTGAGGTCTACAGACTTATGCTATTCCCTTTTGCTGTAAGAGACAGAGCTAGGATATGGTTGGACTCACAACCTAAAGAAAGCCTGAACTCTTGGGAAAAGCTAGTCAATGCCTTCTTGGCAAAGTTCTTTCCACCTCAAAAATTGAGTAAGCTTAGAGTGGAAGTCCAAACCTTCAGACAGAAGGAAGGTGAATCCCTCTATGAAGCTTGGAAAAGATACAAACAATTGATCAGAAAGTGTCCTTCTGACATGCTTTCTGAATGGAGCATCATAGAAATCTTCTATGATGGTCTGTCTGAACTGTCTAAGATGTCATTGGACAGCTCTGCTGGAGGATCTTTTCATCTGAAGAAGACGCCTACAGAAGCTCAAGAGCTCATTGAAATAGTTGCAAATAACCAATTCATGTACACTTCTGAAAGGAATCCGGTGAACAATGGGACAAATCAGAAGAAAGGAGTTCTTGAGATTGATACTCTGAATGCCATATTGGCTCAGAACAAAATATTGACTCAGCAAGTCAATTTGATTTCTCAAAGTCTGTCTGGAATGCAAAATGCACCAGGCAGTACTAAGGATGCTTCATTTGAAGAAGAAGCTTATGATCCTGAGAACCCTTCAATGGAAGAGGTGAATTACATAGGAGAACCCTATGGAAACACCTATAATTCTTCATGGAGAAATCATCCAAATCTCTCATGGAAGGATCAACAGAGACCTCAACAAGGTTTCAACAACAATAATGGTGGAAGAAACAGGTTTAGCAATGGCAAGTCTTTTCCATCATCTTCTCAGCAACAGACAGAGAGTTCTAAGCAGAACCACTCTGACTTAGCAACCATGGTCTCTGATCTAATCAAAACCACTCAAACTTTCATAACTGAAACAAGATCCTCCATTAGAAACTTGGAGGCACAAGTGGGACAGCTGAGTAAGAAAATTACTGAACTCCCTCCTAGTACTCTTCCAAGCAATACAGAAGAGAATCCAAAAGGAGAATGCAAGGCCATCAACATGGCCGAATTTGGAGAGGAGGGAGAGGCAGTGAACGCCACTGAGGAAGACCTCAATGGACGTCCACTGGCCTCCAATGAGTTCTCCAATGAGGAACCATGGGAATCTGAGGCTCACACTGAGACCATAGAGATTCCAATGGATTTACTTCTGCCTTTCATGAGCTCTGATGAGTATTCTTCCTCTGAAGAGGATGAGTATGTCACTGAAGAGCAAGTTGCTAAATACCTTGGAGCAATCATGAAGCTAAATGACAAGTTATTTGGTAATGACACTTGGGAGAACGAACCCCCTTTGTTCACCAAAGAACTGGATGACTTGTCTAGGCAGAAATTACCTCAAAAGAGATAAGATCCTGGGAAGTTTTCAATACCTTGTACCATAGGCACCATGACCTTTAAGAAGGCTCTGTGTGACCTAGGGTCAAGCATAAACCTCATGTCTCTCTCTGTAATGGAGAAGCTAGGGATCTTTGAGGTACAAGCTGCAAGAATCTCACTAGAGATGGCAGATAATTCAAGAAAACAAGCTTATGGACTTGTAGAGGATGTTCTGGTAAAGATTGAAGACCATTACATCTCTGCTGATTTCATAGTCTTAGAGACTGGGAAGTGCATAGATGAATCCATCATCCTTGGCAGACCCTTCCTAGCCACAGCAAAGGCTGTGATTGATGTGGACAGAGGAGAATTGATCATTCAAGTGAATGAAGAATCCTTTGTGTTTAAGGCTCAAGGATATCCCTCTGTCACCATGGAGAGGAAGCATGAAGAGCTTCTCTCAAAACAGAGTCAAACAGAGCCCCCACAGTCAAACTCTAAGTTTGGTGTTGGGAGGCCACAACCAAATTCTAAGTTTGGTGTTGAACCCCCACATTCAAACTCTAAGTTTGGTGTTAGGAGGTTCCAACATTGCTCTGAGTATCTGTGAGGCTCCATGAGAGCCCACTGTCAAGCTACTGACATTAAAGAAGCGCTTGTTGGGAGGCAACCCAATGTTATATTTAATCTATTTTCCTTTGTTATTTTATGTTTTCTGTAGGTTGATGATCATGAGAAGTCACAAAATCAATTGAAAAAGCAAAAACAGAATGAAAAATAGAAATAAAAATAGCACACCCTGGAGGAAGATCTTACTGGCGTTTAAACGCTAGTAAGGGCAGCAAATGGGCGTTTAACGCCCAGTCTGGCACCATTATGGGTGTTTAACGCCAGAAAGGGGCACCAGACTGGCGTTAAACGCCAGGAAAGGGCAAGAAGTTGGCGTTAAACGCCAGAAATGGGCACCAGCCCAGCGTTTAACGCCAGAATTGGCATAGAGAGCATTTTTGCTCGCCACTTGGTGCAGGGATGAATTTTCCTTGACACCTCAGGATCTGTGGACCCCACAGGATCCCCACCTACCCCACCACTCTCTCTCTTCTTCTTCACCCATTCACCAATCACCTCAACACCTCTTCCCCAATAACCCTTCACCTATCCCCATCTTTCTCTTCACCACTCACATCCATCCTTCATAAAACCCCACCTACCTCACCATTCAAATTTAAACCACTTTCTCTCCCAAACCCACCCTTCCATAACCGAACCCTACCCCTCTCTCTACCCCTATATAAACCCATTTTCACTCCTTCATTTTCACACACCCTAAACACTACTTCTCTCCCTTTGGCCGAACCAAAAAGCCATCTCCATCTCCTCTATTTCTTCTTCTTCTACTCTCTTTTTTTTCTTTTGCTCGAGGACGAGTAAACCTTTTAAGTTTGGTGTGGTATAAGCATTGCTTTTTGTTTTTCCATAACCATTTATGGCATCCAAGGCCAGAGAAACCTCTAGAAAGAGGAAAGGGAAGGCAAAAGCTTTCACCTCCGAGTCATGGAAGATGGAGAGATTCATCTTAAGGGTGCATCAAGACCACTTCTATGAAGTTGTGGCCTTGAAGAAGGTGATCCCCGAGGTCCCTTTTAAACTCAAAAAGAGTGAATATTCGGAGATCCGACATGAGATTCGAAGAAGAGGTTGGGAAGTTCTTACCAACCCCATTCAACAAGTCAGAATCTTAATGGTTCAAGAGTTCTATGCCAATGCATGGATCACCAAGAACCATGATCAAAGTGTGAACCCGGACCCAAAGAATTGGCTTACAATGGTTCGGGAGAAATACTTAGATTTTAGTCCGGAAAATGTAAGGTTGGCATTCAACTTGCCCATGATGCAAGGAGATGAACACCCTTACACTAGAAGGGTCAACTTTGATCAAAGGTTGGACCAAGTCCTCATAGACATCTGTAAAGAGGGCGCCCAATAGAAGAGAGATTCAAGAGGGAAGCCGGTTCAACTGAGAAGGCATGACCTCAAGCTCGTGGCTAGGGGATGGTTGGAGTTTATCCAACGCTCGATCATTCCCACTAGCAACCGGTCCGAAGTTACTATAGACCGGGCTATCATGATCCATAGCATCATGATTGGAGAAGAAGTAGAAGTTCATGAGGTTATAGCCCAAGAACTTTATAAGGTGGCGGACAAGTCCTCTACCTTGGCAAGGTTAGCCTTTTCTCATCTCATTTGTCACCTCTGTTATTCAGTTGGAGTTGACATAGAGGGAGACATCCCCATTGATGAGGACAAGCCCATCACTAAGAAAAGGATGGAGCAAACAAGAGATCACACTCATCATGAAATCCCTGAGATGCCTCAAGGGATGCACTTTTCTCCACAAAACTATTGGGAGCAAATCAACACCTCCCTAGGAGAATTGAGTTCCAACATGGGACAACTAAGGGTGGAGCACCAAGAACATTCCATCATCCTCCATGAAATTAGAGAAGATCAAAGAATCATGAGAGAGGAGCAACAAAGGTAAGGAAGAGACATTGAGGAGCTCAAGCACTCCATAAGATCTGCAAGAGGAAGAACAAGCCGCCATCACTAAGGTGGACCCGTTCTTTTTCTTTATTTTCTTGTTTTTTCGAATTTTATGCTTATGTTTATCCATGTTTGTGTCTTATTACATGATCATTAGTGTCTTAGTGTCTATGCCTTAAAGTTATGAATGTCCTATGAATCCATCACCTTTCTTAAATGAAAAATGTTCTTAATTGAAAAAGAGAAGAATTGCATGAATTTTGAATTTTATAACAGATTAATTATTTTGATGTGGTGGCAGTACTTTTGTTTTCTGAAAGTATGCTTAAACAGTGCATATGTCTTTTGAATTTGTTGTTCATGAATGTTGGCTCTTGAAAGAATGATGAAAAAGGAGACATGTTACTGAGGATCTGAAAAATCATAAAAATGATTCTTGAAGCAAGAAAAAGCAGTGAATATAAAAAAAAAGGAAAAAGAAAAAGAAAAAGAAAAAAATAAAGTTGTGATCCAAGGCAAAAAGAGTGTGCTTAAGAACCCTGGACACCTCAAATTGGGGACTCTAGCAAAGCTGAGTCACAATCTGGAAAGGTTCACCCAATTATGTGTATGTGGCATGTCTGTATCCAGTGGTAATACTGGAAGACAGAGTGCTTTGGGCCACGGCCAAGACTCATAAAGTAGCTGTGTTCAAGAATCATCACACTTAACTAGGAGAATCACTAACACTATCTGGATTCTGAGTTCCTATAGAAGCCAATCATTCTGAATTTCAAAGGATAGAGTGAGATGCCAAAACTGTTCAGAGGCAAAAAGCTAAAAGTCCCGCTCATCTAATTAATACTGATCTTCATAGATGTTTTTGGAATTCATTGCATACTCTCTTCTCTTTATCTTATTTGATTTTCAGTTGCTTGAGGACAAGCAACAATTTAAGTTTAGTGTTGTGATGAGCGGATAATTTATACGCTTTTTGGAATTGTTTTTAGTATGTTTTTAGTATGTTTTAGTTAGTTTTTAGTATATTTTTATTAGTTTTTAGTTAAAATTCACTTTTCTGGACTTTACTATGAGTTTGTGTGTTTTTCTGTGATTTCAGGTATTTTCTGGCTGAAATTGAGGGACCTGAGCAAAAATCTGATTCAGAGACTTAAAAGGACTGCAGATGCCGTTGGATTCTGACCTCCCTGCACTCGAAGTGGATTTTCTGGAGCTACAAAAGCCCAATTGGCGCGCTCTCAACGACGTTGGAAAGTAGACATCCTGGGCTTTCCAGCAATGTATAATAGTTCATACTTTGCCCGAGATTTGATGGCCCAAACCGGTGTTTCAAATCAGCTCAAGAATGCACGGCGTTAAACGCCGGAACTGGCACAAAAGCTGGCGTTTAACTCCAAGAAAAGTCTCTACACGAAAATGCTTGAATGCTCAGCCCAAAGATTAGAAACCCCAGAGATATACATTCAAGCTTGTTTTCATATAGAACGGAAGTGGTTGTCAATCACGCGTTCATGAGTGAGAATGGTGATGAGTGTCACATAGTCATCACATTCATTATGTTCTTCTGTGCGAATGAATATCTTAGAATAAGAATAGGCATGAATTGAATAGAAGAACAATAGTACTTTGTATTAATACCCGAGGAACAGCAGAGCTCCACACCTTAATCTTTGGTGTGTAGAAACTCCACCATTGAAAATACATAAGTGATAATGGTGTTCATTGGCTCCGGCCCCAGAGAGGGAACCAGAATAACCAAGACGTCTAATACAATTTGAAAAAGTAATATTTATACTAAAACTAGTAGCTAGGGTTTACAGAGATGTGTAAATGATGCAGAAATCCACTTCCGGGCCCACTTGGTGTGTGCTTGGATTGAGCATTGAAGATTTCATGTGTAGAGACTTTTTTGGTGTTAAACGCCAGTTTGTAACTTATTTCTGGCGTTTGACTCTGGCTTGCAACTTGTTTTTGGCGTTTAACGCCAGAATAGGGCAGGAAGTTGGCGTTTGAACGCCAGTTTGCATCGTCAAAACTTGAGCAAAGTATAGACTATTATATATTGCTGGAAAGCCCTGAATGTCTACTTTCCAACGCAATTGAGAGCACACGTCATTTGAGTTTCTAGGTTCGGCCACACCAAGTAAGGTTATAGCCTTGCACTCTCTTTTTGGATTATCTTCTATATTGCTTGGGAGAGTACTAGGAGGGGTTTCAGTGACTCTTTTACTCAGCTGGCCCACTTGTGCCTCCAAATTTCTAATGGAGGACCTTGTTTCATTCATGAAACTGAGAGTGGTCTTAGATAGATCAGAGACTATGTTTGCTAAGCTAGAGGGGCTCTGCTCAGAATTCTCTGTCTGTTATTGAGAGGATGATGGAAAGGCTTGCTATTGCTAAACCTGTTTCTTCCACCATTATTAAAGCCTTGTTAGGGCTTTTGTTGATCCTTCTATGAGAAATTTAGATGATTTCTCCACGAGGGATTATAGGTGTTTCCATAGGCTTCACCCATGTAATTCACCTCTGCCATTGCAGGGTTCTCAGGATCATAAGCTTCTTCTTCAGAAGATGCTTCTTTAGTACTATTGGATGCATTTTGCAATCCACTCAGACTCTGAGAAATTATATTGACTTGCTGAGTCAATATTTTATTCTGAGCTAATATGGCATTCAGAGCATTAATTTCAAGAACTCCCTTCCTCTGAGGCATCCCATTACTCACAGGATTCCTTTCAGAGGTGTACATGAACTGGTTATTTGCAACCATTTCAATGAGTTTCTTAGCTTCTACAGGCGTTTTCTTCAGGTGAATGGATCCACCTGCAGAATGGTCCAATGACATCTTAAACCATTCAGACAGGCCATCATAGAATATATCCAAGATGGTCCATTCTGAGAGCATGTCAGAAGGACACTTTTTGGTCAGTTGCTTGTATCTTTCCTAAGCTTCATAGAAGGATTCACCTTCTTTCTGCCTGAAGGTTTGAACATCCACTCTAAGCTTGCTAAGCTTTTGAGGAGGAAAGGACTTGGCTAAGAAAGTCGTGACCAGCTTATCCCAAGAGTTCAGGCTATCTCTAGGTTGAGAATCCAACCATGTTCTAGCTCTGTCTCTTACAGCAAAAGGGAAAAGCATAAGCTTATAGACCTCAGCATCAACTCCATTGGTCTTAGCAGTATCACAGATCTCCAAGAATTCAGTTAAGATCTGAAAAGGATCTTCTGATGGAAGTCCATAAAACTTGCAATTCTGTTGCATCAGAGAAACTAATTGAGGCTTTAGCTCAAAGTTGTTTGCTCCAATGGCAGGGATTGAGATGCTTCTTCCATGGAAGTTGGAATTTGGTGCAGTAAAGTCACCAAGCATCTTCCTTGCATTGTTGTTGGGTTCTGCCATGTCTCCTTCTTTTTCGAGATTTTCTGTAAGGTTTTATCTGGATTGTTGTGCTTTAGCTTCTCTTAGCTTCTTCTTCAGAGTCCTTTCAGGTTCAGGGTCAGCTTCAACAAGAATGTCCTTGTCATTGCTCCTTCTCATATGAAAAAGAAGAGAACAGAAAAGAAGAAGAATCCTCTATGTCACAGTATAGAGATTCTTTTATGTGAGTAGAAGAGAAGTGTTAGTAGATAAATAAATAAATAGAAGGAGGTGAGAGAGAGGAGTTTTCGAAAATAATTAAGAAGAAAAGGAAAATATTTTTGTTTTTATTTTAAAATAAAGTTAGAATTCGAAAGTTAGGAGAAGAAATAAAATTAAAATTAAAATTTAAAACAATTAGTTAATTAAAAAAATTTTGAAAAAGGGTGAGGAATTTTCGAAAATTAGAGAGAGAAATGTAGTTAGGTGGTTTTGAAAAAGATAAGAAATAGTAAAACAAACAAAAAAATCAATTAGTTAGTTGAAAATATGAAAATCAATTTTGAAAAGATAAGAAGTTAAAAAAGATTTTGAAATTGATTTTGAGAAAAAAAAGATATGATTGAAAAAGATTTGATTAAAAAGATATGATTGAAATTTATTTTGAAAGAGATTTGAAAAAAAATTAAAAATATTTGATTTTTAAAATTAAAATTGATTACTTGACTAACAAGAAACTAAAAGATATGATTCTAGAATTTAAAGATTGAACATTTCTTAACAAGAAAGTAACAAACTTCAAATTTTTGAATCAATCACATTAGTTGTTAGTAAAGTTTTCGAAAATTATGAAATAAAATTAAGAAAATAATCAATTTTTAAAATTTTCGAAATTATTAAGAAAAAAAAGAAAAAGATTTGATTTTTGAAAAAGATTTGAAAAGATAAGATTTTTAAAATTGAAATATTGACTTGACTAACAAGAAACAACTTATTTTAAAAATTTTTGACTAAGTCAACCCAAAGATTTCAAAATTTATGAGAGAAATAAGGGAAAGATATTTTTTTATTTTTGAATTTTTAATGAGGAGAGAGAAAAATCACAAAATGACTCAACACATAAAACTTTTGGATCAAAACAAATAATGCATGCAAGAACACTATGAATGTTAAGATGAATACCAAGAACACTTTGAAGATCATGATGAACATCAAGAACTTATTTTTGAAAAATTTTCAAGAAAAGAAAAACATGCAAGACACCAAACTTATAGATTTTTCATGTTTAGACACTATGAATGCAAAAATGTATATGAAAAATAACAAAAGACACAAAACAAGAAAATATGAAGATCAAACAAGAAGACTTATTAAGAACAACTTGAAGATCATGAAGAATGCAATGCATGAATTTTTGAATTTTTTTTAGAAAAATTAAAACATGCAATTGACACCAAACTTAAAAAAGGGCACTAGACTCAAACAAGAAACACAAAATATTTTTGATTTTATGATTTTATAATTTTTTAGTATTTTTTGAAAATTATTTTGGAAAAAACCAAAAAAGAAGAATTTTTTTTTGTATTTTTCGAAAATAAGAAATAAAAAGCTTAAAAATAAAATAAAATTACCTAATCTAAGCAACAAGATGAACCGTCAGTTGTCCAAACTCGAACAATCCCCGGCAACGGCGCCAAAAACTTGGTGCATGAAATTGTGATCTCAATGGCGCCAACAACTTGTACGCACAATTGTAATCTCAACTCTTTTTCACAACATCGCACAACTAACCAGCAAGTGCACTGGGTCGTCCAAGTAAAAAACCTTACGTGAGTAAGGGTCGATCCCACAGAGATTGTCGGCTTGAAGCAAGCTATGGTAATCTTGTAAATCTCAGTCAGGCGGATTCAAATGGTTATGGAGTTTTGATAATTAAAATAGATAAATAAGCATAAAATAAAGATAGAGATACTTATGTAATTCATTGATAGGAATTTCAGATAAGCGTATGGAGATGCGTTGTTCCTTCTGAATCTCTGCTTTCCTATTGCCTTCATCCAATCCTTCATACTCCTTTCTATGGCAAGCTGTATATTGGGTGTCACCGTTGTCAATGGCTACTTTCCGTCCTTTTAGTGAAAATGGTCCTCTACGGTTTCTGTACAGCTAATCAACTGTCGGATTTCTCGTCTCGGGTGAAAAATACTATGCACAGATATCGTATGGATAATCAACTGTTAGTTCTTGATCGTGTAGGAATAGGATTTACTATCCTTTTGCGTCTGTCACTACGCCCTATAGTCGCGAGTTTGAAGCTCGTCACAGTCATCCCATCCCAGATCCTACTTGGAATACCACAGACAAGGTTTAGACTTTTCGGATCTCAAGAATGCTGCCAATGGATTCTAGCCTATACCACAAAGATTCTAATCTCGGATTCAGATGCTCCATTGTCAGAGGGGAGTCGATGTGAATCGTTGATTAGAAACCCAAGAGATATACATTCAAGCTTGTTTTCATGTAGAATGGAAGTGGTTGTCAATCACGTGTTCATGAGTGAGAATGGTGATGAGTGTCACACAGTCATCACATTCATTATGTTCTTGTGTGCGAATGAATATTTTAGAATAAGAATAAGCATGAATTGAATAGAAGAACAATAGTACTTTGTATCAATACTCGAGGAATAACAGAGCTCCACACCTTAATCTATGGTGTGTAGAAACTCCACCGTTGAAAATACATAAGTGATAATGGTGTTTATTGGCTTCGGCCCCAGAGAGGAAACTAGAATAACCAAGACATCTAATACAATGAGAAAAAGTAATATTTATACTAAAACTAGTAGCTAGAGTTTACAGAGATAAGTAAATGATGCAGAAATCCACTTATGGGACCATTTGGTGTGTGCTTAAGCTGAGCATTAAAGCTTTCATGTGTAGAGACTTTTCTTGGTATTAAACGCCAGTTTGTAACTTGTTTCTGGCATTTGACTCTGGCTTGCAACTTGTTTCTGGCGTTTAACGCCAGAATATGGCAGGGAGTTGGTGTTTGAACACCAGTTTGCGTCGTCAAAACTCGAGCAAAGTATGGACTATTATATATTTCTGGAAATCCCTAGATGTCTACTTTCCAACGCAATTGAGATCGCGCCATTTGAGTTTCTGTATCTCCAAAAAATCTATTTTGAGTGCAGGGAGGTCAGAATCCAACAGCATCAGCAGTCCTTTTTCAGCCTCTGAATCAGATTTTTGCTCAGGTCCCTCAATTTCAGCCAGAAAATACCTGAAATCACAGAAAAACATACAAACTCAAAGTAAAGTCCAGAAATGTGAATTTTTCTTAAAAACTAATAAAAATATACTAAAAAGTGAATAAAACATACTAAAAACTATATAAAAACAAAGCCAAAAAGCGTATAAATTATCCGCTCATCACGTACGCACAGCCCCTGTTTTTCTGAAATATGAATTTTTGTGTTTTTAAACCATTCCTCTAACTTTCAAAATCTTTATAACTTTCATTTTATGTCTGGTAGATAGATTTTGGGTAGTGGAGTGTGGTTGAGATTGTTGGGGAAGATATCTTGTTGGTGATGAAAGAGGTAAAGTGAAGATTTGTTATTGAAAGGTGCTAAAAAGGTTGAATGTGAAAATAATGATAATTGATTAAGATGGAATGAATGCGTGTTTGTGATACCTGGGTAGTAGCAAGAATGGTGGTTCGTCCTGCTTTCTCCTGGTCAAGGCTTGAGATTTGATAATAATAATGATTATTTTAGATTGAATGAATGTATGTTTGAAATACCTGGGCAATAGCAAAGATTGTGGTTCATCCCTCTTGCTCCAGGTCAGTGATTGTGACACCTGGGTAGTAGCAGCAGTAGTGGATTATTTCACTTGCTCCAGGTTGAGCTTTTAAACACCCATTTGGGTAGTAGCGATAGTAGTGATTCTTCCACTCGCTATGGGTTAAGTGGGTAGTAGCAAGGGGGTTGTATCTCAAACCTACTTGCTTCACGATGGGTGTTTCTATCCATGATTAGCTACTAGGACGTGTCAGATTGGTTATATATCCGACAGATGATATCATCAGCCCTAGGACAGGCATGCATCATATGCATTTGTGTGTCTCTTTTGATTCTACATTAATTGGGCTTGCCTATATGATTATTTTTCTTACTTGCTATATTTGTTACCTGCTGTAATTGTATTATACTTGTACTTGCTTTGTCTGTTTTTTGGTTATCTGTGCTATGGAGTTCTAGAGGAATGGAGGAAGGTGAGAGGCTAAAGGATCAAGTTAGGTTGAGTTAGAATGTTGAACCCTTAGCTACCCCACTTTGTTTATGGCTTATTGACGGTTGTAAAGAATAGTTTTGAGTTGGAATAATATGTCAGAAGATCTAGGATTGCCTTTGGCTTTCCCGGGACATTATATGTTAGAGATGTGGGCACTGTTACCATGTTGAGAATCTCTGGTTCTCACCCTATATATATTTTGTGGTTTTCAGATGCAGGATGTGAGGCACCTCACTGAGACATTCTGGGAGCTTTTTACAGCGAAGACCTTTTGTATTTTGGGGCTTTGTATTTGGTTATGTTGCTTTTTTTTATGTAGATGCTTATTATCTCCACTATTTATGTATATGAGGTTTTGTCCCTCTTAGAGGCAATTTTGGAGAAACAAGTTTTGTAAAACTATATTTTAGGTATATTTTGGGTTCTCTCATATATATGTATATATTTATATGCTCTGACCGGTTTATCTTTGCAAGCTGAGTCAGAAGCTTTGTTATTTGTATCTTGGAATTCTTTAGTATATAACCATGTTTAGCTTACTCTTATTTTGCTTCGGTTACGCTAAAATTGACTTGAGGGTTGCGCTTTTTGATTTAACGCTTTTGCTTTAACTTTTCTTCAAGGGCTCCTCGACAAAACTTCTTTTCAACTATATATATATATATATATATATATAAGATTTTACTTTTAGAGGTCGTAATGCCTCACCAACTCGGATTTATGACTTAAGCATAAGACTTTGTGTAGTAGGGTGTTACATTATGGTATCAGAGCAGTTTGTTCCTATAGAGCCTGAGGGACAAACTGACTATACTTCTTGGCATACTTTGAGTGTCTATACATGATAAATTAGCTCATCTAACTGATATATGTGGCATGAATGTCTATGAACATGCATTTGGGACTTTGAAGCACTAGACTTGCGATATTGAGACTGATAAACTTGATATCCCTTGTTTATTGTGAATAGGAACCAGATGTCGACTCGCATACGCGGTCGCGGGCAAGGCAGGGATAGATTAGACAATGCAAATCCTGAAACGGCAGGGAACAACCCTGTGGACTTTATGGCTGTCCTGGGATACATGGCTGTGGCTATGCAGGCGACAGCCAAAGCGCTAGGAAATTAGGTAAACTATGGAAATGGTAATAACAGGGATAATGGGCCAATGACACTTGCTGCTTTTTTGAAGGTGCATTCTTTGACCTTCGGGGGAACTACGAACCCTACAGAGGCCGACAATTGGCTCCAAGCAATGGAGCAGGCTCTTCAAGCTCAGCAGGTTCCCGAGGAACAGTGGGGTGGAGTTTGCGACCTACCATTTACAAGGTGAAGCTCAATACTGGTGGCAGGAAACACGGCATATTCTACAACCAGACGCTACTGCGATATCGTGGGAGGTGTTTTGGACTGAGTTCTATTGAAAATACTTCTGTAATTCAGTTAGGAATGCTAAGGAGCTTGAACTGCTGCAGTTAAAATGGTGGCAAATGTCGGTTGCTGAGTATACAAACAAATTTGAAGAACTGTGCTGATTTTTCCGAATTTGTCAAAGTACTCTAGAGGATTTTGCTAAATGAAAATGTATTAAGTATGAGATAGGACTTTGGAGTGACATTCTGAGCTCCGTTGTACCGATGGAGATTAGAGTATCTTCCAAACTTGTGAACAAGAGCCGGGTTGCTGAAGAATGTGTAAGAAAGGCCGCTGTGGCAGAGAACGATAACAAAAAATTCCACCGAAGAGACCACAATTAGAATTTGGCACTAAGGGGCCAAGAATTCAAGTGAAGAGGATGCACTCAACAATTTCCTCATGGTCGGAACCAGGATGGAACAAATGACGATTACCAAGGAGACGGTAGAGAAAAACAAACAAGAGATATTACAGAGGATCTGACTTGTTAGAGGTGTGGGCGCTACCATCCATTTAGGCCATGCCGTTTCGGATTAGGTGTATGTTACAAGCGTGGTTTACTAGGGCACATATCCAGGAATTGTCCACAGGGAAGGACTCAAGATAGGGGATGATCGAATCAGCAGGGTTGCAGTAATTGCGAAATTGATAACCCAAATTTAAATTGTAGTATGTGATTTTGAAACACCACATTTATTTATAGCCTGCATCAGGGATGAGGATGTAAGACTGAAGGTGTCAAGCTTAGTGTTAAACTTAGGATTTGGTTGAAGGAAGTAATAAAAGAAACATCTGTTTGACCGAGTTCTACCCTGTGGAGAACACCCATTTTGTCAGTAGACTGTATGCGAGAGGGAGTGTACCAGTGAATCTTCGCGACTTGATCTAGCTTTCCTTTTTCTAACCTGCAATGGAATTTTGTTTCGGATTCCTTTTTCCCTTGAACAACGAATAGTTTATCCTCTAAAATTCTAACCCACTTACGTGCATATATTTATATTTGAATCTGTCCATCTAGGGGTGAGCCTGGGCTTGTTTTTTTATAGACAAATGATTCTTGAGTCTTAAAAATTTGCTGAAGGTTGGGTGCTCTCTTCACAACTTTGTATCTTTCAAGGTCAGTTAAAACTAACTTGATTCAATATGCTTTATCCTTGCTATCAAATATTTTTGGTCTGGCTTCCTTTCTTGAGATGCACCTTAGTTCTTTTTCTTGTACATTTTGTTATTCTCTAAGAATTAGCCTGAACACCATGCAAGACATCTTTCTATTTCTAACGAGAAGCATTTATGTTGTTTAATCACCTTTTGAGCCTAATACCTTTTCGGAAATCAACTCGAGCTTAGTTTAGTATTTGATACAATTCCTAGATATGACCATTAAGACGTTAGTTCCTTAGAGCAAGACCTCTGGACGCAAAAGATGAACCGTGTAAATATGTGACACCAAGAAGAGTGTTGGGGCTTTAATTCTTGCCAAGCGTATTGCCTGAAATTACATTGGCACGCTAGGATGCACCGTATGTATGGATGTCTGAATGTGAAGAAAACTTTCGAATCTTAGGAGGAAGATTAATCTCGGTACCAGTACTCCCAATATTTGAACCTAATAAACCATTTGAAATTACTGCGATGCATTATCGAAGGGTTTAGGATGCACGTGGAGGCAACATCGTAAAGTGGTGACAAGCGCCGTTAGTAAGAAGATCCTGAGTGTTGTTGGAAGACAATTAAGGAGAAGTAACCGGTAAGTAAGGTTGTAATATAAAGATGGGTGTTAAGGCAATAGCTAGAGGTATCAGACTGAATCAATTACGAATTTCAAGGAGTTGTAAGGCTGAGAGTTTGGGAAGCGCAGTAAGAGGATAAAGAGCTACTAAGAATGTTGAAGCATGTTGAACAAGGGAATCACGCGTCTTAGGTTCTAAACTGATAGTTCTGAACTGATAGCCGAAAACAATGAGGAAAGATTAACCAAAAATTGAGTTAAGTTTCTAACTGCACAAGCCGACATGAAAGTTAAGCAGACCAACGAAGTGAGCCTACTTTGGCGACTGGTAAAAGATGAGCGATTGACCTAAAGGAGTTTATTTCGAGGTACGTTGGGCCGTCTAAGGTGTTAGAACAAATTAAACCAGTGGTATATCAACTGTTCATACAGTCGTGTCTCTTGAACTTGTGCAATGTATTTCATGCCTCTCCACTCCGGGAATACATTCCTAATACAACTTATGTACTAGAACTTGAACCAGTTCAATTCAGGAAGGATATGAATTGAAGTTTCAAGTGACCCCAATTAAGATTGATAATATAAACATTAAGGAACTCTGAGGAAATGAGGTCTCATTAGAGAAGGTGACTTGGATATCAAGTTGGGATGGAAAATCACATCGGAGAACTTGAATTGAGAATGAGGACAGACTAACCGCACTTATTCGCAAGTAATTGAATTTTGGGGACAAAATTCTAAATTAGGTGGATAGGATGTAAAATCCGCAAAATTAGTAAATAATTAGCCAATAAATCAATTATTAATCCAAAAAATTAGAAAATAGATTATAGTTTAGTGAGATAGAGCTAAATAAAATAAGAATTTTGACACTAATTTTAAAGAATTTGGCCCAAGATTGAACCAAACAGGCCAAACTGGGCCCGTATTGGGCTCAAGGCCCAACCCAATCTATTAGAACACAAAGAGCTCAGCTCTTTGTTCCTTCCCCAAAATGAAAACACGCTGAAGCCATAGGAAAGGGGGAGAAGGAAAGAGCAAAACCCTCACTCAAATTTCAATTCTCAATAACTTTCAATCCAGAGCTCTGATCGCCGCACCGTTTGCGGCCACGTGACCGCAACAGCGAGCTCTACTAAGCCCAGTCATTGATTAGGTATGAAAACTACTTTTCAGTTTCAGTTTTCTTCTTCCTAAATTTTGAATTTGATGAACAATTATGTTAAAAATTGTTTAATTTCGGTGTTTAGGTTCGAATTAGCTTGTGGGTTTTGTTGGTTTTGACTCACTTGATCTACAGGCAAGATAAAAACCCTAACCCTCTTGTGGGATTATTAAGAGTTTGAGTTTAGGAATTAATTATAGTGATATATGTGGTTTAGATTGAATGTTGTTGGTGAAAAATCAAATTGGAGGTCAAACTTGTGAAATTGGAACTTAATTGAGGAAATTAAAGCTTGTGATCAATTTTAAAAGCTGAGGTTGATAACTTATGGTGCGGGGAACACTTGAGTTGTTCCGGGTTTATCAAAGAATCGGCCAAGGTATGGTTTTGGTTTCTCGTATCTAAAATATAATATATTGTGAAAACTTAGGCTAGTGACCTTAAGCTATGAATTGAATTGTCATGTAGTGATTGGTTGATATTGATTATTATGTGTGTGGTTAATGGTTTTGGAGGGTGTGATAGAGGCTTGTTTGGATGATGTGTGTGTAACTCGGTATATGTATAATGGTTAATGAATTTGAAGTTGTTGTTGGTACTATATTGGTGGTAAAAGTTGATATTATATTAATATAAATAATTGATGATGTATACTGAATATTGTTTGAATTTGAAATAATGAGTTGAGATTGATGATAGTGGAGAATTGGAAGGTGGTGGGGTGAATGAGGAGGTTGAAAATATGAGTTCTGAATGTTTGATGATGATTTGGTAAGGTTTGGGTTGGTTTTTAAAAGGGTTTGGAATTGGTATGTTTTGAAAATGGAGGTTCGTAAAATTTTATGAAAACTCTAATTTTTGGCCAAC
This sequence comes from Arachis stenosperma, assembly GCF_014773155.1. Taxonomy (NCBI): domain Eukaryota; kingdom Viridiplantae; phylum Streptophyta; class Magnoliopsida; order Fabales; family Fabaceae; genus Arachis; species Arachis stenosperma. The sequence continues at coordinate 42,446,577 of NC_080386.1, forward strand.
TATTATAGAGAATAACTTGGCCTCCGGACCTTCGAATTTTATCAAACTTCTCTTGAAAAAAAATTTGGTCTGAGAGGTTTATACTGTTCGAAGAATGGAGAAAAAATGTTTTAAAACGACAAAGTTATACGCGATCAAAATTTGGTGTGCAAAATAGAAATTCTAGACTTAGCAGCTTTTTGATATTTTTGCTAAGCATGTGTACGCAAGAAACAAACGCGACGCGAGCAGTCCATTTGGCTTGGAACACTCGTGTACGTGAGCAAAGGGGTCGCATACGTGACCACCCATTTTTAGCCGTGTGTGTACGCACGGCAGGGGTATGCGTATGCACAGCCCCTACTGAAATATAATTTTTTGTGTTTTTAAACCATTCTTCTAGCTTTCAAAACCTTTATAACTCTCATTTAAAGCCTAGTAGATAGATTTTGGGTAGTGGAGTGTGGTAGAGACTATTGGGAAAAATATCTTGTTAGTGATGAAAGAGGTAAAATGGAGATTTGTTATTGAAGAGTGTTGGAAATGTTGAATGTGAGAATAATGATAATTGATTAAGATTGAATAAATGTATGTTTGTGATACCTGGTTAGTAGCAAGGATAGTGGTTCGTCCCGCTTGCTGCAGGTCAAGGCTTGAGATTTGATAATAATGATGATTGTTTTAAATTGAATGAATGTATGTTTGAGATACCTAGGTAGTAGCAAGGATTGTGGTTCGTCCCGCTTCCTCCATGTTAGTGATTGTGACGCATGTGTAGTAGTAGTAGTAATGGATTATTTCACTTGCTCCAGGTTGAGCTTTTAAACCCCCACTGGTGTGCGAAATTAAACTTTCACAACTTCACCGACAAGTGCACTGGGTCCTCCAAGTAATTTTTCAAGTGAGTGAGGATCGATCACATGAGGATTGTTGGATTGAGCAAACAATAGCTATCTTGTTGGACTTATTCAGGTGAATAGAAAAAGAGTGGTTGTTTGTTGAATTCGCATAAGGCACAATAATGAAGAACGCAATAAAAAGTTGATGTAGAAACAGTAATAAGAAAATAGTTAAGGTCTTAGGGATATTTGCCTTTCTGAATTAATACTTCTTACCAACTATTTTAACAATAAATGATTCATTCTATTGCAAACTGTAAGTGATTAAAACCTGTTCGTTCAGGGAATTAGTCTCTTTCAATCCTACTCAAAATGCCACAGACAAGGTCAGATCTTTCGGATCAGAGGATGAAGTTTAGAAAATTAGTTTAGTGTCACAGAATTCTCAATTACCCACAACTAACTGGATTATATGTCACATATCCTCAATTATCCCAAATAACTTGTTGATTTAGGAGGAATGTTTTTAAGCTGTAGCTCAAGTGACCTTTTTTCGAGTATCACAGGAACTCATGTAGAGAGAGGGACATACCCAGTATTATATGGATGAAGAACGAAAACAAACCTTAGAACTGAATCAAACATATATTAAAATAGAATAGTAATAGTATCAATCCATAGAGATGAGCAGAGCTCCTAACCTTAACTTAGGAGGTTTAGTTACTCATACTTTACAGAGAAAACTAAGATCTAAAAATAATAATCTGTGTCTCTCCAAACCTTAGTGATCTCCTCTTTAAATAGGAGATTCTTAACCCTAAAAGATGTTAATTTAAATTAAAAGTTACAAAGATAAACTAAAACAAGCTAAGGGGTGCTAAAATCCACTTTTGGTCCATTTTGGTCATGTGCTTTGTATGACTGGTGTTCAACTTGGGCTTCTCGGTGTTGAACGCCCATTGGGGGTGAACGTGCTGATTCCTTGCTCCCTTAGTGGCGTTGAACTCCAGCTTTGGGCGTTCAACGCTGGGCTTGCTCCCCTTTGGGCGTTGAACTCCATATGTGGATGTTCAACGCTAGTTTTGGGCAGCGATATGGATGAGAAATATAAACTATTATATATTACTGGAAAGCATTGGAAGTTAGCTTTTCAACGCCATAATAACCGCACCAATTAGACCTCTATAGTTCAAGATATGCTCTTTGGAATGCACAAAGGTCAGGATTGACAGCATTTGCTATCCTTTCTTCGTTCCTGATCAAGATTCTGCCAAACTTGCCTGAAGTTCACCTAAAATCATAGGAAAAATACAAAAACTCAAAGTAGCATCCAAAAGATGAATTTTACACTAAAACATACTAAAACTTAATAAAATATAACTAAAAAAACTAGAAAAATACTATGAAAAAGGGTATAAGATATTCACTTATCACAACACCAAACTTAAATGGTTGCTTGTCCTCAAGCAACCAAAAATATGATAGGACTAAATGGAAGAGAAAAATACATAAGGTTTTTGAGTTGTCAATAAAGCTCAGTTCCAATTATTGAGTGGGGCTATTAGCTCTTTATTTCTGAATAGCTTTGGCATCTCGCTTTTCTTTTAAGGTCAGAAATATTGGCATCCCTTGGAACTAGAATCCGGATGGTTTTATTGATTTTCCTCTTTTTTTTTTTCTTGATTCTTGAACATAAATTTTTTTTGGTGCTTTGTACCCTTGAGCCTAGCCGTGACTCTAAGCGTTTTGCTTTCAAGTATTACCACCGGCTACATAAACGCCACAAGCACTTAATTGGGGGAACCCTTTGGATTCAAATTTAGCTTTGCTTAAATTCCCAAACAGTGGTGCTCAGAGTTCTTAAGCGTACTCTTAATTGCATTGGATCACGACTTTAAATGTTCAGTCTCAAGATTTTCTTAACACCTTCATACCACAAGCATTTAGTTAGGGATAGCAATTCATTTGAGCTTTTTAGGCCAATTTTGACCCTTCTAACCATTGATGCTCAAAGCCTTGGATCATTGTTCTTTTCTTTATTTTTCTTTATTTTTCTTTTGCTTCAAGAATCAATTCTTTTGATTTTTTAGAGAATCAATAATAATTCTCAAAATTCACTGTTCTTTCAAGAGCCAACATGCTTAAGTTCAATATCAAATATGCACAGTTGATTCATACATTCAGAAAGTAAAGACAATGCCACCACATCAAAGTAATTGGAATAAATCATGATATAACTCGAAACCTTGGGCATCTTTACTATTCCTTTTTCAATAAATTTTTCTTTCAAGCTTGTTGAGGGATACATGAAACATCTTATAACAAAACAAAGAAAAGAAAATAATACTGGAAGGGAACGCAATACTAAATGTGATCATGCACTAGAATAGAAGACAGATAATAAAATAAAATAAAGTTCAATGAAAATAGAAATAAAACAGACGAAGGGAGGATGAAACTAAACCACCTTAGTGACGGCAGCTACTGCTCCCTCCGGGGAATTCTTTGGAGCGTTCGAGCTCCTCAATATCGCGCCTCTGTCTCAGCTGCTCCTCCCTCATACTCCTCTGATCTTCCATCATCTGGTGGAGGATGGCAATTAATCTTGATGCTCTATCCTCAGCTGATCCATAGACAAAGTCAGCTCCCCTAGAGATATAGTCAGTTGATCCCAATAGTCACGGGGAAGAAACTACATTCCCTGAGGCATCTCTAGGATCTTTGGTAGAGGCGGCTGAATAGGCTCGTGCTGTGGTCCGTGTGCAAGCTCCCGGACATGCTCCATCCTCCTTTCTGTGATGGGTTTGTCCATCTCAATGAGGGTGTCACCTCCTATGCGAACTTCAGCTAAATTGCACAGGCGATAGACAAGGTGGGGAAACACTAGTTGTGCTTGGGTGGAGGCCTTTTCTGCTATCTTGTAAATCTCTTGAGAAATTAACTCGTGTACCTCCACCTCATTCTCGAGCATGATGCAATGAATCATTATTGTTCTGTCAATGGTAACCTCAGATCGGTTACTTGTAGGGATGATGGAGTGTTGGATAAGCTCCAACCATCCTCTAGCTACAGGCTTGAGGTCAAGCCTACCTAGTTGGTAAGGCTTGCCTTGTGCGTCCCTCCTCCATTGAGGTCCTTCCACACAGATATCCACAAGCACTTACTCCAGCCTTTGGTCAGAGTTAACCCTTCGAGTGTAAGAGTGTGGGTCATCTAGCATCTGAGGCAATTGCAGTGCCAATCTCACATTTTTCGAGCTGAAATCTAGGATTTGTTCTCTAACCATGGTGCGCTAGTTTTTGGGCTCCGAGTTCACACTAGTATTGTGCTTCTTGGTGACCCAGGCATTGGCAAAGAATTCTTGCACCATTAACGTTCTAACTTCTAAAATATGATGGGCCAGAATTTTCCAATCTCTTCTCCAGATTTCTTGTTGGATCTCTGGATACTCATCTTCTTTGAGCCTAAAGGGGACCTCGAGAATCACCTTTTTATGCCTCACCACATCATAAAAGTGGTCTTGATGTGCTTTAGTGAGGAATCTCCATGTTTCCCAAGGTTTAGAGGTGGAAGCGGGGGCTTCTCCTATTCTCTTCTTTGAGAATTCTCCAATTTTTGGTGCCATGAAGATTAGGAATAGAAAGCAAAAAGCGAAGCTTTTCATCACCAAACTTAAGAACTTGCTCGTCCTCAAGAAAATAGTAACAAAAGAAAAAGAAAATAGTAGAAGAAGGAAGAAGAAGATAAAAAGGAGGGGGTAAAGAAGCTTCGGCCATTTTGGGATGGAGAAGGAATAAGGGAAGTGAATGGAGATTATGGTGGAGGAGGTGAACAGTATGGAAAGTGTGTGTTTAAAGGATGGAATGAGGGTGTATTTATAGTGGGTGGGGGGTGTGGTTTGGTCATACGGGAGGGAAAGATGGAGGGAAATTTTAAATTTGAGGTGGGTGGGGTTGGTGAAAAAGGAAGGTTATTGGATATATGAGTGTGTATTGGGAAGAGGAAAAGGTGATTGGGATGTGATGGATGAATGAATGAATGAATGTGGATGGAATATGGGGTCTGAAAGGAGAGAGAAGGGAGGAAGTGAATGATAGGTGGGTGTTCATACCCTGGGTCAAGCTGTCCGACCCGGGATGTTTAGCGACAAGTCGACCGACCTCTTCAGGTCAGACTATCCGACCTCTTCTCAAAGAGCTCGGCCAATGCCCGACCTCTTCTCAAAGAGCTCGGCCAAATCGCCAAAGGAGCCCAAAATAGGCCCAAAATGAAGGAACACAGCCCAATCTAAAGGCAGCCAAAGCCCAGAAAGATAAAGGCGGTTCCCCTAAAGATAAGATGACTTCACTCAAAGATAAGATAAGATAAGATAAGATAACTATCTTATCTCCAGAGAGGTCACTCCTCACCATTATAAATACACTGGAGCACCCAGGTATAACTCATACTCTAATTCTACTCAATACCTGCTTAATACCCTTGCTAACTTAAGCATCGGAGTCTCTTGTAGGTACCCCCCACCCTTCGGGGACGAAGGATCAGCACCACCACCAAGTCCAACCAGTCGGACACACCAGCTCCGGCCGCTATACATCTGCCGGACACGTCGGCTCCGACCAACACAGAAGATCTCGTCCGAGATCGACCTATAGTTTCAGGTAACCCTTGGAACATTGGCGCCGTTGCCGGGGATCGAACCCGGATCACCCGCGTGACAGGCGGGAATACTCACCACTATACTACAACGACCATCTACGAATCGGCAAAGATGAACACAGAATAATGCAAGAAGTTATCGAAAGTGATCCCAAAAAGAACCTGACGAGGTCTTATAGATTGCTATATAATAACTTAAAAAGACTAGACTGGCCGACACTAAAAAGTCGGACCAAGTCAACCCAAGTTATCAGCAAATCCCTGGAAAGAGGTCTGGCCAACCCTATTAAAGAGGAATTGCTATAACTTAGAAGAGATCGACCTAACGAAGTCGGTCTCCTACAAGACAAGTTATAAAAGTAATCCCTGAAAGAGACCTAACAAAGGTCCAAGAAAGAGGATTACAAAAATAACTTAGAAGAGATCGACCTAACGAAGTCGGTCTCCTACAAAACAAGTTATAAAAGTAAACCCTGAAAGAAACCTGAACAAGGTCCAAGAAAGAGGATTACAGAAAAAACTCAGGAGAGCCCTGACACGACGAAAGTCAGCCCAAACGACAAAAGTTATAAAAGTAATCCCTGAAAGAGACTTGAACAAGGTCCAAGAAAGAGGATTACAAAAATAACTTAGGAGGACCCGACATGACAAAGTCAGCCCAAGCGACAAAAGTTATAAAAGTAATCCTTGAAAGAGACTTGAACAAGGTCCAAGAAAGAGGATTACAGACATAACTCAGAAGAGACCGACAAGAAGAAGTTAGACCAAATGAAAGCTACAGCTGGACCGACAAGAAGAAGTCGGACCAACGAAAGCTACAGCTTGGACCGATAAGAAGTCGGACCAAACGAAAGCTACAGCTGGACCGATAAGAAGAAGTCGGACCAACGAAAGCAACAGCTTGAACCGAAAAGAAGAAGTCGGACCAACAAAAGCTACAGCTTGGACCGATAAGAAGTCGGACCAACGAAGCTACAGCCTGAATCGACAAGAAGAAGTCGGACCATCGAAAGCTACAGCTTGGACCGACAAGAAGTTGGACCAACGAAAAACGTGCGCTAAAACGGACATAGCTCTGCCCAAAAAGCCACGGCTCCACGACAAGGCTATCAAAATTGTCCAGAATGACTAAAAAATGTTCTACAAAAACACTAAAAGGTCGTCGGACAAATTAGCCCCAAGGACCACCTCGACCAAGCAGAAAGTGGACAAAATCAGAAGTGATCAAAAGAGGTCGGACAACAAAGTACCGACACTCTACAAAGATCCACAAAAACGAACAAAGACATCTCGCAAACGGCCAGAGGAAGGCCAGGAATGTTTTGCTAAAAGGTATGAAGTCTTGAAAAAAGACACTACTTAAAAAGTGAAAAGCACAGCCTCAAAGACAGAGCTAAAAAGTCATCCAAATAAACTATAAAAAGGTTCCCCATTGGAACACTACCTAAAAAGTTGTTGGATTATGACTAAAAAGCCCGAACAGCGAAGACAAACAAGTCAGAAGAAGGCTGAAAAGTCCCCTCAACAAAGTAAAAGGGGCAATACCAGACTCGCACAAGGAGAAACTACTCAAAGATCGACCAAAGTCAGGATGCTTGAGCACGACTTCCCCGAAGAGATCGAAACTCTGAAAGCACGGTCTCACGAAAAAGTCCGAACTCAAGCAGGGGCAAAGTCATACAGGTCGACGTCAGCTAAAGAAGAGGCGCAAGTACGACTTCAAAAAAGAACAAGCCAAAAGGTTGGGAAATAACTTAAGACTCAAATGCGCTTAGCCAAAAAGGATACAACTCCACTCAAAGAAGACACAATCTCAAATAGGGCTACGAACATCATCCAAGACTAAAAAAAGGTTCTATATAGAGAACACTAAAAAGTCATTGGACAAATCACTAAAAGTCCGGATATCAAACCGCAAGAACAACTTCGCCAAAGCAGAGGTTGTCAACAAAAACTTAAAGCAAGGCGTGATCCAGAAGGTAAGGGTAGAAAACCCACGCTACCACTCAAAAGAGGTTGGACTATGAAGTACCAAACCTCTAGAAAATCTGCAAGATTGCAAAGCAAATGAAGAAACAAGCAAGACAGATGCTTGAGCACTACTTCAGAAGAGATCGAAGCTCTGAAAAGCACGATCTCATGGAAAGATCGAACTCAAGCAGGGGCACTGTTCATACCCTGGGTCAAGCTGTCCGACCTGGGATGTTTAGCGACAAGCCGACTGACCTCTTCAGGTCAGACTATCCGACCTCTTCTCAAAGAGCTCGGCCAAATCGCCAAAGGAGCCCAAAACAGGCCCAAAATGAAAGAACACAGCCCAATCTAAAGGCAGCCAAAGCCCAGAAAGATAAAGGTGGTTCTCCTAAAGATAAGATGACTTCACTCAAAGATAAGATAAGATAAGATAAGATAACTATCTTATCTCCAGAGAGGTCACTCCTCACCATTATAAATACACTGGAGCACACAGGTATAACTCATACTCTGATTCTACTCAATACCTGCTTAATACCCTTGCTAACTTAAGCATCGGAGTCTCTTGCAGGTACCCCCCACCCTCCGGGGACGAAGGATCAGCACCACCACCAAGTCCAACCAGTTAGACACACCAGCTCCGGCCGCTATACACCTGCCGGACACGTCGGCTCCGACCAACACAGAAGATCTCGTCCGAGATCGACCTACAGTTTCAGGTAACCCTCAGAACAGTGGGGTAGGTGGGGATTGGGTGGGACCCACTGGCTGTAAGCTTTGAATGCTGAGTTTTCCTGGCCCCCTCCTGGGTGTTCAACGCCAGGTATGGGCGTTGAACGCTAGGTAGGGACACTTTTTTTTTGAGTTGGTGGGGCATTCAACGCTAGGTTTGGGTGTTGAACGCTCAAGGGGAAACTAAGAAAATGGTCCAAAGCTTCCTTAATGGGCGTTGAACGCCTTTGTTCCCTCCCTTTCTAGCGCTGGGTGCCAGTTCTGGCATTCAACGCCAGTAAGGGGTACCTCCAGGGTGTTCTGTTTTCACTCCTACGTGTTTCTGCTTCTGTTCTAGGTGCTACACATGATCACAAATGTTAAAAAACAAAGAAAAACTATAGAAATTACTAGAAAATAAAATAATATAAAAGCAAACTAAAATGTAAAGAAGGAAAATAGAAATACTATACATATGGTTGGGTTACCTTCCAACAAGCGCTTCTTCACCGTCATTAGCTTGACGGATAGCTCCTTTATGGAGGTTGATAGGGGGTCAGATCTTCGCCCCTCATGGTGAACTTTCTTTCTGTGCTCTCATGGATTAATTCAACATGCTCCAGAGACAGGATCTTGTTCACAGTATATAGAATGACTGGACTTCTAGTGAAGACAACTCGCATGCCAGGTGAGAAGTCTTCAGTTGGAATCTTCTTATTCCTCTAGCCCTTGGGTACCTTCTTCTTGGTGCCTCATTCCTCAGTAGCTGGTAATGGATACCCAACACCAAACTTAAATTTGATGTCTTGAGGCTCTTTAAGACTCTATACTGAGAGAGAGAGAGGACTGAAACATTAAGTGTTGTACAGTGGTACCTCTTTTATCTGAGAATGACTGAGGGTTGGGCATCTCAAACAGGATATGATCCTCCCACAAACTCAGGACTAGCTCTTCTTTTTGCACATCAAGTAAGGCCTTTGCTGTAGGCAGGAAAGGCCTTCTAAGGATGATGGAGTTGTCTCTGTCCTCCTTAGTGTCTAGTATCACGAAGTCCACAGGGAGGTAAAGGTCTTCAACCTTTACAAGGACATTTTCCACCATGCCATTTGCCCCTTTCAGGGACTTATCTACCATCTCCAGTGAGATCCTGGTGGGCTGCACCTCTTGGATTCCCATCATCCTCATCACAGAGAGAGGCATAAGGTTAATGGTGGAGCCAAGCTTCACACAATGCCTTCTCAAAAGTGATGGTCTCTTTAGTACAGGAAATCAGGAAGCTTCCGGGATCTGGCATCTTCGAAGGCTACTTCTTTTGGACCAGGGCGCTGCATTCCTTGGTTAGTACCACGATCTCGTCTCCCCTCAATGCCTTCTTTTCAGAGATGGCACTTTTCATATAGTCTATAGAGGGGGAGTTGCTTTTCCAACACCTCTGCAAAAGAGGTATTGAGTTGCAGCTTCCTGAGAACTGTCAAAAACTGAGCAAGTTGTTCATCCTCAGGCCCCTATTGCATGTTTGGAAAGGGTTATTCTTCAAGCTCCTCCATCTTTATGGGGACGTGCATGCTGACACTCCCAATCTCCTCCTAAGCCTTAATCTCCTTCAATTCCTCAGTAGCAGGCTCCTTCTTAGGTTCGGCCTTAGTGTCCATAGTGAGGGCCTTGCACTCTTCCCTTGAGTTTATTTCAGTGTTGCTTGGAAGAGTGTTGGAGGGAGTCTCGGGTATTCTCTTGCTCAGCTGATCTACCTGTATCTCCAAATTCCGAATGGATGACCAAGTTTCTACCAAGAAACTATGAATGGTCTTGGAGAGGTTAGAGACTATGTTAGCTAGGTCAGGAAGGCTCTGTGTGGGGGTCTCCATCTGTTACTGAGAGAGTTGGAATGGTCTGTTGTTGAACTGATTCTGGTTCATTCCACTCTGATTATTGTTGAAGTCTTATTGAGGCCTCTACTAATCTCTCCACCCAAAGTTGGGGTTATTCCTCCATCTGTGGTTAAAAGTATTCGAAAAGGGATTGTTATTGGAGTTTCTAGAGGAGTTTCCCATGTAGTTCACCTCCTCCATGGTGATCCATGCAGTGTCATCAGCGTCTCCCTCATAGGCTGCCTCTTGAGAGTTGCCAGTTGAGTTTTGCAGTCTATTCAAGTGCTGGGAGATCATGTTGATCTGCTGGGACATGAACTTATTTTGAGCCAAGATGGCGTCCAGAATGTCCACTTCCATGACTCCTCTCTTCTGAGCAGCCCCAGTGTTCACGGGGTTCCTTTCAGTAGTGTACATATACTAGTTGTTGGCAACCATGTCTATGAGTTCCTGTGCCTCCTTAAGTGTCTTCTTCATGTGAAGTTTGCCACCAGAAGAATAGTCTAGTGACATCTTGGATATCTCAGAGAGGCCATCATAGAAGATCTCTAACATGGTCCACTCTGAGATCATCTCAGAAGGGCATCTTCTGATCAGCTGCTTGTACCTCTCCCAAACTTCATAGAGGGATTCTCCCTCTTTCTGTCTGAAAGTCTGGACTTCCACCCTAAGCTTACTCAGCTTCTGAGGTGGAAACAACTTGGTCAAACATAGCCGTGCTCTGTCCCTTACAGCAAAGGGGAAGAGCATGAGCTTATAAATCTCTGGATTTACTCTATTAGTCTTGATAGTGTCATAGATTTGTAGGAAACTAGAGATAAATTTTTTGGGTTCCTCTTGCGAGAGTCTATGAAACTGGTAATTCTAATGTACTAGAGTGACCAGTTAAGGCTTAAGCTCAAAGTTGTTTGCACCAATGACAGGTATGGAGATACCGCGCCCATAGAAGTCAGATATAGGTGTAGTGTAAGAGCCAAGGACTTTCTTTGCATCTCTTCCATTATTTGGATTAGCTGCCATGGTTGTATCTTCAGCTTCTTCCTCTAGAGAATCTGTGAGATTCCTTTCGGCTCTACTAGCTTGAGCTTATTGCAGACGTTGCCTCAAGGTCCTCTCTGGTTCAGGATCAGGATCAACGAGGGGTTCTCTATCCCTATTCCTACTCATAAACAAGAAGAAACAATCCAAGAAGAAGAAAAGAAAGGAGTTTCTATGTCAGAGTATAGATGACTCCCTATGAGAAACTATAATAGAGAAATCAAGTGAGATAGATTAAAGAGAATTTAAAAATAGAGGTGTCTTTAAGTGAAGAATTTTCGAAAATAAAGAGAGAGAAAGAAAAAAAATTTTGAAGAAAGAAGAAAGAGAAAGAAGAATTAAAGAGACACCAAAATTTTAAAATTAAAACAAATAAGTAACTAACAAGATCTGAAAATCAAGATAGAATATTGGATTTTGAAAATTAAAAAGGAGAAAGTCAAAGAGAGATTTTAAAATTTGAGAGTTGGAATGAAGAAGTCAAGAGAAAGAAATAAGATAAGATAAGTTTTAAAATTTAAAAATTTTAAAATTCAAATTTAGAAGAAAGAAAAACTAATAAAATACTAAAGTTTTAAAATTTGAATTTTTAAAATAAAGATAAAATAACAAAATTTTGAAAATCAAAGAAAAACATAAGATAAAGATTTAAAGATAGAAAAGATAAATAAGAAAATTAAATTAAATAAAAAGATTACTAACGGGACACCAAACTTAAAATTTTCAAATCAAGAAAGGAAAAGATTCAAAATTTTTGAAAATTTAAAAGAAAAGCTTTTTTTTTTGAAATTAAAGAGGAAAGAAAAACACTAGATGGACACCAAACTTAAAGATTTTGAAATCAAATAACACAATTTTCGAAAAAAGTAGAGAAAGAAACACTAAAAGACAACTTAAAAGTTTTGAAATTAAACTAGAGAAAAACACCAAAAGATTCGAACACAAAGAAATAAATAAGAGGTAAAATAAGATAGAAATCAAAAGATCAATAAAGCAAATAAAAAAAAATTTTCGAAAATCAAGAAGAAAGAAAAATAATTGACCAAGATATCTTAGGAACAATAAACTTAAAATTTGACATAAAGTTTGAAAAAGAGAAAAAGACGAATAAAGATGAAAAAATGTTGAAAAGTTTAAGAAAAGAAATAACAAACATGATTAAAAGAAAAACTAGTAAAAATACCTGATCTAAGCAACAAGACAACCGGTAGTTATCAATCTCGAACAATCCTCGGCAATGGAGCCAAAAACTTGGTATGCAAAATTAAACTCACACAACTTCACCGGTAAGTACACCGGGTCGTCCAAGTAATACCTCATGTGAGTGAGGGTCGATCCTACGAGGATTGTTGGATTGAGCAAGCAATAGTTATCTTGCTGGACTTAGTCAGGCGAATAGAAAAAGAGTGGTTGTTTGTTGAATTCGCATAAGGCACAATCATGAAGAACGCAATAAAAAGTTGATGTAGAAACAAAAATAAGAGAACAGTTAAGGTCTCAGAGATATTCACCTTTCCAGATTAATACTTATTACCAACTATTTTAATAATGAATGATTCATTCTATGACAAACTGTAAGTGATTAAAACTTGTCTATTCAGTGAATTAATCTCCTCCAATCTTACTTAAAACGTCACAGACAAGGTCAGATCTTTCGAATTAGAGAGTGAAGTTCAGAAAACTAGTTTAGCGCCACAGAAATCTCAATTACCCACAACTGACTGGGTTATAAGTCACATATCCTCAATTAGCCGAGATAACTTGTTGATTTAGGAGGAATGTTTTCAAGCTGTAGCTCATGTGACCTTTTTTCGAGTATTACAAGAACTCATGTAGAGTAAGGGACATACCTAGTCTCATTTAAATGAAGAACAAAAACAAACCTTAGAACTGAATCAAACATATATTAAAATAGAATAGTAATGGTATCAATCCATAGAGATGAGTAGAGCTCCTAACCTTAACCTAGGAGGTTTAGTTACTCATACTTTACAGAGAAAACTAAGATCCGAAAATAATAATCTGTGTCTTCCCAAACCTTAGTGATCTCCTCTTTAAATAGGAGATGCTTAACCCTAAAAGATGTTAATTTAAATTAAAAGTTACAAAGATAAACTAAAACAATCTAAGGAGTGCTAAAATCCACTTTAGTCATGTGCTTCTTATGCTTGGCGTTCAACTTGGGCTTCTGGGCATTGAACGGCCATTAGGGGGTCAGCGTGCTGATTCCTTGCTCCCTTGGTGGCGTTGAATGCCAGCTTTGGGCGTTCAACGCTGGGCTTGCTCCCTTTTAGGCATTGAACTCTAGATGTGAACGTTCAACTCTAGTTTTGGGCAGTGATCTGGAAGAGAAGTATAAACTATTATATATTGCTGGAAAGCTTTGGAAGTTGGCTTTCCAATGCCGTGAAGGATTGACAGCATCTGCTATCTTTTCTTCGCCCCTGATCAAGATTCTACCAAACTTGCCCAAAATTCACCTAAAATCATAGAAAAAATACAAAAACTCAAATTAGCATAAAAAGATGAATTTTGCACTAAGATATAACTAAAAACACTAGAAAAATGCTATGAATAAGGGTATAAGATATTCACTTATCACCTGCCTGGGTAATAGCGGTAGTAGTGGTTCTCCCACTTGCTCTGGGTTAAGCGGGTAGTAGCAAGGGGTTGTAGCTCAAACCTACGTGCTCCGTGACGGGTGTTTCGGTCCATGGTTAGCTACCAGGATATGTCAGGTTAGCTATATAACCGACAGATGATATCATTAGCCATAGGAAAGGCATGCATCATATACATTTGTCTGTCTTGTTTAATTCTGCATTAATTAGGCTTGCTTATATGATTATTATGCTTACTTTCTAAATTTGCTACCTGCTATAATTGTATTCTACTTGTGCCCTCTTTCTATGTATTTTGGTTGTCTGTGCTATGGAGTTCTGGAGGAATGGAGGAAGGTGAGAGGCCAAAGGATCAAGTTAGGTTGAGTTAAAATATTGAACCCTTAACTACCCCACTTTGTTTATGGCTTATTGATGATTGTAAAGAATAGTTTTAAGTTTGAATTATATGTCGAAAGTTCTAGGATCGCCTTTGACTTTCTCGGGACATTATATGTTAGAGATGTGGGCACTGTTACCATGCTGAGAACCTCTGGTTCTCACCCCTTACATATTTTGTGGTTTTCAGATGCAGGATGTGAGACACCTCGCTGAGGCATTCTAGGAGCTTCTTACAGCGAAGACCTTTTGCATTTTGGGGCTTTACTTTTGGTTATGTTTTTTTTATGTAGATGCTTATTATCTCCACCATTTATGTGTATGAGGTTTTATCCCTCTTAAAGGCAATTTTGGAGAAATTGGTTCTGTAAAATTATATTTTAGGTTCTCTCATATATATGTATATATACTTATGTTCTCTGGCCGGTTTATCTTCGCGAGCCATGTTAGAAGCTTTGTTATTTGTATCTTGGAACTCTTTAGAATATAACCATGTTTAGCTGTGCGATAGGGTGTTACCGGGATACTGTTTGTGTATTGTGTAAAAAATAAGTTGAAACTGTACAACACTTGTTTGTTATGTGTGAGTTTTTTTGGCAGATATGGTATGCTTGGATTACTCATTTTGGTCGTGATTGGACTATCCCGGGTACTATCAAAGAACACTTTGATAGTTGGAGGATTTTGCCTTTGAAAAAAGAGTTGCACAAAAAATGGTTAGTTAGTTTCTTTTCGGTTATATAAAATGCCAGGCTACAGAATAATGATGTCATATTTTAGAATAATGCAACGGATGTGAGGGATTGTGTTACTAGCACCTTTGATTGCTCAAGAAAGTAGTGTGGTAGATCATCGATGTTGTAAATGGCTTTACAGAAAATGGCATAGGAGTTGTTTTAGTTTCATGTACTTTGTTTTGTTGCTTGTTGTTTATATGTTCTACTCTGTGTGTTGAACTTCTACTTTCTTTCAAAAAAAAAAATATTACCTATAAATACAAACAATAATAATAAACTAAGATTAAAATATTTTTAATACAATTAAATTTTTTTAAATAAGATCACTAACTTGCAAGAAGAAGGAGAATTGTAAATCTTACTTTTGAAATACTTCCATAAAAATTTTAGTATCAAGTTTAAAGGATCTTTCTCTCTAAATTTTATATATTTGGGGTTTTTCAGATATTCAAAGAATAAAAATAAATAAATAATATCTAATGAGATTTTAGAAATTAACTTAGAATTATATAAAAGATATACCTTTTTTCTAACTTTTCAAAACTCAGAAAATGCATCTATTGTCTCTTTTATAGAATTCCATCCTAAACCAGTTTGATTCTCAACAAACTTTGTCCAAAGAGTAAAATATTTTTTTAGAGAATTCCACTTATTTCTTACTTATTTTTTTAATATTCTTGAACTTAATTTCTAACTTTGTTCTTCCAACTTTCTCTATTAAAATGTGTATGAGGTCTATTTTTAACGACAATTTTTCCTCACATATAATAAGAAAAACTACATAATATGATCATTCTATCTATCCTTTTTAATTGCATTTGAGTTAAGTTTGTTTCATTGGCTTTTCTAAGAATTAATTTTTGAGGCATATTATTTTGTGTAATAATAAAATAAAATAATATCAAAATTATATGTAATTTTTACTAGTATTTTTAACAATACAAAATAAAGAAGTAAGAACTAACTAATCAATAAAATCAGTGCCATAGAAATTAAACTTATTGAAATACTAATAAATGCCAAATCAAACAAAGAAATTAAAAAAAAAATTAAATTATAAAGTAACGTAACTTTGTAAAAATAAAATACAACGCTACTCTTAAAAAGTGTAGTAAAAAAATGATGTTTTTAACAAAGGCTATGCTTTTTTGGTTTTGAAGACGTTTTAGTGGGGATATTTATTTGGCCGTTGCCTAATCTCAAAGATTACGCTTTTTTATATCAAAAACTACGTTTTTGGAGTTTAGGAATAGGGTACGTTTTTCAAGTGATACGCTTCATAACCAAAGGCTATGCTTTTCATCACCCATGCTTACCAGAATTCAAAAGAATAAATTACAGTTATATTTGCTACATCACCTTAGAAATATAGTAACATTATATACTTATAACTACTTTATATAAACGTAGCCTTAGGTCTCTCACTTTTTTTTTAGTTTCTGTGTGTGTATATATATAATCCTGTATTTTTAATTAATTAGTCAAATATTATAAAAAACAAAAATAAATACATAATATTACGATACTATACCATTTTTTTGAATAAATGACCATTTGTATCCATGATAGATGAAAACGCTGACATTTGTATTCATGATAGCCTGAAACTAAAGTTATACCCATGATAGATGCCCTCCGTGTGACAAAAGTGCCCTGACTTGGATCTGAGTTTGGTTTGTGGGAATCCGATCCTAGGTGGCACTCCTTCCCTTATCTTCAACCCCTCTCTCTCTCACTCTCACACACACACACACACACTCTCTCTCTCTCTCTTCACTCCCCAATACCCAAGAAAAAGAAAGGCCAGACCTTTTTCCTTGCTGAGTTCACAGCCGCAAAAATCGACTACCAAGATCCCATCGTGCTCCCCACTGGTCTGCGCCAGCGCACTGCCAAGGAGCTCGACCGCGACCGCAACCGTCTTGGCGGCGGCTTCAGAAACTACGGCGGTGACCGCGCCAACAGAAGCTCCGGTGGTGGTGATGATTCCTCCAATTCATGGTGGGGTTCCTCTAGGGTGGGAGACCTAGGCTTGTTTTGTAACCTCGTACAGCGCTTGTGAACAATGAGAGACAGGAGGGTGCTGGTAATGGTAATGGTAATGGTAATGGTAATGTGGTGAAACCAAAGGGTCCAAGTCCATTCGGCGAGGCGAGACCGAGGGAGGAGGTGCTGGCAGAGAAGGGGCAGGATTGGAAGAAGATTGATGAGCAGCTTGAGAGCATGAAGATCAAGTCTCCAATCAAGTATGGGGTGTGTTTCTTTTTCTTCCTACATATGTATTGTTGCCTATTCTTCCTCTTCATCCTTCTTAATTATCTTCTCGCATTGTTTTTTCAAACCTCCACATGGGTTGCTGCATCAGCAAATCCCAGACCCAAAACCAAAATTCATATCATCAAAATAATCAAACCCCCCAACAATACCTTACACCCTCTCTCCCCAACTCAAACCTTAACTAACAAATACCACAGCGGCAACCACCACCAGTGTTAAAGGAAGAGTCTGTGAAAGAGGTCCTATCAGAAACACCCATTGCCAAACAAAATCAAGTTTCAATTTTGAAGCCAGAATCGGACACCCTTCTGTCTCCTCTTCAAAACCCTGATGACAAAATCAAATCAAAGAGCCCACATCCCATTCCAACCCCATTATCATCAACAAAAAGGAAGGTGAATTCTCAGAGGTAGTGTCTCAGCTCTCAGAAGAACCATGCAACATCAGCGGAAGCTTCTCCACCGCTACCATAGTTACGGAGAAGAGGGAAGAATAAATAACCAGCAAAAGAAGCATTAAGGAGGAAACAACAACAATGATGAAGAATCATAAGTGGAACAGCAACAGATCCCCGTCGAGGAAGCGCCCTCACGCTTGTGACGGCAATGTCGCCTCCGGAAGGGAGCGGAATGTTGAGGAAGAAGTGGCCATAGTGGGTATTGGAGAGTGAAGAGAGAGAGAGTGTGTGTGTGTGTGAGTGAAAGAGAGAGGGGTTGAAGATAAGGAAGGGAGTGCCACCTAGGATCGGATTCCCACGAACCAAGCTCAGATCCAACTCAGGGCACTTTTGTCACACAGAGGGCATCTATCATGGGTATAACTTTAGTTTCAGGCTATCATGGGTACAAATGTCAGCGTTTTCATCTATCATGGGTACAAATGGTCATTTATTTCTATTTTTTTAAATAATAAAAATTATCTTTAAGTAAAATATATTTATAATGAACCAAAAGTATTGGAATGAACATAATTCTGAATATTCATATATCTCATACTAAATTAAGCATACTCATATCAAAATATGCATGAGAATACTTAGAGTTTATTACTAATAAATTACCAAAAAATTAAAATATTATATCATACATAAGTATCTTCTAATAAAAGTCATCAATCAACTATATATCTTTTTGTTCTTAACACCACTCTATCTTTGTCAATATACCATCATAATAAACATCTTAATTTTCGTTAACATTTTCAAAATTATCCTACATAATTATATAAAAAAATAATTATAATGATATATATGTAAGCAAGCATACATGCTTCAGCTAATTAACATCCTCAAAATCATACTTAAGCTACAACAAATAGATTCCATTATAGCATGTAACATACATTCAAATGAAAAATCAAAGCTAATCACAACATAGCTAAAATTCATAAGATACCATCGCATCATAAATGAATTCGGTTGCACATGTTCATGGACTCATGGAGCATCTACTTGTCCTGTGTTTTATAAATATATATAATCAAAACAAGTAAGATTTTAAATAAGACTAGAACATAACTAAAATTAATTTAACAAATAAATTATTGTACCTGTAACACCCTAACTACCAAAGCTCACGCTTCCGGCTGCGCAACTCTGACAGTTCGGACATTACGATGACACTTATACTATTTAATACTAAAATATGAGCTTGTTTAAAACTTTAAACTGCAATACCGCTCCCAAAAATACTTTTGCTATACAACGAATATCCATACATACCATACAACTTACAGAAACTCATAAAGAGTACATCCATATATATACATACATATACATAAATAATATTACAAACAGTAACCAATACAATTCCTATCCCTCTTACAGAATATATCAAGATAAAGGCGAGGGTACAATAAATAATAACTAAGGCCATACAGAGCATCACAACAATAACTAAATAAATTCTTCGTAACTTCTGCGCCCATATCCTGAAAGGGGAAAAATGTAAGGGGTGAGAACATCATCCTCGAAAGGATTCTCAGTAGAGGGTTTTTGGGAATTACTGTAATAGGATACATGAAGATAAACCGTACCAGTGATTAATAACCATCTTATGCCTCTTTTCAAAAACAACGGTTTTCAATAAAAGTAAAGCCGGAAACCTTTTCTAAAAGAGGAACCATTCAATTCTCAAAAGCTCAAAAGCCTTTCAAAACGGTTCATCTATGTTGAACCAAAATAGCCTTTCATATTTTTCCAAATCAGAAACACAAAATCGAAACCAACCATCGGTCCATATAATTTCAACCACGGCCCTAGGCCCAAACAATCCATCCATCAATCAAATCACCACGATCCAACAGAGTTCCAGTAGAAAACACAAATAGGAAGTTCAAGCACAAACAGACAGTTACAGCAAGTAGAACAATTAGCAGTTAATCACATAGGCAAACCAAGTACAATATGCACACCCAAACAATGTCACAAAGATGCATATGATGCATGTCTGTCCCTAGTGGCTGATGATATTATCTATCGGTTATATAGCCAACCCGACACGTCCTGGTAGCTAACCATGGACAGAAACACCCATCGCGGAGCAAGTAAGTTTGAGCTACAACCCCCTTGCTACTACCTGCTCAACCCAGAGCCAGTGGAATAACCACTACTGCGGCTACTACCCAGGCGGGTGTTTAAAAGCTCAACTTGGAGCGAGTGGATTCACCACTACTACCGCTACTACCCAGGCGTCACAGTCTCTGACATGGAGCAAGTGGGATGGACCACAACCCTTGCTACTGCCCAGGTATCTCAAGCATATATTCATTCAGTCCCAGCCATGGATTAACATCCATCTCAGCCATCTGGCTTAAATTCAAAATTTCATAGTCAGCCATACGGCCTATAACTCATTCGGCAATCAGCCATGAATCAATATCATACATAGCCATTCCGGCTCACGGTTCAATCCAGAACCAGCCAATATTCATAATCATACATAGCCATTCCGGCCCATAACAAAACAGCACTTCCACCATTCAACATCATCAAATTCATAAAATCGGCATTTAAGCCATAAATCACTTTTCTCAAGCCATTTCACTTTGAAATCAAATTTTAACTCTTTTCAGCCTTGGCTTTAAAGATCTCATTTCTCGAATCATCTTAGGCTCATAAGCCAAATTTACTCAAAGTGAGTTCTCTTTTGAAAACAAAGCCACTCTCGGCATTCTCTTTCCAAAACTTCCAAAACCATGGCAAGTTTAGGATTTATTTCTAAGTATTCAAAATCACCCATCCAACAATGGGATTTTATAACAAAAGTTTCTCGGCAGAGTCCCAAGTCTTTAGGGAAGGTCGACCTATATCAATTCCTTAAAATTCATTGAAACTCTTAAAATCATGGATTCTAGGTTCAAGTAAATAAAACTGACTTTATTATGAAACCGACCATACAAAATCACAAGTTCCAACCCGGTCCAAAAATCAACTCATTTGAAATGGAACCGGTTCATTTGAATCAAACCACTTTCAGGTTTCTTTTTGGAACCCATTTTTTTTAAAACTCTTCCAAAATACCTCAAGCTCAATTACTCAATCGAAAGTCTAGATTCCTTTAAAATCACTAAAAACCCATTTTTGTATTGAAATCAACATTTGAGCATCATTCTTTCCTTCAGTGATTAAACGGTAAAAATAGTTCATTTCTAAATGAGCCAAACTCAACGCATAAAGTTCATTAAATAAATTAAGCTTGAAAACATAATTATTCTCTTAATAAATCAAATAATACAATTTCTCAAATCCAACCCTTTTTAAAATAACTTTTCAAACAAGACTAGGATTTTGTAGAAATTTCGGCAGCACCTCCCCTAAAACTTGGACTTTTGCCACCCGGTTCGGGTCTCAACTAAACCGTTTCTCATTCCTTTTCAACAGCTCAAAACCAGAAACCAATTCAAAAGCAAGCTAAATCCAACAGTCGCCTCAGTGGCATATCTCAAGGAAACCATTTCAAAAATCAACTCAATATCAACCGATTTAACTCATTTCTAAAGCTTTAAAGAAACGGCTCAATAACAAATCAATTGCCCAAAACCAAATCAATTAAAGTAAATCAGGCTGAATTCGAAAGTGCATTCGACTTTTCACATCATCAAAATAATTAACTCAATTCAAATCAATCCTCAACAGATTAAACTCAGATATCAAAGTTTTAAAAGAATCAACTCCAAAAGCATTTCGTTTCACAAATCTACACAACAATCCATTCATCAAAATCAAATAATAATTACATTCATCTAGGACAATCAACATCACATAAGGCTTATACAATCACCAAATACATTGTCTCACATCAGTATCCATATGTAATAATTCCAATAATAAACTATAGTTTTTGGAAAGCGCCCCTACCTCAAAACGCAAATCCATAACCCAAACGCCTCGCCGAGTCCTTTCCGCCTCAACTCGAACTGACGGCAACCAAAACCTCAGCTCCCAGCCACTTCCGCAATAACCAAAGCAACACTAATCGTAACATAATAATCAGGACTCGATCCCACGTTACCAAACACAACAGAATACTAACGCGAGATTGTTCGAAACATAGTTTCTTACCGAAATAACACAATGAGGCAGTTGCGATTTTGAACCGGCCCAGCAACAACTCCGGCGGCGGCCAGAAGCTTCGATGGATCAACTATAAAAACCGCGTAGCATTAAAACCTTCTCGAAATCTAAAACGGCAGAAACCTCAATTAAAATCCTTACCGGCAGAGTTTTCCGGCGACTAAGTTGCATTCTCCGGCGGCAGAGACGGCGGAGCAGCTCGGAACGGCCAGCAGCAGTGGCGGCGCTAACCCAGCACCAACATCCACTATCGTCACCACCTTCCTCTCCGGTCAGATCCAAGGGCCGCAACTCAGCCGCAGCAACGATGAAACGGCAGCAAAGGATTAGCCTCAACCCGCGATGGTGGCTCCCCGGCGCAACACCAACCATAACAGGAACGACGGCGGTGAGACCCCAACAGCGACGAGTTTCTCGACGACAGAACAAGCAGGACTGGCGACGGCAAGGAGACCCGGCGACGGCGACCCAGGCGGTGATGGTCTCCCCTGTCGCGCTCTGCCTCTCTCTCTGCTGTGCAAACTCCCTTCTCCATCTCTCTTCGTGCTCGTCGGCAGAGGCAAGGTGGCGGCGACTCAGCAAGGATGAGCTCCTCTGGTTCGGTGACAGAGGCGCAGCTCAGGCTCCAAGGACCAGTTGGCAATGGCAGCGACGACAGGAGTGGTTTCGACAACACCCCAAGCGCGGTGGGGATGCAGCAGAGCCTTGCGACGGTGACTGGCGGCGATGGCTTCCCCTGCCGCACTCCCTCCGTCTTTGGTCCCCTGATTCCTGCCCGATCTCTTTCTCTCTCTTTCTTCGATGTACAACGGTGCAAAACGTGACGGCACAACACGATGGCGGCAGCAAGGTCCACCGGTGCTGCCTCGTCCCTCTCTTCCTCTCACACCACCGCTCTCTGTCCCTCTCCCCCTCTCTGCTTCTTCCCGTTTCCTCCTAACCCCTTCTTTCTTTCTTTCATTCAATTGGAAAACTGTGTGTGTTTGGCTGCTGGGGCATGAGGGGATGCAACGGGTAACCGGGTAGGGTTTTAGGATTAGGGTTTTATTTTCAAAAATTAGGGTTAGGGACATTTTAGTAATTTCACTTAAAATTAGGGAAAATATAATAATTGAAACCCAAATTAAATCCAACACTAATTGTATATGGAAAATACTATTTGCTCCTCATTTTTACAAATTATTTTCAATAAAATGTCCCAACCAAATAATTAGAAATAATATACTTAATTTCTTCATTTTTCAAAATAACAGTAGTAATATTAAAAATATTATTTATCTAATCCAAATCATATAAAATCCTTATTATTTCACAACTAATAAATTTATAATTCAAATATAGAAAATAATCCAATAATTATAAAATTGGATAATAATCATAACTCATCTCAAATTCAATAAATCAAAACTTGCCTTAATTATCTTTAATAAGATAATTTCTGAAATTAAGGCTATAAATAACTATATGATTTAAGACTTGATCATAAAAAGGCTTTTCAAAGGTTTTGGGTCTTACAGTACCAATATTGAATAATTATATCAGAATTATTCGTACTCTTTTGAAATTGATTCTCCCAATGTGGAAACTTCTGCTGTTTTTTTATATTGTTTGTTCCTTTACTTTATTGATTATAATTAAATAAAAAGTTAGCACATAGAAAAAGAAAATAATTAAATCTTACTTCAGAAAATAGAATAACAACAAAATAAAATTACAGAAAATAGAATAGAATAACAAAAAATCAGAATTACAAAAACTAAAATTGCAAAAACTAGAATTACAGAAAATAGAATCACAAGAAACAAAAATACACAAATTAAAATTACAGAAACTAGAATTACAGAAAATAAAATTACAATAAAATAAAATTGCAATGAACAGAAATAATACAATTTTACTTAAATTATAGGATGACTCCAAACTGAACGATCTGTGCCATCCTTCAAAGAAAATAAATATATGGGACGTTAGTTTGTAATTTGTATGTACCCCCTGTTTTATCTGTACAGGAATCAGTATCTAGTGCAAATAAAATGTGTAAGTTTTTATGAGAATCCAACACCCAAAGAAGTTATATTGCTACTTCTTTTGTTGGTGCATCCTCTTCTCTTTATTTTCCTCACACGAAATAATCAGCCTTACCGAAGTTTTATTAACTGCTTCGTTATATATACCCAAAATTATTAAATATATTATTTAAGTCCTATTCAATTATTAATGGCTGAAGCTCGGGTAATAGTGATGATCAAGTTAACCAAAGATTTATACCATAAAATAACGTGTGACTTCTCGTTTACCTAAAAAACATTCCCACATGATACATATCCCACGGCTTTTGAATTGAGACACACAAATCAAAATTAAACAAGTAGAGGAATAAAAAGCCACTTTTTCTTTTCTTTTGCAGTATTATTTCAACTTCGTAATGCATATATCCTATAATATAAATAAAACAAAACTCTTCCAAAAGCTATACTAACTATCATAAGTTATTGTGCAAACTCAAACATATAGTTAATTACTCAAATATGAAATCCTTAATTGAACTAACATACATAGTTGAAACTGAACTACAACAACAATAATAAATTAATAAGGGTTAATACTCAAAATCGTCCTTGAAAGATCACGCATTCTTTATTTTTGTCCCCGAATGATTTTTTTAATCAAATTAGTCCTTAAAAGATTTAAAATCAATCGCGTTTGTCCTTCCGTCAATTAGTTAACTGTTTCCGTTAACGTTTTCTGCATAAATCGTTAAGTGACACAGCACATATCAAAACGACACTGTTTCTCTCATCTCTCCCCATTTGAAGCTTTCCCCAATCATTATCCAGACGCTCTTTCTTCCTTCTTCACATAAAACACAAAATATCAAACACACAGAAAGAGAAAAGACGACCGAGCTCTAATCAAAGAGAAGAACACGATGCTTTGATCAAAGGGTATGAATTTACAATTCTACCTCTCCTTTTTGTTGCGGTTCTACACTTCGAGTTGGAGGAAGCTGCTTTGAGTAGAATCGCCGGAGAAAGTCGCTAAATCGCCGGAATGGCGTCTGTGGTGCGAGGTTGCATTTTAGAAAGAACCCAATTTAAAAGTTATCTTCTTAACCCAGAATGCATTTTGACCTAATCAAAGCCCAATTTGAGTTGAATATATGGAAACCCTATCAATAAATCCCCAACCTCTCAATCTTTCTCACTTTTACGATTTACAATCCACAACGTTACCTCCATCTCCAAGCTCCATGACTCCATTTTCACTTATCTTAATATCACTTTTCTCTACCTCTGAACTATGAAATTCGACCAAAATTACTGCCGTTTGTTTGTGTGGCATGCTGTTTGTAGGTGTCGCTGATGGATTGGTGATGTGGTTGGGCTGTCGGGTTTCTGTGTCGCATCACTGAGTGAGTCTCTCTGGCTCTCTATCTAATTGGCGTCACTGTTGGTCCATTTTGCCATATCGTTAATGTCGCTGGTTAGTGGTCACAACTCCAACTATGGCTCAGCATTGGTACCCTAAATTGCGAAGAATGAGCCCAGTCACACTCTGCATAGCATCACCGATTATGGCTTCCTCATCCCTTCCAATGATCCGAGCTCCGTCGCATTCTCTCTAACTATTGTGATGTTTCATGCGTTTTGAGAGAGAGGAAAAGAGAAACGGTGCCGTTTTGACACAATATGTCCTAATACCAAAAGACGACGTCGTTTTATCATTGTTGATTTGTTATTTAACGATACATGTGGAAAACGTTAACGGAAACCGTTAACTAATTGACGGAAGGACAAACGCGATTGATTTTAAATCTTTCAAGGACTAATTTGATTAAAAAAATTATTCGGGGACGAAAATAAAGAATGCGTGATCTTTCAGGGACGATTTTGAGTATTAACCCAAATTAATAATAATCAATTTGATTTTATCAAGTGTTATGTAATAATTATGTAGCACCCTAATATTTAAATTCTTGTATTTAAGTCATAAGTCAATGATAATAAGATGATACGATTCTTAAAGTGGATTATATATATATATATATATATATATATATATATATATATATATAAGTTGAAAGGAAATATTAAATGAGAAGCCTGAAAATGAGTAAAATAAAACCGCGAACAAAAACTCTCATGTATTGATAAAACAAAAGATAAAACGCATCTTAAAGCGAAGGTAAAGATAAGCAGTAAGGAAAGATAAGATAATGATAGGATATAAATATATAACATATGTAAATAGTCACTAGTCGCGACTCGCGAAGTTTAGAATGGCTAGAATTACAGAAGTAAAAGCAGTCGACAACAAAATTTTCTATCTCTTCCAAGGATAAATCATCGTCTCTATAAAATGGAATAAATACATAATATAAATTATTCAAAATAAAAATGGAGAGACTCTAAACAAAAGATAAATAGAATCCAATGATCTTCACTATCTCTCAGATGAAGCACAGTTCACTGCTGAGTACCCGGATCTGCATCTAAAAAACAAGAGATATATATGGAATGAGAACCCCCGATCCATAGGTTTCTAGTACAATAAAAGTGCCAAATTAATATAATGCACTATAATAAGAACTCACTAAGCATCTTAATCTCTCTTTCATCAATTATTCACCCTAGTTTCTCACTAATCCATAACTTAGGCAACTGTCCTAGGGGATACTAAGTCTAATTCAATCTCTCATCTTTCCCAACTTTCTAACTTCCAGTTCATTGCAGAACCATGACCAGAACTAGCACCATCTAATTCGACTAAGTGATTATGTATCAATACTTCACATATTCACTTGGAGCAAGTGAAATCACTTCACTGTGTCTACCCATGGGGCTTAAACCATCTCATTTAGTATTCATCATTATTAATCAATCATCTCATCATTTCATTTCAACAAAGACTGCCCTCAGCATCAACTGACACCAGCATGAGGGACCTCTCAGTTGTACAAGTACAAGCAATACAAACAAGTAATACACAAGTAAGGCAGTTAAAGCAAGTAGCATTTAGTCTTATAATATATTCAGTTAGGCAAACTAATACAATTAGGCAAACCCAAGAAAATAAAATATTTGCAAATGATGAATGCCTACCCTATAACCAATGAGCTCATATGTTGGTTATACAGCCAACCCAACATACCTAGTAACTAACCCGAATATCGTCTCTCAACACGAAGGGAATCCTCAACCTTCAAGGAGAGAATTATCAACCTCCCATTTAGAGAGAGATTGTGATATGATGATAGGAAATTCTGAACCTAACTCATTCACATCACAGCTAAGAATCGCATCAAAGGGAATCCTCAACCTTCTCCATTCAATTTCTTGATGTAGCAAGAGAGGGAATCATCACCCTTACTTGCCCACCGCAACAAGAGAGCGAATTCTCAACCTCATCTTGTCCATTACAGCAAGAGAGAGAATCCTCTATCTCAGTTTGCCTATCAGTGAGTGGGATCCAACCGCCGTTTTCACCATTTCAATTCGAAACTCATTTCAATTCAACACAAGCAAACATACCCATAATTCGAATTAATCATTACAGAATTAAATTGAAGAAAATCCTCGACCTTCTATTCAACTCTCTAGTGCGACAAGTGGGAAAATCCTCAACCTCAAGCTCGTCTACCACAACAAGAGAGGGAATGCTTGACCTCAACTTGTTTATCACAGCAAGTGAGAGAATCTTCAATCTCAACTTGCCTTTACGTGAGCAGGATAACACCACCGTTCTCACAACACAAATCTTATTGTCTCTTTAATCGTAATCGCAACACGAGAGAGGGAGTACTCTACCTCAACTTGCTTATTCATCCCGGGATATAGTGCCCGTCAGGGGCTGGTGCACAAAATTGTGATCATCAATGGCGCCATCAACATGGTACGCTCAATTGCAATCTCAACTCTTTATGACAACTTCGCACAACTAACTAGCAAGTGCACTGGGTCGTCCAAGTAATAAACCTTACGCGAGTAAGGGTCGATCCCATGGAGATTGTTGGTATGAAGCAAGCTATGGTCATGATGAGGGGATAATTTATACGCTTTTTGGCATTGTTTTTAGGTAGTTTTTAGTAAGTTCAAGCTACTTTTAGGGATGTTTTCATTAGTTTTTATGTTAAATTCACATTTCTGGACTTTACTATGAGTTTGTGTGTTTTTCTGTGATTTCAGGTAATTTCTGGCTGAAATTGAGGGACTTGAGCAAAATTCTGAAAAAGGCTGACAAAAGGACTGCTGATGCTGTTGGAATCTGACCTCCCTGCACTCAAAATGGATTTTCTGGAGCTACAGAACGCCAATTGGCGCGCTCTCAACGGCGTTGGAAAGTAGACATCCAGGGCTTTCCAGCAATATATAATAGTCCATACTTTATTCGGAAATTGACGACATAACTTGGCGTTGAACGCCAAGTTCATGCTGCTATCTGGAGTTAAACGCCAGAAAAACGTCATGATCCGGAGTTGAATGCCCAAAACACGTCATAACTCGGAGTTCAACTCCAAAAGAAGCCTCAGCTCGTGGATTGATCAAGCTCAGCCCAAGCATACACCAAGTGGGCCCCGGAAGTGGATTTATGCATCAATTACTTACTCATGTAAACCCTAGGAGCTAGTTTATTATAAATAGAACATTTAACTATTGTATTAGATGTCTTTTGATCATTCGGTCTTGTGACCACATGGGGGCTGGCCATTCGGCCATGCCTGAACCTTTTACTTATGTATTTTCAACGGTGGATTTTCTGCACACCATAGATTAAGGGTGTGGAGTTCTGCTGTACCTCAAGTATTAATGCAATTCTATTTTCTTTTATTCAAATCTCTCTTATTCTTATTCCAAGATATTCATTCGCACCCAAGAACATGATGAATGTGATGATTATATGACCCTCATTATCATTCTCACTTATGAATGCACGTGATTGACAACCACTTCCGTTCTACATGCAACAGAGCTTGAATGTGTATCTCTTAGATTCCCCAACAGAATCTTCGTGGTATAAGCTAGATAGATGGCGGCATTTATGAGGATCCGGAAAGTCTAACCTTGTCTGTGGTATTCCGAGTAGGATCTTGGGAATCC
Source organism: Arachis stenosperma (assembly GCF_014773155.1). Classification (NCBI taxonomy): domain Eukaryota; kingdom Viridiplantae; phylum Streptophyta; class Magnoliopsida; order Fabales; family Fabaceae; genus Arachis; species Arachis stenosperma. The sequence goes on from NC_080386.1 coordinate 42,475,325, forward strand.
GGAAAGTCTAACCTTGTCTGTGGTATTCCGAGTAGGATTCTGGTAATGAGTGACTGTGACGTGCTTCAGACTTGCAAGTGCTGGGCGTTAGTGACAAACGCAAAAGAATTAAGGGATTCTATTCCAGTAGGCGCGGGAACCAACCAGTGATTAGCCGTGCTATGACAGAGCGCGTGAGCGTAGTTTTCACTGCGAGGATGGGATGTAGCCTTCGGCCAGGCGATGCCTCCAGACGATTAGCCATGCGAGTGACAGCCGCAGAGGACCATTTTCCCGAGAGGATTGAAAGTAGCCATCGTCGAACGGTGAACCCCTATACACAGCTTGCCATGGAAAGGATTAAGAAGGATTGAGTTGAAGCAGGAGAATAGCAGGCGTCCTTGAGCATACAGTATCTCCATTCGCTTGACTGAAATTCCCACCAATGAATCTGCATAAGTATTCTATCCCTTTTATTATTTCTCTTTTATTATTAATTTTTGAAACCATAAACAAATTTAATCTGCCTAACTGAGATTTACAAGGTGACCATAGCTTGCTTCATACCAACAATCTCTGTGGGATCGACCCTTACTCACGTAAGGTTTATTACTTGGATGACCCAGTACACTTGCTGGTTAGTTGAACGGAGTTGTGAATTCAACCAGTGCCATAATAATGATTTCATACAAAATAGTTAGAACATGGATCACAATTTCATCCACCAAGTTTTTGGCGCCGTTGTCGGGGATTGTTCGAGTATGGACAACTGACGGTTCATCTTGTTGCTCAGATTAGGTAATTTTCTTTTCAAAAAAATCTTTTTCAAAATTTTTCTTTTATTTTTCATTTTTCTAAACTTTAATTTCGAAAAAAAATTAATAAAAATTCAAAAAAAATTCATAAAATCATAAAAATCAAAAATATTTTGTGTTTCTTGTTTGAGTCTTAAGTCAATTTTTAAGTTTGGTGTCAATTGCATGCTTTAAAATTTTTCTTGCATTTTTTTTCGAAAAATCCATACATTCATAGTGTTCTTCATGATCTTCAAGTTGTTCTTGACAAGTCTTCTTGTTTGATCTTGATGATTTCTTGTTTTGTGTTGTTTGTTGTTTTTCATATGCATTTTTTGTTTGTTAGAGTCCATGCATTAAAGATTTCTAAGTTTGGTGTCTTGCATGTCTTCTTTGCATCAAAAATTTTTCAAAATTATGTTCTTGATGTTCATCATGATCTTCAAAGTGTTCTTGGTGTTCATCTTGACATTCATAGCATTCTTGCATGCATTCATGGTTTTGATCTAAAAATTTTATGCATTAAGTATTTTTGTTGTTTTTCTCTCTCATAATTAAAAATTCAAAAATCAAAAAAAAAAAATTATCTTTTCCTTATTTCCCTCCAAAATTTCGAAATTTTGGGATTGACTTGGTCAAAAATTTTCAAAATTAGTTGTTTCTTACAAGTCAAGTCAAAATTTCAATTTTAAAAAAATCTTATCTTTTCAAAATCTTTTTCAAAATCATATCTTTTTCAATTTTTTTATTATTTTCGAAAATTTCAAAAAAAAAAAAAATCTTTTTCAAAATATTTTCAAAATCTTTTTCTTATCTTTACATCATATTTTCGAAAATTTACTAACAATTAATGTGATTGATTCAAAAATTTGAAGTTTGTTACTTTCTTGTTAAGAAAGGTTCAATCTTTAAATCCTAGAATCTTATCTTGTAGTTTCTTGTTAGTAAAGCAAGTAATTTCAAATTTTTAAATTAAATCTTTTTATCTCTTATCTTATCTTTTTCAAAAAAATTTTATCTTTTTCAAAATTTGATTTCAAAATATCTTATCTAACTTCTTGTCTTCTTATCTTTTTCAAATTTGATTTCAAATCTTTTTCAATCAAATAACTAACTTTTTGTTTGTTTCTTATCTTTTTCAAAACCACCTAACTACTTCTCCCTCTTCTATTTTCGAAAAATATCTCTCTCTTTTCAAAAATTCCTTTTAATTAATTAATTGTTTTAAATTTTAATTTCAATTATATTTTATTTTGAATTTTCGAAAACTACTAACCTCTTTTTCAAAATTATTTTCGAAATTTCTTTTCTCTTCTTCTTCTAATTAATTATTTAATTACTAACACTTCTCTTCACCTCTCTCCATCTAATTATCCGAATCCCTCTTTACTCTTCCCTCCTTTCTTTTTCTACTAACATAAAGGAATCTCTATACTGTGACATAGAGGATTCCTCTTTCTTTTCTTGTTTTCTTCTCTTTCATATGAGCAGGAACAGGGATAAAGGCACTCTTGTTGAAATTGATCCAGAACCTGAAAGGACTCTGAAGAGAAAATTAAGAGAAGCTAAATTACAACAATCCAGAAGCAACCTTTTAGAAATTTTCGAACAAGAGAAGGAGATGGCAGCCGAAAATAATAATAATGCAAGGAGAATGCTTGGTGACTTCACAAAGCCAACGTCCAAGTTTGATGGAAGAAGCATCTCCATTCCTGCCATTGGAGCCAACAACTTTGAGCTGAAACCTCAGCTAGTTGCCTTAATGCAACAAAACTGCAAGTTTTATGGACTTCCATCTGAAGATCCTTATCAGTTTTTAACTGAGTTCTTGCAGATCTGTGAGACTGTAAAGACGAATGGAGTTGATCCTGAAGTCTACAGACTCATGCTTTTCCCTTTTGCTGTAAGAGACAGAGCTAGAATATGGTTGAATTCACAACCCAAGGATAACCTGGACTCATGGGATAAGCTGGTCACTGCCTTCTTGGATAAATTCTTTCCTCCTCAAAAGCTGAGCAAGCTGAGAGTGGATGTTCAAACCTTCAAACAAAAAGATGGTGAATCCCTCTATGAAGCTTGGGAAAGATACAAGCAGCTGACCAAAAGATGTCCATCTGACATATTTTCAGAATGGACCATTTTAGATATATTCTATTATGGTCTCTCTGAATTTTCGAAAATGTCATTGGACCATTCTGCAGGTGGATCTATTCACCTGAAGAAAACGCCTGAAGAGGCTCAAGAACTCATTGACATGGTTGCAAATAACCAGTTCATGTACACTTCTGAGAGGAATTCCGTGAACAATGGGATACCTCAAAAGAAAGGAGTTCTTGAAATTGATGCTCTGAATGCCATATTGGCTCAGAACAAAGTGTTGACTCAACAGGTCAACATGATCTCTCAAAATCTGAATGGATGGCAACATGCATCCAACAGTACTAGAGAGGCAGCTTCTGAAGAAGCTTATGATCCTGAGAACCCTGCCATGGCAGAGGTTAATTACATGGGTGAACCTTATGGAAACACCTATAACTCATCATGGAGAAATCATCCAAATTTCTCATGGAAGGATCAACAAAAACCTCAACAAGGTTTTAACAATAGTGGACGCAACAGGCTGGGCAATAGCAAGCCATATCCATCATCTTCTCAGCAACAGACAGAGAATTCTGAACAAAACACTTCTAATTTAGCCAATGTAGTCTCTGATCTGTCAAAGGCCACTTTCAGTTTCATGAATGAAACGAGATCCTCCATTAGAAATTTGGAGGCACAAGTGGGCCAGCTGAGTAAGAAAGTCATTGAAACTCCTCCCAGTATTCTCCCAAGCAATACAGAAGAAAATCCAAAAGGAGAGTGCAAGGCCATTGACATAGTCAATATGGCCGAATGCACAAGGGAGGAGGAGGACGAAAATCCTAGTGAGAAAGACCTCCTGGGACGTCCCTCAAGCAAGAAAGAGTTTCCTATTAAGGATCTAGGGGAATCTGAGGCTCATACAGAGACCATAGAGATCCCATTAAATCTCCTTCTACCATTCATGAGCTCTGAAGACTATTCATCCTCTGAAGAGGATGAAGATGTGACTGGAGAGCAAGTTGCTCAATATTTAGGAGCTATCATGAAGCTGAATGCCAAGTTATTTGGTAATGAGACTTGGGAAAGTGAACCTCCCTTGCTCATTAATGAACTGGATACGTGGATTCAGAAAATTCTACCTCAAAAGAAACAAGATCCTGGCAAGTTCTTAATACCTTGTACCATAGGCACCATGATCTTTGAAAAAGCTCTGTGTGATCTGGGGTCAGGGATAAATCTAATGCCACTCTCTGTAATGGAGAAGCTGGGGATCATTGAGGTACAACCTGCATTGTTCTCATTACAACTGGCAGACAAGTCATTGAGACAAGCTTATGGAATAGTAGAGGACGTGTTAGTAAAGGTTGAAGGCCTTTACATCCCTGCTGATTTCATAATCTTGGACACTAGGAAGGAAGAGGATGATTGCATCATCCTTGGAAGACCATTCCTAGCCACAGCAGGAGCTGTGATAGATGTTAACAGAGGGGAATTAGTCCTTCAATTGAATGGGGATTACCTTGTGTTTAAGGCACATGGCCATCCCTCTATGACAAAAGAGAGTAGGCATGAAGAGCTTCTCTCAGTTCAGAGTCAAAAAGAGCCCACACAGTCAAACTCTAAGTTTGGTGTTGTGAGGCTACAACCAAACTCTAAGTTTGGTGTTAAGACCCCATATCCAAACTCTAAGTTTGGTGTTGGGACTACACAACATTGACCTGATCACCTTGTGGCTCCATGAGAGCCACTGTCAAGCTATTGACACTAAAGAAGCGCTTGTTGGGAGGCAACCCAATTTTATTTATCTAATTTCTATTTTATACTATTGTTATTTTGTGTTTTATTAGGTACATGATCATGAGGAGTCACGGAAAAAATCAAAAAAATTAAAAACAGAGTCAAAAACAGAAGAAAAAAATTTTTCACCCTGGAGGACGCACAGGCTGGCGTTCAACGCTAGAACAGAGCACCATTCTGGCGCTGAACGCCAGAAACAAGCAACATCCTGACGCTGAACGCCAGGAATGTGCCCAGAAAGGAAAAACTGGCGCTGAACGCCAGCAACAAGCATGAAACTGGCGTTCAACGCCAGAAACATGCTTTACATGGGCGTTGAACGCCCAGAATGTGCACCAATGGGCGTTTAAACGCCAGAATGATGCACGAAGGCATTTTACATGCCTATTTGGTGCAGGGATGGAATTCCTTGACACCTCAGGATCTGTGGACCCCACAGGATCACCTCAGGATCTGTGGACCCCACAGGATCCCCACCTAACATATTCCCACCTTACCTTTTAATCCTAATCACACTCTCCTAATCCAAAATCACATCCCCATGTCACCCTTCCCAACACCTTTCACCAATCACCTCAATTCCTCTTCCCAATTACCCCATTCACCACTCACATCCACCCACTCTTCCCCATAAACCCCACCTACCTTCAAAAATTCAAACCAATTTCCCTCCCATTCCCACCCAAATGGTCGAACTTACCTTCCCCCCTTTCCCTATAAATACCCTTCCATTCTACTTCATTTTCACACAACATAACCCCTCCTTCTTCACCTAAGCCGAAACTACCTCTCTCCCTCTCTACCATATTTTCTTCTTCTTCTTCTTCTCTTCTTTCTTTTATTGCTCGAGGGCGAGCAATATTTTAAGTTTGGTGTGGTAAAAGCATAAGCTTTTTTTTGTTTTTCCATTACCAATGGCACCTAAGGCCGGAGTCTCCTCTAGAAAAAGAAAAGGGAAGACAAAAGCTTCCACCTCCGAGTCATGGGAGATGGAAAGATTCATCTCTAAGAGCCATCAAGACCACTTCTATGATGTTGTGGCAAAGAAGAAGGTGATCCCTGAGGTCCCTTTTAAGCTCAAAAAGAATGAGTATCCGGAGATCCGACATGAAGTTCAAAGAAGAGGCTGGGAAGTCTTAACCAACCCCATGCAACAAGTCAGAATCTTAATGGTTCAAGAGTTCTATGCCAATGCATGGATCACTAGGAACCATGACCAAGGTAAGAACCCAAGTCCAAAGAATTATCTCACAATGGTTAGGGGGAAATACTTGGATTTCAGTCCGGAAAATGTAAGATTGGCATTCCACTTGCCTATGATGCAAGGTGATGAACGCCCCTACACTAGAAGGGTCAACTTTGATCAAAGGTTGGACCGAGTCCTCATGGACATTTGTGTGGAAGGAGCTCAATGGAAGAGAGACTCCAAAGGCAAGCCAGTCCAATTAAGAAGACTGGACCTCAAGCCTATAGCTAGAGGATGGTTGGAGTTCATTCAACGCTCCATCATTCCTACTAGCAACCGATCTGAAGTCACTGTGGATCGGGCCATCATGATTCATGGCATCATGATTGGAGAAGAAGTAGAAGTTCATGAGGTCATCTCCAATGAAATCTACAAAATAGCCGACAAGCCCTCACCTATGGCACGGCTAGCTTTTCCTCACCTTATTTGCCATCTATGTTACTCAGCTGGAGTTATTATAGAAGGAGATGTCTCCATTGAAGAAGACAAGCCCATCACCAAGAAGAGGATGGAGCAAGCCAGAGAAGCCCCTCATGGTTTTCAAGAGGTGCATGAGGAAGTTCATCATCAAGAAATCCCTGAGATGCCTCAAGGGATGCACTTTCCTCCAAACAACTATTGGGAGCAACTCAACACTTCTTTAGAAGGTTTGAGTCACAATGTGGAACAATTAAGGGTGGAACATCATGAGCACTCCATCATTCTCCAAGAAATAAGAGAAGATCAAAGAGCAATGAGGGAGGAGCAACAAAGGCAAGGAAGGGACATAGAAGAGCTAAAGAACATCATTGGTCCTTCAAGAAGAAGACGCCACTAGAGGTGGATTCATTCCTTGCCCTTTATTTCTTTCTGTTTTCGATTTTTAGTATTGTGTTTATCTATGTTTTGTGTCTTTATTTCATGATCATTAGTATGTAACCATGCCTTAAAGCTATGAATAAAATCCATTAATCCTTCACCTCTCTTAAATGAAAAATGTTTTAATTCAAAAGAACAAGAAGTACATAAATTTCGAAAATAGCTCTTGAATTTAGTTTAATTATATTGATGTGGTGACAATACTTTTTGTTTTCTGAATGAATGCTTGAACAGTGCATATGTTTTTTTGATCTTGTTGTTTATGAATGTTAAAACTGTTGGCTCTTGAAAGAATGATGAACAAAGAGAAATGTTATTGATGATCTGAAAAATTATGAAATTGATTCTTGAAGCAAGAAAAAGCAGTGAATGGCGAAAAAGAAAAAAAATGGTGAAAAAAAAATATATATATAGAAAAAGAAGGAGCAATAGAAAAAGCCAATAGCCCTTAAAACCAAAAGGCAAGGGTAAAAAGGATCCAAGGCTTTGAGCATCAATGGATAGGAGGGCCCAAGAAAATAAAATCCAGGCCTAAGCGGCTAAATCAAGCTGTCCCTAACCATGTGCTTGTGTCATGAAGGTCCAAGTGCAAAGCTTGAGACTGAGTGGTTAAAGTCGTGATCCAAAGCAAAAGAGTGTGCTTAAGAGCTCTGGACACCACTAACTGGGGACTTTAGCAAAGCTAAGTCACAATCTGAAAAGGTTCACCCAGTTATGTGTCTGTGGCATTTGTGTATCCGGTGGTAATACTGGAAAACAAAGTGCTTAGGGCCACGGCCAAGACTCATTAGTAGCTGTGTTCAAGAATCAACATGCTTAACTAGGAAAGTCAATAACACTATCCGAAATTCTAAGTTCCTAGAGAAGCCAATCATTCTGAACTTCAAAGGAAAAAAGTGAGATGCCAAAACTGTTCAGAAGCAAAAAGCTACAAGTCCCGCTCATTTAATTATAATTAATATTCATTGATATTTCTGAATTTATAGTATATTCTCTTCTTTTTATCCTGTTTGATTTTCAGTTGCTTGGGGACAAGCAACAATTTAAGTTTGGTGTTGTGATGAGCGGATAATTTATATGCTTTTTGGCATTGTTTTTAGGTAGTTTTTAGTATGTTCAAGCTACTTTTAGGGATGTTTTCATTAGTTTTTATGTTAAATTCACATTTCTGGACTTTACTATGAGTTTTTGTGTTTTTCTGTGATTTCAGGTAATTTCTGGCTGAAATTGAGGGACTTGAGCAAAACTCTGAAAAAGGCTGACAAAAGGACTGCTGATGCTGTTGGAATCTGACCTCCCTGCACTCAAAATGGATTTTCTGGAGCTACAGAACTCCAATTGGCGCGCTCTCAACGGCGTTGGAAAGTAGACATCCAGGGCTTTCCAGCAATATATAATAGTCCATACTTTATTCGGAAATTGACGACGTAACTTGGCGTTGAACACCAAGTTCATGCTGCTGTCTGGAGTTAAACGCCAGAAAAACGTCATGATCCGGAGTTGAACGCCCAAAACACGTCATAACTCGGAGTTCAACTCCAAAAGAAGCCTCAGCTCGTGGATTGATCAAGCTCAGCCCAAGCATACACCAAGTGGGCCCCGGAAGTGGATTTATGCATCAATTACTTACTCATGTAAACCCTAGGAGCTAGTTTATTATAAATAGAACATTTAACTATTGTATTAGATGTCTTTTGATCATTCGGTCTTGTCACCACATGGGGGCTGGCCATTCGGCCATGCCTGAACCTTTTACTTATGTATTTTCAATGGTGGAGTTTCTGCACACCATAGATTAAGGGTGTGGAGCTCTGCTGTACCTCAAGTATTAATGCAATTCTATTTTCTTTTATTTAAATCTCTCTTATTCTTATTCCAAGATATTCATTCGCACCCAAGAACATGATGAATGTGATGATTATATGACCCTCATTATCATTCTCACTTATGAACGCACGTGATTGACAACCACTTCCGTTCTACATGCAACAGAGCTTGAATGTGTATCTCTTAGATTCCCCAACAGAATCTTCGTGGTATAAGCTAGATAGATGGCGGCATTTATGAGGATCCGGAAAGTCTAACCTTGTCTATGGTATTCCGAGTAGGATCCTGGGAATCCGGAAAGTCTAACCTTGTCTGTGGTATTCCGAGTAGGATTCCGGTAATGAGTGACTGTGACGTGCTTCAGACTTGCAAGTGCTGGGCGTTAGTGACAAACACAAAAGAATCAAGGGATTCTATTCCAGTAGGCGTGGAAACCAACCAGTGATTAGCCGTGCTGTGACAGAGCGCGTGAGCGTAGTTTTCACTGCGAGGATGGGATGTAGCCTTCGGCCAGGCGATGCCTCCAGACGATTAGCCATGCGAGTGACAGCCGCAGAGGACCATTTTCCCGAGAGGATTGAAAGTAGCCATCGTCGAACGGTGAACCCCTATACACAGCTTGCCATGGAAAGGATTAAGAAGGATTGAGTTGAAGCAGGAGAATAGCAGGCGTCCTTGAGCATACAGTATCTCCATTCGCTTGACTGAAATTCCCACCAATGAATCTGCATAAGTATTCTATCCCTTTTATTATTTCTCTTTTATTATTAATTTTCGAAACCATAAACAAATTTAATCTGCCTAACTGAGATTTACAAGGTGACCATAGCTTGCTTCATACCAACAATCTCTGTGGGATCGACCCTTACTCACGTAAGGTTTATTACTTGGACGACCCAGTACACTTGCTGGTTAGCTGAACGGAGTTGTGAATTCAACCAGTGCCATAATAATGATTTCATACAAAATAGTTAGAACATGGATCACAATTTCGTCCACCAGGTCACCTTGTAAATCTCAGTCAGACGGATTCAAATGGTTATGGATGATATATGAATAAAACATAGAATAAAGATAGAGATACTTATGTAATTCATTGGTGAGAATTTCAAATAAGCGTATGGAGATGCTTTGTCCCTTCTGTCTCTCTGCTTTCCTACTGTCTTCATCCAATCCTTCTTACTCCTTTCCATGGCAAGCTGTATGTTGGGCATCACCGTTGTCAGTGGCTACAGTCCCATCCTCTCAGTGAAAATGGTCCAAATGCTCTGTCACAGCATGACTAATCATCTGTCGGTTCTCAATCAGGTTGGAATAGAATCTATTGATTCTTTTGCGTCTGTCACTAACGCCCAGCCTTCAAGAATTTGAAGCTCGTCACAGTCATTCAATCATTGAATCCTACTCAGAATACCACAGACAAGGTTTAGACCTTCCGAATTCTCTTGAATGCCGCCATCAATTCTAGCTAATACCACGAAGATTTCGATTAAGGGATCCAAGAGATATCCACTCAATCTAAGGTAGAACGGAGGTGGTTATCAGGCACACGTTCAAAGATGAGAATGATGATGAGTGTCACGGATCATCACATTCATCAAGTTGAAGAACAAGTGATATCTTAGAACAAGAACAAGCTGAATTGAATAGAAGAACAATAGTAATTGCATTAATACTCGAGGTACAGCAGAGCTCCACACCTTAATCTATAGTGTGTAGATACTCCACCATTGAAAATACATAAGAACAAGGTCTAGGCATGGCCGTGAGGCCAGCCCCCAAATGATCTAAGATAGCATAAGACTAAAGATAGCTACCCCCGATGAAAATACAATAGCAAAAGGTCCTATTTGTAGAGAACTAGTAGCCTACACTACAAGAAAAAGGCGTATTTGTAACAAAAAATATTGTTACAAAACGTCGATATTTTGACACAAAAGTTTTTTGTAACAAAAAAAGGGTCCATTGCAGTAAGTCCCGTTACAAAAAGTTTTTGTAACGAAAAATGGAACTGTTACAATTCAATACCATATTTTGTAACAATTTTTTCTGATACAAAAAACCAGAAGCCGTTACAAAACTGGTAACAAATTTTGATCTTGAAGGTTTTTTTCGTGACAGAAAATTTTTTTCCTATCAAAAAAATTTGTTACAAAATGTATCATGATTTGGTAACATTTTTTTTCTTCAGTTACGAAAGCGAATAAGTTATTTTGTAACAACTTTATTTTTATTACAAATTACGTGCATAATTTAGTAAATTAGTTTTTAAATTAACTAATATAATAATGCTTTTAATAAGCTAGTTTACATCTATTTAATATGCAAAAACATACATAAGTCAAACAAGATCCTTCTAGCTAAAATTGTCTTGAAACAAAATAACATTAGCTAGTGAGTACATGGATTAGTTCAACCAAAACATAAAAGTTCTAACATAAAAGTTCAACCAAAACATAAAAGTTCTAATATAGATTAGTGTCTCTATGCATCAAAACATTCTTGAGCCCTCAAGGTTGCATATGGTCACCCTTTCAGCACTTCTGTAAATAAGAAAAACTGAAACCAAAAAGTTAGAAACAAGATATAACACTATCTATAATTTTTCCACTAAGTTTTATCCAAACTATTTAGAAAAAATTCAACAGAACCTCCCTTAAAAATTGGATATTTCCACCGTTCACGGTTCCAACAAACACAACCAATATGCAACTTATGTCTCAGCCATACCCAACCAAATTTATCAAAGCAATCAATAGGATATTTGTCATTTTTCAACCATGACACAAGTAAAATCTGATAAAGAGATCCATATACAAATTAAAGTATACTAATATAAAATGGTAATCATCTACGAAAATATATTAAAAACATAAGCAACTTTAGGAGTACCTTTAGGGTCTAGTTTGTTTCATTGTCAAAGCGCGCTATGAGAGAGTTGACAACAGCTTGTTGAGCTTCCAATTGAGCTTTCATTTGAGCTAATTCTTCCTCTTGCCGTGTTCGTTGCTCTTCAAGTTTTTCTTTGAGCACATCTATTTCCTTTGTTAGCTCCTCACGGTCTTGCATTGCCTCTTGAAGTTGTGCTTGAATCCTTAACTTAGACTTTGAAGCCTTTATGCCATAACTTGCACCACTTTTCTCACCTCTCACAATTAGAAAAGCTTCATTTGGAGTGAGAGGATTTTCCAAATCATAGGAGTCATCAAGCATAGTGCTAATGTCATCCTACACAATCCAATTTGTAATTTGAAAATGGAGATAATATTTAACTTCCATGCAACAAAAAGAGGAAAAGGTTAAGAATGTTACATCAATTTGTTTAGCTTTTTCATTCACCCATTCTCCATTACTCTTTTGATGAGTAATTTGCCATAATTCTTGAATGTCAGGCTCGACACCGGTTCTAGGATGGCGCTGCAAATTTTTTGGAAGTGTAAAATATAGCATGTAGTTAAGTGCAAACATGACATAGCAAAAAATAGAAGACCAAATTAAAACTTTAAGACTATTTACCCGATCACGTCTAACAACTTGAAATGTCCTTCGACCAGCAATATGGGGTACAACATGATGCTTTCTATTATCTTTGTTTCTTAAACTTTTTTCCTATAGAAGACCAAACTCACAAAAGACAAAAGGAGGTCAGCTATAATAATTTGCATTGACCTAAAATAGCAAAACAACAAAAAAAAACCTCAATGGTTGTCACAATGAAAATTTCAAACCTGAAAAGAAGGACTTCCAAAGTAGGACACCAAAGTCTCCCATGTCTCCGGTAGAACATTGTTTGGTGGATTTTGAAGGCGCTCCTCGTCAGTTTGATACAACTCATAGTGCTCACGCAATCTTGAGCGCCAACTTCGATAACATATGTTAGCCTTAGCTAAAATCATATTGCGCATTACTTGCGTATCAGCTATATCAAACGTTTCCTACAAATGATTTGTCAAATTTAGTTAGCAGAAATAACTTCTATAATAAACTGAATAACAGAAAATATAAATATCTATTACCAAAACGATGTCGCATATTTTTTGCTTGACATCATCTCCAACTTGGCTCCATTTCTCTACATCCAAAGGAGCATTTTGTCTTGTAACGATACCCACTTCAGATGCAAACAGATCAGCATGGATGCCATTAGGAGCTAAGTTCTCCAAAGAGATCGGCAATTCTAATTTCCCATTTGTCTTTGTTTTGATAACCCTATTTGTTGCAATCCCACGCGAAGGTCCCCTTTTACCAATACGCCTATCAACAGGGGCAGTGGGTGGTGCTGAAGTAGTGTCTGCCGGGGCTGGGACAGATGCTGCTGGGGCTGGGGCAGGGGCTGCATGGGTTGCCAGGGCTGGGGCAGGGTCTGCCGGGGCTGCAGGGGTTGCCGGGGCTGGGACAGATGCTGCAGGGGCTGCAGGAGCTGGGATATGTGCTGCAAGGGCTGCGGGGGCTGGGACAGGGGCTGTAAGGGCTGGGATAGGTGCTGCAGGGGCTGCCGGGGCTGGGGCGGGGGCAGGGGCACGCGCTGCAAGGGCCGTGGCAGGTGCTCGTGGTGTATAACCAGATGCAGCAGCCCTTGTCAATCTCTGTGTAGCCATTATATTATGCAATCTACAATAAAGTTAACAGAGATAAAATTAGAAAAATGAAACAAAAAATAGCAACATCGTTTAATATACAATTACACAAAGGAAAGCACATCAATAAAAGTTGGTACTTGATTCAAAATATATTATAGTTTTCAAAGCAGTTAAACAAGTGGAATAAAGATTGAAGAACTTAGCAAATACAAATATGATGTAATTCATAAAGTTTAACTACTTTAAAGGCAATCACCATTCCGATACAAAAAGTGGATAAAGTATATTCACAATCCTATACAAAAAAATGGATAATTTAGCAATTGCAAATATCTTGTATTCCCCAAAATAAAAATACTAAGAAGTCAATCACTATTATTTGAATATTCTTCTTCTTCTTCTTCTTCTTCTTCTTCTTCTTCTCCTTCTCCTTCTCCTTCTCCTTCTTCTTCTTCCATACACTTAGGCACGTCCACATTTGATCCCTCTATGTCACCTCTACCCAATTCCATCAACAAATTGATATCACCCGAAGATGGTACTTGATTAAAGCTTCCCATTTCAGCTTGTTGGTATGCCTCTCCTGGCATGATATCTTGCTCAGGTACATCATATGTATTGCGAGGCTTAACTCGGACCACAGTACACCAATTAGGCCTTTTAATTGCCTTTACATAGTATACTTGCTCAGCTTGACATGCTAAAATGAAAGGCTCATCCTTATATCTAACACATGTGACATCCACATTTATGAATCCATACTCATCTTTACAATATCCCCTACTTTGATTTCGTCCTATTGGAGGTACATTGATGAGCGGATATTTTATACGCTTTTTGGGGGTAATTTCATGTAGATTTTAGTATGTTTTAATTAGTTTTTAATAGAATTTTATTAGTTTTTAAGCAAAAATCATATTTCTGGACTTTACTATGAGTGTGTGTATTTTTCTGTGATTTCAGGTATTTCCTGGCTGAAATTGAGGAAGCTGAGCAAAAATCTGACTTAGGCTGAAAAAGGACTGCTGATGCTGTTGGATCCTGACCTCCCTGTACTCGAAATGGATTTTCTGGAGCTACAGAAGTCCAATTGGCGCGCTCTCAATGGTGTTGGAAAGTAGACATCCAGGGCTTTCCCGCAATATATAATAGTCCATCCTTTGCGCGAAGATAGACAACGTAACTTGGCGTTGAACGCCAAGTACACGCTGCTGTCTGGAGCTAAACGCCAGAAAAACGTCATGATCCGGAGTTGAACGCCCAAAACACATCATAACTTGGAGTTTAACTCCAAGAAAAGCCTCTACTCGTGGATAGCTTTAGTCTCAGCCCCAGCACACACCAAGTGGGCCCCAGAAGTGGATTTCTGCACCAATTATCTTAGTTTACTCATATTCTGTAAACCTAGGTTACTAAGTTATTATTTAAACAACTTTTAGAGAATTAATTTGTACCTCATGACATTTTCAGATCTGAATTACATACTTTTTGACGGCATGAGTCTCTAAACTCCATTGTTGGGGGTGAGGAGCTCTGCAGCGTCTCGATGAATTAATACAATTACTTTGTTTTCCATTCAAACACGCTTGTTCTTATCTAAGATGTTCATTCGCGCTTAATTATGGAGAAGGTGATGGTCCGTGACACTCATCATCTTCCTCAATCCATGAACATGTGCCTGACAACCACTTCCGTTCTACATCAGATTGAATGAGTATCTCTTAGATTCCTTAATCAGAATCTTCGTGGTATAAGCCGGATTGATGGCGGCATTCATGAGAATCCGGAAAGTCTAAACCTTGTCTGTGGTATTCCGAGTAGGATTCTGGGATTGAATGACTGTGACGAGCTTCAAACTCCTGAAGGCTGGGTGTTAGTGACAGACGCAAAAGAATCAATGGATTCTACTCCAACCTGATTGAGAACCGACAGATGATTAGCCGTGCTGTGACAGAGCATAGGAACGTTTTCACTGAGAGGATGGGAAGTAGCCATTGACAACGGTGACACTCTACATAGAGCTTGCCATGGAAGGAGCCTTGCGTGTGTTGAAGGATTTCAAGGAAGAGTTGAAGTTCAAAGGACAAAGCATCTCCAAAACTCCAACATATTCCCCATTACTGCACAACAAGTAACAACTATTTATTTTATGCCCTTTTTACTTTATACGAGGCTAAAGAACTCTATTGGTATCCTGATTAAGATTAATAAAATAAACATAGCTTGCTTCAAACCAATAATCTCCGTGGGATCGACCCTTACTCACGTAAGGTATTACTTGGACGACCCAGTGCACTTGCTGGTTAGTTGTACGGATTGCAAATTCGTGCACCAAGTTTTTGGCGCCGTTGCCGGGGATTGTTGAGTTTGAACAATTGAAGGCTTATTTTATTTCTTAGATTAGGAATAATTTATTTTTATTGTTATAGAGTCATTAAATCTTGATAGGATAGTTTCTTTTCAAAAATTTCTTTTCAAAATATATTATTTTTCTTTATTAATTGCTAATTTTCGTGAGTTTAGTGTCTTATTCTAAGATTGGTGTTAATTGCATATTTCACAATTTTCTTTAAATTTTCAGACTTGTGTTCTTTGTTCTTCATTGATCTTCAAGTTGTTCTTGTTTTGTGTCTTTTCTTGTTTTTCTTGTGCTTTTTCAAAACATTAATTTTCAAAAATTTATATTTTATCTATAAATATAATACATTTTAAACCCAACATTGAAGTTACTGCCCAATTGGCTGGAGCATTGGTAGTTGTTCTTGATAATTGGGTATCTTCTTTGGAATCTTTTTCAAAAATAATTTTTCTTTGATTGAATCTTGTGCCAAACTCTAAGTTTGGTGTTTTCTTGTTGATCTTTCTTTAATTTTCGAAAATTTGTCTTGTTTTTCTAAAAATTTTAAGTTTGGTGTTCTTTCTTTTGTTCTTAGTGTTCTTGTGAATCTTCAAGGTGTTCTTGAGTTTTTCTTGTGTCTTGATCTTAAAATTTTTAAGTTTGGTGCTCCTTGGTGTTTTCCCTCCAAAATTTTCGAAAATAAGGAGCATTAGATCTAAAAATTTTTAAGTCTTGTGTCTTTTATGTGTTTTTCTCTTTCATCATAAAATTCAAAATTCAAAAAAATATCTTTTCTAACTAATTTTAAAACTACATTTTCGAAATTTTTTTTTATATAAAATTCAGATTTCAATTTCAAAATATTTCCAATTTCTTTTATTTAATTCGTTTTTTTTTATTTTATTTTAAAATTTTTTTTAATTTTTATAAAATAAATAATTTCAACATATATATTATCTCTTTTATTCCATCTTGGAAGCAAGTAGGAATGAACAGTCCAGGAGGACTCTGGGGTCATACGCTAACCCCACTACTGCTTCATATGGGAGTAGTATCTGTATACCCTCCATTGGAGTTAGTAGCTTTGAGTTGAATCCTCAGCTCATTATCATGGTGCAGCAAAACTGTCAGTATTCTGGTCTTCCACATGAAGAACCTACAGAATTTCTGGCACAATTTTTGCAAATTGCTGACACAGTACATGATAAGGAAGTGGATCAGGATGTCTACAGATTATTACTGTTTTCATTTGCTGTAAAAGATCAAGCTAAGAGGTGGTTAAATAACCAGCCTAAGAACAGCATAAAAACATGGAAGCAGCTGTCAGAAAAATTCCTGAATCACTATTTCCCTCCAAAACGGATGACACAGCTAAGGCTAAGCATCCAAGGCTTCAAACAAGGAGATAATGAATCTCTTTATGATGCCTGGGAGAGATACAGAGAGATGCTAAGAAAATGCCCCTCTGAAATGTTTTCAGAATGGGTGCAATTAGACATCTTCTACTATGGGCTTACAGAAAAAGCTCAGATTTCTCTAGACCACTCAGCTGGTGGATCTATACATATGAGAAAAACAATTGAAGAAGCCCAAGAGCTTATTGATACAGTTGCCAGAAATCAACATCTGTACCTAAGCAGTGAATCTTCCATGAAAGAAGAGGCTAAAACAGTAACTGCTGAACTCAGTCCGGTGGATTAGGCTAATGAATTCAATCAGCAATTAGACTTTCTGACTCAGCAGCTAGCCGAATTCAAGGAAATATTACAGGAAACAAGAATGGCTAACAGGAATATGGAAGTGCAATTAAAGCAGACAGAAAAGCAACTGTCAAAACAAATAGCAGAAGAATGCCAAGCAGTTCAGTTAAGAAGTGGGAAAACATTAAATACCTCACTTCAAAGCAGCAGGAAACCAAGAAATGAACAATTGGTTACACAAAATTCCTCTGAGGACAGTCAGAGCCCAGAAAGGAATAAAGCTGGCGCTGAACGCCCAGACCATGCTCATTCCTGGCGTTCAACGCCAGAAACAAGCATGAATCTGGCGTTGAACGCCCAAAGGGAGCATGGTTCTGGCGTTCAAACGCCAGTAACAAACAAGGAGGTGGCGTCTAACGCCACTCCAGCTTCCACCCCTGGCATTCAAATGCCAGTGGGGGATCAGTCACATACAAGTGCTGATAACAACTCTTCTAAAAAGGCTTCCCAACCCACTTCTGTAGGTAATAAACCTGCAGCAACTAAGGTTGAGGAATACAAAACCAAAATGCCTTATCCTCAAAAACTCCGCCAAGCGGAACAGGATAAGCAATTTGCCCGCTTTGCAGACTATCTCAGGACTCTTGAAATAAAGATTCCGTTTGCAGAAGCACTTGAGCAAATACCCTCTTATGCTAAGTTCATGAAAGAGATCTTAAGTCATAAGAAGGATTGGAGGGAAACTGAAAAGGTTTACCTTACTGAAGAATGCAGTGCAGTCATTCTGAAAAGCTTACCTGAGAAGCTTAAAGATCCTGGGAGCTTTATGATACCATGCACATTAGAGGGTACTTGTACCAAGCAAGCTTTATGTGATCTTGGGGCAAGTATCAACCTAATACCTGCATCTACTATCAGAAAGCTTGGTTTAACTGAAGAAATCAAACCAATCAGGATATGTCTTCAACTTGCTGATGGCTCCATTAAATACCCATCAGGCGTAATTGAAGACATGATTGTCAAGGTTGGGCCATTCGCCTTTCCTACTGACTTTGTGGTGCTGGAAATGGAGGAGCACAAGAGTGCAACTCTCATTCTAGGAAGACCTTTCCTAGCAACTGGCCGAACCCTCATTGACGTCCAAAAAGGGGAAGTAACCCTGAGAGTCAATGAGGAGGAGTTCAAGTTGAATGTTATTAAAGCCATGCAACATCCAGACACCCCAAATGACTGCATGAGTGTTGATATTATTGACTCCCTAGTAAGAGAGGTCAATATGGCTGAGAGTCTCGAATCAGAGCTAGAGGACATCTTTAAAGATGTTCAGCCTGATCTGGAGGAATCAGAAAGAATAATAGAACCTCTAAAAATCCCTCAGGAAGAGGAGAAACCTCCTAAACCCGAGCTCAAACCATTACCACCATCCCTGAAATATGCATTTCTGGGAGAAGGTGATACCTTTCCTGTAATCATAAGCTCTACCTTAGAGCCACAAGAAGAGGAAGCACTAATTCAAGTGCTAAGGACACACAAGACAGCTCTTAGGTGGTCCATCAGTGATCTCAAGGGCATTAGCCCAGCCAGATGCATGCACAAGATCTTATTGGAGGGTGACACAAAGCCAGTGGTTCAACCACAAAGGCGGCTGAATCCAACCATGAAGGAGGTGGTGCGGAAAGAGGTCACTAAGTTACTAGAGGCTGGGATTATTTATCCTATTTCTGACAGCCCCTGGGTAAGCCCTGTCCAAGTCGTCCCTAAGAAGGGAGGCATGACAGTGGTTCACAATGAAAAAAATGAACTGGTTCCTACAAGAACAGTTACAGGGTGGCGTATGTGTATTGATTATAGAAGGCTCAATACAGCCACCAGAAAGGATCATTTTCCTTTACCATTCATAGACCAAATGCTAGAAAGACTAGCAGGTCATGAATACTACTGCTTCCTGGATGGATACTCAGGTTATAATCAAATTGCAGTAGATCCCCAAGATCAGGAAAAAACGGCATTCACCTGCCCATCTGGAGTATTTGCATACAGAAGGATGCCATTTGGCCTGTGCAATGCACCTGCAACCTTTCAGAGGTGCATGCTCTCAATTTTCTCTGATATGGTGGAAAAATTCTTGGAAGTCTTCATGGATGACTTTTCAGTATTTGGAGACTCATTCAGCTCCTGCCTTAACCATTTAGCACTTGTTCTAAAGAGATGCCAAGAGACTAACCTGGTTTTAAATTGGGAGAAGTGTCACTTTATGGTGACTGAAGGAATTGTCCTTGGGCACAAAATCTCGAACAAGGGAATAGAGGTGGATCAAGCTAAGGTAGAGGTAATTGAAAAATTACCACAACCTGCCAATGTTAAGGCAATCAGAAGCTTTATGGGGCATGCAGGATTCTATAGGAGGTTTATAAAAGATTTTTCAAAAATCGCCAAACCTCTGAGCAACCTGCTAGCTGCTGACACGCCATTTATCTTTGATAAAGAGTGTCTGCAGGCATTTGAGACTCTGAAAGCTAAATTGGTTACAGCACCAATCATCTCTGCACCAGACTGGACATTACCATTTGAATTAATGTGTGATGCCAGTGACCATGCCATTGGTGCAGTGTTGGGACAAAGGCATGACAAGCTTTTGCACGTCATTTAATATGCCAGCCGTGTTTTAAATGATGCACAGAAGAATTACACAACCACAGAAAAAGAGCTACTTGCAGTGGTTTACGCCATTGACAAATTCAGATCCTATTTAGTAGGATCAAAAGTGATTGTGTATACTGATCATGCTGCTCTTAAATATCTACTCACAAAGCAGGATTCAAAACCCAGACTTATAAGATGGGTGTTGCTTCTGCAAGAGTTTGATATAGAAATAAGAGACAGAAAAGGGACAGAGAATCAAGTAGCAGATCACCTGTCCCGAATAGAACCAGTAGAAGGGGCGTCCCTCCCTCTCACTGAAATCTCTGAAACCTTTCCGGATGAACAACTCTTTGCCATCCAGGAAGTGCCATGGTTTGCAGATATCGCAAACTACAAGGCAGTAAGATTCATACCCAAAGAGTACAGTAGGCTGCAATCAAAGAAATTGATCACAGATGCAAAGTACTATCTTTGGGATGAACCATATCTCTTCAAGAGATGTGCAGACGGAGTAATCCGTAGATGTGTGCCTAAGGAAGAAGCACAGAAGATTCTATGGCACTGCCATGGATCACAATATGGAGGACATTTTGGAGGTGAGCGAACAGCCACAAGAGTCCTCCAATGTGGCTTCTATTGGCCTACTCTCTATAAAGATTCCCGAGCATTTGTACTTAATTGTGACAGTTGTCAAAGATCTGGCAATCTGCCTCACAGTTATGCCATGCCTCAGCAAGGGATCTTGGAGATTGAGTTGTTTGATGTATGGGGTATTGACTTTATGGGACCCTTCCCACCATCATACTCAAA
The DNA here is from genome assembly GCF_014773155.1 of Arachis stenosperma. Lineage (NCBI taxonomy): Eukaryota > Viridiplantae > Streptophyta > Magnoliopsida > Fabales > Fabaceae > Arachis > Arachis stenosperma. The sequence goes on from NC_080386.1 coordinate 42,495,979, forward strand.
CACTTATATTCTGGTGGCAGTGGATTATGTATCCAAATGGGTGGAGGCTATTGCAACACCCACCAATGACACTAAAACAGTGTTAAAATTCCTCCAGAAACACATCTTCAGCAGATTTGGTATCCCTAGAGTATTAATCAGTGATGGGGGCACTCATTTCTGCAATAAACAGCTTTTCTCTGCTCTGGTTCGCTATGGAGTTAGCCATAGGGTAGCTACACCATATCACCCACAAACTAATGGGCAAGCTGAAGTCTCAAATAGAGAACTCAAAAGAATCCTGGAACGGACTGTAATTAACCGTAGAAGGGATTGGGCAAGAAGCTTGGATGATGCTCTGTGGGCATACAGAACAGCATTCAAGACCTCTATAGGGACCTCTCCATACCAGCTTGTGTATGGAAAGGCATGTCACTTGCCAGTGGAACTGGAACACAAGGCCTACTGGGCAACTAGATTCCTAAACCTTGATGCCAAGTCAGCTGGAGAAAAACGATTGCTCCAGTTAAATGAGCTAGAGGAATTTAGACTCAATGCTTTCGAGAATGCAAAGATTTACAAAGAGAAAGCGAAAAGATGGCATGATAAGAAATTGTCATCCAGAGTCTTTGAGCCGGGGCAGAAAGTTCTGCTATTTAATTCTAGGCTCAAATTATTCCCCGAGAAATTAAAATCCCGGTGGAGAGGTCCATATGTAATCACAAACGTATCACCATATGGATACATAGAGCTTCAGGATAATGACTCTAACAAAAAGTTCATTGTTAATGGACAAAGAGTTAAACATTATCTTGAAGGCAATTTCGAGCAAGAATGCTTAAAACTGAGACTTAATTAAAACTCAGTAATAGTCCAGCTAATGACATTAAAGAAGCGCTTGCTGGGAGGCAACCCAGCTAATCACAAAATTTAATTTTATTTGTTTTGTTGATTTTTACAGGTATAGGTCAAAATATCCTCAAGGTAAAAAAGCAATTGATTGGATTCACAGAGTTAAAGGGGAATTTGGAAGTTCACTGGCGAAAAAAGGCCAGTAAGAAACATTTTGGGCGTTGAACGCCCAAAAGAAGCACCCACTGGGCGTTCAACGCCAGTAAGGGTAGCCATCTGGGCGTTAAACGCCAGAAAGGAGCATCTTCTGGGCGTTAAACGCAAGAAAGAAGCACCTTCTGGACGTTTAACGCCAGATTGACAGCATCCTGGGCGTTCAGAAAAACGCCCAGTAACAAAGGACTTCCTGGCGTTCAACGCCAGAAAGATGCATCAGCTGGGCGTTGAACGCCCAGGAGAAGCAACATTTGGGCGTTAAACGCCCAAAACATGCAGCATTTGGGCGTTTAACGCCAGGATGGTGGGGAGGAGGTAAAATTCATTTTCTTTACAAATTTTCTAAATTTTTATGTTTCAATTCATAATTTCTTGCATCAACATGTTTCAAAATGTCATCCTTCAAATCAAATTAGTTTTCTAAGAACCCTAATTTCTAAAATTCCTTTTTCAAAAATTTCAAATATATCTTAATCCATAAGGACAAATTGTTTTCCAATCCAATCCAACTCTTTTAAGTTTGTTTTTTTTAAAACTCAATTATCTTTTTAAAATCTTTTTCAAAATTAAAAATTCAGATTTATCTTTTTAATTATTGTTCATATCTTTCCTTTTTTTTAACTATATCTTTTTCCTATCATATCTATCTTTTCTAAATCATATCTTCTATCTTATTCTTTTCTTATTTTCGAAATTTCCCACCCCCTCCCTATTTATTGGGTTCGGCGCCCCACTCATCATCACCTTGCAACACTTGCTCTCCTCCTATCCCTCTCCTTTCTTCTCTTTTGCTTGAGGACAAGCAAAGCTATAAGTTTGGTGTGGTTATCCGTGATCACAAAAACATACTCATTAAGATCATGGCTCCTAAAGGAAAACAACCCACCCCAAGAGGCAAGAAAGAGAGTACTCCAAAGCCACTTTGGAATCAAGGGAAGTTCTTAACTAAAGAACATTCAGACCATTACTACAAAATAATGAGTCACAGATCAGTGATCCCGGAAGTCAAATTTGATCTGAAAGAAGATGAATATCCGGAGATCCAAGAGCAAATTCGAAACAGGAATTGGGAAATTCTGGCCAATCCTGAAACGAAAGTGGGAAGGAACATGGTTCAGGAGTTCTATGCTAATCTATGGCAGACAGACAGGCAAAGAATAATTGGAGCTGCTCTCTATGACCATCGGACCTTAGTCAGAAGAAAGATTGTTCATACCCATCCTGACAAGATCAGGGAGATATTTAAGATTCCTCAACTGAAAGATGACCCAGACTCCTTTAATAGGAGAATGATGAGGGTAAATAAAGGTCTAGACAAGATTCTAGAGGATATATGCATCCCTGAAGTCAGGTGGACCACCAGCACCACTGGCACCCCAATTCAACTCAAAAGAGAAAATCTAAAACCAGTAGCCAGAGGCTGGCTAGATTTTATTGGGCGTTCCATATTGCCCACCAGCAACCGTTCTGAAGTTACCATTAAAAGAGCAGAAATGATTCATTGCATCATGTTGGGAAAAGAAGTAGAAGTTCATCAACTGATCTCATGTGAGCTATACAAAATAGCAAACAGGAATTCCAAGGACGCCAAATTGGCCTATCCAAGCTTAATTTCTATGCTCTGCAAAAATGCCAGAGTGAAGATGGGAATAACAGAGTATATCCCAGTTGAGAGGCCAATCACTGGAATATCAATGGTCAGACAACAGCAACAAGATGATTCAGCCAAGAGGAGAGCACAGGAAGCCCTCCCAGAACTGCCTCAATTCGAATATTGGGGACATCTTGAGGCTTCTATTTACAAATTGCAAGAAGCTATGGACCAAATAAAGGAAGAACAGAACAATCAAAGTAGCATGCTTTGCAAACTGCTTAAGGAACAGGAAGAGCAAGGGCGTGATCTAAGGGAGCTAAAGCGCCAAAAATTAATCCTTGAAAAGCACCCCACAGATTAGAGGAACATCTACCCCTCAAAACAACAGGTTGTTGAGTTCCAATTTTTCTGCTTTAACTTAGTGATAGTGTTATTATAGAAATTTACCTTAGGGGATATATAGTAGTAGTAATTAGTATATCTATTTTGATTTTATTTCCAATTAAGCTATAATTTATTTTTCTCATCATCATCAGGCATGAATAAAGTAGTAGATTTTTTTTAGAATAAAGAAGTAATCTATATTTTTCGAGTTCTTAATAATAAAAATTATAATTAACTATGTGTGGTGGCAATACTTTTTGTTCTCTGAATGAATGCTTGAACAGTGCATAACTTGTACTTTGAATTTGATGAATATTGGCTCCGAAAAGAATGAGGAACACGAAAAATATTATTGATGATCTGAAAAATCATGAAATTGATTCTTGAAGCAAGAAAAAGCAGTAAAAAAAAAAAAGAAGGAGCAGTAGAAAAAGCCAATAGCCCTTAAAACCAAAAGGCAAGGGTAAAAAGGATCCAAGGCTTTGAGCATTAATGGATAGGAGGGCCCAAGGAAATTGAATCCAGGCCTAAGCGGCTAAATCAAGCTGTCCCTAACCATGTGCTTGTGTCATGAAGGTCCAAGTTACAAACTTGAGATTGAGTGGTTAAAATCGTGATCCAAGGCAAACAGAGTGTGCTCAAGAGCTCTGGACACCTCTGACTGGGGACTCTAGCAAAGCTAAGTCACAATCTGAAAAAGGTTCACCTAGTCAGGTGTCTGTGGCATTTATGTATCTGGTGGTAATACTGGAAAACAAAGTGCTTAGGGCCACGGCCAAGACTCATAAAATAACTGTGTTCAAGAATCAACATACTACACTAGGAGAATCAATAATACTATCTGAATTCTGAGATCCTATGGATGCCAATCATTCTGAAATTCAAAGGATAAAGGGAGATGCCAAAACTGTTCAGAAACAAAAAGCTACAAGCCCCGCTCATCTAAAAAGAATCTGAGCTCCATTTAAAACTCTTAGATATTATTACTTCTTAATTTCTCTCATCCTATTTTATTTATCTAGTTTCTTGAGGACAAGCAACAGTTTAAGTTTGGTGTTGTGATGAGCGGATATTTTATACACTTTTTGGGGGTAATTTCATGTAGATTTTAGTATGTTTTAATTAGTTTTTAATAGAATTTTATTAGTTTTTAAGCAAAAATCATATTTCTGGATTTTACTATGAGTGTGTGTATTTTTCTGTGATTTCAGGTATTTCCTGGCTGAAATTGAGGAAGCTGAGCAAAAATCTGACTTAGGCTGAAAAAGGACTGCTGATGCTGTTGGATCCTGACCTCCCTGCACTCGAAATGGATTTTCTGGAGCTACAGGAGTTCAATTGGCACGCTCGCAACGGCGTTGGAAAGTAGACATCCAGGGCTTTCCAGCAATATATAATAGTCCATACTTTGCGCGAAGATAGACGACGTAACATGGCGTTGAACGCCAAGTACACGCTGCTATCTGGAGCTAAACGCCAGAAAAACGTCATGATCCAGAGTTGAACGCCCAAAACACATCATAACTTGGAGTTTAACTCCAAGAAAAGCCTCTACTCGTGGATAGCTTTAGTCTCAGCCCCAGCACACACCAAGTGGGCCCCAGAAGTGGATTTCTGCACCAATTATCTTAGTTTACTCATATTCTGTAAACCTAGGTTACTAAGTTATTATTTAAACAACTTTTAGAGAATTATTTTGTACCTCATGACATTTTCAGATCTGAATTATATACTTTTTGACGGCATGAGTCTCTAAACTCCATTGTTGGGGGTGAGGAGCTCTGCAGCGTCTCGATGAATTAATACAATTACTTTGTTTTCCATTCAAACACGCTTGTTCTTATCTAAGATGTTCATTCGCGCTTAATTATGGAGAAGGTGATGGTCCGTGACACTCATCACCTTCCTCAATCCATGAACATGTGCCTGACAACCACTTCCGTTCTACATCAGATTGAATGAGTATCTCTTAGATTCCTTAATCAGAATCTTCGTGGTATAAGCCGGATTGATGGCGGCATTCATGAGAATCCGGAAAGTCTAAACCTTGTCTGTGGTATTCCGAGTAGGATTTTGGGATTGAATGACTGTGACGAGCTTCAAACTCCTGAAGGCTGGGCGTTAGTGACAGACGCAAAAGAATCAATGGATTCTACTCCAACCTGATTGAGAACCGACAAATGATTAGCCGTGCTGTGACAGAGCATAGGAACGTTTTCACTGAGAGGATGGGAAGTAGCCATTGACAACGGTGACACTCTACATAGAGCTTGCCATGGAAGGAGCCTTGCATGTGTTGAAGGATTTCAAGGAAGAGTTGAAGTTCAAAGGACAAAGCATCTCCAAAACTCCAACATATTCCCCATTACTGCACAACAAGTAACAACTATTTATTTTATGCCCTTTTTACTTTATACGAGGCTAAAGAACTCTATTGGTATCCTGATTAAGATTAATAAAATAAACATAGCTTGCTTCAAACCAATAATCTCCGTGGGATCGACCCTTACTCACGTAAGGTATTACTTGGACGACCTAGTGCACTTGCTGGTTAGTTGTACGGATTGCAAATTCGTGCACCATACATCAAACCACTCACACTTAAATAAGATCACTTTATGTTTTCCGACATAATCTAACTCAATAATATCAGTCAACACGCCATAATAATCCACACCCCCAGTCAATTCATCTCCCTGCACAACTACTCCACTATTTTGAGTCTTCAAAGATGCTTCATGGACAGCACATGTGTTGTAGAAATGTGCACGTCGATCAGGACCTCTTGCTAGAGAAAGCAGTTGATTATTCACCCGTGCACTCCCTATTTTGTGTAGATCTGAAATCTACATTAACGAATTGAAATTAAAACTAAATACTACCAAGATACTCTTCAAGTCTACAACTATGAAAGTTTACTCATTTACCTTCCTTTCAAACCATGTCACAAATTGATCCTTGTGCCTTTTCTGAAGATTTCTTGGATTTTCTCTTGTTAAAACTGCCATATGTTCATCAACCCATGGTTGAACTTCTTCACAATTCTTCAGCACATAGAATTGTGCTTCTCTATGCTCTAAGATACTAAGTTCCTTGTATGCACCTTTACAACTAAACTGGCCAAGTTCTTTGAACACAGCTATGCTTCGCATAGGTTCATTCTCGCCAGGGTCGGAAATCTTAGAATTTTCATCCAAATATCTCCCCACAAGGGTCATTGCTTCTTCAGAGATATAACCCTCAGATATTGACCCCTCAGGACGTGCTTTGTTTCCCACATAACTCTTTAGTGTGCGCAAATATCTAAAATTGAATTTTTAGGGGATGTTAGAAACCTACATATAGAATACTATAAGGCAGATTCTAAGTTATTGTCAATTCTAAAGGGCTAACCTCTCAACAGAGTACATCCAGCGATATTGAACTGGTCCGGCTAACTTAGCTTCATGGGCAAGATGAACGGTTAGGTGAACCATCACATAAAAAAAAAGCCGGAGGAAAAACCGTCTCTAATTTACAAAGTGTTATTGCAATCTGGGTTTCAAGTTTGTCTAGGACGTCCACCTTCAACTCTTTGGAACAAAGCTCTCCAAAGAAAATACTTAGATGAATCAACGGTTCACAAACTTCTTTGGGTAAAAGCTCACGAATGGCAAGTGGTAGCAGCCGTTCTATTAGGACATGGCAATCATGGCTCTTCAAGCCATAAATTTTGCAATCTTCAACGTGCACACACCTTCCAATATTTGATGAATACGAATCAGGCAACTTGAGTTCTTTCAAGAACTGACAAAAAAGTTGCCTTTCATTCTCCTTCCTAGTCTTTGACAAAGTATATTTGGCAATCGGCATCACAAACTTGTTGCCCACTCTACGAGGATGAAGGTCTCTCTTGATACCCATAAGTTGAAGATCAAGTCGTGCATTAAGATTGTCCTTTGTCTTTCCATCTATATTTAACAGTGTACCCAGTATATTATCGAAGACGTTCTTCTCTATATGCATTACATCTAAATTATGACGTAACAATAATGTCTTCCAATAAGGCAACTCAAAAAAAAATGCTTTTTTTTTTCCAATTTCCAGCCGCCTTGTCATGCTCAGATTTCTTTCTTTTTTTACTATTGTTCCCAAACTCCGTTTGTTCAAAAGTCTTGAATTCTTCTACGACATCATAATCAGAAAGTGGCTTAGGTGCTTCGTCAAGTTCCCTGGTATTGTCGAAAGAACTCTTATTTCTTCGCCATGGATGTTCATGCGGCAAATAGCAGCGATGACCCATATAGCAATGCTTGTGTCCATGTTTCAGCCTTTTAGAACTAGTTTTCCTGTGGCAAAACGCACATGCAAGTGCACCTTTAGTGCTCCAACCTGATAACATGGCATAGGCTGGATAATCATTTATTGTCCATAAAACTGCAGCAGACAACTTAAAGTTCTGTTTCTGAACCACATCAAATGTTTCAACACCCCCGTCCCACAATTCTTTCAACTCTTCAATTAACGGTTCTAAGTATACATCAATAGAATTGCCAGGGGATTTAGGGCCTGGAATAAGTAGAGATAACATCCAATTTGAATGTTTCAAAACCATCCAAGGAGGATAGTTATATGGAATGAGAACAACTGGCCAAGTACTATAGGAAATGTTCATATTGCCAAACGGATTGAATCCATCACTAGCAACTCCAAGCCTGATATTTCTAGCATCACGTGCAAACCATTCGTAATCCTCATCAAATGTCTTCCACGCCATCGAATCTGCTGGGTGTTTTAGGACTCCATCGTCAAGTCGTTTCTCTTTGTGCCACCTTATTGCTAGCGCTGTTTCTTCACACATGAAGATCCTTTGAAGCCTAGGTTTTAACGGAAAGTATCTTAGTATCTTCTGGGGTACCTTCTTCCGTAGGTTATCCTTTTCATTCCCCTTCCCCTTCGCCCATCTAGATTGCTTACACTTTGGACATTCATAAAGACCAGCGTATGTTTGCCCCCGAAACAAAATGCAGTCATTCACACAAGCATCTATCTTCTCGTAATCTAATCCCAAATCTCGAATCACTTTTCGAGCGTCATAAAATGAAGTTGGACAAGAACTATCCTTTGGAAATATGCTTTTTAGAAAGAGCAACAAAGCATCAACTGAATTGTTGCTCCATCCATAGCGACATTTCATTTGAAACAACTTGACAATGAAAGATAACATTGATATCCCACTGTCCGGATAAAGGCTTTGCTCATAATCCCTCATTAGCCTCTGGAACCTCTTTGCCCCCTGATGAGGTTCTTCTTCTATATTTTCATCTACGTTGGTAGCGAAATCTCTCGGCGTCTCCCCTAGTGTTTCTCCTCTAAAGATGTTATACAACATCTCATAAGTAGCAGAATCATTCTCCCTTTCGCAATCAATTTCATTTAGATCAGACACATCTATAGTGGATGTATCTTGAAGTATCTCACCATGATGCACCCATGTTTTATAAGAGGTCACTATCCCCCATTGGCGCACATGATGATGAACTTCATTTCTAAATTTGAACAAAAAATTGTTGCATTTAGGACAAGGACAACGTATTTGATTTTCCACACCGGGTTGAGAGAAGGCAATATCCAAAAATAATTCATCGAGGCACTTCCTAAACTCAGGAGTACGCCTATCAAAATTAACCCAATATTTCTGGTAATTGACCATTGGACTAATTTCTGCAGCAGACGAGAATGGATAGAAGGATGTAAAGAGTGAAAACAAAAAGCGGGGCATGACATAACATAGAATCACAGCGGCTATCACTTTCAAAATCACCAAAAAAATTGCAAAAAATAGAACCAAAATAATAAAACCCAGAAATAAAAAATAGAATAAAAATATCAACTCTCCAAATAACCTAAAAATCAGATAATCAACCATGTTACACACCAATACTTTCAGCCACAACAACATCAGCATAATCAACCAACAATATTTTTAACCACAATATCAGCAGAATCAATGTTCAATATTTCAGCTAAGATTATCAGATAATAGCATATTTAACAATACTCAAATAAACTGAAGTTACCTTAAGCAGAAACGTAATCAGACCAGACCAGACCAGCAGGAGAAGAAGGACACCCGAATCAGACCAGCAGAGGCAAAGGACAACGCCAGATGAGCAGAGCAGCATAAACTATCCTAATTCAATGTAATGTAAAATACATAACATTATTAACAAAATTTAATCCATATCTCTATGTTACTAAGGATCAAATAGTTACCTACTTTACTCATTTCACAAATACAAAAGTAAAAAAAAAAAAACAGAATCGAACAGACTTAAAAGAAAGCAAAAGCTAATAACACTAATATAGTCCAACAGATATAAAACTAATATCTTCAGTCACAACATCAGCAGAATCAAGGTTCATCTACATTAAACGAGACTTACCTTCAGCAGAGGAGACGATCGGAGCAGACCGGCAGCAGACCAACAAAGCACAGCAGAACCAGATGAAATTAAAGAATGCAATACAACACCAGAAGAAGACCTTTTTATTAAATCTTCATCATTTCACTATCAAGCTAGGAGACAAAGAAATTAGTGCTAATAAAAGCTTCTTCTGCTTTATTATGTAACTCAGGTATTCCAACTTAAGTATACAAGCCTCAACAAAGGAAAAAGAACAATCAGAACAACATATTAAATCATCTACTTTTACATACAGATACAGTTAGAATTAGCATCAATTTTTCTATTCTAAACCTACAATAAAATAGCAACAAGGAAGTCCACAAAATTACTGTACAATAACTACATATAAGAAAAAAAATCACCTCTACAGTGAAGAATGTCAGCAGCAGAACCACACTCAGCGACGGGTTGGGGCCGTGAGCAATATATTGAGAGATAATTTTTTATAATTTATTCTAAATTGTTCTTGGTCATAAGATTATTAAAAAAAATAATAATAATTCAAAAAGATCAATATATATATATATATATATATATATATATATATATATAATTTAATAAATAAGTGGTGCGCGAAATTGAACTCCGCATAACTGAACTGGCAAGTGCACCAGGTCGTCCAAGTAATACCTCAGGTGAGTGAGGGTCGAATCCCACAGAGATTGTCGGATTGAGAAAGCAATGACTATCTTGTAAATCTTAGTCAGGTGATTAGAAAAGATGGTTGTGTGTTTGAAAGCATAAACAAAATAGTAAAAAACGAAATACCAGATTGATGTGAAAATAGTGATAAAGATTCAGTTAAGGCTTTGGAGATGCTATTTCTTTTGGGATTAACTTTTCTTACTGTCTACTTCAATAACGAATGATTCATTTAATGACAGCCGTAAGTGACTAACTCATGTCCTCTCAACAAGTTAATCTCTTCTAAACCACAGCATTCCACCATATCCGAGTAACTCATGTCCTTTCATCAAGTTGACTCATGGTTTCTCACTATAGCTGAAGATGAAGCTGTAAGCAATCCACTCCCCTTCGCGATCCTACTCAAAACGTCACAGACAATGTTGGATCTTCCAGATCAGATTGTGCTGCTTTTCTGACTCAAGCCTTAGCGCCACAGAGACCTCAGTAACCCACAGTCAACGAAATTTCATGTCACATATCCAAAGTTACCTAGGTACACTCTAGGAATCCGCAATGCATTCTCTAGCTTTATTTCAATGCTATCTGCATCAGGACTCGCACGGAACCCATGTAGAACAAGGATGAATGTCACGGTTCACCCCCAATTCATTGAGATTGAAGAACGAGAACACATAACAGAATAGAATCAGACACATTGAAATAGAAATAGTAATATTATTAATCCATGAGAATCAGCAGAGCTCCTAACTGTAGCTTAGGAGGTTTAGTTACTCATAACTTACAGAAAATGGGAATTTAATTTGAAAATACTGTGGAAGAGATCTCAAACATGGGTGATCTTCTCCTTTAAATACTAATCTAATAACTATGAATTATAAAAATAAGATAAACTGGACTATTGGTGCAAAAATCCACTTCTTGGACCCACTTGGTGAGTGTTTAGGCTGAGCTTGGGGTGAATCCACATGCTGGGACTCCTCTTGGGGCGTCCAAACGCCAGGCACGGGGTTAGTGGGGCGTTCAACGCCAGTTTTGAGCTATCATTTCCAAAGATAAGTATGGACTATTATATATTGCTGGAAAGCCCTACATGTTAACTTTCCAACATCATTGAGAGAGCGTTATTTGGACCTCTGTAGCTCTAGATATGCGCGTTTGAATATACGAAGGTTAGAATCTGACAACATCTGCAGCCCTTTCTCTGTCTCTGAATCAGACTTTTCGAAAACTCGCCAGAATCACCCAAAAATTCACCTAAAAACATAGAAAAACACAAAAACTCAAAGTAGCATCCAAAAAGTGATTTTTGAACTAAAACCTACTAAAACTTGGTAAAACTTAACAAAACATAACCAAAAACAATAGGAAAAATAGTACTAAAAAGTGTATTAAAATATCCGCTCATCAGAACACCAAACTTAAACTGTTGCTTGTCCCCAAGCAACCAAAAACAAGATAGGATAATGAAGAGAAGAGTACAATAAGTCTAAGAGTTCTCAATGAAACTTAGCTCCAATTATTGGAATGGGGGAAATTAGCTTCTTGATTTCTGAATACGTTTTGCACCTCACTTTCCTTTGAAGCTCAGAAGTATTGGCATCTCTTGGAATTAGAATCCGGATGATATTATTGATTCTTCTAGTTTAGCTTTTCTTTATTCTTGACCCACAGCTTCTTTTGGTGCTTTGCACCTTTTTTAGCCTAGCTGTGACCCTAACCGTTTTGTTTTCTAGTATTACCACCGGATACATAAATGCCACAGGCACTTAACTGGGTGAACCTAATTAGATTATGATTCAGTTTTGCTAGAATTCTCAGATAGTGGTACCCAGAGTTCTTAGACGTACTCTTCTTTTTCTTTTGCTTTGGATCACGACTTTAATGATCAGTCTCAAGCTTTTCACTTGACACATTCACACCACAAGCATATAGTTAGGGAAAGCAGCTCATTTGAACATTTTAGGCCTTATTTTTGACCTTCCTAATGATTGATGCTCAAAGCCTTGGACCCTAGCTCTCCTTTTTCTTTCTTTTGAACTTTTAGATTTTTCTTTGGCTTTGTTTTTTTTTCTTTTTCTTTCTGCTTTTTGCTTTTTCCACTGTTTCTTTTGCTTCAAGAATCAATTTTTTTTATTTTCAGAGATTCAATAATACTTCTCTAAATTCATTATTCTACAAGAGCCAATACACTTAACTTCACTATCAAATGTGCACAGTTAATTCATACATTCAGAAAATCAATGCAAGGACACCACAAAAAAATATTTAGAAATAAGTCATGATATACTCGAAAATTATGCACTCACTACTTCTAAAAAAATTTTCTTTTAAGCTTGATGAAAATACATTGGATATTTTATAACCAAAATAAATGACAAGTAAATAAAACTAGAAAAGATAGGACAAGTGATCATGAACTAAAACAGAAAACAAAGAACAAAATAGAAAAATAATCATGGAGAAAAGGGGGCTCAACAACCTCAGTGATAGTGGCTGCTGCTCTATCGGGAGAATCCAACGGAGCGTTTCAGCTTCTCAATGTCACGCCCTTGCCTCCGCTACTCCTCCATCAGTCTTCTCTGATCTTCTCTCATTTCATGGAGGATAGTGGCGTGCTCCTTGTGCTCCACCCTCAGCTGCTCCATATTCGAACTCAGCTCTCCTATTGAGGTTTTCAGTTGATCCCAATAGTCTCTAGGAGGAAGATACATCCCTTGAGGCATTTCAGGAATTCAGGAGGAGGTGGTTGCATAGGCTCTTGTTGTGGCTCATGTGCAGATTCTCTTACATGCTCCATCCTTCTTTTTGTGATGGGCTTGTCCTCCTCAATGGGGATGTCTCCTTCTATGACAATTCTAGCTGAATTGTATAAGTGACAAATAAGGTGGGGGAAAAGCCATCCTTGCTAGTGTGGAAGGCTTGTCAGCTATCTTGTACAATTCTTGAGGTATCACCTCATGTACTTCCACCTCATTCCTAAGCATGATGCAATGAATCATGACGGCTCGGTCAATGGTCACTTCGGACCGGTTTCTAGTGGGAATGATAGAGTGTTGGACCATCCTCTAGCTACAGGCTTGAGGTCAAGCCTTCTTAGTTGGAAAGGGTTACCTTGAGCATCCCTCTTCTATTGAGCTCCTTCTATACAGATGTCTGAAAGTACATGATCCAGCCTCTGATCGAAATTGACTCTTCTAGTGTAAGAATGTGGGTCTCCTTGCATTTATGGTAATTGGAGCGCCAACCTTACACTTTCCAGGCTAAAATTCAAGAGCCGCTCTCGGACCATGTGGTGCGCCAATTTTTGGGATGTGGGTTCACACTAGCATCATGCTTTTTGGTGACCCAAGCATTGGCGTAAAACTCTTGCACCATTAAGATTCCAACTTTTAGGATAGGATTGGTTAGGACTTTTCAATTTCTTCTTCAGATTTCTTGTTGGATCTCCCGGTACTTATCCTTTTTTATCTTAAAAGGGACCTCAAAGATCACCTTTTTGTGCCTTACCACTTCATAGAAGTTGTCTTGATGAGCCTTAGTGAGGAATTTCTCTATTTCCCAAGATTTAGAAGTGGAGGCAATATCATTTCCCTTTCTCTTTCTTGAGATTTCACCAATCTTTGGTGTCACACTTAGGGATGGTAAAAGTAAAAAAGCAAAGCTTTTGCAACACCAAACTTAAGAATTTTGCTCGTCCTCGAGCAAATAGTGGGAGAAGAAGATAAAGTAGTAGAAGAATGAAGATAAAAGAGAGAGAGAGAGGGGGGAGGGTTGGATGGGACCCAGGAGGCCTAAAAAACTTGAATGGCCCTGCCCCTGTGTGGGCGTTGAATGCCCAGGGCACTCCTATGCTGGTGTTCAATGCCAGCTCCTCTCCCTCAAGGGCGTTGAACGCCCATGCTGCTCCTTGGTGGGTGTTTGAATGCCCAGAACTTCCCTTCCTAGCATTCAACGTCAGGTCTTAGGTTCCTATAGGGCGTTGAACGCCCTTGTTACCCCCAGGGTGGCGTTCAATGCCAGGTCTCTGCTTTTGTGGGGCGTTGAATGCCCTTGCTGCCCCCTGGTTGGCATTTCAATGCCAGATAGAGGTTTCTCTAGGGTGTTCTGCTTGTCCTCTTCTACTGTATTTGTCTTTGTTCTAAGTACTGTACATGATCATAAACATTAAGAAGCAAAGGAAAAAGCTATGAAAATAAACTAATATAACTCAAATTTAAATAAACTCAAAGAAAGAAAAACAGAAATACTCTAATCATGGTTGGGTTGATGGACAGCTCCTTTATGGAGGTAAATGGTCATGGAGGAATAAATCCTCACTCCTTAATGGGAGCTTCCTTCCTATGCTCTCATGGATCAGCTTAATGTGCTCAATAGACAGGATCCTATTCACTGCATGAGGCAAGACTGGGCTTGCGGGGAATACTACCCTCATCCCTGGTGTGAAGCCTTCAGTAGGGATATTTTTGTTTTTTCAGCCCCTAAGCATCTTCCTTTTGGGGCCTTCCTCCTTGGTGGATAGTGTACATCCAACATCAAACTTACGTTTGGTCTTAGGAGGGATTGAATTGGATTCAATCAAGGGTGAGGCCTAGATACTGAATGCTGTATACAAGTACCTCCCTTGTTATGAGGTAGTGGAGGTTTAAAAACCTTGAACAACCTCAATGCTATTTTCTCTCTCTCAACATCTATCAGGGCTCTTTTAGTGGCCAAAAATGGTTTTTCTGGAATGATAGAGTCAATTACATCCTTTCCGATGTCAGAGCCTGCAGGGAAGAATGATGACTTGCATCATCTACCTATTTTCTCATCATAAAGGACCATAGAATTGATAAATTCTCACTGATTCAATGCATTATTAAGATCTATATCATGATTTAGTAGAACATTACTTTGAAATTAGTTTTTGTATGCATATCAGGAGAAAAGAGTAGCAAAAGAAGAAGAAAGCAAGCAAAGAAGACTAGGCGTGTGTATGGGTGTGTCCATTGGCGTGTATGCTGGCGTGCTTGGGCGTGGCATGCCAGGCTTAGTCTCCAGAGAAGGTTGCTCAACATTTTACAAGGGGCGTGACACGCCAAGCATGGACATGGCACGCCAGACTTGTGAAACAGAGAAGGTTGCTCAACACTACACTATGGGTGTGGCACGCTAACCCTGGACGTGGCACGCCAATTCTACTCTCTAGAAAGGATTCTCAAGTCTTATTATGGGCGTGGCACGCCTATACTACTTTCCAAAAAGGGTGTTCAGCACAACACAAGGGGCGTGGCACGCCAGTTCTATCTTACAGAGAAGGAGGATAAACTCAACACAAGGGGTGTAACACCCCAAACACGGCATGGCACGCCAGGCTTACTTTCACAAGGGGTGTGGCACGCCAGTTTTACTTTTCAGAGAGTGGTGATTAGCATGATAAGAAGGGCGTGGCACGCTGAGCATGGACGTGGCACGCCAGGCATAACTTCTAGAAAATGAAGAATGGTGCAATAACATGGGCGTGCTCGAAGGCGTGGCACGCTAAAGTCTCAACACTAGTGTGTCCACTGGCATGTGGTGGCGTAGCACGCCAGTTTACTTCTCCAGAGGAAGGGTTTTATGCACCATCGAGGGCGTGGCACGCCAGGCTTATTAAACAGAAAGTAATCCTGGTCCAACACTATGGATTTGGCATGCCAAGCAGTGGCATGGCATGCCAGGCCAACTTTTCAGAAAAGAGAAACATTGATCGCATCGAGGGCGTGGCACGCCAGGCTTTGTACACAGAGAACGAGTTGATCAGGCAAAATGGGCGTGGCACGCCAAACCCTCATCATTAGCGTGTCCAGGCGCGTGCCTGGGCGTGGCACGCCAAGGTTGTTGAATGGGAAGCATTGAACGGGGTGTGGCACGCCGGATCACCTCACATGGCACGCCACTCCACATGCCTTTACTCAATCTGAGTCAGTTAGAAAGCTTTTTACTTTTCAGTTCTTTTTGTAATTTTTATCTCAAAATTAGGAGTAGTATAAGTACACCAAAGAGGGTACTGAATTGGAACTTTACTTTTACTTTTCACTTTTAGAGACATGGATACTTTACTTTACTTTTGGCTTTTGAACTTTTGAACTTTACTTCTCTCCATCTCTTGTATTCTTTTGAGATATGAGTAGCTAAACTCCGTCTCATTGGGGGAGGGAGCTCTGTTGTACTTGATGGATCACTATTGAATTGAACTTCTTATTCTCTTCATCTCTCTTTAATTTACTAGAAAGCATTTTGTTTTTCATTTTAAGATTCAATTATCTTGGAAAAGAGATTGAATGTAATTGG
Source organism: Arachis stenosperma (assembly GCF_014773155.1). Classification (NCBI taxonomy): domain Eukaryota; kingdom Viridiplantae; phylum Streptophyta; class Magnoliopsida; order Fabales; family Fabaceae; genus Arachis; species Arachis stenosperma. The sequence goes on from NC_080386.1 coordinate 42,512,413, forward strand.
GTTTTATGTGAATCTTGGAAGAGGAATCATAAAATTATGCTTGAAATCCTTTCTCACATTGAGTAGATCTGAGTTCTGGGATTGGATATTGTGACACTAGAACTACCCACTAGTTGGATCGATGAGGATGTGTGGTATAATCAGGGACCAAGCTTCATCTCTTTTCATGAGTAATTAGACCAAGGAATTGGCTATTGATCAAGATCTGGGAGATTGAATTACCAAAGAATTGGGATTTGATCACTCATGATTGCCAAGAGGTCAATGAGTTGCATGCTTTAGTAATTTAGATTCTTTGCTTTTTACCTTCATTTACCTTATGCAATTTAAGTTTCCAGCACTTTACATTCCTACACTTTACTTCAGCTGTTTAATTTTCAAGTCATTTACAATTCTGCCATCTCAATTCTTGCAATCATTACCCATTAATGTTTAGTTTAACTAGAATATCCTAAAGACTAAAGTTGCTCAACTAATCAATATCTGTGGGATTCGACCTCACTCTTGTGAGTTTTTACTTGACTATAATTCGGTATACTTGCCGAAGGAATTATTATAGAGATGCAAAATTCTGTGATCAAGTTTATGGCGCCGTTACCGGAGATTGATTTTTGTTAGCAATGATTAAGTCAAGGGATACCTAGATTGAACATTTCTTTTTTTTTCTTTGTTAACCAGTTTAATTTTAGTGTTAACCATATCTTACATCATTTTTCATTTACTTTTCATTGTATACTTACACACTTGAAGCCTAACCCACTAACTATTCGATAATTTGCATCACTTACTCTAACCACACTCTTTTAATAGAGTGATTCTCTTTACTTGTTTTCTTGTGTTGTTGCTTTGTTTATGCCAGGAGGAAGGAGAGGAACATCAACTTCCTTTGATTCTGAACCAGAAAGAACATTTCTAATGCTAAGAAGAGAAGCAGATGAAAGAGGAAAAAGAGTTGTGGGTGAAGAAGAAGTAGAAGAAGATCTTGACATAGACATGGAGAAAGAAGTGCATAATCATCATGGAGAGGGTGCTGGTAACCATGCTGGTAACCATGCTCAACCAGTGAGAAGAGTGATAGGCTCTTTCATAAATCCCATCCCTGAGAATTATGGAAGCAGCATATTGACACCCACAGTGCATGCCAATAACTTTAAGCTCAAACCACAGCTAATCACCCTTGTTCAAAATAATTGTCAATTTGGAGGAAGTGCTCAAGAAGACCCAAACAAAAACCTATCCACATTCATGAGGATTTGTGATACTGTAAAGACCAATGGTGTTCATCTAGATACATATAGATTGCACTTGTTCCCCTTCTCTTTTAGGGACAAAGCATATAAATGGCTTGAGTCTTTTCCCAAGGAGAGCCTTACTACCTGGGATGATGTGATGAACAAGTTTTTGACCAAATTTTACCCTCCTTAACGGATAATCAAGCTGAGAACAGAGGTGCAGACCTTTAGGCAACTAGATGAAGAAACTCTCTATGAAGTTTGGGAGAGGTACAAAGAATTGACAAGGAGATTCTTCCCTGATATATTCAACGAATGGGTACAGCTGCACATCTTTTATAAAGACCTATCTCAAAAAGCAAAGAAGGCACTGGACCATTCTTCAGGAGGCTCCCTCAACACAAAGAAGACCATTGAAGAAGCCATAGACATTATAGAGACTGTGGCAAATAATGAGTATTTCTTTGCCTCATACAGGAACTCTAAGAGGGAAGTGATGGAATTAAACCAGATGGATGCCTTGCTAGCGCAAAACAAGTTGATCACAATCCAATTGGAAGCCCTCACAAAGAAAATGGAGAAAACACAAGTATCAGCAATTAACACTCAACCACCAGCTCAAGAAAGAGCCTGCCCAGAGGAGGAGTATAATTGGGAACAAGCAAATTATGTAGGCAATCAATCCAGATAGCCTATGATCTCCATGCCAAAACTTACAATCCTGGATGGAAAAACTACCCAAACTTTGGGTGGAGGAATCAACAAAGCCAAACCCAAGATCATAGGCCATAAAACTCTAACCATTATAACAATCCCAACTACCATTCACCCAATCACAGACCATACCAAAACTCACATAATGCCCCCTTCCAACCCAATCAGTACTCACAAAGTAACAATTTCCAAACCTCAACAAATCACAACACACCTTCCTCAACCCCATAGTCATCTGGTGATAGTGATAGACTTTCAAGGATAGAAACCATGCTTGCAAAGATGGCAGAAGATGCAGTAACAACAAAATCGTATGAAAGGAAGTTGGAAGTTTTTCAAGAAGAAGTCAGATCCAATTTAAACAACCAAGAAGCATCAATTACGAAGTTGGAAGCACAAGTTGGATATCTATCCAAGCAAGTACCCATGTCTACAAACACCTTCCCCAGTGACACCATGACCAATCCGAGAGGGAAATGCAAAGCCATTATACTAAGGAGTGGGAAGGTAGTGAAAGAAGCTTCCTCAAGCCATGAATCACAAGAAGGGGAGTCTGACAAGAACTCAGGAATTACAAAGGAAGAAGAGGTACAAGTACCTACCCCCATCAAAGAAAATCTTGAAGCCCTATGTACCAAAAGTTCCATACTTACAGAGGCTGAGAAAAGATGGAAATGATGGTCAATTATCCAAGTTTTTGGAGATATTCAAAAAACTTCAAATCAACATACCATTTGCAGAAGCATTAGAGCATATGCCACTCTATGCTAAGTTACTAAAAGAGATCATGACCAAGAAAATGAATTGGAGAGAAAAGAAAATGGTGCTACTAACATAGGAGTGTAGTGCCAGCATATAGAGGAAACTCCCTCAAAAGATGCAAGATCCTGGGAGCTTTCAAATCCCACACATCATAGAAGACATTAGCATTGAAAAGGCACTGTGTAATTTAGGAGCCAGTATCAACCTAATGTCCTTATCTATGATGAAGAGAATGGTGATTGAAGAAGCCAAACTAACAAGAATGGATCTCCAGCTAGCAGACAGAATATTCAAGTTCCCCCTGGAGTAGTTGAGGACTTGCTAGTCAAGGTGGATGACTTCATCTTCACAGCAGATTTTGTGGTGCTTGACATAGAAAAAGAAGCCAATACATCAATCATACTAAGGAGACTATTTTTGGCAACAGCTGGAACCATTATTGATGTACAAAAAGGAGAATTAGTCCTCATGCTTCATGAGGAAAAGATGGTGTTCAATGTGTTCACTGCTATGAGTTACCCAAAAGAGCCTCTTGGAGAGTGTATGATGGTGGATGAAATTGAGTCATTGGTACAAGGAGTGTTAGAAGAAGAAAAAGTGAAGAAGTGATGGAGGAAAATCAACAATTGTCACTACAACAAATTCAGGCTGAGGCAACCCTTCAAAAGCGATGCCTATAATAAGAAAAAGTGATGCCTTTGATCAAAGGCAACACTTTCCGACAAAACGCAACGCTTTTTGGGGGGTTGGCTATACGGCCGTTACCTTTGGACTAAGGCAACGTTTTTTTGCATCAAAGGGAACCCTTTTTGTGGTAACATTTAAAAAACGTTGCCTTTTCTACTAAAAAAAGCAACTTCATATAAGGGTTGCCTTAGAAGACCCAAACACAACACATAAAAAACTACTTTATTGCAACACTTTTTATGAGTTGTATTTTCTAATATATAAAGCAACACTTGTATAAATTCTTCTAAGTTACGTTTTCATATACCTAAAGCAACACTTGTATAAATTTTTCTGGTTATTTTTCTGTGTTGCCTTTTTAAATATCTATAACAACACTTATCTAAATTTATTTAAGATTGTCTTTTTGAAAGGATATATAGCACACTTTAATAAAATTTAACTATTTAAACTAAATTTAATAGATAGAAAAAAAAAAGATAAGCTAATAAGCTAATATATTACATATATATTAAATTAAAAAGTTGTTTCAAATTCAACTAAATAAATTTTAAATACATATACAGTTACCAATTCAAATAAAAATACACATAACTAAACAACAACAACAAATAAAACATAATTTCTCATGAACTTTGACAAAAAAAAAAGTAAATGCCCAATTTCATCAGCTTCCATTCTCTTCGTCAATTCTTCTATAATGCCATTGTTAGGGTTGATCTCCATATTCTTGTTAGACATGTAGTCAGTCATGCCGTTGTCTCTCAAGGCCCAAGCTTTCATAATCCTCTCCATGATTGCAGTCCAACTATACTCATCAGTGACCAAACAACAGGTAACCTATTAACCTAAAGTCCTAAACATCTTCGTATCATAAAATACCAACCCTACAAAATCCTGAATCAAAGTAAATGTGCAAAAGCATCATAAAATAGCAAATCCAAGATAAGAAATTCTTTATATTTTTCTACCAGCATCGTAAAAATTGAACATGTATTTATTTAAAATTTTATTTATCATCAATTTAGTAATTTTATTTAAAAAACTTAACAAGCTTTTAATTTTTGACAAAAATATGAATAAAAACTGACTCGGATAAGAAAACTCAATACACAATCCCATTCAGATGACCCTTTTTAAAAAACACCATTGCCGTCAACAAATTGAACCATAAACAAATGGATAGCAACATAAAGAACATCTTATGAGCAACAAGAACAGGATCCACAGAATTCCAATAATGTTAAGAGCATCAAGGATAGTTCAATATATTACGTATGCACATGAAGATGGGAATTGCGAAAGCTATTTACGTTATAAGAAGCACTAACATTGTCTTTCTTAGTTCTTAAAATACAACACTAACATAGATACATAGCAATAACAAGTGCACAAAATTAGCATTAGCATAATAAACAAGGCAAAGAAAAGTTCTAACATTCATTCATTCATGGTTATGCTGAGTGAGGTTCCACCAACTGACCTTCCTTTACAACTTTGCGATGATCCAACTCAACTGAATCGAGATTCAGATCTGGGAAAAGGTACCAAACTTGATCAATAGCATTCTGAAATGGCACCTTCATCGATTTGTTCCATTTCTGAAGAAGAAATGTTCCACCACATCGTCATTCTAAGCCAATATTAAGCTAATATACAAAGAAGGTATTTGTGAGAATAAATAGCATGAGACTTTGCAATACTTTTTTAAATTAAAAAAATAGAAAACAGGAGACTTAATCATCCATTTAGCATTCAATTTATAAAATGGATTTTTTAAATTCAAACAATTTAATAGTAAATAACTAGCAACAAACCTATGGCTAGTTGAAACCACTGAATATGCCAATTAATCACCTAGCCATGACTAAGAAACACCTCTAAAAAGTTATCTTACAATTCAAAACACAGTTACACAAGTCCTATGTAAAATTTAAACATACCTCAAAAACATTAGAATACCTCAGAAGGTTTAACACCACATAAAAACACTCATGGTCAAAATTTACGCAAGCCATAAGCTCCAGCGGCCAGAATTTCCAAGCTCCACTACATATTACATCAGCATCTCCCTACAAGACAACAATGATGATATATATGATATCAAATAGCACTCAAAAGAAAACTAAAGAAAAAAAAGACACCCTGAATTAAAATTTTAATAGTGTCTCAAACTACTCTTTTTGTTCCTTCTTTCTTGTTATTTTTTCTTTAAGGTGAATCCTACTGAAAAGCAGTGAAAAACTTGAAATTCAACAAAATATCAATCAATCCAGTCTAAACAAATAGAAATTTCAGACTCAAGAATCATAATAGCATGCTTAATTACCTATGAACTAAGACAAATGCTGATAAGAAAATCCTAATTTTAATCTAAAGTAACCTAATCAGCCAAAATAAGTTTGAATAAATAAAATTATTAAGTAAAAATTAAAATCTAACTAAAAAATAATGAATTAAATCAGAGAATAGTAAAATGGATTTTTGCAAAAACCTGAAAAATTGAAGAACAGAACAAGAAGGCACGGGTGATGAGGTTGCAGCTGAGGGGTGGTCGCCGTGTTGCCTGAGCAATAGACCAGTTAAGGTGGTCGCCATGATACATCATAGCTCGCTAGCGGAACAGAGGTGGCTATGGTTTTTACATCTCCGGTTCGCAAAGAAGCGGATGCGAGAAAAGAGAAGAAGAGGGAGAAGGAGAAGAAGAGTAGGGAGAGGGGTTTCTCACCAGTGGAGGTTTGGCGCAGAACGAGGAGTGCACCGCGCCGTCGTCATCGAGAAGCCTGCGTGGAGGAGAGCACCGCGCCGTCGCCGTGGAGGAGAGCACCGTGTGTCGAGCTGCTGTTGCCGTTAGCGTCGTCGATTATTGGAGCTGGTAGTGGAAAACAGAGAGAAAGGGTTTGTGCGTGGGTCAGTGGGTGTATTATTGGCTTCAGGGGCTTGGTAATTTAGGGCTTAGGGCTCTTTCAATTTTAAATGAAATGTTTTTTTTTTCAAGTTATTTGTTAGGGAAAATAATTGGTGGGAATATAATTAAAAGTTTCTTCTAAAATTTTTAGTTATAAATAATTTTAGGCAATTTTTTATAAATATTTATTTAATTTTTTTTACAACCCTTATAAAATGTTATATTTTTATTTAAAAATGTTGTCTTAAATTTTGTATAATGCAACATTTTTTAAGTGTTGTTTTAGATATAAAAGACAACTATTTTGGTGGGTTGCCAAAAATTTGGTTATCTTAGCCTTATTCAAAGGTAACTCGTTAAAAATGTTGTCTTTGCCTATCTAAGACAATTTTTGTTAAATGTTGCTTCGAATAAGGGTTACCTTAGGCCCAAAATGTTGTAGTGTGTGAAGTAGAACTTCACAAGAAAACATGGAAAGATCAATCATGTTGGACAAAACTAAAGAGAAGGCGGAAGCACCCGAATTGAAGGCACTACCCCCAACCTAAAGTATGTTTACTTGGGAGTTAATGACACTTACCCAGTGATCATCAACTCAACTTTGAGTGAGGAACAAGAGAAGGAATTAATTGAGGAACAAGAGAAGGAACAAGAGTGAGGAACAAGGTAAGCCCCTCAATGTGCATGTACAAGATTCTCCTTGAGGAGGATGCCAAGCCCACAATCCAACCACAAAGAAGATTGAATCTATCAATGAAGGAAGTTGTGCAGAAGAAAGTGCTAAAGCTATGGCAAGCAGGAGTGATTTACCCCATTTTAGATAGCCTTTGGATGTGCCCTATTCAAGTAGTTCCCAAGAAAGAAGGAATCACAGTTGTGCCAAACAAAAGGAATGAGCTAATACCAACAAGAACAGTCACCGGATGGTGCATGTGTATAGACTACAGAAAACTTAATGAAACCACAAGGAATGATCACTTCTCCCTATCCTTCAAGGACCAAATGTTGGAGAGGCTTGCTGGGCATGAGGACTATTGTTTCTTGGATGGCTATTCTGGCTACAATTAGATTGTAGTTGATCCCAAATATCAAGAGAAAACATCTTTCACTTTCCCTTATGGTGTTTTTGCATACAGGCGCATGCCCTTTGGCTTGTGCAATGCACCTGCAACATTCCAAAGATGCATGTTGTCCATTTTTTCTTACATGATTGAGAAGTTTATAGAGGTCTTCATGGATGACTTTTTAGTATTTGGTGACTCTTTCCCTAATTGCTTACACCATCTTGCCTTGGTGCTAAAGAGATGCCAAGAGACTAACCTGGTTTTAAATTGAAAAAAGTGTCATTTTATGGTTACGAAAAGGATAGTCTTTGGCCACAAAATCTCTAAGAAAGGCATAGAAGTTGACAGAGCCAAGGTGGAGGTGATTGAAAAATTACCCCCACCTTGCAATGTGAAAGCAGTTAGGAGCTTTTTGGGACATGCTAGCTTCTATAGAATATTCATTAGAGACTTCTCAAAAATTGCTAAACCATTGAGTAACTTGCTTGTCTCTAATGTACCCTTTATATATGATAGAGAATGCATGTTGGCTTTTGAGGAGCTTAAGAGTAAGCTCTCTTCTGCACCCATTATAGCACCACCAATTTGGGAACTACCATTTGAGTTGATGTGTGATGCATCAGATTTTGCTATTGGTGCTGTATTGGGACAGAGGAGAGACAAATTAGTGCATGTCATATATTATGCTAGTAAAGTCCTCAATGAAGCACAAAAGAACTATACCACCACAGAAAAAAACTCTTAGCTATTGTCTTTTTCTTTTGACAAATTCAGATCTTATCTCATTGGTGCTAAAGTAGTTGTCTTTACTAACCATGAAGCACTTAAATACTTGCTAACTAAGCAAGAGTCTAAGCCAAGGTTGATCAGATGGATCCTATTACTCCAGGAATTCAACATTGAAATCAAAGATAAAAGTGGAGTAGAAAACAAGGTAGCAGACCACCTTTCAAGAATCCCATGTGAGGAGAATGAAGTCTATAATTCCCGTGTTAATGAATGCTTTTCAGATAAGCAATTAATAATGATCAAGGAGGCACCATGGTTTGCAGACATGGCCAATTTCAAAGCTATTGGAGAGTTACCCCCTAAGATCAACAAACACTTGAGAAGGAAGCTCATTAATGATGCCAAGTACTTCATATGGGATGAGCCTTACCTCTTCAAAAGATGCAGTGATGGCATACTAAGAAGGTGCATCTCGCATGAAGAAGGATAAGAGATTTTTTGGCAATGTCATGGATTTGCCTATGGAGGACATTTTGGAGGAGAAAAAACTGCTGTCAAGGTGCTACAATGTGAATTTTTCTAGCCTACCATCTTCAAAGATGCAAGAGAGTTGGTGAAGAATTGCAATGAGTGTCAGTGAGCAAGGAGTTTACCCAAGAAGAATGAAATACCACAAAAGTACATCATGGAATTAGAGCTATTTGATGTGTGGAAAATTTGATTTTTTGGGACCATTTCCATCCTCATACTCAAATAGCTACATACTAGTAGTTGTGGATTATGTTTCCAAGTGGTAAAAGCTATTGCAACCTCAACCAATGATAACAAGGTGGTGATCAACTTTTTGAGGAAGAATATATTTAGCAGGTTTGGGGTACCAAGAGCTCTTATAAGTGATGGAGGGAGTCACTTTTGTAATAAACCACTAAAGAATCTCCTCCTCAGGTATGGAGTCAAGCATAAGGTGGCTACACCTTACCATCTCCAAACTAATGGACAAGCTGAAATATTAAACAGGGAGCTCAAGAGGATTCTTGAGAAGACTGTTGGGGCTTCAAGAAAAGACTGATCAAAGAAATTAGATGATGCTTTATGGCTTACAGGACAGCATTTAAAACACCAACCGATATATCTTCATATCAATTGATATATAGAAAAGCTTGTCATCTACCTGTGGATCTTGAGCATGGAGCATTCTCGGCTCTTCAAGTATTGAACTTTGACAATCATGCTGCTAGGAAAAGAAGGATGCTACAGCTGAATGAGATGGAGAAGTTTAGGACTCAAGCCTATGAGAGTGCAAAGATTTACAAGGAGATGACCAAGAAGTGGCATGATCATTGACGAATGAATTTTTGCCTGTATAGAAATTATCAAGTGGTCAATCGTAGTATAGTCTAAACCGACGCAAAATCCTTCATCAAACAAATCTACAATCTATATCCGAGAGTATTAGTCTCCCGAGTCGTTCTCCCTTGGAATTGCCAAAGTGTGCATCTTATTGATTTAGTAAGCCTTGTTGGAATTCTTTGAAGGTTTTAGCAAAGTAATGAGAAACAAACAATCAATTATCAAAAGACTTGGCTTAGGGTTGGCATTAGAAATTCTATCCTTATAGTCCGTTCAATGATGACAACAATTAGGCCTTGCTTCATTTAGTTATCCCCTAGGTATAGAGGGAGGTCAAATGAAAGCAATCAACTTGAGTCACAAGTCCTAGCTTCACCTTATGGGAATCTAGCTTTAGTGCACTCCAAGCTAACTAGCAATCCCTAATTCCAAATCAACTATTGATACAACTATTCAACTTCTTCCGATGACCAAACCCTATGCCAAGTGTGAAAATTCTACTCCATAGCTAGTGTTGACATTTTATCAAACATGTGATGAGCAAGAAAGAAAGTCATAGTAAAATGAGAAGAAAAGTAGAATTGAAAGTATTGCAACACAAGGATCTAACAACAAGTCTCCAAGAGTAACAATGAAAATTAAATTCTCAAAGTATGGATGAAATCCAAAATTACAAAGTTGAATTCTAGATCTATGAGAATTGATCAATTACAACTACCACTTGAAATTGGAGAAGAAAATCTATGATATGAACAAAGTGGAGTGAGAATTGTAATGGATCTCACCAAAAAGTGATTGAAAAATTCAGAAATTGGATGAAGATGAACCCTAGTGAGAAGCTTGGAATCTCCCTCTTCTTCTCCCAAAAGTGTAACTAACTCCCCTCCAAAAATATCTAATTCTAGAAAATGAACTAAGTGTCCTTAACCCTTGGTCCTTTGGTCTTCTTAAGCTTTTCCCGCCAAGGCATTTCCCCAAAAGTGGGATTCTTAACTACCTCCACGCCTAAGTCACGTGACTTCTAAAAAAAATCATATTCGCGAATCGGCGCGCACGCGCAAGGTACGCGCACGCGCCATCGAGGCGTCTTGTAATGCGCGCGGAGGCGTGATGTACGTGTGCGCGCCCATGAAGATCATGGCTTAGCTGCTTCTCAAGCCGGCTCGTGACTTGGCTCTTGGCTTTGGCTTCACGTTGCTCTATCCGCGCGGGCGCGCCAGGTGCGCGCACGCGCCCATGCGGAAATTTCCAAAGCTCAATTCTCATGCTTCGTTCCTTTGCACCCGTCTTCCTTCTCTCTTCCGGTCCATTCCTACTCTATATCCTGAAACCACTTAACACACAAGTCACGGCATCGAATGGCATCAAGAGAGGATTAGAAATGTATCTATTTTAGTGCAAAATAAGCATTTTTCATTCATGAGGCAAAACTAGGAAAGGAATGCAAAATCTTGTATTTTCATATAGAAAGTGTGTGGAATCATTGATAAAACCCCTGAAATCAGCACAAGATAAACCCTCAAAATGGGGTTTGTCAACCTCCCCACACTTAGATTCTAGCATGTCCTCATGCTTAGGAAAATGCAAAGAAACACAGAAGACCGCGGGATCGCAAAAGCATAAGACTCATGAAATGCAACCTACTTATATGTATGCAACTATGACTAGTGCTACTATCCACTTGATTGGGAACAAATCAGCCTTCTTATGACATATGCGAGCACATGGGACACGATGGTGGTCAAAGCATAGGACTTGCCAATTTCTAAGCATCAAATGCAATATATGCAACTTTGCATGAGGAATGCTCGCGAGAGCCGGAAATCAAAGGATTGAGCATCGAACCCTCACCGGAAGTGTTTGCACTCTAGTCGCTCGGTGCTTGGGGTTGATTCACTCAATTCGCCCCTAATCATGCTTTCTAAGATTTGTTTTTCTTCTAACAATCGACATATATTTCATGCATGCATACAAGTATCATGAGGTCTTTTCTTTAAGTTGTAATGGGGCTAGGGTCAAGGTAGGATGCATATTTGGTTAAGTGAGTTTGAAATTTGAATCTTTGATAAGCTTGAACTTCCCACCTAACGTATGACATCCTATACAATTAAATTCCAACCCAACTACTCATTTTTTCACTCTTTCACATACTCATGTATTCCTTTTTAATTTCACAACACCTATGCATTGATTTTATTGGACTATACTTTGATTTGGGGCATTTTGTCCCCTTTTTTTATTCCTTCTTTTTTTTTCTTCTTTTTCTTTTTTTTTTATTTTTTTTTATATATTTTTTCTTTTCCATATTATTTTTTTTTCTTTCTCTTTTGTTTTTTTTTTCCATTTTTTTTCTACATACAAGAATCTCAATGCATAAGGTTTTACATTTGATCAATACATGAGTATGTACCCAATTCCCAATATTTTCAATAATAATACAGAATTACCCTTCTTTTTTTTTTCCAATGTCCCAAGGTTCCCACACTTGAATGACACTCACACACTCTAGCCTAAGCTAATCAAAGATCCAAATAAGGACATTTATTGTTTTTCGCTTTAAGGCTTGTAATGTGCTAAAATTAAGAACAAGTGGGTTAATTGTAGGCTCAAATTGGCTAACAAAGGAATATAAAAGGGTTGGCTATTTGGATAAGTGAGCTAATGAAATGATGGCCTCAATCATATAAATGCATGTATACACTAAATAATGGACATAAAGAATCAAACAAATCAAAGATTACAATCATAGGAAGAGAATAATGCACACAAGAAGGAGAATAAGTGGTTATAAGATGTAACCACGCAATTAGGCTCAAAACTCACTAGCTTGTGTTCTTAACTCAAACCCATGTTCCAAAATATAATTCTTCATGCAAATTTGGCATCAAAGCGTTTAAAATTTTGCAATACCACGGTCGCCCCAAAGTATTGGTTCCCTAAGAAAGAATTTCATTGTTCCAACCAAGTAAACTTATCATGTGAATGGCGCCAACTAAAACCTAATCATGCAACCTATCCTAATTACAAGGAAGTTCAAGGGACAAAAATTTATTCAGATGTTACCTACGGAGATCGGTCGGCCGACCTCCCCACACTTAAAACTTAGCACGGTCCTCCGTGCTATAGGTTAGGCGCAATGGGTGGTTGAGCCCCGAGTGTCCGTCATCTCCAATGTTATCGCTGTCTCCGCTTGAAGTTGCGGTGGATGTGGAGATATCGGGTTCCTCCATAGGTGGGGTGACTATGCTTAGAAGTCTCTTCACATGAGCATAGCGGCATTGGTTACGCCTCTCATAACGGTCCAATTTTTTGTGAAGGTCCTCAAGGCGTTGGGCGGCCGATTTTTGTGATGTAGATGAAGTGGTAGTGTAGCGAGTTGGTTGTGGGCAGTTCAATGTCCTTGGTGACTTCCGGAGGCTTGAGGCATCTCTTGGTCGGAATAATATCACCATCGACCGGAATTGAGGTTCTCCTATCTTTAGCCTCCCGGGTGACGCCGGCTTTCGCAACTAATGCCGTCACTAAAGCGGGGAATGGTAGATTTCCCTTGGCATGAATGCGTCCCATGGATTGGCGGATGGCATGCGAAATGTCGACCGGTTTCTCGGTTAAGATGCACCATATCAATAAGGCAAGCTCGGCGGTGATGGATGACCCATGTGTGCTTGGGAGCACGTAGTGAGCTAGAATTTGGGCCCATGCCGTGGCTTCTTGAGTGAGGTGGCGGACATCTAAACCCTTGGGTCTTTGCTTTATGGTCCCCCGAATCCAATATGCGTCGGGTAAAGCAATGACGCGGAGGATCGCGCTCCAATCGAATGCACGGTCATCGCATGTAGCCAGGACTTCTTGGTAGGCGTCATATGCATCCGTTGACGGTTCAATCCCAAGGACTTCTCGGATGGTTCCACTGTGACCGACACTTGCTTTTACCGCACAAATATTGATGTGAGAAGGGGTGAGTGGTAGTTGGAGTAGAATTCCACAACCCATGAGAGGTTGGCCTCCTTTGGTTGCCTCAAGAGGAACCGCCATTGCCTCCGGTCAATGTGTGGCATCACAATCGGACTGAGGTGAGCCGGTAGGACTAGGAGGGGTTCCGGATGATAATTCCTTTCAATCATTCTTGAGTAAACAAGTTCGCAGTAACGGTTGGGAAACTTGTTTGAATCCTTAGGAGGGTTGTCCTTCTCTAGAACATCAACGGGGCCATTGGTCTTCTTTAAGAGGGGCTTGGCCGTTAGTTCTTGGCGCACTTTATCGGAAGCTGGCTTCTTGGGGCCTTTTCCCTTGTTCTTTTTGATGACCATCCTGTGGAAACAAGAAAGGGAAAATATCAAACCCAAAGAAGTGGAAGTACATTAGCTTTATGCAATGAAAAGTTATGCCATAGAATATGGGTATCTTTGTTACATGACAGCTGCAACATGTAATTAGGATAATGTGTGAAGAGCAAGGCAAATCATTTTCATGTGGTGCAAGGGTAGTTTAAGCATGCAAGGAAGAAGCATGAGAAGCACACACCCTTAGGGACCATAAATGGAAAGCAAGTTAAGAAAATGTGAATGAATAGATTGGGGAAAGTGGGGATGCACCCAAAAGTGATTGGTTGAGAGGCAAGGTAGTCACAATGAGTCCAAAATTCAAGTATGCCTTTCATCGAACACTTGGCGTGCATCCTTGGATTAGTATGTGATTATGTGAAAATGAGAGCAATGTAACATTCCACAATCCATTATGAATGATTACAGTGCATATTGATTGCAAGAAAATTAAGCAACACCATTCATCTACTCATGTAAGTGAATTTGAGACCCAAATGCCCATGAAGAATTGGATTGAAAGAGAGAAAAGAGCAAAGACATCCCAAAGAAGTAACTAGAGAAAGAAGAAAAGAAAAAAAGAAAGAAGCTACCTAAAAGATGGTGCAACTAAATGATTAAGAATCACAAGAGATTATTGGACTAAGAGGGTAGCTTAGTATAATACCTTGTGAGATGGAGAGGGATCTGGAAGAAGAAGTTGTAGTGTGGGTTGATGGAGAGTGAAGAGTTAATGTGGGGCCACCGGAGATATGTGGTAGAAGGTGGTTGATGAGAGGAAGTGGAGGTGGGTGAATGGGTGGTGGAAGGGGTGAGAGGGAGAAGGAAAAGTGGAATGAGGGTGAAAGAGTGAGTGTGCCTTTTCTATAGTTGGCGTTGATCACCTGCGCGTGCGCGCACGGTGCGCGCTCACGCAGGAAAGTGAGGTGGAATAGGGGCGCGCGCGCGCACGTTGCGCGTGCGCGCCCATGCGCTTGGGCTGGCGGCACAGGAGAGGCACAGGGGTGGCATAACTCTCTGGACAAAGTACCAGAGATTGCTTCAGGGCTTTTGGCGTGCGCGCGCACAGTGCGCGCACGCGTCAACGCGGTTGTGCCTCAGGCATGAGAAGGGCCTTGGGGGGGCTCAACTCTCTGTGAAGTGGCTCAGAGAGGAGTGCAGAATCAAAGGGCGCGGGCGCGGCTGAGGCGCGCGCGCGCATTTCGTACTAGCATTGTATGGACGCGTGCGCGCCAGGTGCGCGCACGCGGCAGAGGTGCTGGGCCGGTGGCTTAGTGTAGGCTTAAGAGTGGCTTAACTCTCTGGAAGATGTACCAGGGGTGCAACAAGGCGATCGGCGCGGACGCGCACAATTCGCTTGCGCGTCGATTGGCAGATCTCGCCCAGATGCGCGGACGCGCCATGTGCGTGCACGCGTGAGCTTCTTGTGCTTCAGGCATAGTCCTGGCATGGTGTGGGCGCAACTCTTGGATAAATGTATGGAGGGCTGTTATTCGCAATGCACGCATCCGCGCATGGTGCGCGTCCGCGTAGATGACCGTCGAGTGCATTAAGGGCGCGTACGCGCTAGGTGCGCGCACGCGCAGAGGGGTGCTTTTTCTCAATTTGCATGTGTTTACGTCACTTTTGACATTTCAACCCCCCCCCATACAGCCACTTAAACACTATAGCAGGGCATTTTACTTGGTAAACTATCAATGAATTCAATAAATGAAGGAGAATTGACATTAAAATCTAGCTAACAAACATGAAGTCAAGTGTCTATGTACAAAGCTCAAAGGAAGATCTTACCATGGTGGGGTGTCTCCCACCTAGCACTTTTGTTTAACGTCCTTAAGTTGGACTTTCAGTAGCTCATAGTGCTTGTTCAAGAGTTGCATCCCTCAAGAGGAACACTTCAAATTCCTTGGAGTTCTTTCTTTGCTCACCATGATACAATTTGAGACGGTGCCCGTTTACCTTGAAGATGTCCGGGCTTGATGGGTGGCGCAAGTGGTAGACCCCATAGGGTTCTACTTTCTCCACTTGGTAGGGTCCATCCCACCTTGATCTAAGCTTTCCGGGTAGTAATCTCAACCTTGAATTGTAGAGAAGGACTAGTTCACCGGGTCGAAATTCTCTTCTCCTAATGTTCTTGTCATGGATGGCTTTCAACTTTTCCTTATAAAGTCTAGAGTTGTCGTAAGCTTCTAATCTCAAACATTCCAATTCCGCCAATTGAAGTTTTCTCTCTGCTCCGGCCCCACCCAAGCTCATATTACACTCCTTTACGGCCCAATAAGCTTTGTGTTCAATCTCCACCGGTAAGTGACATGCTTTACCATATACAAGCCGGAAGGGACTCATGCCAATGGGTGTCTTGTAAGCCGTTCGATAGGCCCACAGTGCATCGGAGAGTTTAATGCTCCAATCTTTCCTATTCGGCTTTACAATCCTTTCTAACACATGCTTGATTTCCCGGTTAGAGACTTCGGCTTGGCCGTTCGTCTGAGGGTGGTAAGCCGTGGCGACTTTGTGGATGATGCCATATTTTCTCATGAGGCCGTCTATTTTTTGTTGCAAAAGTGAGATCATTGGTCACTTATGATTGCTCTTGGGGCGCCAAAGCGACAAATGATATTGTTCCTCACAAAAGAATACACAACATTAGCGTCATCCGTTCGGGTGGGGATTGCCTCCACCCATTTTGACACATAATCGACGGCTAACAAGATGTAGAGAAAGCCATTGGAATTTGGAAATGGTCCCATGAAGTCGATTCCCCATACGTCAAAGATTTCACAAAAAAGCATATTTTGTTGGGGAATTTTGTCCTTCTTGGAAATATCTCCAAACCTAATACATTGGGGACAAGATTTGCAATAGAGAGAAGCATCTTTGAGAAGAGTTGGCCACCAAAATCCGTAATCAAGGACTTTTCTTGCCGTTCTTTGGGGCCCGTAGTGACCACCTCCTTCGGAAGCATGGCAAGCGTCCAAGATTGCTTGGAATTCGGTTTGAGGTATGCACCGTCGCACTATTTGGTCCGCTCCACACCTCCACAAATAGGGATCATCCCAAATATAGTATTTGGATTCGCTTTTCAGCTTATCCTTTTTGTTTTTGTCGAGATTGGGAGGGAAAGTGCGTGAAACCAAATAGTTTGCTATTGGGGCATACCAAGGAACCACTTTCGAGATTGCGTGCAAAGCATCTAAAGGAAAGGAATCATTGATAGGAGTGGTGTCGCCTTTTGTGTGTTCGAGGCGACTTAAATGGTCCGCCACTAGGTTTTGGGAACCGCTCCTATCTTTGATCTCCAAGTCAAATTCTTGTAACAAAAGCACCCAACGAATTAATCTCGGTTTTGATTCCTTTTTGGCCAACAAGTACTTTAGTGCCGCGTGATCCGAGTACACTACAACCTTGGAACCAAGAAGATAGGCTCGGAACTTGTCCAAAGCAAAAACAATAGCTAGGAGTTCCTTTTCGGTAGTAGTGTAGTTGGATTGGGCTCCATCTAATGTTTTGGAAGCATAAGCTATGACATAGGGAATCTTACCCTCGCGTTGTGCTAACGCGGCTCCTATCGCATAATTCGAGGCATCACACATGATTTCAAAGGGTTGAGTCCGATTGGGTCCTCGTACAATAGGAGCTTGTTGATGCATTTGCATAGTTGCTATATTAGCTAGTTAGTTTGGTTGGTTTTAGCTTAGTTTCACTCATGTTCTCTAAATAAACAAGTATTTTATGAGTTTTGTCTTCATGCATGAGAATATCAAGGAACATGTTGATTGTAGCCAAATTCATGCAAATGATTTAAGGAATACATAAATGAATGAGTATGAATGAATCTCATGAAATTGATTGCATGGAATGGCAATACTTTGAGACAATTTCTTGGGTTAATGATAGGTAATGAAGTAAGAAGGCAATGTAGCATAGCCCTGGAAGGTGAATTTGAAGCTTCAAAGCAAGTTGCCAACTTGAATGTACAATGGCGTGTTTGAGAGCAACGCCAACAATCCATGGCAAGCCAAGAGTGGGTTGGCACGTTGCCAACTCCCCAAACTAATAGCGTGTTCCATAGCAACGCCAGGGAGCAAAAACCTGGAAGGAAGCAGCCCCCTAGCACGTTGCCAACGCCACCAACAAGGGCGTGTTTGGTGACAACGCCAGCAGCAAGAAGGCTTGGGCAGAAAAGGGAGATGCACCACATTGCCAACGCCAAAGTCTGAAGGCGTGTTTCTTGGCAACGTAGCAACCAAAGTTTGGTGCCATAGGAGAGCTCGAGCATGTTGTTGGGCTGGGAGAGCATGGGCGTGTTCCTTGGCAATGCATGCAAGCAAGAATTCTGGGCCACCCTAGAGCTCGAGAGCATTGCTAACTTGGGAATGAACTGGCGTGTTCATCAATAACGCCAGGGACAAGATTCTGGGCCAACAAATAAGAGCAAATGTTGGCGTTGCCAACTTGGAGAAAAGGGTGAGTTGTTGAAGGCAACGCCAAGGCAGCCCTGGAGAGCAAATGTTGGCGTTGCCAACTTGGAGAAAGGAGTGAGTGTTTGATGGCAACGCAGGCAAGCAAAGAGCTGAGCCAAGGAGAGTGTCGAGGGCGTTGCCAATGCCAGGAACCATAGGCGTGTCCCTAGGCAACGCCACACAAGCAAGGCTTGGCCCTGGAGGAAGAGGAGCTGGCGTTGCCAACGCCAGGAACCATAGGCGTTATTCAAGGCAACGCCAAGCAACAAGAATGGAGCCTTGAAGAAGCACTCGAGCACGTTGCCAACGCCAGGAACCATAGGCGTTATTCAAGGCAACGCCAAGCAACAAGAATGGAGCCTTGAAGAAGCACTCGAGCACGTTGCCAACGCCAGCTTCAAAAGGCATTTTCCAAGGCAACGTGACAAGCAAAGTTGAAGGCTAGAAACTAGCTCTGGAGGGAGCACGAGCACGTTGCCAACGTGCTAACAAGGGGGCATGTTTGGTGACAACGCCAGCCTCATGTCTCAGCCTTGGGAGGTTGGGCACGTTGCCAACTTGGGAGGAAAGAGGCGTTTTCAGCAACAACATGGCAGCTTGACCTTACCTTCTTTGAGGAAGCATAACTTGAGCTAGAAAAATTTAATTGAGATGATTCCAAGTGCATTAGAAAGAAGACACTCTGAGCTTTCCAATGATGTATAATAGTCCATATTGAAGCAGAGGATTGACACTCAAATTGTGGGCTACATTTAGCATGAAAGTAGAGAAAAGCAAGTTGTTAGCAACAACTTGGGCCAACAACGCCCAAGTCTCAAAGCTCACTTCCAGAAAAGCCACTTGCACGTTGCCAACGTGCATTATGCCTGGAGTTATTGCCAACAACGCCCCTCAATGGGCTAGAATTGATGATAACTTGCTCTGCTTCCTCTATTCCTCACAAAGGCCAGCAACTTCTTCCATTGAGCCAAAGAATTCAACAATGAGAAAGCCCACATTGCTAGCCCAAATTGAAGATTTTTGAAGGAGTTTTAGGACTAATATAAATAGAGAAGGAGTTTGTACTTGCGGAGGACTTTTGGACACTTAGATTTCTAGACTTTTAACACTTACTAGCACTTTTATTTGGAGTACTCTCTAGCACTTCCGGGAGGATATCCGGAGAGCTATTTTAGTTCTTCTTGGAACTTTTCTTCTTGAATTTTTGAGTTTTTAAGCATTTTCCTCTTCTTCTTCATCTTTCTTCACACTTAGTTTAATTTTCATTTATGGCAATTGTTGTTGAAATTGGAGCTATGATTCACTAAACCCCACTTTCATTAGGGGGAAGAGCTCTGCTTGTTTGAATGCATTGATACATCATCTTCTCCTTCTCAATTCAAGTGGTTAATCCAAGAGGAAATTCTTGTTCTTCAAAGATTCAACCACCATCGAGAGAGGGGTTAATCTATATGAATTATGTGGTGAATTTGAGAAATAAACCACATAGTTCAGTTTAGAGTTCATCCTTTCATAATCTCCTTAATCAATACACTTTGGTTGGTATGTGAGATGTAACCTCCCTAAGTTGAGATTCTGGACATTGTGTGGCTTGGATTAGAAATTGAGCTTCATCTCTTCTCATGAGCAATTAGATCACGAGAGTGGCAATTGGTTATGTTGAGAGAAATTGAATCACCAAGAGATTGGGATTCAATTACCCACTTGCCATGGATCTATACCCATGATTGAGAAGGAATTAATCAACATCAATTCATGAGAACTTGCATCTCTGATCCCTAATGATCCTCTCCATCATTAATTCTTATTTCTTTTGCTCTTAGTTGTTTGAACACCCATCACCCCATTTCCCTTTTACATTCTTGCAATTTATTTTTCTTGTCATCTACATTCTGTCTCTTTATTTCTTGCTCTTGCTCTTATGCTCTTTAAATTTCTGCAACCTTTAATTCCTTGCAATTTATCTTTGATGTCATTTAAGTTTCTTGCATTTTAAGTTTCAGTTATTTACTTTCATTTTATTTCTATATTCCCGTTCTTTAAATTCCTTGCCATTTAAATTCCTGCAATTATGTTCAAAAGTCACAATGCTCATAAAATCAAAACCATGTTTGCTTGACTAAATTTACCATTTAACTAAAGTTGCTTAATCTACCAATCCTCGTGGGATCGACCTCACTCTTAGTGAGTCTTATTACTTGATACGATCCGGTATACTTGCCGGTTGTACGTGAAATCTAATTTTTACGTATCACTTGTGTCAATGCTACTTTGAGTTTGTCATATGCTTCCATACATTCCTTGCTCATCTCAAATTTGGTGTCTTTTTGTAGTAATCGAGAGAGAGGTAAGGCCACCTTGCTAAAGTCTTTGATGAATCTCCGGTAAAATCCTGCATGTCCAAGAAAAGAACGGACTTCCCTCTCGGAGGAGGGGTAAGGTAAACTGGATATGACATTTATTTTTGTCGGATCTACGGAGATGCCTTCCTTTGATACTATGTGTCCCAAAACAATGCCTTGTTTGACCATGAAATGACATTTTTCAAAATTTAAGACAAGGTTTGTTTTAGTGCATCTCTCTAAGACTTTTTCAAGGTTACCTAAGCAATGCTCAAATGAATCACCGTACACACTAAAATCATCCATGAAAACTTCCATTGATTGCTCTAGAAAGTCCGCAAATAGGCTCATCATGCATCTTTGAAACGTTGCCGGCGCATTGCATAGGCCAAATGGCATACGCTTGTAAGCATACGTTCCAAAGGGGCAAGTAAATGTGGTTTTTTCTTGGTCCTCTAGAGCAATATGGATTTGGAAGTATCCGGAGTATCCATCAAGAAAACAATAATATGATTTACCGGCTAACCGATCAAGCATTTGATCAATAAATGGTAGTGGAAAGTGATCTTTTCTTGTGGCCGCATTCAATCTTCAGTAGTCTATGCATACTCTCCAAGAATTTTGCACTCTTGTTGCTATAAGTTCACCACTTTCGTTTTTGATTGTTGTCACTCCGGACTTCTTTGGCACTACTTGGACTGGGCTTACCCATTCGCTATCCGAGATAGGATAGATGATGTCCGCTTCAAGTAGCTTAGTGACTTCTTTCTTTACTACCTCAAGAATGGTTGGATTAAGTCTCCTTTGAGGTTGTCGGACCGGTCTTGCTCCTTCTTCAAGAAATATGCGGTGCTCGCATACTTGGGGGCTTATTCCCACTAGATCCGCCAAACTCCACCCAATTGCCCTTTTGTTTTTCCTCAATACATTCAGTTATTTTTCTTCTTATTGAGGAGTTAACTCTTGTGCAATTATCACGGGTAGCTTTTGGGCTTCATCAAGGTATGAATACCTTAAGTGAGGTGGTAGTGGCTTCAATTCCATCTTTTTGTCATTCTTTGAAGTTTGAGTTTCCGGATGGTTTGTATGATGTGTGGTGTTTAGTTCGCTTGACTTTTCATTTGTTTTTTCAACCATGTACTTCTCATCTAACCTTGCAAGATGCACTTCGGCCACTATGTTATCAATTGGGTCACACCGAAATAGAGAGTGGTTCTCCGGTGGATGCTTCATTGCTTCCTCTAGGCTAAAGCTTACAATTCTCCCATCTATTTTAAATGAGTAGTTTCCCGAGTAAGCATCAAGCTTAAATCTAGAAGTTCTCAAGAATGGCCTTCCAAGTAGGATAGACGATGCTCTCTCAGTTTCGCTTGATGGCATTTCAAGGACATAGAAGTCAATCGGAAACACCAACCCCTTTATATTCACCAATACATCTTCCGCAACACCCGCTACGGTTATTATGCTTTTATCCGCTAGGACAAATCTTGCCGTCGACCTTTTTAGTGGTGGCAACTTCAATACCCGGTAGACGGAGAGCGGCATGATGCTAACACATGCTCCGAGGTCGCACATACAATCTCTAAATTGAACTCCATTGACGGTGCAAGTGACCATACAAGGGCCCGGATCATCACACTTCTCGGGCAATGTTCCCATTAAAGCGGAAATAGAACTCCCCAATGGGATGGTTTCCAATTCAAGAATTCTATCCTTGTTTATGCATAAATCTTTGAGGAATTTGGCATATCTAGGAACTTGATGGATGGCATCAAAGAGGGGGATGGTTACCTCAACTTTCTTGAACATTTCTACCATTTTGGGGTCGAGTTCTATGCGCTTTTTAGCTTTCTTTGCAAGTGTTGGAAATGGAAGTGGTTGAGCAATTTCTTCCTCCAAGGTTCTTTTGGCCTTGGTTGTCTCCCTTGTTGGTTGGGCTTCATCCTCAACTATGGCTTGTGGTGTCTCCTCTTCCACTACCTCTTCTATATCTATTCTTTCCTCTTCTTGGGCGATTGTGATAGGATTTGAGTCCTTTGCTTCCTTCTCTTTTAGTTGTGTACCGGATCTAAGGGTGATGGCATTGATGCCTCCTTTTGGATTTGGTTGAGGTTGAGAGGGAATGACACTTTGGATTGGGGGTTGAGGAGTGGGAGTTGATGGTGTATCCATGCGTGCAAGAAGAGCTTGTAGTGTAGAGGTGAGGCCGGTGAGGCCGGAAGCAAGTGTGTTTTGTAATTCCTTTTGGCCTTGGATAATGGTCCGGAGTGTTTCGTCTTGGTTGGAGGGGGTGGTTGCATATGTGAGTTGAGGAGTTTGTGATTGGTTGGGTGGTGGTCTTTGATGTGGTGGTTGATATGCTTGGTAGTTTCTTTGTGGGTGTTGTTGGTTGTATAGTTGATTTTGTGAGTTGTATGGTCGGTTTTGTGAGAAATTTTGTGAGTTGTTGCTCCATCTTTGACCTCCTCCATTGTTGTTGTTGTCCCTATTCCCTTGTTGATGGTTGTCTCTCCAATTTTGATTATTGTGTCCACTTCCTTGGTTGTAGCCTCCTCCTTGATATGGATGCCCTTAGTTAGAATTACCGCCTTGGTAGTACCCTTGATTGGGGCGGTCATAGAAATTATGGGTAGCCGCCAAGGTATTGTCTTCTTGAAGGCTTGGACACTCATCCGTGTAGTGAGAGTAGCAAGAGCAAATGCCACATACTCTTTGAGGGACCAATTGTTGGTTGTGTTGTTGAGGTGGTGGAGGGTGTTGTTGATATGATTGAGGTTGTTGTGGTTGTTGTTGGTTCAATTGGAGTTGCCTCAAGATGGATGTCATCTCATTCAAGGATTGAGTTAGAGCGGTGGTTTCACTACTAGTTGATACCTCATTCACGGTCCTTGGACGGTTGACTCTTCGCCTCATATGTTGATTGGATTCGGCTAAGTCAATGATAAGTTGCCATGCCTCCTCCGCGGTTTTATATTTAGACAAAGAACCATTGCTAGAAGTGTCCAAGAGGGTTCTATCTTGCTCTCGTATCCCTTGACATATGTATCCAAGCAATACTTGGGTGTCGATCATGTGATTAGGGCATGCATCTAGTAGTTTGCGAAACTGTTCCCAATACTCATAGAGTGGTTCCGTCTCACCTTGCACAATACAAGACATTTCCTTCCTTAGCCTATCCATCTTTTCCGGGGGCAAGAATTTATCCAAGAATCCCTTTCTAAGTAAGTCCCAATCAGAGGTAACTTCACTAGAGAGGGTGTAGAACCATTCTTTAGCCTTGTCCTCAAGAGAGAAAGGGAAAGCAAACAACCATATAGCAACTTCATCGGACCCTTCCCGTCTAGTAGTCGAGCATATGCGATGGAAGTCCTTGAGATGTCGAATAGGGTCTTGTGCGGGAAGCCCATGAAACTTGGGTAGGAGGTTGATCAAAGCGGTCTTCAATTCAAAGTTCGCATTCAAGTTGGGGTGAGTTACATGAAGGGGTTGAAGGACATAATCCGGTGCACCCGCTTCCTTGATGGTAACTCTCCTCGGAGCATCCATGGTATTAGTACCTAGAACAAAAGAAGATTTGTTAGTGAGATTGATGGGAATATGATTAATGCCTTCTTTGAGTGACGGTTCAATGTTCACTTCTAGTAAGGTGGTTGAGGTGGTGAAAACCTCTTCACCTTTTCCAAACCTTAGCCGCCTCTGAGCTTGTCTAATATGAAACAAAGTTCGTTCTATTTCCGGATCAAAAGGGACTAAGCTCGGATTCGGTTGTGAACGCGTCATGCAATGAAGGGGAAATGAAATTCATTGTAACGATGAGGGGTTAGTCAATTGAGCAGTTTACAATGAAGTGAAACTATGTACATATATACACGCTTAATCCAAACAATAACATGGCACACTAAGCAAACTCCCCGGCAACGGCGCCATTTTGACGAATGAATTTTTGCGGGTATAGAAATTATCAAGTGGTCAATCGTAGTATAGTCTAAACCGACGCAAAATCCTTCATCAAACAAATCTACAATCTATATCCGAGAGTATTAGTCTCCCGAGTCGTTCTCCCTTGGAATTGCCAAAGTGTGCATCTTATTGATTTAGTAAGCCTTGTTGGAATTCTTTGAAGGTTTTAGCAAAGTAATGAGAAACAAACAATCAATTATCAAAAGACTTGGCTTAGGGTTGGCATTAGAAATTCTATCCTTATAGTCCGTTCAATGATGACAACGATTAGGCCTTGCTTCATTTAGTTATCCCCTAGGTATAGAGGGAGGTCAAATGAAAGCAATCAACTTGAGTCACAAGTCCTAGCTTCACCTTATGGGAATCTAGCTTTAGTGCACTCCAAGCCAACTAGCAATCCCTAATTCCAAATCAACTATTGATACAACTATTCAACTTCTTCCGATGACCAAACCCTATGCCAAGTGTGAAAATTCTACTCCATAGCTAGTGTTGACATTTTATCAAACATGTGATGAGCAAAAAAGAAAGTCATAGTAAAATGAGAAGAAAACTAGAATTGAAAGTATTGCAACACAAGGATCTAACAACAAGTCTCAAAGAGTAACAATGAAAATTAAATTCTCAAAGTATGGATGAAATCCAAAATTACAAAGTTGAATTCTAGATCTATGAGAATTGATCAATTACAACTACCACTTGAAATTGGAGAAGAAAATCTATGATATGAACAAAGTGGAGTGCGAATTGTAATGGATCTCACCAAAAAGTGATTGAAAATTTCAGAAATTGGATGAAGATGAACCCTAGTGAGAAGCTTGGAATCTCCCTCTTCTTCTCCCAAAAGTGTAACTAACTCCCCTCCAAAAATATCTAATTCTAGAAAATGAACTAAGTGTCCTTAACCCTTGCTCCTTTGGTCTTCTTAAGTTTTTCCCGCCAAGGCATTTCGCCAAAAGTGGGATTCTTAACTACCTCCACGCCTAAGTCACGTGACTTCTAAAAAAAATCATATTCGCGAATCGGCGCGCACGCGCAAGGTACGCGCACGCGCCATCGAGGCGTCTTGTAATGCGCGCGGAGGCGTGATGTACGCGTGCGCGCCCATGAAGATCATGGCTTAGCCGCTTCTCAAGCCGGCTCGTGACTTGGCTCTTGGCTTTGGCTTCACGTTGCTCTATCCGCGCGGGCGGGCCAGGTGCGCGCACGCGCCCATGCGGAAATTTCCAAAGCTCAATTCTCATGCTTCCTTCCTTTGCACCCGTCTTCCTTCTCTCTTCCGGTCCATTCCTACTCTATATCCCGAAACCACTTAACACACAAGTCACGGCATCGAATGGCATCAAGAGAGGATTAGAAATGTATCTATTTTAGTGCAAAATAAGCATTTTTCATTCATGAGGCAAAACTAGGAAAGGAATGCAAAATCTTGTATTTTCATATAGAAAGTGTGTGGAATCATTGATAAAACCCCTGAAATCAGCACAAGATAAACCCTCAAAATGGGGTTTGTCAATCATAGGCTAGCACCAAGGAATTTTGCTGAAGGACAAAGAGTCCTCCTCTACAACTCCAGACTCAAGTTTTTTTCAGGAAAATTAAAATCAAGATGGTCAGGGCCATTCACAATCACTAAAATCTCACCCTATGGTCATATGGAAATCAAGGATGAGAAAGCACAAAGAACCTTCATTGTCAATGGTCAAAGACTCAAGCATTACCTAGGGGATCATTGGAGAAACACAGGATGAACTACAACCTTAGCTGAGGAGGAAGAACCGTCAAGCTAGTGACGTTAAAGAAGTGCTAGTTGGGAGGCACCCCAACATCCATATCCTTTTCTTTTACCGCTTTCTAGACTTTTGTGTTAATTGCCTAAGTTCTTAGCTTTGGATAGTTTTTAGTTTATAGATTTTAGTGTTAATTGCTTAAGTTTTTAGCTTGGATAGTTCTTAATTTCTCTAAAAATAAAACTATGAATTTTCATAATGTGTGATTATTCAATGAGTTAAATGACTTGCTAAAGAAGTAAGTTTGGTGTGGCCACTACTCCACTTAATTCTCAAACCTACCATGCAACATTAGAGTATCCTATGAGTAGGATGAAAATTAAGTTTGGTGTGGCCACCAACATGAAGAGCAGACCTTTGAATTTGTGTAATTGAAGAAAAGATTGAATTCAGTTGAATTGGTGTTTTATTGCATCCAACAACATGGTAAAATGAATAAGCAAGAACTTATGCACATAGAGTTGAAGTGGAATGGTAAGAAGAATCAAATACCATTCATTTATGATGTATGTAATAAAGCTCAATCATTAGCACCAGTTAAAAAAGGCAATGAAACTAAGTTTGGTGTCCAAGAGACACCCAAACTAAATACCAATTAATTACAATAATTTCCTAGTCACTAATGTGAACGTTTGCAATTTTAGGAAAGCAAGTGGACCCCACAAAGCATTGATGAATATCCTCACATCAAGTCATGGGAAGTGCAAGTACACATGGGGCGCTTCATTTCATGTTGGGCGGCAAACCCCAATTCAAATTCACCCTTGGGAACTCCCAACTACACATTCAATTAAGCCCATTTTAGATTCTTATCTACTCTTTCCACCCTCTATAAATTACACTCTCCCACCCCTTTTCAACACACTCCAACTTCTCCCTTCTCTCTATAATCTTAAACTTCTCCCTCTTTACCTTCGTGCTTTCTTTTCTACTTGCTTGGGACAAGCAAGTTCCAAGTTTAGTGTTGGTGAGCAAAAATCATTTTGCTCTTCTTTCTTCTTCTCTCTTTTCACCATCACAAAGCAACACCCACCAATGGCACCACCCAAAGCCTCAAAAGCTTCAAGCTCAAAGAAAAGGAAGATAAAGGAGCCAGTAACTTCTGGTGCATCAAACTACAATGAATAAAAATTTTTCTCACTTTTTCATCAGAACCAATTCTTTGGATGGGTGAGTGAGAGGCAAATTATTTCGGAAGTGGGTTTTCATCTAGAAAGGGGTGAGCATAGGGAGATCAACATTGAGATCAATAGTAGAGGATGGGCAGCTCTTTGCAATCCACCAAAGAGAGTGGTAGTGAGCCTAGTAAGGGAGTTCTATGCCAATGCTACTCAACCGTTGGGCCAACCACTCACCTATCAAAGTTTTGTGAGAGGAAAAACCATTGACTATAGCCCTGCAAACTCAGAGAGAACCCTAAGAGTGAAGCGCACAAGAGCCACTTGCAACTTTGAAGAGAGGGTGAAGCAGGTTGATCCTGGCTTTGAGGACATCATAAATGAAATCTGCATCATCAACACTAAATGGATTAAGGACAAAGATGGAAGACCTAATCAATTGAAAAGGAAAAACTTGTGTCCATAAGCAAGAGGCTGGCTAGATTTTGTGAGGAGGTCACTCAATCATACCTCCAATACCTCAGAAGTAACCATAGAGAGAGCTATGCTCATTTACAGCATCATGAGAGGTGAGAACGTGAATGTGGGAGAACTAATTGCCAACAACATTCAAAGGGTGATCAAAAGTACTAAGGATAGCACAAGATTGGCCTTTCCTAGCATCATTCAACGCTTGTGCGATGAGGCTGGGGTAGAGACCAATGAAGGTAAAACGTTGTTCGAGCAAGATCGCACATTCACTGCTAAGAAGATGGAGAAGGTAGTGGCTCCCAATCCACAACAAAGAGCAAGAGAATACAGGGCCAATATACAAGTCCCACAAGAGCAACCACACCAAGAAGAGCCAAGAGTCCAAGAACCAATTCAAGAAGGCTTCAACTGGGAGTAAATATAAGGAATCATCAACCAAATGCAAGGATACATAAACCAACTCATGGAGTAGCAAAAGCATTGGGAAGAGATGCAAGGAAGCATCAATCAAATGCAAGGGAATATCAATCAAGTCATGGAGCAGCAAGAGCATTTCAACTGGGGGGAGATGTAACAAAGCCTCAGCAAGATTTTGGAGCAGCAAATGGTACAACAAAGGAACTTTGCAGAATTCAGGTCACTCTATGAGGCAAGAACTACTTCAAGGATGCACTATGATATTAACACACAAGCCAAGCTGAGCTACTTGAGCTCCGCATTGGCAGCCCTAAACCCAAATGCTCCAACATTTGAGCAAGGAATGGAAACATTGAGTGCTCGACAAGAGGAGATCTTGGCAAAACACAAGGAATATGAAAGGACATTCATGAGGAGATTGGGCTTTTAGAAAACAAGAGAGGATCAAGAACAAGGAGGAGCTTCAAGAAAGATGACTGATAATGATACCTCCAAGGATGCTTCATCCAAGGGAAAAGGACCAATGCACTAATCAAGACCAAAATCATGATGAATAAAGGTGGTTAAGTCCCATTAAGAAGCATTTAGTATGATTATAGTCTATCTAGTAGTCTCCTTTAATATATTTGTTTGCTTTCTCAATTAAGAGTCTTAGTGTGAGTCCTTAGGTTGCGAGTCATTTTAATTTGAGAAAGAAAATGTTGCATGTTATCTTTTCAATATAAATGAATTTAGCTTGTTATTAAGAGAAGTTAATGATGAATTGTTAACAAAAGAAAAGAAAGGAACTATGGTTCAAGTGAATTTGATTAAGAAAAGAGATGAGGAGTAAGTATAAAACCATAAAATGAAGTTTGAGAAGTGAGTAATTCAGAATGGAATAATTAGATATAGAGGACATGAAAATAGATGCTAAGGATGACCCTCGAATATCAATAGAACCAAGAAGTGGTGAGGATGACCCAAGGCTCTGAACATCAACTACTAGAAAGAAAAAAAAAGAAACAACGGACTCAAAGAGTAAAGATCCTAGTAGATACTTGGGGTGAAGCTATGTCAAGAAAAAAGACATGAGCAAATAAATTCTTAGGGGTGTCTCAAAATAATGTACCCTAAAACCAACTGGTTTGGGAGTGCTAATTGAAAGCTTACCTTAAAAGGTCGTCTTGAGACAAAATATTTAGAGTCGTGGTCAATTAAAGAAAACAAGAACAACAAAGAGAAAAGAATACCATCACTACTTAGAGGTGACAATCCATAAAGAGGGCTCTAAAAGTAGACAATTAAAAGAAGATCCTCAAAGCTCTAAGGGTTTTAGTTTTATATGAAAGCAAATAACAAAGTTCATGCATAATTATATACTTAATTTTTATCTCTGATTCTTAATTGCATCATCTTGAAGTTCAAGTCTCAAAAGTGTGAAACAATTCACATATAACTCTGATTTGCTTGAGGACAAGCAAAAATTAAGTTTGGTGTTGTAATAACTTGCATCATCTACCTATCTTCTCATCATAAAGGACCATAGAATTGATAATTCTCACTGATTCAATGCATTATTAAGAGCTATATCATGAGTTAGTAAAGAAGACTAGGTATGTGTATGGGCATGCCACTTTGAACAAGCGAGGCTGGCATATCACTGGGCATGTCCATTGGCGTGCTTGAAGGCGTGCCACATCAAGAATTACAATGGGCGTGTATGCTGGCGTGCCTGGGCGTGGCACACCAGGCTTAGTCTCCAGAGAAGGTTGCTCAACATTTTACAAGGGGTGTGGCACGCCAAGCATGGGCATGGCATGCCAGGCTTGTGAAACAAAGAAGGTTGCTCAACGCTACACTATGGGCGTGGCACGCCAACCCTGGACATGGCACACCAGTTCTGCTCTCCAGAAAGGATTTTCAAGTCTTACTATGGGCGTGGCACACCCACCCTGGGCGTGGCATGCCAGTACTACTTTCCAGAAAGGGTGTTCAGCACAACACAAGGAGCGTGGCACGCCAGTTATATCTCACAGAGAAGGAGGATCAACTCAACACAAGGGGCATGACACACCAAACATGGCGTGGCATGCCAGCCTTACTTTCACAAGAGGCGTGGCATGCAAGTTTTACTTTTTAGAGAGTGGTGATTGGCATGATAAGAATGGTGTGGCACGCTGAGCATAGGCGTGGCACGCCAGGCATAATTTCCAGAAAATGAAGAATGGTGCAACAACATGGGCGTGCTCGAAGGCATGGCAGGCTAAAGTCTCAACACTAGCGTGTCCACTGGCATCTGGTGGCGTAGCACTCCAGGTTACTTCTCTAGAGGAAGGGGTTTGTGCACCATCAAGGGCGTGGCACTCCAGGCTTATTAAACAAAAAGCAATCCTGGTCCAATACTATGGGCTTGGCACGCCAAGCAGTGGCGTGGCACGCCAGACCAACTTTCCAGATGTAACACCCTACCATACAGAGTCTTATGCTTAAGTCATAATTCAGAGATGGCAAGGTATTACGACCTCTAAAATAAAAATTTAGTACGTATAGTAGTATGAATGATTGATTTAACTAGGAGCCTTTGTAGAAAAAGGGGTAAACAAAAACCATCGCAACTTAAAAGCGCAACACTCCGATCGATAACGTAACGAACAAGGATAATCCAACGCGAGATTATATATATACAAAGGAGTGTCAAAAACAGGAATATCAAGACTCAAAATCCGGCTGCGAAGATAACCAGTCCGAGCATAACAATATATACATATGATAAAATAAGGAAAACCCCAAAGGAAACCCAAAGGGACACAAATACATATAACCTATTCTCCAAAATCTCCCATAAGAGGAGTCATCACAGTTTGTATTATTTAATGGAGATAAAAGTATCTAAGCAAAACGTATAAACCAAAACATAGCCCCGAGAACAAAGGATCTTCGCAAATCTAGAAGTCTCCAGCATGCCTCAACGGGAAACCTCACGTCCTGCATCTGAAAACCACAAAATCCGCATGGGTGAGAACCAGAGGTCCCCAGCATGGTAACAGCTTCCACATATATAATACATAATAATAGAGGAAAGCCAAAGGCAATCCTAGAACTTCCTCCAGATAATATCAAAGCTTACAAACAAGCTAACCATATAAGGGCATCTGACTAAAGATTCTTCAGTCTAACTAATACTTCCCTTTCCAATTCCTTCAAACCTCCCAACCACCAGCAGGAGTATATTATAGCAAACACAGTTATATCAGACAAGAATATACAAATAGGAGCAATTAAGACATTTAGACAATTAGCAAGTTATATGCAGTCAAATAGGCAATCTCAAACAATTCACATAGTATGCATATGATGAATGCCTGTCCCTAGTGGCCGATGATATCATCTTGTCGGTTATAGAGCCAACCCGACAAGTCCTGGTCGCTAACCATTGGACTGTCCCTCTGTCGCGCATCCCCAACTCGAGTTATACTCGTTATAAACTTGATCATAAACATGATCCATATCCATCACCCTCACTGGTGAATATTTCGGGGGCGAGCTCATCCGGGTCTTTCACAGTGCCCGGCCACACTTACGACATAGGGTCACCAGAGCATCAAGTCTCAACCTGGAGTACGTGGTGGCTAGCCACTGCTACTACCCAGGGAAACTCGTATCTCAGATAGTGGAAGTGCAATTCACAATTATCAATAATTCAGCATCAACATGCATGAATTCTCATCCATGGATCAACATCCATATCAGCCATTCCGGCTCACGGTTCAATCCAGAACCAGCCAATATTCATAATCATACACAGCCATTCCGGCTCGCGGTTAAATCCATAACCAGCCATTTCATTAACAATTACAGCCTTTCGGCCCATGGCATAACAAGCACTTCCACCACCATCCTCCGCATCTCACATAATCATCTTTGATCCTCATTGATCATTCATTTTTTCCCTTGCTTCACTCGTAAGTTACTTCATTCACTAGCTCCTTTTCTAATAGCTAGGCATATCATAATGATTCAAGACATACATGGTGAGATCGGAGGCTTAGAAGTATGAGATTTGGCTTTTAAAACTCAAAAATCAACTTTGGGATGAAAACAGGGCCACGCGTACGCGCACTCCACGCGCACGCGTGGATGGCCTCAAAAACTCATCGACGCGCAAGCGTCATGCACGCTAATGCGTGGATTAAAGATTTGCCAATCGACGCGCACGCGTCAACCACGCGTACGCGCGGGTGTTCTCGTGCCCCAGGCACAACACTGGCACAGTTCTGGCATAACTCTCTGGAAAATGGCTAGGCATTGGGTGCAGCACAATCGGCGCGCCCGCGCACATCACGCGCACGCGTGGATGGCGCTTTCTGGAAGATTGGCGCGTACGCGCCAGGTGCGCCCACGCGCAAGGGGTCATTCTGCTAAAAATTTTCTAAGTTAAAAGCTGCAGAATTCACAGATTTAAACCCCAATCTTCCAACGGACATAACTTCCTCATTTTAAATCGTTTTTCACCCGTTCTTCGAACGGCATGGACATCCCGGATCCAATTTCATTTTTAAACAGATTTGGTATAAAACGGAGATCCGTAGTCCAAGTTATGTCCCGTCAAAGTATGCCCAAAAACCATATTTTCATACAAAACCACAATATGCCATTTTCAAAACAAGCCATTTTCAACTCTTTTCAAAATCAATCAAAACATGCCAATTTCATCCCTTTTCTTTGAAATCAATCAAAATGTATCAAATTCAACTTCAAGCCTCCTCAACTCACACATTGACACATTACCACAAATTACCAAAATCACTATCTCATCATTTTACCCCACTTCACCCAAGTGGCTCAAACTCAAACACATTGACATATCATATACTATTCCTCATGCCAATTCTCAACAACACCAATTCCGATAAATCATTATTGTACACAATCAACATCATACTCACCATCAACATGGTTCAACCCACAATTCAACCATAACCAATCATCAAGCATATATCACAACATGCATATTTCTCATACATCATACCACCAAGGCATCAATAATCATCATCACATATATGACCACATCATATATCTCAATCATTCAACAACATCAACAATTCAATGCCTATCTTAGGGCCTCTAGCCTAAGTATTTCCTACCACATTACATATTAGATACGGGAAACCGAAACCATACCTTAGCCGAATTTCCCAAGCTCCACCGGAGCACTTCCAAACCACTTATCCACAAGCTCTCAAGGCCTCAACACCTCCAAGAACAGATTTTTCACCACCAAACCCTTTCCAAGCTTTTCAAAGTCACCAATCAAGCTCCAATATCCACACATACACAACCTAAGCCACAACCATCATACCCAAACACAACATCTCAAAACCCAAACATCATAAAACAACAAAATACACTAGGGTTGAGAATCTTACCACACCCAAGGTCCAAGGAGACAAGATTAACCTTCTCCTTCAAGAGAGTTGGGTCCTATAACATCAAAGAACCCAAAATCTCAACATTTTACCCATGAAACTCGAAAATAAGGGCTGGAATTTCGAACAGAAACACGTGGCTTACCTCAAGATTAA
Organism: Arachis stenosperma; assembly: GCF_014773155.1. NCBI lineage: Eukaryota > Viridiplantae > Streptophyta > Magnoliopsida > Fabales > Fabaceae > Arachis > Arachis stenosperma. The sequence goes on from NC_080386.1 coordinate 42,546,306, forward strand.
TTGTATGGGTTTTGTAGAGCTTTCCGCGGTGAACGCGTGGCCGCAAATGGAGCGGCAATCGGAACTCTAGATCAAAAGTTATGGTGGTTTGAAGATCAAGTGAGAGATAGAAGTTGAGAGAGTGTTCTTCCTCCCCTCCCTTCAATTTTCAGCGTGTGTGTGTGTTGTGTGAGGAGAGAGAGAGTGCTGAAAACTAAGGTTTTGGTTTAGTTATGTTGGGCCAAGGGCCCACTTTGGGTTCGGTTGGCCCGGTTTGGCCCGTTCGGTCCAATCTTGGTCCGAATTCTATAAAATTGGTACCAAAATTCTCGTCTCAGTCTCCTCTATCACATTTAGCCATAAAAATCACATTTTAGGCTTTTTAGAATAAATTCTCATTTATGGGTTAATTAGCCGTTAATTAACCGGGTTTTACATTCTACCCACCTAATTGGGAATTTTGCCCACAAAATTCAAAAGCAATTACCTGAGAATAAATGCGGATAATCCGTTCGCATCTCCGACTCAAGTTCCCAAGTGTGTTCCTCAACACCGCCTCGACTCCATGCCACTTTGACCAATGAAACCTCTTTTCCACGTAACCGTTTGATACTAGTATCATCAATTCTGACTGGAGCCACTGGAAGCGTCAAATCTTCCCTTAACTGAACCGATTCAGGTTCTAACACATGGCTAGCATCAGGAGTGTACTTCCGAAGCTGCGACACGTGAAACACGTCGTGCAGGTTCGAAAGATGAGGTTGTAGAGCCATCCGATACGCCAACGGTCCAATCCTCTCTAGGATCTGAAATGGACCAATGTATCGAGGATTCAACTTCTTTGCCTTAATCGCCCTACCTACTCCCGTGGTCGGAGTAACCTTAAGGAAAACATGGTCTCCTTCCTCAAATTCTAAGGGCTTTTGCCTCTGATCGGCGTAACTCTTTTGACGACTCTGCGCCGTAAGCATCCTATCACGGATTTTCTTGACTTGTTCAGTAGTCTCAGCTATCATTTCCGGCCCCAACAAGCCTTTCTCTCCAGCTTCATACCAACATAGCGGAGATTGACATTTCCTCCCATACAAGGCCTCATACGGAGCCATTCCGATGCTCGCATGATAACTATTATTGTATGCAAACTCCACTAATGGCATATACCGATCCCAACTCGCCGGTTGGTCCAAAACACAAGCTCTCAACATATCCTCTAGTGTTTGGATCGTCCTCTCAGATTGACCATCTGTTTGAGGATGGTAAGCCGTGCTCAAGCTTAATCGGGTTCCAAAAGCCTTCTGAAATGCACCCCAAAACCTTGAAGTGAAACGAGGATCTCTATCAGAGATTATAGTAGCAGGTACACCATGAAGTCTCACAATCTCCTTTATGTATAACCGTGCTAGCTCCTCAAGGGTGTAAGTCATACGAATGGGCAAAAAGTGAGCTGACTTTGTCAGTCGGTCCACAATCACCCAGATAGCATCAAAACCAGCCCTAGTCCTTGGCAATCCTGACACAAAGTCCATTGCAATACTTTCCCACTTCCATTGTGGAATCTCTAAAGGTTGCAACATACCGGCAGGCTTTTGATGTTCAATCTTTACCTTTTGACAAGTTAAGCACTTTGAAACATATTCCGCCACATCATTCTTCATACCCGGCCACCAAAACATCGCCTTTAAATCATGGTACATCTTAGTACTTCCCGGGTGAATGGAGAATCCGCTTTTGTGTGCCTCCTTTAAGATATCTTGCCTCAAAGTGCCAACATCCGGCACAATGATCCTACCCTTGAATCTCCATAACCCATCTTTTTCTTCCGACACTCTCCACTGTTTTCCTTGCTCAATGGCCGGTAACACCTTCCATAACGCTTCATCATTTTGATGAGCCTTTAGGAGTTCAGACTTAAAGTCACTTGAGATTTCTAATCGGCTCAAACACAAGGTTCCGGATACTTCTTGAGTACCAATTTTCAGACTCTCGAATCCCTTGAGCAACTTCTCCTCTTGGAGCATCATCCAAGCTGCACATAACGACTTCCGACTTAATGCATCCGCCACTACATTCGCCTTTCCCGGATGGTAATGCAACTCAAAGTCGTAATCCTTCAATAATTCCATCCACCTTCTCTGCCTCATATTAAGCTCTTTCTGATCAAAGAGGTACTTCAAGCTCTTATGATCGGAGAAAACTTGGAACTTAACCCCATAGAGATAATGCCTCCACACCTTCAAGGCAAACACAACCGCAGCGAGTTCCAAATCGTGCGTAGGGTAACTAACTTCATGAGGTCTCAACTGTCGTGAGGCATACGCCACCACATTATGGTGCTGCATCAGCACGCACCCTAGACCCTTCAATGAGGCATCACAATACACCTCAAATGGCTCATTCGGCTCGGGTAACACTAACACAGGTGCAGTAGTCAACTTTTTCTTCAATGTCTGAAAGCTCTCCTCGCATTCAGGATTCCAAACAAACGGAGTGTCTTTGTGGGTTAACTTTGTCATTGGCAAAGCTATCTGTGAAAAGCCTTTGATAAACCATCGGTAGTAGCCAGCTAAACCCAGAAAACTCCTTATCTCTGTTACGGTGGTTGGTTGTTTCCAATCCATCACAGCCTCCACCTTAGTTGGGTCTACGGCTATTCCCTTCTTACTCACCACATGGCCCAAAAACTTCACCTCACTCTTCCAAAATTCACACTTAGACAGTTTTGCATAAAGTTTCTTCTGCTTTAGAATTTGCAACACGGTCCTCAAGTGTTCCGCATGCTCTTCTTCAGTCTTGGAATAAATTAGTATGTCATCAATGAAGACAACAACGAATTTATCCAGAAACGGACGGAAAACTCTATTCATGTAATCCATGAATACCGTAGGAGCGTTCGTCAACCCAAAAGACATTACAGTGTACTCGTAATGACCATAACGAGTCCTGAAAGCGGTCTTAGGGATATCCTCACCCCTCACCCTTATCTGGTGATAACCGGATCGCAAATCAATCTTGGAGAAAACTCCAGCTCCTTGTAACTGATCCATGAGATCATCAATTCTCGGCAATGGGTACTTATTCTTTATTGTAACCTTGTTTAGCTGCCTGTAATCCACACAGAGCCGCATACTCCCATCCTTCTTCTTCACCAGTAACACTGGAGCACCCCACGGAGAGACACTTGGTCGTATGAAATTCTTTCCCAACAAATCCTCTAACTGAGACTTTAGCTCGTTCATCTCTAACGGTGACATCCTATAAGGAGCACTTGAGATTGGTCCCGCCCCGGGCACCAACTCAATAGCAAACTCAACCTCTCGGTTAGGTGGAAACTCATCAATGTCATCGGGAAACACTTCCGAAAACTCACACATAACCGGAATCTGCTCCAACCTTTGATCATCACCCGAAACGCCCGCGGTTAACAACATGATACCCTGACATTCGATTCCAGAACAGTTCACCATCATCGAGTTCAAGTAATAATTATTTACCAGGACCGGCCCTTCTGTATCCTCCGGCATAAAGTACACCGACTTTGTAGAACAATCTAGCAGAACATGGTTCTTAGATAACCAGTCCAATCCCAAGATAAGATCAAGACCGACCATCGGCAAGCAGACTAAATTATGAACAAAGTCACGCTGCTTGAACCTAAAGGAAACTTCCGGGCATCCTAGCCTAGTTACCATGGCTTCATGGGTAGCATTATACACTCTTAGATCATAACCTAAAGTTACAATCTTCAGTCCTAACTCATGAGCTTTCTCAAATGCAATGAATGAATGTGATGCTCCCGAATCAAATAAAGCATTTAAAGTTTGACCAGCCATTTCACAGTTACCTCTAGTAAGTGTCTCAGATCCCTCGGCACCTATAGCTGAAGTGGTGAACACCCGACCAGTCTGCTGTGCTTTTCCTGCACCTTGTTTTTTCTTCTCCGGGCAGTTTGGGACCTTATGTCCCGCCTTTCCACAATTGTAGCACAAACCCCATCCGGCCTTGCATGGTGCTCCCGGATGGTGATTCCCACACCTAGTGCAAGCTTGATCATTCTGAGGCTGCTTCCCAAACTTTTTTCCTTGGGAGTTGTTGTTGTTGGGCCTCCTGAAAGAGCTTCCCCTCTTGAAAGACGGACCTCTAGGTGCAAAGCCCTTCCCTCGGTTCTGTGGAAATGAACCTTTGTGACTCCCTTTCTCAGCGGTTGCCCTTTTCACACACTCCTCAGCAACCCTACACTTGTTCACTAATTCGGAGAAAGTCCTAATCTCCATTGGTCCCACTGAACTGAAGATATCACTCCGGAGTCCTCCTTCATACTTAACACACTTCCATTCCTCATATTCCACCGGAGTCCCTTGGCACATACGAGAGAACCTGAACAGCTCCTCAAACTTGTCAGTATACTCTGATATGGACATAGTACCCTGCTTCAGCTGTAACAATTCAAGTTCCTTAGCCGTCCTAGCAGAAGTTGGAAAGTACTTCTTATAGAACTCTTCTTGGAAGACATTCCAAGTGATATAGTCATCACCCTGCTGCAGAAGACGTCGGATGCCTTGCCACCAATGCGACGCTTCACCTGTGAGCATATAGGTAGCAAACTCGACACGCTGTCCTTCAGGTACTACTTGTGCTTGCAGTGCTCGCTCTATAGCCTGAAACCATGTATCAGCCTCAGTCGGGCTAGTAGTCCCCTTGAATTTAGGCGGATTAACCTTCAAAAAGTTTGCCAGTGTCATCGGGCCTTGAACTCCACCTCCATCATCACCATGGTTGTTCATCTGTTGACCAAGAGCCTCAGCAGTGGCTTGCATAGCAGCAGCCATGTTCTCCAACGCAGTCATAAAGTTCACCGGGTCATTAGGGTTATTCTCTGGTGCACGAGCATTCGTACGACCTCTCGCAATACCTCTACCGCGTCCACGAGGCGCCATCTGGTTCCTATACACACCAAACAATCGATATTAAGTTGATCAGTCTCAATATCGGAAGTCTAGTGCTTCAAAGTCCCAAATGCATGCTCATGAACGTTTATGCCAATTATATCAAGCAGATATACTAATAGCACATAACACACACACACAGAGAATGCACAGAAGCATAATCAGTCCATCCCTCAGGCTCTACAGGAACGAACTGCTCTGATACCATAATGTAACACCCTACCATACAGAGTCTTATGCTTAAGTCATAATTCAGAGATGGCAAGGTATTACGACCTCTAAAATAAAAATTTAGTACGTATAGTAGTATGAATGATTGATTTAACTAGGAGCCTTTGTAGAAAAAGGGGTAAACAAAAACCATCGCAACTTAAAAGCGCAACACTCCGATCGATAATGTAACGAACAAGGATAATCCAACGCGAGATTATATATATACAAAGGAGTGTCAAAAACAGGAATATCAAGACTCAAAATCCGGCTGCGAAGATAACCGGTCCGAGCATAACAATATATACATATGATAAAATAAGGAAAACCCCAAAGGAAACCCAAAGGGACACAAATACATATAACCTATTCTCCAAAATCTCCCATAAGAGGAGTCATCACAGTTTGTATTATTTAATGGAGATAAAAGTATCTAAGCAAAACGTATAAACCAAAACATAGCCCCGAGAACAAAGGATCTTCGCAAATCTAGAAGTCTCCAGCATGCCTCAACGGGAAACCTCACGTCCTGCATCTGAAAACCACAAAATCCGCATGGGTGAGAACCAGAGGTCCCCAGCATGGTAACAGCTTCCACATATATAATACATAATAATAGAGGAAAGCCAAAGGCAATCCTAGAACTTCCTCCAGATAATATCAAAGCTTACAAACAAGCTAACCATATAAGGGCATCTGACTAAAGATTCTTCAGTCTAACTAATACTTCCCTTTCCAATTCCTTCAAACCTCCCAACCACCAGCAGGAGTATATTATAGCAAACACAGTTATATCAGACAAGAATATACAAATAGGAGCAATTAAGACATTTAGACAATTAGCAAGTTATATGCAGTCAAATAGGCAATCTCAAACAATTCACATAGTATGCATATAATGAATGCCTGTCCCTAGTGGCCGATGATATCATCTTGTCGGTTATAGAGCCAACCCGACAAGTCCTGGTCGCTAACCATTGGACTGTCCCTCTGTCGCGCATCCCCAACTCGAGTTATACTCGTTATAAACTTGATCATAAACATGATCCATATCCATCACCCTCACTGGTGAATATTTCGGGGGCGAGCTCATCCGGGTCTTTCACAGTGCCCGACCACACTTACGACATAGGGTCACCAGAGCATCAAGTCTCAACCTGGAGCACGTGGTGGCTAGCCACTGCTACTACCCAGGGAAACTCGTATCTCAGATAGTGGAAGTGCAATTCACAATTATCAATAATTCAGCATCAACATGCATGAATTCTCATCCATGGATCAACATCCATATCAGCCATTCCGGCTCACGGTTCAATCCAGAACCAGCCAATATTCATAATCATACACAGCCATTCCGGCTCGCGGTTAAATCCATAACCAGCCATTTCATTAACAATTACAGCCTTTCGGCCCATGGCATAACAAGCACCTCCACCACCATCCTCCGCATCTCACATAATCATCTTTGATCCTCATTGATCATTCATTTTTTTCCCTTACTTCACTCGCAAGTTACTTCATTCACTAGCTCCTTTTCTAATAGCTAGGCATATCATAATGATTCAAGACATACATGGTGAGATCGGAGGCTTAGAAGTATGAGATTTGGCTTTTAAAACTCAAAAATCAACTTTGGGATGAAAACAGGGCCACGCGTACGCGCACGCGTGGATGGCCTCAAAAACTCATCGACGCGCAAGCGTCATGCACGCTAACGCGTGGATTAAAGATTTGCCAATCGACGCGCACGCGTCAACCACGCGTACGCGCGGGTGTTCTCGTGCCCCAGGCACAACACTGGCACAGTTCTGGCATAACTCTCTGGAAAATGGCTGGGCATTGGGTGCAGCACAATCGGTGCGCCCGCGCACATCACGCGCACGCGTGGATGGCGCTTTCTGGAAGATCGGCGCGTACGCGCCAGGTGCGCCCACGCGCAAGGGGTCATTCTGCTAAAAATTTTCTAAGTTAAAAGCTGCAGAATTCACAGATTTAAACCCCAATCTTCCAACGGACATAACTTCCTCATTTTAAATCGTTTTTCACCCGTTCTTCGAACGGCATGGACATCCCGGATCCAATTTCATTTTTAAACAGATTTGGTACAAAACGGAGATCCGTAGTCCAAGTTATGTCCCGTCAAAGTATGCCCAAAAACCATATTTTCATACAAAACCACAATATGCCATTTTCAAAACAAGCCATTTTCAACTCTTTTCAAAATCAATCAAAACATGCCAATTTCATCCCTTTTCTTTGAAATCAATCAAAATGTATCAAATTCAACTTCAAGCCTCCTCAACTCACACATTGACACATTACCACAAATTACCAAAATCACTGTCTCATCATTTTACCCCACTTCACCCAAGTGGCTCAAACTCAAACACATTGACATATCATATACTATTCCTCATGCCAATTCTCAACAACACCAATTCCAATAAATTATTATTGTACACAATCAACATCATACTCACCATCAACATGGTTCAACCCACAATTCAACCATAACCAATCATCAAGCATATATCACAACATGCATATTTCTCATACATCATACCACCAAGGCATCAATAATCATCATCACATATATGACCACATCATATATCTCAATCATTCAACAACATCAATAATTCAATGCCTATCTTAGGGCCTCTAGCCTAAGTATTTCCTACCACATTACATATTAGATACGGAAAACCGAAACCATACCTTAGCCGAATTTCCCAAGCTCCACCGGAGCACTTCCAAACCACTTATCCACAAGCTCTCAAGGCCTCAACACCTCCAAGAACAGATTTTTCACCACCAAACCCTTTCCAAGCTTTTCAAAGTCACCAATCAAGCTCCAATATCCACACATACACAACCTAAGCCACAACCATCATACCCAAACACAACATCTCAAAACCCAAACATCATAAAACAACAAAATACACTAGGGTTGAGAATCTTACCACACCCAAGGTCCAAGGAGACAAGATTAACCTTCTCCTTCAAGAGAGTTGGGTCCTATAACATCAAAGAACCCAAAATCTCAATATTTTACCCATGAAACTCGAAAATAAGGGCTGGAATTTCGAACAGAAACACGTGGCTTACCTCAAGATTAATTGTATGGGTTTTGTAGAGCTTTCCGCGGTGAACACATGGCCGCAAACGGAGCGGCAATCGGAGCTCTAGATCAAAAGTTATGGTGGTTTGAAGATCAAGTGAGAGATAGAAGTTGAGAGAGTGTTCTTCCTCCCCTCCCTTCAATTTTCAGCGTGTGTGTGTGTTGTGTGAGGAGAGAGAGAGTGCTGAAAACTAGGGTTTTGGTTTAGTTATGTTGGGCCAAGGGCCCACTTTGGGTTCGGTTGGCCCGGTTTGGCCCGTTCGGTCCAATCTTGGTCCGAATTCTATAAAATTGGTACCAAAATTCTCGTCTCAGTCTCCTCTATCACATTTAGCCATAAAAATCACATTTTAGGCTTTCTAGAATAAATTCTCATTTATGGGTTAATTAGCCGTTAATTAACCGGGTTTTACACCAGAGATGAGAATCATAGATGGCATCGAGGGCGTGGCATGCCAAGTATGAGCGTGGAACGCCAGGCTTTGTACATAGAGAACAAGTTGATCAAGCAAAATGGGCGTGGCACGCCAAGTCATTGGCGTGGCACGCCAATTCACTTCTTCAGAGAGTGAAAGGAGAGCATCATTGAAAGTGTGCTCGAAGGCGTGGCACGCCCAACCCTCATCATTAGCGTGTCCAGGGGTGTGCCTGTGCGTGGCACGCCAAGGTTGTTGAATGGGAAGCATTGAAGGGGGCGTGGCACGCCACTCCACACGCCTTCACACAATCTAAGTCAGTTAGAAAGCTTTTTACTTTTCATTTCTTTTTTTATTTTTTATCTCAAAATTAGGAGTAGTATAAGTACCCCTAAGAGGGTACTAAATTGGAACTTTACTTTTACTTTTCACTTTTGGAGACTTGGACACTTCACTTTACTTTTGGCTTTTGAACTTTTGAACTTTACTTCTCTTCATCTCTTGTATTTCTTGAGCTATGAGTAGCTAAACTCCCTCTCATTGGGGAGAGAGCTCTATTGTACTTGATGGATCACTATTGAATTGAACTTCTTCTTCTCTTCATCTCTCTTTGATTCAAAGCATTTCGTTCTTTATTTTAACATTAAATTATCTTGAAAAAGAGATTGAATGTAATTGGGTTTTATGTGAACTTTGGAAGAGGAATCATAAAATCATGCTTGAAATCCATTCTCACATTGAGTAGATCTGGGTTTTGGGATTGGATATTGTGACACTAGATCTACCCACTACTTGGATCTATGAGGATATGTGATATAATCAGGGACCAAGGAATTGGCTATTGATCAAGATCTGGGAGATTGAATTACCAAGGAATTGGAATTTTATCACTCATGATTGCCAAGAGGTCAATGAGTTGCATGATTGAAGTAGAGGTGATATAAAATTGATCCGGAGAATACAATATCTCCTAACTCCAATGAATTTTTCCTATTCTTATCTTCCCATTCTTTATAGCTTTGTTTAAATTCTGTTAATTACCCATTCCCCTTTACATTTCAGTCATTTAGATTCCTTGCTTTTTACCTTCATTTACCTTATGCAATTTAAGTTTCCAGCACTTTACATTCCTGCACTTTATTTCAGCTTTTTAATTTCCAAGTCATTTACAATTCTGCCATCTCAATTCTTGAAATCATTACCCATTAATGTTTAGTTCAACTAGAATATCCTGAAGACTAAAGTTGCTCAACTAATCAATCTATGTGGGATTGGACCTCACTCTTGTGAGTTTTTACTTGACTACAATTTAGTAGACTTGCCGAAGGATTTATTGTAGAGATGCAAAAATCCATGATCAAAGAAGAGCTCTCTAACCTTTACCAGTACGTTCTTCGCTAGCCCATGTGATTGCCTTGGGGACTGGGCAGCCATTTGCAGGGTAATCTATGTTGCTTGTGCCTCTTGGATTCCCAACTTCTTCATCACATCACAGATGGGGGTATCAGATTTAAACTTAAGCCAAGATCATACAGGGCTTTGTCAAAAGTGATCTTTCTAGTAGTCCATAGAATCTGAAAGCTTCCTAGGTCTGGCATCTTCCTTGGTAGCTCATTCTGAATAAGTGTACTGTACTTCTCAGTAAGTACCTCTATTTCATCTCCCTTGAAAGCCTTCTTTTCAGGGGGTAAGCTTTTTAAAACCTCAGCTACAGGAGTATTGATTTGCAGTTTCTTAGAGACTTTCAAGAACTGTGAGTGATGCTCGTCCTCTTGAGGCTTCTGAGGGTGTGGTATATTAGGCTCCTGTGCCACCAATAGGGCGTGTAGCAATGTCTGTTCAATTTCTTCTTGAGCCTTTTCTTCCTTTAATTCCTCAGTAACACAAACCTCCACAGATTCGGCCTCATCGGTGAAGATCGCTGTTCCATCTTCTTTCTGTGAAGGCCCTATAGGGATGCACCTGCTCAAGTGTCCACTGGTCATAGTTATGAGTGTCTCCTTGAGGGTAGTTACCACTCATATCACAATGAGTATCTAGAGGAGCACTATGAGCCTTAGTAACTGGACTCTGCATACTACTCAGTTGTCGGGTTTGAGTATACGTTTATTGTAATATCGGTTCGTTCTCATCATGGAGTGCCGCTACAGCCTCCACGTCTAGAGCTTCTGCCCTAACTGGAGTCTCCTCACATAAATATAAGTACTGGTTATTGACAACCATCTCAATGAGCTCATCTGCCTCTTTGAATGTCATTTTCCAAGGGTGCAAATAGTCACTTGTAGAGTGATCCAAGAATCTCTTGGCCATCTCAGAGAGACCTTCATAGAAGATCTTTATCCTGTGCCAGCATGCGAATATGTCAAGGGGGCATTCCCTGATCATTCTCTTGTATTTCTCCCAAGCATCATAGAGGGACTCGCTCTCTTCCTTCCTAAAGGTCTGAACGTTTGTCATTAGCTTGGCCCATCTCTGCGGGGAGGAGAACCTGTTCAAGAATTTGTTAATAGCCTTATTCCAAGTGTTCACACTTCCTATGGGTTCATAAACCCACCATAATTTTGCTTGATCATTTAGAGCAAATGGGAAGAGTATTTGCTTGGAGACTTCAGGCTCTATTCTATTTGTCTCTATAGTGTCACAAAACTGCAAGAAGTCATAGATGAATTTATTAGAGTCTTTTTATGGGCGTCCATGAAACAGGCACTGTTGCTATATCAACATGATCATGTCTATGTTGACCTTAAAGTCATCTGGATCAATAGGGGGTACATTAATACTCCTTCCATAGAAATCAGGAGTAGGAGCTGTATAAGATTCCAAGGTTCTTCTGGATTGTGCATCCTCATTTGGATCCATAGTGATTTTTTGTATTCCTGCATAAGCAAGAGACAAAGAAAAATGGGAGTCTCTATGTCAAAGTATAGAGAACTCCCGATGAGATACCCAAAAAGGAAAGAGAACAAGAATTAAAATTATTAAATTTTTTTAATAAATTTTAAAAAATAAAAAATAAAAAATAGAAAAAAGTAATTAGGAATTTCAAAAAAATAATAAAAAATAAGAAAGAAGTGGATTTAAAAATGTTTGAAATTAAAAAAGAAATAGAAAACACTAAAGGGAAACTAAAGTTTAAAATTTGAATTTAAATGAAAAATTGAATAACTAGAATCAATAAAAAGATAAATAAGATATGATTTGAAAATTTGAGAAGAAAAAGAAAAGATTTGAAATTTTTGAAATTTAAAAAGAAAAAGTCAAACAAAAGATTTGAAATTCAAATTTAAAAAGAAAGAATCAAACAAGATAAGATAAGATTTAAAAATTTAAAATTTAAAAGATTTAAATTTAATTTGAAGTTTTGAAATTTGAAATTTAAAATTTCAAAGATTTGAAATTTAAAATTTAAAGATTTGAAATTCAAATTTGAAGAAAAGAGAAACTAACAAGATATTAAACATTTAAAAATTGAAAGAAAGATAAAATAAAGATTTTAAATTTAAAATTCAAAATTTTGAAATTAAATTAAGATTTGAAAGATAAAGATCAAGATTCTAGAAAGATAAAATATGATTTTAAAATTTAAAATTTAAAAACAAAAGACACCAAACTTAAAATTTAAATTCAAATAAAGATAAGGTAAATATTTTAAGGAACTAAATTTTAAAAATTTTGAAAATTTTATAGAAGGATTTTTAAGGATTTTCAAAAATTAAAGACAAGATTTTTAAAATTTTTGAAATTTAAAAAGATAAAGAAGACGCTAAAAGACACATCAAACTTGAAAATTTTGAAATTAAAGACAGTAAATTTTCGAAAATCTTGGAAGAAAAACACTAAAAGGCACCAAACTTAAAAATTTTGAAATCAAACACAAGAAAATAGCAAGAACAGTTCGAATGCCAAGAAAGAAAAATGAATAATTTTGAAAAACTCAAGAAAAGACTGATAAAAAAAAAACCAAGAAAAGGTTCCAAACTTTAAAATTGACACAAGACTCAAACAAAAGACAAAGATTACCAAAGAAAAAAAGGTTTTGAAAAATATTTTGAAAAAGAAAACAAAAGACACAAACAAAAGAGCAAATAAACCTTAAAGAATACCTAATCTAAGCAACAAGATAGTCCGGTAGTTTGTCAAACTCAAACAATCCCTGACAATGGTGCCAAAAACTTGGTGCGCGGAATTGAACTCCACACAACTGAACCAGCAAGTGCACCGGGTCGTCCAAGTAATACCTCAGGTGAGTGAGGGTCGAATCCTACAGAGATTGTCGAATTGAGCAAGCAATGTCTATCTTGTAAATCTTAGTCAGGGGGCCAGTGGGTTGTTCAACGCCCATTTTGGGCCATCAGTTCCAAAGATAAATATGGACTATTATATATTTCTGAAAAACCCTGGATGTTATCTTTCCAACCTCATTGAGAACACATCATTTGGACCTCTATAACTCTAGATATGCTCATTTAAATGCACGGAGGTCAAAATCTAACAACATCTGCAACCCTTTCTCTGTTTCTGAATCAGACTTTTTCAAAATTCGCCAGAATCACCTAAAAATCACCTAAAAACATAGAAAAAACACAAAAACTCAAAGTAGTATCAAAAAAGTAATTTTTGCCCTAAAACCTACTAAAACTTAGTAAAACTTAACAAAACATAACCAAAAACAATAGGAAAACAATACTAAAAAGTGTATAAAATATTCGCTCATCAATAAGATCTATTAATTTTTATCCAATGAAGACCATATATATATATATATTCGGATTATTAATGTCTTTTTAATAATCTTATGACCAAGAACATTTTAGATTAAATTATAAAAAAGATTTATCTCTATTTAATATTATTATGGTTATTATCACAATAATAAATCTTTAAATTTAATCAAAAACTTTATTATATTAATATTTTAATATATTAATAATAACAAATTATTTGACACATAATTAATTAAATTGTGATCATACAACGCGTTCCTAATAAAAGTAGCAGAGAAGAAGAAAGAAGCTGCAATGAGGGATCTCTGTGAAACATATGATAAACAACATTTTGGTACTTATCTTTTCAAAAAATATTAATTCTGTTCTGTTCTACATTCTATTTCATTTTTTTGGAAAACAAGGGAGTGGATTTTATTACAAGAAAAAGTTAAGCTAAATACACCATTATCATCAACTAAGTATTATAAGTCCATTCATTCCTAACTTTAAAATAACTTTAGATTAATCAACACTATTGACATTTTGCGTTAATCCCTATAAGTCAAATTTAATTAGCTTAACAATATGTATACATCTTATATGATTAATTAAAAGTGTAACTAAAATTAATAACAAAATACAATAAGATATAATGACTTGAGGAGTCCTTCTAACATAGTGAAAAAAATTAGGAAGAGGTACTAACAAAATACCAACAATAATATGAACTCTATTCTTTTGAACACGAGTATTTAATTTGGATTAATAATAAAAATTGCTTTTGCTTCTACTTTTTTTAAAGTAATGTGTGTTGGCTTTTAGAAAAGACAAATTATTTATTTTTTAACAAAAAACTTTTTTAATTAAAAATAATATCTAAATATATTTAAAAATAAAAAAAAGCCAATTCAAACTAACAGTAATATTGACTAATTAAAAATAGTATTCTTTGTATTTATAAACATTAAAATGAAAACAATTCTAAATTTGTTTGTTTAGCATTTACTATAAGAAAAATGATGAAACTAATATGAGAATGAAAACATTCAATATAAAATTAATAGAAATATTTAAAAAATAATAAAAATTAATTTAAATTAGTCTAAAATTATCTTATTTTATATTTATTAATTATTTTTAAAATAAATATATAATATTAGATATAATATATATAATTTTAAATATTATATATATAAAATTATAGATATTAAATTAAATAAAATAATTTTAGATTATTATCCCTCTACCATTTCTAAAAATTAAAGAGGATATATTTAGCAAACAAACATTTCTCTACTTAATAGTTTGTTTAACAATAATCAGTAAGCTATTTATATATACGCATATATATATTGTGTAACACCCTACCACACAGAACTTTACACTTAAGTCGTAAAATAGTGGTGGTGTGGTATTACAACCTCTAAAATAAAATATAATACATATAATAATTAAAAGAACGTAGTATACTAGGAGTCTTGAAGAATAGGTAAAACAAAAGCGCGAAATAAAAAGCACAATGCTCCGGAGACAAGATTACTTACGTGCAAAGGAAACTAAGGTTCATAAGCATAATTAAATAGAAGGTAGGAATAGAGGGTCAAAAGTACAAAATAAGAAGCTCCAAACTCAGCCTGCGAAACTAATTAAGTTGGCCGAAAAATATGTACATACATATATATATATAGCCCAAAGTCCAGAATATATATATATATATATATATATATATATATATATATAAACCCTAGTTCTCCTTAAACCTCTAAGAGGTATAAAATAAAACAAGTTGTTTGAAGAGTTATACATATGACCATATATAAGCTATATATCAAAATAAAGTCTCAAAATACACTTCGTTGCAGAACTCCAGATACCTAGTGAGGTGCCCATTGACCTGCATCTAAAAAATAACAGTATCGTATGGGATGAGAACCAAGGGTTCTCAGCATGATAAAGGTAGCACATACATAAAATATAAGGTCCTAGAAAAGGCAAAGGCAATCCTAGAACTCCGACACTCAGAATTATAAAACTTAAAGAACTAAAACAGAAATCTTAAGTCAAGGTGGTTTTCTAAGGATCCCTAACTTAACCAAAACTTAAACCTAACCCTCCGTCATCTTCTTTCCTCTGAAACCTCCATCTTCAGTGGAAATCACACAGACAAACAAGTAGACAAAAAAAACACAGGTAGTTTACAGATACAACAAACAAAACACATAGAAGTTAAACATGAATATCAATTAAGCAAACCCCAGAATGCAAACCAAAGCAAACAAACACATGTACATGAGTGTGCTTGTCCTATGGCTGTTGATATCAACTGTCGGTTACAAAGCCAGCCCGACATGTCCTGGTAGCTAACCGTGGATAGTCCCTTTGTATGCGCATCCCCAAGAACAAAAATTAACCATGGGAAGAATCCCAAGTTGACATAGGAGTGACAATACACCAATCTCAACAATATCCATGGAAAGAATCCCAAGCTGACATGGGGGAGACAACACCCCAAACTTAACAATATTCATATATGCATGCCCATGAAAGAACCCGGGAAGTTAAAGTTTCCGGTCACATCTTACGGTACAAGGGGTTAACAAATGTCTCAGAATTAATCAATTATATCTCATAATATCATTTTCATTCTCAATAATAATTCACAGCTCATCTCATTGTTCTCAATTAATTAACATCATCAATTATCTTATACATCGTTATCAATATTACATTACCCTCTTAATTGCCTCATATACCACTTTCATCATCTTTATCAAATCAAGTACCACCTTCTCCAACCACATATTTCCTTTTAAAAATATTTCTTCATCTCTAAGTTACCACCTTTTCCTAGCTTCATCTTATTACTAGACATACAACTAAGGTGTAGGGACTAAAAGAGTAAAAATAGAAGTTTAGAGGTTCAAAATCAAGTTTTAAACACAAAAATTCATTTGCTAAAAACAGGGTCATCGTGTACGCTAGCATTTTGCTCGCGTACGCAAGGGCTCATTTTATCATACTCACGTACGCAAGCACTTTGCTCGCGTACGCGAGATGCCAAACCCGAAAGGGTTGGTCGCGTCGCGTGCAGGTGGTGGCGTACGCAAGCACCCAGCTCGCGTACGCAAGATGCCCAACCCGAATAGGTTGATTGTGTCACGTGCAGTGGTCATGTACGCAAGCCTTGCAGAATTGCAAAAATGTTGAATGTTGCAGAATTTCCAATTTTGTACTCCGAACTTCCGACGGCCATAACTTTTTTGTTTTAACATATTTTTCATCCGTTCTTCAAACGGCATAAACTTCACGGACTCAATTTTCATATGAAATAAGTTTGACACAATTTGGGGGTCCAGAAGTCAAGTTATGGCTCCGCGAAGTTCGGCCAAAAATTAAATTTACACAAAAACCTTCAACCTCTATTTTCATTGAAAATCAAACTCAAACCTCAACATCATATACATATAATCAGCACCACAACACACCATATCACATCATCACAACATCATACCTTTCCATTACCTACTTTACCTTAATTTCACAAAACCCCCTTACATAAACTTCACAATTATGCCCATAACCATCAACATACCATAATATATATGTTATGGACTCGCACAGTCCAGCCCAATTACTCGACGGGTCAGAAACACCGCCTCCGACCCAAGCCCCAAACCATCCTCCACAATAAGAAGAACCCGACGGGTCGGTCCCTCACACCTGACCCAAAGCACACGCGACTCGAGTCATCGCACCTAGCAAATGGTCGGGTCGGTATCCTCGGAACATCACCCGAAGCCCCGACCCGGTGACCAGAACGACCTACTCCTTTCTCACGTGGACTAGGACAGCTCATAGAAGTTTTCTGGCTAGTGGGCTAGTTCACCTATGGGCCCACCCAATACAGTATATAAGGAAAGAGACCAGCTCTCGCCCCAAGGTACGTAACATCTTACCTAATTTGGCTATCACCTTGTACGGATACTGACTTGATCGTCGGAGTGTCCTTGCAAGTGGCCACCCCCCTCGTCTACACCACCTCCGGCGCCACCAGCTTCCAACCCACATCTCTACACCCGCTCCAAGTTAGCCCAAGGCCTCACCTTCTCATCCTCTCGTTGCTACCCGACTCGCTGAGCACCCGAGATCTCTCAGGTAACGAACAATATATATATTCATTATTACCAACTTATTAATCATCATCAAACCATCACTTATCATTCTATTTCCATCATAATTAATAAACATCAATAAATGCTCAATCCATATCAACACATCTCATCAAAGGAACTAAAAAATTAACATACTCATACATTCATAACTATCCTATGGTCACCTAGCCTAAGTTTTTACGAGACATTATATATTAAATACGAGAAACCTAAACTATACCTTGGCCAATTTCCTCGTATATCCCAAGACACCACCAAAAAGCACCAAACACAGCCCCAAGGATCCAAGGTAATGACCCCCAAAGCTCCACCAAGTCTCCAATTTACATACTTACACACCTAATTCACATTATCACACGTATATACCAAATTCAATACCCAATCTCACATAAGCTAAGAATTTGCAAGGTTTTGAGAGTCCTCACCTTATATGTGTCTTGATTGAACAAAGACCCACAAATTCCTCAAGCTAATTTGAGCTTAAACATCAAGACATCGAATTTTAAAAACCAAAACCCCAAAATTTTGAAAAATCAAAGGAATGAGAAGCTGAGATGGAAATCGAGGTTTCTTACCAAAATTTGTTACTGGACTTTGTAGAGATCGACGTGGTAGATGCATTGCCACAAACAGTGCGGTGATCAGAACTCCGGATAAAAAATTATTGGAATTTGAAACAAGAACAAGGGTTGGAAGCTTATGTTCTTCCCTTCTCCTTGTTTCCCAGCGTTTTAGCATGCATGAGGAGAGAGAAGATGGCCAAAGCCATCTTTATTAAATGACAAAGTTGGGCATCGGGTCCATTATAAGTTCGGTTTGTTCGGTTCGTTCGGTTCGATCTGTTCGGCTCAATTTTAAATCAAATTCTTTAAAATTATTGTCAAAATTCTTATTTTAATTATCTCTATTTTACAAAATTATAAAATTCATATTTTTTATTTTATTTATTAAAATTTAATTTATTAACTAATTATTCGCTAATTTTACGAAATTTACATATTGAACATTCAAGAAAAGTTGTGTGTTACAAATGCAATGTTTGAGATTTTTTAGCATCGAAATTGTTAACTTCATCAAACATGTATAAATAGTGAATGCTTCGCAATAATGATAAATAATAATAATAACAACATAATTACATAATATTTGAATTTCTGTGAAATTTGTGATGGACTTATAAGTACGTAAAAAAATAAAAGAGTATAATATCGTTTTTATTTTTTATGTTTGGATAAATTTTAAAGTTGTCTTTAATGTTTATATTTTTTATTTAAATTTTTAATATTTCAGAATCATTTTAATTAATATTGTCCTACCGTGAATGATCTATTAATAGAATTGATGGTAAAATAACATTGAGATGATTTTAAAACGTTAAAAACTTAAATAAGAGAAAAATATTGCGAGACAAAAATGGTATATTATTCTTAAAAAAATTATCAAATCAAATAAAATGATAATAAATTTTAACAAAATAAATTACATTACATGATTATAGATGGCTAGTAGGCACACTTCTAAAAACGAAAAAAAAGAACATAATACATATATAATAATGTATAAATTATACTTTTTTTGTCTCTAATATACCAAACTTTGTTAATATTTAACTTAATTAAAATTTATCTTGAACTTTAAAATAAATTTTAATTTTATCCTTTAATAATATCAAATTTTTTTACCATAAATAATTATATAATTTATTTTTAATTTTATTCTTAATAAAAAATAAATTTACTTAGAATAAAAGTAATATAATTAAGAGTAATATACTTAGATGTGATCAAAAAATAATTGAATAATTATATTCCATAAAAAAATTAATATGATAGAAGGATAAAATTAAAATTTATTTCAAAGTTAAAAATAAAATTTATTTAAATTAAATATTAAAGTTCTGTATACTAAAGATAAAATTGTATAATTTATATTTTGTTATATATATATCATCCTCTTATTTTTCATTTGTCAGAAGTGTATCTATTAGTCATTTTACAAGCATTTTATAATGAGTAAAAATTTTGAATTTATAATACAATTCATTCCATTAAAATTTACCTTCATTTTAGTTGATTTTAGTAATTCTTCTGAGTAATGTATCGTTTTTCTCCCCATGGTCAACGTTTTCGACCTATTTAAGTCTCTAATATTTCAAAATAGTCTCAATATTATCTTTCCATAAATTCTGTTAACAGATCACTAATGACAGGACAGCATTGAGATAAATTTAAAATATTAGGAATTTAAATAAGATAATTTAAACATTAAGGTTAACTTTAAGACTTTCACTACAAGAAAATGCAGAATTTGTAACAACATAATTTGTTACGAAAAATATTAATTTGGTTACGAAATAAATTTGTAACAAATAAAAAATTATTACAGAGTTATTGTCGTGTGCCTACAAAAAAGATTTTTGTAACAAAAAATGAAATTATTACAATGCAGAGTAATATTTTGTAACAATTTTTTTAATAGAAAAGCTAAAATTTGTTACAAAAGTGGTAACAAATTTTGCCCTATGAAATATTTTTAGTAATAATATAATTTTTTCTATCATAAAATTTGTTACAAAATATAACTTTATTTTGTAATATTTTTCATTCCTTTAGTTACAAAAACACATTTATTTTTGTAATTTTAAATATAAATTACACACATAATTTATTAAATTATATTATTTTTTAATTAGTTAATATATTAACTAATTTACTGAGTAAGTAAACATTTATATGATATATAATAACATAGATAGTTCAAACATATTTTATTTAACTAAGATTGTTTTTAAACAAAATAGTATTAAAATTAGTTTTACAAGTTCAACCACAAATTAGAAATTCTATATAGATTAGTGTCTCCATGAATTTAAATATTTCAGAGTCTTGTAGCTAACATGTCATCATTTTGACACTCTTGTAAATATGAAAAAAAAATAGAAATAATATATAACACTAATTATAAATTTTTTCATTCTCTTTTATTCAATATTTTAAGAAAAAATTTGGAAGAAACTTTCCTAAAAATTTGATATTTTTACCGTCTACGGTTCTATAAAAAAATAACCAATTTATCACCTATTTTTCAATCATTACACAACTAATTTTATCAAACCAAATAATAATACATTTACCATTTCTCAACCACAACACAACTAAAATATAATAAATAGATTCATATGTAATTAAATCTAGACTAATAATATATCAACTATGTACGAATATGTATTAAAATTATAAGCAATTTTACATATACCTTTAATTGTCTAGCCATTTTCATTGTCAAAGCGTGCTATCAAAAAGTTCACAAAGACTTGTTGAGGATCCAAATTAAGATTTTACTTGACATACATAACTCTTTTCCTAGCCATATTCATTGCTCTTCAAATTTTTATTTTAGTACATCTATTTTCTTTATTAGCTCCTCAAGATCTTGCATTGTTTCTTAAAGATGTACTTGAATCTTTAATTTAGCTTTTGAAACTTTTATGCCATAAATTACACTATTTTTTTCACTTCTCACAATTATATATGCTTCATTTAGAGTTATAGGATTTTCAATTTCATAGAATTCATTTATAATGAAGCTAATATCATCCTGCACAATATATATATACACACACACACATACAGGCTCTGATACCAGTAACGTCCGAGGTGGATTTAGGAGGAAAAAAGAGAAAAGAAGATTATAATATTAATGTTGGTAAGTTATATGAATGCAGATGCAGAGACAAGAAAGTAAATATGAAGTTAGATGCGACGGTAGTCCACACGCATATGCAAGTTAGTATGAAGTTAGATGTGATGGTAGTCCGCATACATATGCAGATGCAATAAGCTTAAATTAAAAACACAAAATTGAAGAACTAAAAATTTTTTATTGAATTTAATTGAAGAAAACTTGAAGAAAGAAGGAGTAAAAGGCTTACAAAGGATTCTCAGAGCCTCTCTCTCTAACTTCTCTCTCTAATATTGTGTTTCTAAAAACTCTGACTCAGAATGTTGTTGAGGTTTCTTTTTATAGACCTAGATTCTACTGTTTCTACAGTACAGGTTATGTTAACCGGTACTATTTCTATAGTACAAGTTGATCCAATTTTTGGTTTTTTGAAATTACATAAATTTTGAAATGCTTCTCTAATATTCTCCTAGGTTGATCCTGAAGCAATTGTCTTCATTTTAATTATAATCACTTAAGGATTCTGCTGAAGAAGTAGGGTCTTCTTTGTGTGTTTTATCTTTTTCGATCATCTGCATGATCTGCTGGAGATGTTTTGCTAATATTTCTTTTGATTAGGCTCCTACTAGGACTGCAGCAATTTGCGCTTTCTGATTGAGAAATGTTGACTCTTCATGATCAAATGGCTTGGCAAACTTAGGGTATTCGTTGAACTATTTTTGAACTTTGTCCGGGTGAGCTATGGTTGCATCGAACTTAGACCACTATTTAACATAGGCATTTCTTTGAAGCATTGGTGGTGCCTTTGGATGCTTCTGTTTGCCATACCCGTATTGCCATGAGAATACCTAGACTAGTGAAAATGTAGAGAAAAATTGAAGATCTGTAGGAATTCTTGTTTTCTGTTGGTCAAATTTTTTGGTGAAAATTTTAAACCCCTCATCAGCAGGTGGGGGCAAGCTCTATGGTAATGGGCCAAAATAATCCTACCATTGGGTAAACTAGTTTAAAAAATGATAATTGGTATTTTTCTTGAAATAAATCAGCCAGAAATTTCTATTCTGATTATTTTGTAACCAAAATACTCTTGTTCAGGCGTCCACATAATCCCAATAAGAATATCTTATTGGGTCAAAAGGTTAGGAAAATTTCTTAGTATTATTTGGATTTTTTCCAAATTGAGTAGGGATGAGTACTTTTAGAATTTGAATGGTTGAATGGGTTATATTGGTAGCATCTTTGGGATCTTTGTAGTATTTTACCGAAACTGAATCGGAATTCACTAGTATGAATTCATAAAACTGCCTGATTTTATTTATGGTTGTTGGTCTAAAATGGAATCCTTGTGGAAAAATTTTAGGGATCACCTTAAAAGGTGATTTTTTCTAAAATTCGGGTTCCATTAAAAGGACAAATGAGAATTTAATTTTTGAAATGTATGTGAATTATTGTTTTGGTTGGGTGTTTAGGGGCTGGATTTGAATTGATTGGGATAATTTTGTTTAGGTGATTGTTTTATCTTTTGGGTCATTACATATGATTTTTTGGGCTACTACTTGTGACAAAAGTTTGGTGAGGTCTATTTCATCCTCATCTGAGCTGTCACATATATCACTCAGAATTTTTTGTGAAATTTTGAAAGGCCTACAACCTATAAAGCCAACAAGATTTGGATTGGGAGAGCATAGTCTGCCTTTGTTTGTTTTTCTGTTTGGATACTTGGAGGTTGAATAGATGACTCAACTATATTGTTTGTGATCTGAGTAGATGACTCAGTTGGCTCTTGAGTTATTGAGGTAGGTTGTTGGGTAGATGACCCAGTTGGGGTGCTTGATCCTGATTTTTTACTTGGCCCTGGTAGGGCTATGCAGATGCCTTTGCCTTTTACAGAGGCTAATATTTCCGTTTTAGGCATGCGGCGGTTTTCCTTGCAAATATTTACGGGTAAGGTAATCAGGGAGAGAGTTTGAGATTCCTTGAATGTATTCAATTTCGAAATCAAAAATGTTTAAAATTGTTTGCCAATGGATAAAAATGTATTTAGATGCAAGATTTTTTACATCTTTTTGTAAAATGTCTTTGGCATATTTACAATCTACTCTAACTAAAAATTTTTGGTTTAATAAATCATATTGGAATTTCGAAATACACAAAAGAATTGCTAAAACCTTTTTTTTATGGTTGAATAATTTTGTTGGGAGGTATTCCAATGCTTTGATGTAAATGCAATGATACGTTCTTTACTATTAAGTTTTTGCTTTAGGATGCCACTGTAGCCTAGATTTGAAGCATCCGTTTCAACAATTTTGAAAGCCTGTGGAACAGGAAGGTAAAGACAAGGGAGTTCCTTGATATTGAGTTTGAGTTTTTTGATGATCTTAGTATGGGTATCTGTCCAAGGAGGAAGTTTTTTTCCCAGACGCTCATGGAGAGATTTGATAAGGGTGCTTAGATTTGGAATGAAATCTGCTACATAATTTATGCAGCCAAGGAACCTTTGGAGTTGATTCCTTTCTAAAATATGATCAGGAAATTTATCCGCAAATTGGATAGCCCTGTCAATGGGTGTAATTGTTCCCTGGTGAATCATGTGACCAAGGAAATGAATTTTAGTTTAGAATAAACTGATTTTTTATTTGGACATTGCTAGACCATTATGCCTGATGGCGTGCATAAAAGTCTTCACATGTTTAAAATGATCATGCAAGGATTGGGAAAAAATTAGCATGTCGTCTATATAGATGATGGCAAAGCCGGAAAAGGGATTGAAGATGTCATTCATGATCTTTTGAAATTCGGATGAGGCATTTTTTAGGCCAAAAGGCATCACATTCCATTCGTACTGACTGAAAGGTACTGTGAATGCCATTTTGTATCTATCAGCCTCGCTAATCTGGATTTGCCAATATCCAGATTTCATATCAAATTTTGAAAAAATGCTTGCTGAGTTTAGTCTATTTGACAAATCCTTTTTGTTTGGGATAGGATACCTAATCTACCGGAGAGCTTAGTTTAGAGGCTTATAATTAATAACCAACCTAGGGGTGCCTCTTTCCAATTCAGCTTGTTTGTTGACATAGAAAGCTGAGCAAGACCATGGCTTTTATTGGGCCGAATAAGTTTTTTGTGCAAAAGGTTTGTAATTTCCTTTTGACAATACTGGAGAAGTTCTTCATTCATTTGTATGGGTCTGGCCTTTGTTGGAATATGGCTTTCTTTAAAGTCTTTTTCATAAGGAAGATCCACAATATGTTATTTTCTATTCCAGAACGCGTGAGGCAATTCTGAACATATTGTTTCTTGCATTTGTTGAAGAAGGGTTTTAATCTTTTCTTGGATTTGAGGTTTTTGTAACTGGGTTTCAATGATTTTGAAGAAGACTTCTTCCTTCAAGAAGTTAATTTGGTTAGCTTTGAATTGGAGTAGGTTAAGGGTTTTTTGGGCAGGAGATGAAACAAATTGGAAGGTCGTTGGGGTTCCTCCTATATAGGTAGTGATATCGTCGTAAGACATCATTAAAGGAAAAGTAGCTCTAATGAACGGTGTTCCTAAAATGACATGATTTCTTAAATCTTGGACAAGGAGGAAGGGTGTTTTTATTCGTAAAAGACCATTTTTGATGATAGCCTCAGGAAGCCTGTACTTAATTTGTAAACGTTCGCCGGTAGTTGTACTCAAACGCTCTGTAGTTTTTTCAAAATATTTTATTGGGATTAAACCTTCCAAAATACAATTTTTATCTGCACCTGTATCGAACAAGGCCACAGTTTCTAGAACAAAGTCATGGATGACAATTCGAATTTTGATATAGAATTTCATGATGATTAATTGACTGACTAAGCACAGAATTTCTGCTATCTCATCTTCTGGATCATCCTTTGAGAGTTGGAGAATTTGTACTCCTCTTCATTTTAGAAAATTTGGTTTTGAAGATTTTGATCATTCTGAGGTTCTTCCTCAGTGTTATCAGAATCTTCGTCCAAAATATGAGACAAGCAATTCTGGTGTTGTTGTTGTTGTTGTTTGATGAGATGAATCTCTTTCTTGAGAATATTAATCTCATTCTAAAGGTCTTGAATAGTAATAGGTTTAGAAACTTATTTTTCTAGTTTTTTTTAAAATAGATTTAACATCGTACTTGTTTTTGATAACTAGGGCTTTGGTTTTGGATTTATTTTTGGTTTCTAAGGTTTGTTTGAGCTTCTGAAGGTAGTACTTTCTCTGTTTAGGGTCAGAGATAGCATTTATGGCATCAAAAAGAAGATTTTGTTCTTGTATGATGACATTAAGCTCAAATATTCATCAGATGATGAGGATATATTATCATCATGCTGGATAATGTTTAAGTCCTCCAAGAATTCATGTTCTGATTCTTCTTCGGAGCTCTCAAGGAGGAGGTTATTAATCTATTCCTCAATCTGAGGGTCAAGATTGAGGTTGTTGATCTTCTTTTTGAGCCTATAGTACTTACTGTTATGGCCCAGTTTTTTGCAATTGAAGCAGATAATTTGGTTTTTGTGAGGTTCTTTCTCTTTGTCTTTTCTTTGTCTAGGAGGAGGCTTGTAATGCTTTCTGGGTTTCCATTGCCGTGGATTTTGATTGGGCTAACGGTTTTTTTTTGTAAGACTGTTTTGTTTTTTTTTTACTACAGAAGGGTAGGCCAAACTATTCACAGAAGGAACCTAGATCTTTTTTGTTTTGGGCCTTTTCTTGGGCTAGTTGCCTTTGAATTTTGTCATCCTGACAAATTTTTAAGGCCACCTTTTGGACAAAAGAAATTAATTGGCTATAACTTAAAGAATTGTATGGAATAATTCCGTTCGAAGTTAAGCTTATGATTTTATCCCTAACTTTATCTCCCAGGGATTTTTGGGAGTCCGGCCAAGACATTTTCTTTCCAGAACGACTATTGGCTATTGAAGACTCTGGTTAGGGTTGATTCTGAGTTGTCTCGCGAAGATAGCCAACAGTCGTTCTGGAAAGAAAAGTTCTTGGTCAGACTCCCAAAATCCCTGGGAGATAAAGGTAGGGATAAAATCATAAGCTTAACTCCGGACGGAATTATTCCATACAATTCTTTAAGTTATGGCCAATTAATTTCTTATGTGCAAAAGGTGGCCTTAAAAATTTGTCAGGATGACAAAATTCAAAGGTAACTCGCCCGAGAAAAGGCCCAAAATAGAAAAGATTTAGGTTCCTTCTGTGAATAGTTTGGCCTACCCTCCTATTGGAAAAAAAAAACAAAACAGTCTTACAAAAAAAACCGTTGGCCCGATCAAAACCCATGGCAATGGAAACCCAGAAAGCATTATAAGCCTCCTCCTAGACAAAGAAAAGACAAAGACAAAGAACCTCACAAAAACCAGATTATCTGCTTCAATTGCAAAAACCGGGCCATATCAATAAATACTTGATGAGTGGATAATTTATACGCTTTTTGGCATTGTTTTCATATAGTTTTTAGTATGATCTAGCTACTTTTTAGTATATTTTTATTAGTTTTTAAGCAAAATTTACATTTCTAGACTTTACTATGAGTTTCTGTATTTTTCTGTGATTTCAGGTATTTTCTGGCTGAAATTGAAGGACCTGAGCAAAAATCTGATTTAGAGGCTGAAGAAGGACTGTAGATGCTGTTGGATTCTGACCTCCCTACACTCAAAATTGAATTTTTGGAGCTAGAGAAGTCTAAATTCCGCGCTCATATATGCGTTGGAAAGTAGACATCCAGGGCTTTCCAGCAATATATAATAATCCATACTTTGCCCGAGTTTAGATGACGTAAACTGGCGTTCAACGCCAGCTTTCTGCCCTATTCTGACGTTAATCGCCAGAAACAAGTTGCAAGCTAGAGTCAAATGCCAAAAACAAGTTACAAACTGGCGTTTAACTCCAAAGAAGGCTTCTACACGTGAAAGCTTCAATTCTCAGCCCAAGCACACACCAAGTGGGCCCGGAAGTGGATTTCTGCATCATTTACTTATTTCTGTAACCCTAGTAACTAGTTTAGTATAAATAGAACTTTTTACTATTGTATTAGACATCTTGGATGCTAGGATCTTTTGATCATATTTTGATCATCCTTGATCTTGGGATCAGGTCTTTTTCCCTAATTTCGAATTCATATGTCATTTGTGGGGGCTGGCCATTCGGCCATGCCTAGACCTTGTTCTTATGTATTTTCAATGGTGGAGTTTCTACACACCATAGATTAAGGTGTGAAGCTCTGCTATTCCTCGAGTATTAATACAAAGTACTATTGTTCTTCTATTCAATTCATGCTTATTCTTATTCTAAGATATCCATTCACACACAAGAACATGATGAATGTTGATGACATGTCACCATGTCATGTTTTTCTATGCTTTTTCATACAAGAAATTTATGATTAGTGCTTAAATATTGTATTCTTTGGTGCTTAAATGGTACATTTCTTTGATCTTTTGATTTAATAAACTTTGTAGGAAATAAGAAGAAAAAGAAGCAAAAAGAGCACAAAATAAGCTAAAAAGAAGAAAAGAGGAATTTTGGGCACACTTTGAAATTGGAGCACACTTTGGAGGCTTAGGCCACGCTTCTAAAAGCGTGACCCATGACCAAATCAAGGAAGAAAAGTGTGGCCCAAAGGAAGAAAAGCGTGGCTCAAAACAAGGAGGAAGAGAGGACAAAAAGTTTTGGGTGAAAAGTTAGCCTCAAAGTTAGACCCCTAACTTTGAGGCTAACGTGAGAATTGGAAAATCACCCAGGGCTACTCCACGTTTGCGCCAACGTTAGCCCCCTAACTTGGAGGCTAACGTTGGCATGAAAAATTTGTCCCAGGGGCTACTCACGTTTGCGCCAACGTTAGCCCCCTAACTTTTGGGCTAACGTTGGCGCCACACACCACAACAGCTTGAAGGGGTATACTTCCAACAAGAATAACTTGAGCTACAGAGCTCCAAATGAAGTGATTCAAGAAGCATTGGAAAGTAGGAATCAAGAGCTTTCCAAGCATATATGGCACTGCATGGTGGACACTAAAATTGAGGGAGAAAACTGCCCCGCAATGTGCATAAACGAACATGGTGGCAACCTACAGTGAGGCCAACTGACCTCTGCACCTTCAACAGAGTATAACTCGAGCTGTAGAGCTCCAATTGATGCGCTTCCAATGGCAATGGAAAGTAGACAATTAGGGCTTTCCAACAATGTATAATAGTATGGGGTGGACAATACGTTTGAGCCTCCAGAACTGGCGTTTTCGCCAACGTTTGAGGCAAACTTTACCTCATGCACACCAAAGCCAGCAACCATGCCCTCTTCAAATGATCATAACTTCAGTTGTAAATGTCCAATTGAAGTGATTCCAAGTGGGTTAGAAAGCTGACATTTAGAGCTTTCCAACCATATATGATAGTTTATTTTGGGCATAAAATTGGCAACATGACAAGAGGACAAAGTTGGCGCCATGAATGTGCATAAGGGAGGCCAACGTTGGAGCAAAAGTTAGACCCCTAACTTTGGCACCAACGATGGTATCAGCAAATTTTGCTAGCTGATATGAAAAGTTAGCCTCAAAGTTAGACCCCTAACTTTGACCCTAACTTTTCTTCCAACTTTTACTCAAGCTTTCATGATTCCAACCCGGTTCAATTCGGTTCTTCTCCAAACTCCAAGAGCAATCAACCAAGGCCTCTCTCAACCCAACTCCATCAAGAGAAAGGGCCCATGATCATCACTCAAAGGCACAAGAAATAGATAAAAATAGAATTTCATTTAATTGTAATTTGTTTTTAATTTCATTTTCATTTCCATTTTGTAAAGCCTATATAAGGCATCATTTTCATATTTGTTGGGAGGCTGGCTCCACTAGGGAGCACTAGGAGTAGTAGTAGAGAGCTCTCCCTTTAATTTGTTTTTGAGTCTTGGGTTAGAGAATTGAAGGAATTCTGTTTCAATCTCATTCTAAGATCTCTCTGCTTTATTTACTGCACACTTGAATTTCAGTTTCAGTTAATTGCATCTTCATCTACTCCTTCTGCACTTTACATTTCTCTAATTTCTTTGCAATTGCTCTTGTTGGATCTAGGAAGGCATTGAGATCTAGACTTGGTTATCTAGTCTCTTGGGTCCTGAGATCTGAATTCTAATTTTTCATTCTCTGTTTAATGCTTTTCATGTTTATTTACGTTTCTGTTTTTTTGATCCGATTCAATCAAGTTATATTCCAATCTTCTAATTGTTGCAATTTACTTTTCCTTGTTTAAATTCTGCAAATCCAATTCCCAATTCCCTTTACAATTTCATGCAATTTATAATTCTTGCAATTTAAGAGTCTTGCAATTTACATTTCTTGCTCTTTAAGTTACTTACCAATTTACATTCTGCACCTTTAATTCTTGCAATTTACTTTCTGTCGGTCACTCTTCACACAATTCACCAATGTTAGCTTGACTAAACTAATCACCCACTAAAGTTGCTTGATCCATCAATCCCTGTGGGATCGACCTCACTCCCGTGAGTTATTATTACTTGATGCGACCCGGTGCACTTGCCGGTTAGATCTGTGTATTTTGGGAGAAATTCATTTTTCCACCAAAATACTCATCAAATGTGATGATTATGTGACACTCATCACCATTTTCACTTATGAACGCGTGATTGACAACTACTTCCGTTCTACATGAAAACAAGCTTGAATGTATATCTCTTGGGTTTCTAATCAACGATTCACATCGACTCCCCTCTGACAATGGGGCATCTGAATCCGAGATTAGAATCTTCGTGGTATAGGTTAGAATCCAGTGGCAGCATTCTTAAGATTCGGAAAGTCTAAACCTTGTCTGTGGTATTCCGAGTAGGATCTGGGATGGGATGACTGTGACGAGCTTCAAACTCGCGACTGTAGGGGGTAGTGATAGACTCAAAAGGATAGTAAATGCTATTCCTACATGGTATTTTTCATCTGAGATGAGAAATCTGACAGTTGATTAGCCGTACAAAAACCGTAGAGGACCATTTTCACTGAGAAGATGGGAAGTAGCCATTGACAACAGTGACACCCAACATACAGCTTACCATAGAAAGGAGTACGAAGGATTGGATGAAGGCAATAGGAAAGCAGAGATTCAGAAGGAACAATGCATCTCTATACACTTATCTGAAATTCCCACCAATGAATTACATAAGTATCTCTATCTTTATTTTATGCTTATTTATCTTTTAAATTATTAAAACTCCATAACCATTTGAATCCGCCTGACTAAGATTTACAAGATTACCATAGCTTGCTTCAAGCCGACAATCTCCGTGGGATCGACCCTTACTCACGTAAGGTTTATTTGGACGACCCAGTGCACTTGCTGGTTAGTTGTGCAAAGTTGTGAAAAAGAGTTGAGATTACAATTGTGCGTACCAAGTTGTTGGCGCCAATGAGATCACAATTTCGTGCACCAATACTGTAGGCTCAAAAGGAGGATTAACAACCTCAATCTTGACGCGCAGATTGAGGAACAGATTAATAACCTCCTCTTTGAGAGCTCCGAAGAAGAATCCGAACATGAATTCTCGGAGGACTTAAACATTATCCAGCATGATGATAATATATCCTCATATGATGAATATTTTGAGCTCAATGTCATCATACAAGAACAATATCTTCTTTTCGATGCCACAAATGCTATCTCTGACCCTAAATAGAGAAAGTACTACCTTCAGAAGCTCAAACAAACCTTAGAAACCAAAAATAAATCCAAAACCAAAGCCTTGGTTATCAAAAACAAGTACGATGTCAAACCTATTTTCAAAAAAATGGAAAACCAAGTTTCTAAACATGTTACTATTCAGGACCTTCAGAATGAGATTAATATTCTCAAGAAAGATATTCATCTCATCAAACAACAACAACAACAACACCAGAATTGCTTGTCTCATATTTTGGACGAAGATTTTGATAACATTGAGGAAGAACCTCAGAATGATCAAAATCTTCAAAACTAAATTTTCCAATATGAAGAGGAGGACCAAATTCTCCAAATCTCAAAGGATGATCCAGAAGATGAGATAGCAGAAATTCTGTGGTTAGTCAGTCACTTAACCGTCATAAAATTCTATATCAAAATTCAAATTGTCATCCAGGACTTTGTTCTAGAAACCGTGGCCTTGTTCGATACAGGTGTAGATAAAAATTGTATTTTGGAAGGTTTAATCCCAACAAAATATTTTGAAAAAACTATAGAGCGTCTAAGTACAGCTACCGGCAAACATTTATAAATTAAGTACAGGCTTCCTAAGGCTGTCATCAAAAATGGTCTTTTACGAATAAAAACACCAATTATCATTTCCCAAAATGGTTTACCCAATGGTAGAATTATTTTGGCCCATTACCAGAGATCTTGCCCCCACCTGCCGATGAGGGGTTCAAAATATTCACCAAAAAATTTGACCAACAGGAAACAAGCATCCCTGCGGATCTTCAATCTTTCTCAACATTTTCATTGGCTTGGATATTCTCATCGCAATACAGGTATGGCAAACAGGAGCAACCAAAGGCACCACCAATGCTTCAAAGAAATGCCTATGTTAAATGATGGTCTCAGTTTGATACAACCATGGCTCACCCGGACAAAGTTCAAAAATGGTTCAATGAACACCCTAAGTTCTCCAAACTATTTGATCATGAATAGTCAATATTTCTCAATCAGAAAGCGCAAATTGCTGCAGCCCTAGCAGGAGCCCAATCAAAAGAAACATTAGCAAAACATCTCCAGCAGATCAT
Source organism: Arachis stenosperma (assembly GCF_014773155.1). Taxonomy (NCBI): domain Eukaryota; kingdom Viridiplantae; phylum Streptophyta; class Magnoliopsida; order Fabales; family Fabaceae; genus Arachis; species Arachis stenosperma. The sequence continues at coordinate 42,578,287 of NC_080386.1, forward strand.
GCAGATGATTGGTGGGCGAAATCGTGATTCATTCTTTTCACTTCAACAATCCAAGGTAATGGCTCCAAAGACTTGGTGCACAGAACCATGGTCCAAAATTAACTTCACAGTCTCGCTCAACTAACCAGCAAGTGTACTGGGTCGTCCAAGTAATACCTTACGTGACTAAGGGTCGATCCCACGGAGATTGTTGGTATGAAGCAAGCTATGGTCATCTTGTAAATCTCAGTCAGGCTTATCCATGTGGTTATGGGAGATTAGATAATTAAAATATAAATAAAATAGGATAGAAATACTTATGTAATTCAATGGTGGGAATTTCAGATAGGCGTATGAAGATGCTGTGCTCCTCTTGAATCTCTGCTTTCCTGCTGCTTTCATCCAATTCTTCTTACTCCTTTCCATGGCAAGCTGTTTGTAGGGCATCACCGTTGTCAATGGCTACATCCCATCCTCTCAGTGAAAAAGGTCCAAATGCTCTGTCACGGCACGGCTAATCATCTGTCGGTTCTCAATCAGGTTGGAATAGAATCCCTTGATTCTTTTGCGTTTGTCATCACGCCCAGCCTTCAGGAGTTTGAAGCTCGTCACAGTCATTCAATCCCAAAATCCTACTCGGAATACCATAGACAAGGTTTAGACTTTCCGGATTCTCAAGAATGCTGCCATCAATTCTAGCTTATACCACAAAGATTCTGTTGGGGAATCTAAGAGATATGCGCCCGGCCTAAGGTGGAACGGAAGTGGTTGTCAGTCACGCGCGTTCATAGGTGAGAATGATGATGAGTGTCACGGATCATCACATTCATCAAGGTGAAGTGCAACGTATATCTTGGATTAAGAATAAAATTGATTTGGATAGAAAATAATAGTAATTGCATTGAAACTTGAGGTACAGCAGAGCTCCACACCCTTAATCCATGGTGTGTAGAAACTCCACCGTTGAAGATACATAAGTGAGAGGTTCAGGCATGGCCGAATGGCCAGCCCCCAAAACGTGATCAACAGTCTCCTAAGATGAAGAATAAAACAAAGCTGAGACCAAAGATGAAACGTGGTCAAAAGACGACTAATACACTAGTAAAAAGTCTTATTTATACTAAACTAGCTACTAGGGTTTACATGAGTAAGTAATTGATGCATAAATCCACTTCCGGGGCCCACTTGGTGTATGTTTGGGCTGAGCTTGATCTATCCACGAGCTTAGGCTTCTCTTGGAGTTGAACTCCAATTTATGACGTGTTTTGGGCGTTCAACTCCGGATCATGACGTTTTTCTGGCGTTTAACTCCAGACAGCAGCATGTACTTGGCGTTCAACGCCAAGTTACGTCGTCAATTTCCGAATAAAGTATGGACTATTATATATTGCTGGAAAGCTCCGGATGTCTACTTTCCAACGCCGTTGAGAGCGTGCCATTTGGAGTTCTGTAGCTCCAGAAAATCCATTTCGAGTGCAGGGAGGTCAGAATCCAATAGTATCAGCAGTCCTTTTGTCAGCCTTTTTCAGAGTTTTGCTCAAGTCTCTCAATTTCAGCCAGAATTTACCTAAAATCACAAAAAAATACATAAACTCATAGTAAAGTCCAGAAATGTGAATTTAACATAAAAACTAATGAAAACATCCCTAAAAGTAGCTTGAACTTACTAAAAACTACCTAAAAACAATGCCAAAAAGCGTATAAATTATCCGCTCATCACAACACCAAACTTAAATTGTTGCTTGTCCCCAAGCAACTGAAAATCAAATAGGATAAAAAGAAGAGAATATACTATAAATTCCAGAATATCAATGAATATTAATTATAATTAGATGAGCGGGACTTGTAGCTTTTTGCTTCTGAACAGTTTTGGCATCTCACTTTTTCCTTTGAAGTTCTGAATGATTGGCTTCTTTAGGAACTTAGAATTTTGGATAGTGTTATTGACTTTCCTAGTTAAGCATGTTGATTTTTGAACACAGCTACTTATGAGTCTTGGCTGTGGCCCTAAGCATTTTGTTTTCCAGTATTACCACCGGATACATAAATGCCACATACACATAACTGGGTGAACCTCTTCAGATTGTGACCCAGCTTTGCTAGAGTCCCCAGTTAGTGGTGTCCAGAGCTCTTAAGCACACTCTTTTTGCTTTGGATCACGACTTTAACCACTCAGTCTCAAGCATTTCACTTGGACCTTCATGACACAAGCACATGGTTAGGGACAGCTTGGTTTAGCCGCTTAGACCTGGATTTAATTTCCTTAGGCCCTCCTATCCATTGATGCTCAAAGCCTTGGATCCTTTTTACCCTTGCCTTTTGGTTTTAAGGGCTATTGGCTTTTTCTGCTTGCTTTTTCTTTTTCTTTCTATTTTTTTTGCCAATATTTTTTTTTGAAAGCTTTTGCTATTCACTGCTTTTTCTTGCTTCAAGAATCAATTTCATGATTTTTCAGATCATCAATAACATTTCTCTTTGTTCATCATTCTTTCAAGAGCCAACAGTTTTAACATTCATAAACAACAAGATCAAAAGACATATGCACTGTTCAAGCATTCATTCAGAAAACAAAAGTATTGTCACCCCATCAATATAATTAAACTAAATTCAAGGATAAATTCGAAATTCATGTACTTCTTGTTCTTTTGAATTAAAACATTTTTCATTTAAGAGAGGTGAAGGATTAATGGAATTTATTTATAGCTTTAAGACATGGTTACATACTAATGATCATGAAGTAAAGACACAAAACATAGATAAACACAACATTAAAAACCGAAAACAGAAAGAAATAAAGAACAAGGAATGAATCCACCTTTAGTGGCGTCTTCTTCTTGAAGGACCAATGATGTTCTTAAGCTCTTCTATGTCCCTTCCTTGCCTTTGTTGCTCCTCCCTCATTGCTCTTTGGTCTTCTCTTATTTCTTGGAGAATGATGGAGTGCTCATGATGTTCTACCCTTAATTATTCCACATTGTGGCTCAAATCTTCTAAGGAAGTGTTGAGTTGTTCCCAATAGTTGTTGGGAAGAAAGTGCATCCCTTGAGGCATCTCAGGGATTTCTTGATGATGAGCTTCCTCATGCATCTCTTGAGAACCGTGGAGGGTCTCTCTTGCTTGCTCCATCCTCTTCTTGGTGATGGGCTTATCCTCTTCAATGGAGATGTCTCCTTCTATGATAACTCCAGCTGAGTAACATAGATGGCAAATAAGGTGAGGAAAAGCTAGCCGTGCCATGGGTGAGGGCTTGTCGGATATTTTGTAGATTTCATTGGAGATGACCTCATGAACTTCTACTTCCTCTCCAATCATGATGCTATGAATCATGATGGCCCGATCCACAGTAACTTCAGATCGGTTGCTAGTGGGAATGATGGAGCATTGAATGAACTCCAACCATCCTCTAGCCATAGGCTTGAGATCCAGTCTTCTTAGTTGGACTGGCTTGCCCTTGGAGTCTCTCTTCCATTGAGCTCCTTCCACACATATGTCCATAAGAACTTGGTCCAACCTTTGATTAAAGTTGACCCTTCTAGTGTAGGGGCGTTCATCTCCTTGCATCATGGGCAAGTGGCATGCCAACCTCACATTTTCTGGACTAAAATCTAAGTATTTCCCCCAAACCATTGTGAGATAATTCTTTAGACTCGGGTTCATACTTTGATCATGGTTCCTAGTGATCCATGCATTGGCATAGAACTCTTGAACCATTAAAATTCCGACTTGTTGCATGGGGTTGGTTAGGACTTCCCAACCTCTTCTTCGGATTTCATGTCGGATCTCCGGATACTCATTTTTCTTGAGCTTGAAAGGGACCTCAGGGATCACCTTCTTCTTTGCCACAACATCATAGAAGTGGTCTTGATGGCTCTTGGAGATGAATCTTTCCATCTCCCATGACTCGGAGGTGGAAGCTTTTGTCTTCCCTTTTCCTTTTCTAGAGGATACTCCGGCCTTAGGTGCCATTGATGGTAATGGAAAAATAAAAAGCTTTATGCTTTTACCACACCAAACTTAAAATATTGCTCGCCCTCGAGCAAGAGAAGAAAGGAGAGAACAAGAAGAAGAAGAAAATATGGTAGAGAGGGAGAGAGGTAGGTTCGGCTAAGTGGGAGAAGAGGGGTTTGTGTTGTGTGAAAATGAAGGAGAATGGAAGGGTATTTATAGGGAGAGGGGGGAGTGTGTATTCGGCCATTTAGGGTGGGAATGGGTGGGAAATTGGTTTTAAATTTTTGAAGGTAGGTGGGGTTTATGGGGAAGAGTGGATGGATGTGAGTGGTGAAGGGGGTGATTGGGAAGAGGAATTGAGGTGATTGGTAAAGGGTGTTGGGAAGTGTGACATGGGGAAGAGTAATCACAAAAACTAGGATTAGGAGGTAAGGTGGGAATATGATAGGTGGGGATCCTGTGGGGTCCACAGATCCTGAGGTGATCCTGTGGGGTCCACAGGATCCTGAGGTGTCAAAGAATTTCATCCCTGCACCAAATAGGCATGTAAATTGCCTTTGTACACCATTCTGGCGTTTGAACGCCGTGTGGTGCACATTCTGGGCGTTCAACGCCCATGTAAATCATGTTTCTGGCGTTGAACGCCAGTTTCATGCTTGTTACCGGCGTTCAGCGCCAGTTTTTCTTCTTTAGGCACATTCCTGGCGTTCAGCGCCAGAATGTTGCTTGTTTCTGGCGTTCAGCGCCAGAATGATGCTCTATTCTGGCGTTGAACGCCGGCCAGATGCATCTCACTGGCGTTGAACGCCAGCCTGTGCTTCCTCCAGGGTGCGAATTTTTTTCTGCTGTTTTTGACTTTGTTTTTAATTTTTCTGATTTTTTTCGTGACTCCTCATGATCATGTACCTAATAAAACACAAAATAACAATAATATAGAATAAAATAAAAATTAGATAAATAAAATTGGGTTGCCTCCCAACAAGCGCTTCTTTAATGTCAATAGCTTGACAGTGGCTCTCATGGAGCCACAAGGTGATCAGGTCAATGTTGTATAGTCCCAACACCAAACTTAGAGTTTGGATATGGGGTCTTGACATCAAACTTAGAGTTTGGTTGTGGCCTCACAACACCAAACTTAGAGTTTGACTTTGTGGGCTCTTCTTGACTCTGAATTGAGAGAAGCTCTTCATGCTTACTCTCTTCTGTCATAGAGGGATGGCCATGTGCCTTAAACACAAGGTAGTCCCCATTCAATTGAAGGACTAATTCACCTCTGTTGACATCTATTACAGCTCCTGCTGTGGCTAGGAAAGGTCTTCCAAGGATGATGCAATCATCCTCTTCCTTCCTAGTGTCTAAGATTATGAAATCAGCAGGGATGTAAAGGCCTTCAACCTTTACTAACACGTCCTCTACTATTCCATGAGCTTGTCTTAATGACTTGTCTGCCAGTTGTAATGAGAACAAGGCAGGTTGTACTTCAATGATCCACAGCTTCTCCATTACAGAGAGTGGCATAAGATTTATCCCTGACCCCAGATCACACAGAGCTTTTGCAAAGGTCATGGTGCCTATGGTACAAGGTATTAAGAACTTGCCAGGATCTTGTTTCTTTTGAGGTAAAATTTGCTGAATCCATATATCCAGTTCACTAACGAGCAAGGGAGGTTCACTTTCCCAAGTCTCATTACCAAACAACTTGGCATTCAGCTTCATGATAGCTCCTAAGTATTGAGCAACTTGCTCTCCAGTTACATCTTCATCCTCTTCTGAGGAAGAATAGTCTTCAGAGCTCATGAATGGCAGAAGGAGATTTAATGGAATCTCTATGGTCTCTATGTGAGCCTCAGATTCCTTTGGATCCTTAATAGGAAACTCCTTCTTGCTTGAGGGACGTCCCAGGAGGTCTTCCTCACTAGGATTTTCGTCCTCCTCCTCCCTTGTGCATTCGGCCATATTGACTATGTCAATGGCTTTGCACTCTCCTTTTGGATTTTCTTCTGTATTGCTTGGGAGAATACTGGGAGGAGTTTCAATGACTTTCTTACTCAGCTGGCCCACTTGTGCCTCCAGATTTCTAATGGAGGATCTTGTTTCACTCATGAAACTGAAAGTGGCCTTTGACAGATCAGAGACTAGGTTGGCTAAATTAGAAGTGTTTTGTTCAGAATTCTCTGTCTGTTGCTGAGAAGATGATGGATATGGCTTGCTATTGCTCAGCCTATTGCGTCCACCATTGTTAAAGCCTTGTTGAGGCTTTTGTTGATCCTTCCATGAGAAATTTGGATGATTTCTCCATGATGAGTTATAGGTGTTTCCATAAGGTTCACCCATGTAATTAACCTCTGCCATGGCAGGGTTCTCAGGATCATAAGCTTCTTCAGAAGTTGCCTCTCTAGTACTGTTGGATGCATGTTGCCATCCATTCAGATTTTGAGAGATCATGTTGACCTGTTGAGTCAACACTTTGTTCTGAGCCAATATGGCATTCAAAACATCAATTTTAAGAACTCCTTTCTTCTGAGATATCCCATTATTCACGGAATTCCTCTCAGAAGTGTACATGAATTGGTTGTTTGCAACCATGTCAATGAGTTCTTGAGCCTCTTCAGGCGTTTTCTTCAGGTGAATAGATCCACCTGTAGAATGGTCCAATGACATTTTCGTAAATTCAGATAGACCATAATAGAATATATCTAATATGGTCCATTCTGAAAACATGTCAGATGGACATCTTTTGGTCAGCTGCTTGTATCTTTCCCAAGCTTCATAGAGGGACTCACCATCTTTTTGTTTGAAGGTTTGAACATCCACTCTCAGCTTGCTCAGCTTTTGAGGAGGAAAGAATTTATTCAAGAAGGCTGTGACCAGCTTATCCCAGGAGTCCAGGCTATCCTTAGGTTGTGAATCCAACCATATTCTAGCTCTGTCTCTTACAGCAAAAGGGAAAAGCATGAGTCTGTAGACTTCAGGATCAACTCCATTCGTCTTTACAGTCTCACAGATCTGCAAGAACTCAGTTAAAAACTGATAAGGATCTTCAGATGGAAGTCCATAAAACTTGCAGTTTTGTTGCATTAAAGCAACTTGTTGAGGCTTAAGCTCAAAATTATTGGCTCCAATGGCAGGAATGGAGATGCTTCTTCCATCAAATTTGGACGTTGGCTTTGTGAAGTCCCCAAGCATCTTTCTTGCATTATTGTTATTTTCGGCTGCCATCTCCTTCTCTTGTTCGAAATTTTCTGAAAGGTCACTTCTGGATTGTTGTAACTTAGCTTCTCTTAATTTTCTCTTCAGAGTCCTTTCAGGTTCTGGGTCAATCTCAACAAGAGTGCCTTTATCCTTGTTCCTGCTCATATGAAAGAGAAGAAAACAAGAAAAGAAAGAGGAATCCTCTATGTCACGGTATAGAGATTCCTTTATGTTAGTAGAAGAAGAAAGGGGATAAGGAAAGGAGAATGGTTCGGATTTTTTTTTTAGATGAAGAGAGGTGAAGAGAAGTGTTAGTAAATAAATAATTAAATAGAATAAGAAAAGAGATGGAGAATTTCGAAAATAATTTTGAAAAAGGGGTTAGTAATTTTCGAAAATTAAAGATAAGATAAGATTAAAATTAAAATTTAGAACAAAAAGAATTTTTGAAAAAAAGAGAGAGGTATTTTCGAAAATTAGAGAGAGAAAAGTAGTTAGGTAGTTTTGAAAAAGATAAGAAACAAACAAAAAGTTAGTTAGTTGATTGAAACAGATTTGAAATTTTAATTTTAAAAAGATAAGAAGATAATAAGATAGATAAGATATATATATATTTTTTTTTAAATCAAATTTTTGAAAAAGATAAAATTTTTTTTTTTGAAAAAGATATGATAAAAGATAAAAAGATATGTTTGAAAAAGATTTAATTTTTAAAATGACTTAACTAACAAGAAACTACAAGATAAGATTCTAGAATTTAAAGATTGAACCTTTCTTATTAAGAAAGTAACAAACTTCAAATTCTTGAATCAATCACATTAATTGTTAGCATATTTTTGAAAATATGATATAAAGATAAGAAAAAGATTTTGAAAAAATAATTTTTAAATTTTCGAAAATAGGAAAAAAAATGGAAAAGATATGATTTTTGAAAAAGATTTTGAAAAGATAAGATTTTTAAAATTGAAAATTTGACTTGACTTGTAAGAAACAACTAATTTTAAAAATTTTTGACCAAGTCAACCCAAAATTTCGAAAATTTTGAGAAAAATAAGGAAAAGATATTTTTTTGATTTTTGAATTTTTCAATTATGAGAGAGAAAAACACAAACATGACCCAAAACTTAAAAATTTTGGATCAAAACACATGATGCATGCAAGAATACTATGAATGTCAAGATGAACACCAAGAACACTTTGAAGATCATGATGAACATCAAGAACATATTTTTGAAAAATTTTTGATGCAAAGAAAACATGCAAGACACCAAACTTAGAAATTTTTAATGCTTGGAAAATATGAATGCAAAGATGCACATGAAAAACAAGAAAAGACACAAAACGAGAAAACATCAAGATCAAACAAGAAGACTTACCAAGAACATCTTGAAGATCATGAAGAACACTATGAATGCATGAATTTTCGAAAAATGCAAGAAAAAATTTTTAAAAGCATGCAATTGACACCAAACTTAAAAATTGACTCAAGACTCAAACAAAAAACACAAAATATTTTTGGTTTTTATGATTTTCTAAATTTTTTTGGATTTTTATTAATTTTTTTCCGAAAAGATTTTTGGAAAAACGAAAAAGAAAAATTTTGAAAAAGTTTTTGAAAAGAAAATTACCTAATCTGAGCAACAAGATGAACCGTCAGTTGTCCATACTCGAACAATCCCCGGCAACGGCGCCAAAAACTTGGTGGACGAAATTGTGATTCCTTTGTTATTCCATTTTGCAAAATTCATTGCTTTTCATTCCCTGGCAACGGCGCCAAAAACTTGGTGGGCGAAATCGTGATTCATTCTTTTCACTTCAACAATCCAAGGTAATGGCTCCAAAGACTTGGTGCACAGAACCATGGTCCAAAATTAACTTCACAGTCTCGCTCAACTAACCAGCAAGTGCACTGGGTCGTCCAAGTAATACCTTACGTGAGTAAGGGTCGATCCCACGGAGATTGTTGGTATGAAGCAAGCTATGGTCATCTTGTAAATCTCAGTCAGGCTTATCCATGTGGTTATGGGAGATTAGATAATTAAAAGATAAATAAAATAGGATAGAAATACTTATGTAATTCAATGGTGGGAATTTCAGATAGGCGTATGAAGATGCTGTGCTCCTCTTGAATCTCTGCTTTCCTGCTGCTTTCATCCAATTCTTCTTACTCCTTTCCATGGCAAGCTGTTTGTAGGGCATCACCGTTGTCAATGGCTACATCCCATCCTCTCAGTGAAAAAGGTCCAAATGCTCTGTGGTGGGCGAAATTGTGATTTATACTTTCACACAACTCGAATAATATTCCTCGGTAATGGCTCCAAAAACTTGGTGCACAATACCATGGTCTAAAATTAACTTCACAGTCTCGCTCAACTAACCAGCAAGTGCACTGGGTCGTCCAAGTAATAAACCTTACGTGAGTAAGGGTCGATCCCACGGAGATTGTTGGTATGAAGCAAGCTATGGTCATCTTGTAGATCTCAGTTAGTGAGTGGAATCATAGAGTCAAATGGAATTAAATTAGATAAATAAAATAAATAAAACGGATAGAAGTACTTATGTAATTCAATGGTGGGAATTTCAGATAGGTGTATGGAGATGCTGTGCTCCTCTTGAATCTCTACTTTCCTCATTGCTTTCATCCGATCCTTCTTACTCCTTTCCATGGCAAGCTGTTTGTAGGGCATCACCGTTGTCAGTGGCTACATCCCATCCTCTTAGTGAAAATGGTCCTCTGCGGCTGTCACTCGCATGGCTAATCATCTGTCGGTTCTCAATCAGGTTGGAATAGAATCCATTGATTCTTTTGCGCTTGTCATCACGCCCAGCCTTCAGGAGTTTGAAGCTCGTCACAGTCATTCAATCCCAGAATCCTACTCGGAATACCATAGACAAGGTTTAGACTTTTCGGATCCTCATGAATGCCGCCATCTATCTAGCTTATACCACAAAGATTCTGTTGGGGAATCTAAGAGATATGCGCCCGGCCTAAGGTAGAACGGAAGTGGTTGTCAATCACGCGCGTTCATAGGTGAGAATGATGATGAGTGTCACGGATCATCACATTCATCAAGTTGAAGTGCAACGTATATCTTGGAATAAGAATAAATAGAATTGAATAGGATATCATCTTAATGGCATTGAAACTTGAGGTACAGCAGAGCTCCATACCCTTAATCTATGGTGTGTAAAAACTCCACCGTTGAAAATACATAAGTGAAAGGTTCAGGCATGGCCGAGAGGCCAGCCCCCATGTTCTGAGAACTATGCGTCCCAAGATCTGATCCTAAGATCTAAAGTGATCAAAAGATGATCAAATACATTAGTTAAATGTTCTATTTATAATAAACTAGCTCCTAGGGTTTACATGAGTAAGTAATTGATGCATAAATCCACTTCCGGGGCCCACTTGGTGTATGTTTGGGCTGAGCTTGTTCAATCCATGAGCTGAGGCTTTTATTGGAGTTGAACTCCAAGTTATGACGTGTTTTGGGCGTTCAACTCCGGATCATGACGTTTTTCTGGCGTTTAACTCCAGACAGCAGCATGTACTTGGCGTTCAACGCCAAGTTACGTCGTCAAATTCCGAATAAAGTATGGACTATTATATATTGCTGGAAAGCTCTGGATGTCTACTTTCCAACGCCGTTGAGAGCGCGCCAATTGGAGTTCTGTAGCTCCAGAAAATCCATTTCGAGTGCAGGGAGGTCAGATTCCAACAGCATCAGCAGTCCTTTTTGTCAGCCTTTTTCAGAGTTTTGCTCAAGTCCCTCAATTTCAGCCAGAAATTACCTGAAATCACAAAAAAACACACAAACTCCTAGTAAAGTCCAGAAATGTTAATTTAACATAAAAACTAATGAAAACATCCCTAAAAGTAACTAGATCATACTAAAAACTACTTAAAAACAATGCCAAAAAGCGTATAAATTATCCGCTCATCACTCTGTCACGGCACGGCTAATCATCTGTCGGTTCTCAATCAGGTTGGAATAGAATCCCTTGATTCTTTTGCGTTTGTCATCACGCCCAGCCTTCAGGAGTTTGAAGCTCGTCACAGTCATTCAATCCCAGAATCCTACTCGGAATACCATAGACAAGGTTTAGACTTTCCGGATTCTCAAGAATGCTGCCATCAATTCTAGCTTATACCACAAAGATTCTGTTGGGGAATCTAAGAGATATGCGCCCGGCCTAAGGTAGAATGGAAGTGGTTGTCAGTCACGCGCGTTCATAGGTGAGAATGATGACGAGTGTCACGGATCATCACATTCATCAAGGTGAAGTGCAACGTATATCTTGAATTAAGAATAAAATTGATTTGGATAGAAAATAATAGTAATTGCATTGAAACTTGAGGTACAGCAGAGCTCCACACCCTTAATCTATGGTGTGTAGAAACTCCACCGTTGAAGATACATAAGTGAGAGGTTCAGGCATGGCCGAATGGCCAGCCCCCAAAACGTGGTCAATAGTCTCCTAAGATGAAGAATAAAACAAAGCTGAGACCAAAGATGAAACGTGGTCAAAAGACGACTAATACACTAGTAAAAAGTCTTATTTATACTAAACTAGCTACTAGGGTTTACATGAGTAAGTAATTGATGCATAAATCCACTTCTGGGGCCCACTTGGTGTATGTTTGGGCTGAGCTTGATCTATCCACGAGCTGAGGCTTCTCTTGGAGTTGAACTCCAAGTTATGACGTGTTTTGGGCGTTCAACTCCGGATCATGACGTTTTTCTGGCGTTTAACTCCAGACAGCAGCATGTACTTGGCGTTCAACGCCAAGTTACGTCGTCAATTTCCGAATAAAGTATGAACTATTATATATTTCTGGAAAGCTCTGAATGTCTACTTTCCAACGCCGTTGAGAGCGCGCCATTTGGAGTTCTGTAGCTCCAGAAAATCCATTTCGAGTTCAGGGAGGTCAAAATCCAACAGCATCAGCAGTCCTTTTGTCAGCCTTTTTCAGAGTTTTGCTCAAGTCTCTCAATTTCAGCCAGAATTTACCTGAAATCACAAAAAAACACACAAACTCATAGTAAAATCCAGAAATGTGAATTTAACATAAAAACTAATGAAAACATCCCTAAAAGTAGCTTGAACTTACTAAAAATTACCTAAAAACAATGCCAAAAAGCGTATAAATTATCCGCTCATCAATGATCGAAGAAGATAAAGCACACAAAGAAGACCCTACTTCTTCAGTAGAATCCTCAAGTGATTATAATCAAAATGAAGGCAATTTCTTTGGGATCAACCTAGGAGAAGATTAGATAAGCATTTCAAAATTTATGTAATTTCAAAAAACCAAAAATTGGATCAACTTGTACTGTAGAAATAGTACCGATTAACATAACATGTACTGTAGAAACAGTAGAATCTAGGTCTATAAAAAGATACCTTAGCAACATTCTAAGGCAGAGTTTTAAAAACACAATATTAGAGAGAGAAGCTCTGAGAATCCTTTGTAAGCCTTTTACTCCTTCTTTCTTCAAGTTTTCTTCAAGTTTTCTTCAATCAAATTCAATAAAGATTTTTCAGTTCTTCAATTCCATGTTTTTTAATTTAAGCTTATTGCATCTGCATATGTGTGCAGACTACCGCCACATCTAACTTCATACTAACTTGCATATGCGTGCGGACTACCACCGCATCTAACTTCATATTTACTTCCTTGTCTCTGCATCTACATTTATATAACTAACCAACAGTAATATTTTAATCTTCTTTTCTCCTTTTCCCTCCTAGATCCACCTCGGGCGTCACTGGATATATATATATATATATATATATATATATATATCATTTAGAAATGAAGCTAAAAATTAACTTCCATGCAAAAGTAAAAGGAAAAGGCTAATGTTACATCAATTAGTTTAACTTTTTCATTGACTCATTCTCTATTATTCTTTTGATGAGTAATTTGCCACAATTCTTGGCAAGCTTCTCACCAGTTTTAGGATTGTGCTGCAATTTTTTTAAAGTGTAAAATATCACATATAAGTACAAACTTAATATAGCAAAAAATATAACAATAAGTTAAAGAGTTCAAGACAATTTATCCGATTATGTCTAACAACTTGAAATGATTTTCAACCAGTAATATGTGGTGTAAAACCCTGCCAAATACTAAATAAATAATTAACTACTAATAAATAAATTAAATGAGAATGAAAAAGGATTAGAGAGTTAATATTTATAATTTAGAGAAATAAAAACATATAGGGTGCGAATTAAAATACTTATCTTAAAAATTTTGGCCAAAAATTGGACCAACGGGCTAAAACAAGTGAACCGGGCCCAAGTGAACCCAAATTTCCATATATATACCCACACTTAATGAGATTTCAGCCACCATTCTTCCCATTTTAGTGAGAGAGTTTGGATAGAAAAGAAAAGAGAGAGAGAGGTGAGAGCAAAAACCCTAATTTCACCATCTTCAATCCATCATAACTTTTGCTACGGAGCTCCGATCGTTGCACCGTTTACGGCCATGCGAAGCTTGTTTCCTCCTCTTCAATTCTATTTAAAAATTTTGGTGTGTAACTCAAAATATCAGCCTCAATTTCTTATTCAAAGATAAAATCATGTTTTTTAATTAGGTATCGAGAATTTTTGGTTATTTTGATGTTATAAGGGCCCTCTAAATTGTGTTCTTGGTAGTATCCATCACAAATTTCAATGGATAAAGGTAAGGAACCCATTTTTCTTCTTGGTTCATCAATTTATGAAAATTTTAGTTTTTAATATGGTGCCAAATTGTATAATATGGTGTTAAATTGAGTAATTGGAAGCTTTTGGCTTGGTAGAACTTTGAAAAGAAAAGCTTGAAAGCATGGAATTGCGACATTAAGGTACAGATGAAAGTTTTGAGTAGGCATTATATAAGATTATGTGAACACCTAGATTACTTGCACTAGGATAAGTTGAATGGAATTGATTGTTGATATGCTTTAATAATGGTTAGAATGAGTATTGAGTTGGTTAATGTGTTTTTGCATGAAATTGAGAGTAAAAATAATGTGTTTTTGATGAATTAAGAAGTGCTATGTGATATTGTTGTAATTGGATATTGTGATATATATTGGTGCTATGTTGCATGAAAATGAATATGTTTGTTAAAGTTTTAATTGAGAATTAGATGTATGAATATTGCGATTTCTAAAAATTTGGCCAGAGGCCATGATAAGGTGATAAAATCCCCTATGTGGTAACTTGAGGTAAGTGGTGTGAAATATTATGTGAGAATGAGATATTTGATGATGATTGATTGTGGATTTTGTTGTATAAGTGTGTATGTTGAGGTTGTCTTGAGAAATTGGTTGAACGGGTGTTGAATGATTAGAAAGAGTAGAGAATCGATAAATATATGTTTAGAGAGCTTAGAAGTGATATTGGAATGGTTTTGAACTGAATTGGAATTGGAATCAGTGAAAATGGTTATGCATAATTTTTTGGATAAAAATAGATTTTTGACAAAATTCGACGGGCTATAGCTTGGCCTTCGGACCTCTAAATTCTATGGAATTTGTTTTAAATGAAAATTAGATTTGTCTATTTTATGACGTTCAAAGAACAGACGGAAAATGATTTTTAACGAAAAAATTATGAATATTTGAAAATCTGGTTTCAAAATTAAATTCTGCAGAAGTGGTAGAAAACTGAGGTCATGCGTACGCATGATGGGTGAAACGGAAGTGAAATGATTTCGTACGAGTTTTATGCGCACGCACAAAAAGAAACTCGCACGTACGCTTGAGACATGCGTACGCACGAATGTCCTGTTTTGCTGAAAATATGATTTTTAACTATTTTTCTTATTCCATTATGTGTTTTGACTTCTATAATCCCTATTTGAGATCTGATAACTATTTTCTATAATTTGGAATGAATTTTATGCATCTAAACTGTTTTCTTAACTTCTCAAACTTTTGTAAATCCTATAATGGGTATAAAGGATAATGAGAATGAGATAATATAATTGAATGATGAGATTGAGTTGATTCGAGAGGATAATGAGGATGAGATTATATGATTGAATGATGAGATTGAGATGTTTTGAGAGGATAATGAGAATGAGATGACATGATTGAATGATGAGAACGAGTTGAGATGATTGAATGACGAGAATGAGTTGAGATAATTGAATAGTGAGAATGAGTTAAGATGATTGAATGGCGAGAATGAGTTGAGATGATTAAATTACGGGGATGAGTTGGGATGATTGAATGATGATATGATTGAATGACAAGAATGAGTTGAGATGATTGAATGATGAGAATGAGTTGATATGATTGAATAATGAGAATGAATTGATATGACTGAATAATGAGATTGAATTGATATGATTGAATGATGATAATGAATTGATATGATTGAATGATGAGATTGAGTTGATATTATTAGAGGGAGAGAATTAGCTTGATTGATATTTGAGCTTCCGAGGTAGATGTAAGGATTCTGGTTGTGTCCTGCTTACTCTCGGATGGTATATGAGCTTTCTGGGTAGACACAAGGATTGTGGTTTTGTCCCAATTGCTCTAGGATGGAATTGAGACAATTGTTGACTTGTGGTTGTAGCCCAAGCAAGGATGGTGGTGAAATCCCGCTTGTTCGTAGTTCTCTCTCTGTTGGTGTAGTGTGGTGGGAACTATATCCCAAGAGTGTGGCGGACACTATATCTTAAGAATGTGACGGACACTATATCCCAAGTTCCATATTCTCTTTATGTGTGAAGTGTGCTGGGCACTATATTCCAAGAGTGTGTCAAGCATTATATCCCAGATCACACAAGACAAACGATGTCCGGGTTAGCTACCGGATGTGTTAGATTCTGGCAATTTAACCGACACGCGAGCTCATAGCCAGTAGGGCAGGTATACATCATTTGTATTTGTGTGTATTATTTGAGTGTGCATCTTGTATCTAGCTTGCCTTGTTAAATAATTGTATCTATATATTAATTGAACTAATTGCTTTACCTATTATCTCTATTTGTGTATTCTTTGTATTTTCTTGTATGTGTTTGCACAACTGAGAGATCCCTTATGCTGGCGGTGATGATGCTGAGGGTTGTTCCTGATAAGATATGGTGATTGAGGTTTGAAAAAAAACTGAGAATAGGTTGATAACATTAAAACTAAGTTTTGATATTGAATCATTGAAACTAGAAAACTATGATAATAAGAGAGATGATGGCTTGTATCAGGGAGAACTGAGATTGAAAGGTCACTAACATATTTGAAGTTTAGTTTATTTACCTTGTTCGGATTAGAAAGAACACTAGGCTTAAACCTTGAATGATTGGAGATTAGGATTGCCTAGCGGGTTCGTGTGGTTTTACATAGTCTCTATTTGGAATTATTGCCCTGCTGAGAATCCCATAAGAGATGACGTTCTCACCCGTTTCGAGAATTATTACTTTTTAGATGCAGGTCTCGGCGCTTCTCAGTGAGCAGAAGGTTTATCTCAAAGACAGCAAAAAAAGACTTGTTATTCTGCTTTAATTTTAGACTCTCTCCATCTTTTGAAAACACTTATATTATGCACTTGTTTTGAAGACTTGCCTTTAGAGGCTTATGATGTATTTTGGAGAGATAGGCTATGTCTATTCAACTATTTTACTGTTGTAACTCTAGTCGGCCTAATCTTGGCGGGCCGAGACTATTTGATACTTATATATATACGTCTTTTACTCTTATTCTTCCTTGAATCTTTTAATTATCTAACTTTCTTCTGACGTGCTTATATATGTACATCATCAAGTGTAAGCGATCGACGAATGGTCTTTTTCTCAAGTTTTAAATCCTTTCACATGCTTCTAGTATAATATTCCTTTCTGTATATACGTATTTATATCTTAACCTTGTGTCGTAGTACCAAACCATAATTGAATTATGACTTAAGCATAAGACAACAAAGTGTAGGGTGTTACATTATGGTATTAGAGCAGTTTGTCCTTGTAAGCCTGAGGAATAGACTGCTTATGCTTCAATGCATACTCTTAGTTGTGCCTGTGCTATTTAGGATATCTAATTGATATGTTTATCATGAAGTTCATGAGCATAATTTTAGAAATTTGAAGCACTTAACTTGAGATATTAAGACTGATCACCTTAATATCGATTGTTCGGTTTGGACAAGACCCAAATGACATTTCGTGGATGTGAGTGAGGTTGAAGACCAGGACGGAGAGTTAGTAAGGGAACCGATCTGTTAAACGATCAGACCGATTTTGTGGCTACTATGGAGAACTTGACGGCTGCCACGAATGCTGGTGTTGCTGCAACTAACAAAGTGGTGGAAAGGATGGAACCAACAAACTAGGAACAGTGGTGGAAGCGGTAATACATGATGAGTGAAACAGAACTGAAATGATTTTGTGTGAGTTTCATGCGCATGCACAAAAATAGAGTTTTGCGTATACATGAGGCATGCGTACTGATGAGCGGATAATTTATACGCTTTTTGGCATTGTTTTTAGGTAGTTTTTAGCAAGCTCAAGCTACTTTTAGGGATGTTTTCATTATTTTTTATGTTAAATTCACATTTCTGGACTTTACTATGAGTTTGTGTGTTTTTCTGTAATTTCAAGTAATTTCTGGTTGAAATTGAGGGACTTGAGCAAAACTCTGAAAAAGGCTGACAAAAGGACTGCTAATGCTGTTGGAATCTGACCTCCCTGCACTCAAAATGGATTTTTTGGAGCTACAGAACTCCAAATGGCGCTCTCTCAACGGCGTTGGAAAGTAGACATCCAGAGCTTTCTATAAATATATAATAATTCATACTTTATTCGGAAATTGACGACGTAAAGTGGCGCTCAACGCCAAGTACATGTTGCTGTCTGGAGTAAGACAACAGAAACACGTCACGACCCGGAGTTGAACGCCAGAAACACACTATAACTTGGCGTTCAACTTCAATAAAAGCCTCAGCTCGTGAATAGATCAAGCTCAGCCCAAGCATACACCAAGTGGGCCCCGGAAGTGGATTTATGCATCAAATACTTACTCATGTAAACCCTAGTAGCTAGTTTATTATAAATAGAACTTTTTACTAGTGTATTAGTCATCTTTTGACCATTCGGTCTTTTGACCATGTTATGGGGGCTGGCCTCTCGGCCATGCCTAAACCTTTCACTTATGTATTTTCAACGGTGGAGTTTCTGCACACCATAGATTAAGGGTGTGGAGCTCTGCTGTACCTCAAGTTTTAATACAATTACCATTACGTTCTATTCAATTCTCTTTATTCTTATTCCAAGATATACGTTGCACTTCAACTTGATGAATGTGATGATCCGTGACACTCATCATCATTCTCACCTATGAACGCGCGTGACTGACAACCACTTCCGTTCTACTTTAGGCCGGGCGCATATCTCTTAGATTCCCCAACAGAATCTTCGTGGTATAAGCTAGATAGATGGCGGCATTCATGGGAATCCAGAAAGTCTAACCTTGTCTGTGGTATTCCGAGTAGGATTCCGGGAATCCAGAAAGTCTAACCTTGTCTGTGGTATTCCGAGTAGGATTCTGGTATTGAATGACTGTGACGAGCTTCAAACTCCTAAAGGCTGGGCGTTAGTGACAGACGCAAAAGAATCAAGGGATTCTATTCCAACCTGATTGAGAACCGAAAGATGATTAGCCTTGCTATGACAGAGCATAGGACCATTTTCACTGAGAGGATGGGATGTAGCCATTGACAACGGTGATGCCCTACATACAGCTTACCATGGAAAGGAGTAAGAAGGATTGGATGAATGTAATAAGAAAGTAGAGATTCGAGAGGAGCACAGCATCTCCATACGCCTATCTGAAATTCCCACTATTGATTTACATAAGTATCTCTATCCTATTTTATTTTCTGTTTATTATTAATTTTCGAACTCATCATAAACCATTTAATCTGCCTAACTGAGATTTACAAGGTGACCATAGCTTGCTTCATACCAACAATCTCTGTGGGATCGACCCTTACTCACGTAAGGTATTTCTTGGATGACCCAGTACACTTGCTGGTTAGGTTGAACGGAGTTGTGGTCACACGTGCCATTACCAGGGATTATTAAGATCCCAATTCATCATACCATGATCTCTTTGGTGTATTTTTGATAGAGCCAATATTTAAATCTCATGCAAATACAAAGAGAATGAATCACAATTTCGTCCACCAAGTTTTTGGCGCCGTTGCCGGGGATTGTTCGAGTATGGACAACTGACGGTTCATCTTGTTGCTCAGATTAGGTAATTTTCTTTTCAAAAATTTTTTTCAAAAATATTTTTCAAAATTTTTCTTTTCTTTTTCGTTTTTCCAAACTTTATTTTCGAAAAAAATTAATAAAAATTCAAAAAAATTAATAAAATCATAAAAAATATATATATATTTTATGTTTCTTGTTTAAGTCTTGAGTCAACTTTTAAGTTTGGTGTCAATTTCATGCGTTAAAAATTTTTCTTGCATATTTTCGAAAATTCCATGCATTCATAGTGTTCTTCATGATCGTCAAGTTGTTCTTGGTAAGTCTTCTTGTTTGATCTTGATGTTTTCTTGCTTTGTGTTGTTTGTTGTTTTTCATATGCATTTTTCGTTTGTTAGAGTCCATGCATTAAAGATTTCTAAGTTTGGTGTCTTGCATGTTTTCTTTGCATCAAAAAATTTTTCAAAAAAATGTTCTTGATGTTCATCATGATCTTCAAAGTGTTCTTGGTGTTCATCTTGACATTCATAGTGTTCTTGCATGCATCATGAGTTTTGATTCATAATTTTTATGTTGTGAGTCATTTTTATGTTTTTCTCTCTCATCATCAAAAATTCAAAAAAATAAAAAAGATATCTTTTCCTTATTTCTCTCCAAATTTTCGAAAATTTGAGTTGACTTAGTCAAAAATTTTCAAAATTAGTTGTTTCTTACAAGTCAAGTCAAATTTTCAATTTTAAAAAAATCTTATCTTTTCAAAATCTTTTTCAAAAATTATATCTTTTTCATTTTTTTTCTCTATTTTTCAAAAATTTCAAAAATCTTTTTCAAAATATTTTCAAAATCTTTTTCTTATCTTTATATCATATTTTCGAAATTACACTAACAATTAATGTGATTAATTCCAAAATTTGAAGTTTGTTACTTTCTTGTTAAGAAAGGTTCAATCTTTAAATTCTAGAATCTTATCTTCTAGTTTCTTGTTAGTTAAGTAATTAATTTTAATTTTAAAAAATTTTTAATCTTTGTCAAAATATCTTTTTCCTAAAAATCTTATCCTTTTATCTTATCTTTTTCAAAATTTTATCTTTTTCAAAATTTTGATTTCAAAATATCTTATCTAACTTCTTATCTTCTTATCTTTTCAATTTTGATTTTAATATCTTTTTCAACTAACTATTTGACTTTTTGTTTGTTTCTTATCTTTTTCAAAACCACCTAACTACTTTTCCCTCTCTAATTTTCGAAAATATCTCATCTCTTTTTCGAAAATTCTTTTTTGTTTTAAATTTTAATTTTAATCTTATCCTATCTCTAATTTTCGAAAATTACTAACTCCTTTTTAAAATTATTTTCAAATTTTCTATCTCTTCTCTCTTATTCTTTTTAATTATTTATTTACTAACACTTATCTTCATCTCTTATCACCTCTCCCATTCTTACTCTTTATACAGACTATTCATTCTTCTTCACTCTTCCCCCCTTTTTCTTCTTCTACTAACATAAAGGAATCTCTATACTGTGACATAGAGGATTCCTCTTCTTTTCTTATTTTCTTCTCTTTCATATGAGCAGGAACAAGGAAAAAGGCACTCTTGTTGAAATTGATCCCGAACCTGAAAGGACTCTGAAGAGGAAACTAAGAGAAGCTAAATTACAACAATCTAAAGGTAACCTTTCAGAAATATTAGAACAAGAGAAGGAGATGGCAGCCGAACCCAACAACAATAATGCAAGGAGAATGCTTGGTGACTTCACAAAACCAACGTCCAAATTTGATGGAAGAAGCATCTCCATTCCTGCCATTGGAGCCAATAATTTTGAGCTTAAACCTCAACTAGTTGCTTTAATGCAACAAAACTGCAAGTTTTATGGACTTCCATCTGAAGATCCTTACCAGTTTTTAGCTGAGTTCTTGCAGATTTGCGAGACTGTTAAGACGAATGGAGTTGATCCTGAAGTCTACAGACTCATGCTTTTCCCTTTTGCTGTAAGAGACAGAGCTAGAATATGGTTGGATTCACAACCTAAGGATAGCCTGGACTCTTGGGATAAGCTGGTCACGGCCTTCTTGGATAAATTCTTTCCTCCTCAAAAGCTGAGCAAGCTTAGAGTGGATGTTCAGACCTTCAAACAAAAAGATGGTGAATCCCTCTATGAAGCTTGGGAAAGATACAAGCAGTTGACCAAAAGGTGTCCATCTGACATGTTTTCAAAATGGACCATATTAGATATATTCTATTATGGTCTATCTGAGTTTTCGAAAATGTCATTGGACCATTCTGCAGGTGGATCTATTCACCTAAAGAAAACACCTGCAGAAGCTCAAGAACTCATTAACATGGTTGCAAATAACCAATTCATGTATACTTCTGAGAGGAATTCTGTGAATAATGGGACACCTCAAAGGAAGGGAGTTCTTGAAATTGATGCTCTGAATACCATATTGGCTCAAAACAAAGTGTTGACTCAGAAAGTCAACATGATCTCTCAAAGTCTGAATGGATGGCAAAATGCATCCAACAGTACTAAAGAGGCAGCTTCTGAAGAAGCTTATGATCCTGTGAACCCTGCAATGGCAGAGGTAAATTACATGGGTAAACCTTATGGAAACACCTATAATTCATCATGGAGAAATCATCCAAATTTCTCATGGAAGGAACAACAAAAGCCTCAACAAGGCTTTAACAATGGTGGACGCAATAGGCTGAGCAATAGTAAGCCTTTTCCATCATCTTCTCAGCAACAGACAGAGAATTCTGAACAAAACACTTCTAATTTAGCCAATCTAGTCTCTGATCTGTCAAAGGCCACTTTCAGTTTCATGAGTGAAACAAGATCCTCCATCAAAAATCTGGAGGCACAAGTGGGCCAGCTGAGTAAGAAAGTCATTGAAACTCCTCCCAGTATTCTCCCAAGCAATACAGAAGAGAATCCAAAGGGAGAGTGCAAGGCCATTGATGTGATCAATATGGCTGAATGCACAAGGGAGGAGAAGGAAGAAAATCTTAGTGAGCAAGACCTCCTGGGACGTCTCTCAAGCAAGAAGGAGTTTCCTATTAAGGATCCAAAGGAATCTGAGGCTCATATAGAGACCATAGAGATTCCATTAAATCTCCTTCTGCTATTCATGAGCTCTGAAGACTATTCTTCCTCTGAGGAGGATGAAGATGTGACTGGAGAGCAAGTTGCTCGATATTTAGGAGCTATCATGAAGCTGAATGCCAAGTTGTTTGGTAATGAGACTTGGGAAAGTGAACCTCCCTTGCTCATTAGTGAACTGGATACATGGATTCAGCAAATTTTACCTCAAAAGAGACAAGATCCTGGCAAGTTCTTAATACCTTGTACCATAGGCACCATGACCTTTGAAAAAGTTCTATGTGATCTGGGGTCAGGGATAAATCTTATGCCACTCTCTGTAATGGAGAAGCTGGGGATCATTGAGGTACAACCTGCCTTGTTCTCATTATAATTGGCAGACAAGTCATTGAGACAAGCTTATGAAATAGTAGAGGACGTGTTAATAAAGGTTGAAGGCCTTTACATCCCTGCTGATTTCATAATCTTAGACACTAGGAAGGAAGAGGACGAATGCATCATCCTTGGAAGACCTTTCCTAGCTACAGCAGGAGCTGTGATAGATGTCAACAGAGGTGAATTAGTCCTTCAATTGAATGGGGACTACCTTGTGTTTAAGGCACATGGCCACCCCTCTGTGACAAAAGAGAGTAAGCATGAAGAGCTTCTCTCAGTTCAGAGTCAAGAAGAGCCCCCACAGTCAAACTCTAAGTTTGGTGTTGGGAGGCCACAACCAAACTCTAAGTTTGGTGTTAAGACACCATATCCAAACTCTAAGTTTGGTGTTGGGACTATACAACATTGAACTGATCTCCTGTGAGGCTCCATGAGAGCCCACTGTCAAGCTATTGACATTAAAGAAGCGCTTGTTGGGAGGCAACCCAATTTTATTTATCTAATTTTTATTTTATTTTATTGTTATTTTGTGTTTTATTAGGTACATGATCATGTGGAGTCACGAAAAAAATATAAAAAATTAAAAACAGAAGCAAAAATAGCAGAAGAAAAATCACACCCTGGAGGAAGGACAGACTGGCGTTCAACGCCAGTAAAGAGCATCTGGCTGGCGTTCAACGCCAGAACAGAGCATGAATCTGGTGCTGAACGCCAGAAACAAGCAACATTCTGGCGTTTGAACGCCAGGAATGTGCCTTGAGAAAAGCTGGCACTGAACGCCAGTAACAAGCATGGAACTGGCGTTCAATGCCAGAAACATGCTACACATGGGCGTTGAACGCCCAGAACATGCTTCACATGGGCGTTGAACGCCCAGAACGTGCATCACCTCGGCGTTGTATGCAAAGGCATTTTGCATGCCTATTTGGTGCAGGGATGTAATTCCTTGACACCTCAGGATCTGTGGACCCCACAGGATCACCTCAGGATCTGTGGATCCCACAGGATTATCTCAGGATCTGTGGACCCCACAGGATCCCCACCTAACATATTCCCACCTTACCTCCTAATCCTATAACACTCTTCCCCATGTCACACTTCCCAACAACTTCAATCTCTGAATCTCTCCTCCCAATAAACACTCTTTCCCAAAACCCTTCACCAATCACTTCAATCTCTCTTCCCAATTACCCCCTTCACCACTCACATCCATCCACTCTTCCCCATAAACCCCACCTACCTTCAAAATTCAAAAAACACTTTCCCACCCAAACCCACCCTAAATGACCGAAACTTCACCCTCCCCCCTCCCTATATATACCCTTCCATTCTACTTCATTTCCACACAACATAACCCCCTCTTTTATACCTTGTCCGAATCCATCTCCCTTCACTCTCCTCCATCTTTTCTTCTTCTTCTTCTTCTCCTCTTTCTTCTCTTGCTCGAGGACGAGCAATATTTTAAGTTTGGTGTGGTCAAAGCATAATCTTTTTTGTTTTCCATTACCATCAATGGCACCTAAGGCCGGAGAATCCTCTAGAAAAGGAAAAGGAAAGACAAAAGCTTCCACCTCCGAGTCATGGGAGATGGAAAGATTCATCTCCAAAAGCCATCAAGACCACTTCTATGATGTTATGGCAAAGAAGGTGATCCCTGAGGTCCCTTTCAAGCTCAAGAAAAATGAGTATCCGGAGATCCGATATGAGATCCGAAGAAGAGGTTGGGAAGTCCTAACCAACCCCATGCAACAAGTCGGAATCTTAATAGTTCAAGAGTTCTATGCCAATGCATGGATCACTAGGAACCATGATCAAAGTATGAACCCGAGTCCAAAGAATTATCTCACAATGGTTCGGGGGAAATACTTAGATTTTAGTCCGGGGAATGTGAGGTTGGCGTTCCACTTGCCCATGATGCAAGAAGATGTACGCCCTTACACTAGAAGGGTCAACTTCAATCAAAGGTTTGACCAAGTCCTTATGGACATATGTGTGGAAGGAGCTCAATGAAAAAGAGACTCCAAAGGCAAGCCGGTTCAACTAAGAAGACTGGACCTCAAGCCTGTAGCTAGAGGATGGTTGGAGTTTATTCAACGCTCCATCATTCCCACTAGCAACCGATCTGAAGTTACTGTGGATCGGGCCATCATGATTCATAGCATCATGATTGGAGAGGAAGTAGAAGTTCATGAAGTCATCTCCAATGAATTCTACAAAATAGCCGAAAAGCCCTCCACCATGGCAAGGCTAGCTTTTCCTCACCTTATTCGCCATCTATGTTACTCAGCTGGAGTTATCATAGAAGGAGACATCCTCATTGAAGAGGATAAGCCGATCACCAAGAAGAGGATGGAGCAAGCAAGAGAGACCTTCCACGGATCTCAAGAGATGCATGAGGAAGCTCATCATCAAGAAATCCCTGAGATGCCTCAAGGGATGCACTTTTCTCCCAACAACTATTGGGAACAACTCAACACTTCCTTAGAAGATTTGAGCCACAATGTGGAACAATTAAGGGTGGAACATCATGAGCACTCCATCATTCTCCATGAAATAAGAGAAGATCAAAGAGCAATGATGGAGGAGCAACAAAGGCAAGGAAGGGACATAGAAGAACTTAAGGACATTGTTGATCCTTCAAGAAGAAGATGCCACTAAGGTGGATTCATTCCTTGTTCTTATTTCTTTCTGCTTTTCGGTTTTTATGTTATGTTTATCTATGTTTTGTGTCTCTACTTCATGATCATTAGTGTTTAGTAACTATGCCTTAAAGTTATGAATAATTCCATTAATCCTTCACCTTTCTTAAATGAAAAATGTTTTTAATTCAAAAGAACAAGAAGTACATGAATTTCAAATTTATCCTTGAATTTAATTTAATTATATTGATGTGGTGACAATACTTTTTGTTTTCTGAATGAATGCTTGAACAGTGCATATTTTTTTGATCTTGTTGTTGATGAATGTTAAAACTGTTGGATCTTGAAAGAATGATGAACAAAGAGAAATGTTATTGATGATCTAAAAAATCATAGAATTGATTCTTGAAGCAAGAAAAAGCAGTGAAAAGCAAAAGCTTGCGAAAAAAAATTGCAAAAAAAAAAAGAAAAAAAAAGCAAGCAGAAAAAGCCAATAGCCCTTAAAACCAAAAGGCAAGGGTAAAAAGGATCCAAGGCTTTGAGCATCAATGGATAGGAGGGCCCAAGGAAATAAAATCCAGGCCTAAGCGGCTAAATCAAGCTGTCCCTAACCATGTGCTTGTGGCATGCAGGTCCAAGTGAAGAGCTTGAGACTGAGT
The DNA here is from genome assembly GCF_014773155.1 of Arachis stenosperma. Classification (NCBI taxonomy): domain Eukaryota; kingdom Viridiplantae; phylum Streptophyta; class Magnoliopsida; order Fabales; family Fabaceae; genus Arachis; species Arachis stenosperma. The sequence continues at coordinate 42,604,392 of NC_080386.1, forward strand.
GGTTAAAGTTGTGATCCAAAGAAAAAAGAGTGTGCTTAAGAGCTCTGGACACCTCTAACTGGGGACTTTAGCAAAGCTAAGTCACAATCTGAAAAGGTTCACCCAGTTATGTGTCTGTGGCACTTATGTATCCGGTGGTAATACTGGAAAACAAAGTGCTTAGGGCCACGGCCAAGACTCATAAAAGTAGCTGTGTTCAAGAATCAACATGCTTAACTAGGAAAGTCAATAACACTATCCGAAATTCTAAGTTCCTAGAGAAGCCAATCATTCTAAACTTCAAAGGAAAAAGTGAGATGCCAAAACTGTTCAGAAGCAAAAAGCTACAAGTCCCGCTCATCTAATTAGAATTAATATTCATTGATATTTTGGGATTTATAGTATATTCTCTTCTTTTTATCCTAATTGATTTTCAGTTGCTTGGGGACAAGCAACAATTAAGTTTGGTGTTGTGATGAGCGGATAATTTATACGCTTTTTGGCATTATTTTTAAGTAGTTTTTAGCAAGTTCAAGCTACTTTTAGGGATGTTTTCATTAGTTTTTATGTTAAATTCATATTTCTGGACTTTACTATGAGTTTGTGTGTTTTTCTGTAATTTCAGGTAATTTCTGGCTGAAATTGAGGGACTTGAGCAAAACTCTGACAAAGGCTGACAAAAGGACTGCTGATGGTGTTGGAATCTGACCTCCCTGAACTCAAAATGGATTTTCTGGAGCTACAGAACTTCAAATGGCGCGCTCTCAATGGCGTTGGAAAGTAGACATCCAGAGCTTTCCAGCAATATATAATAGTCCATACTTTATTCGGAAATTGACGACGTAAAGTAGCGCTCAACGCCAAGTACATGTTGATGTCTGGAGTAAAACGCCAGAAACACGTCACGACCCGGAGTTGAACGCCAGAAACACGCTATAACTCGGCGTTCAACTCCAATAAAAGCCTCAGCTCGTGAATAGATCAAGCTCAGCCCAAGCATACACCAAGTGGGCCCCGAAAGTGGATTTATGCATCAAATACTTACTCATGTAAACCCTAGTAGCTAGTTTATTATAAATAGAACTTTTTACTAGTGTATTAGTCATCTTTTGACCATTCGGTCTTTTGATCATGTTGTGGGAGCTGGCCTCTCGGCCATGCCTGAACCTTTCACTTATGTATTTTCAACGGTGGAGTTTCTGCACACCATAGATTAAGGGTGTGGAGCTCTGCTGTACCTCAAGTTTCAATACAATTACCATTACCTTCTATTCAATTCTCTTTATTCTTATTCCAAGATATACGTTGCACTTCAACTTGATGAATGTGATGATCCGTGACACTCATAATCATTCTCACCTATGAACGCACGTGACTCACAACCACTTCTGTTCTACTTTAGGCCGGGCGCATATCTCTTAGATTCCCCAACAGAATCTTCGTGGTATAAGCTAGATAGATGGTAGCATTCATGGGAATAACCTTGTCTGTGGTATTCCGAGTAGGATTCCGGGAATCCAGAAAGTCTAACCTTGTCTGTGGTATTCCGAGTTGGATTCTGGTATTGAATGACTGTGACGAGCTTCAAACTCCTGAAGGCTGGGCGTTAGTGACAGACGCAAAAGAATCAAGTGATTCTATTCCAACCTGATTGAGAACCGACAGATGATTAGCCGTGCTGTGACAGAGCATAGGACCATTTTCACTGAGAGAATGGGATGTAGCCATTGACAATGGTGATGCCCTACATACAGCTTGCCATGGAAAGGAGTAAGAAGGATTGGATGAATGTAATAAGAAAGTAGAGATTCGAGAGGAGCACAGCATCTCCATACGCCTATCTGAAATTTCCACTATTGATTTACATAAGTATCTCTATTCTATTTTATTTTCTGTTTATTATTAATTTTCGAACTCATCAAAAACCATTTAATCTGCCTAACTGAGATTTACAAGGTGACCGTAGCTTGCTTCATACCAACAATCTCTGTGGGATCGACCCTTACTCACGTAAGGTATTACTTGGATGACCCAGTACACTTGCTGGTTAAGTTGAACGGAGTTGTGATCACACGTGCCATTACCAGGAATTATTAAGATCCCAATTAATCATACCATGATCTCTTTGGTGTATTTTTGATAGAGCCAATATTTAAATCTCATGCAAATACAAAGAGAATGAATCACAATTTCGTCCACCAAGTTTTTGGCGCCGTTGCCGGGGATTGTTCGAGTATGGACAACTGACGGTTCATCTTGTTGCTCAGATTAGGTAATTTTCTTTTCAAAAATTTTTTTCAAAAATCTTTTTCAAAATTTTTCTTTTCTTTTTCGTTTTTCCAAACTTTATTTTCGAAAAAAATTAATAAAAATTCAAAAAAATTAATAAAATCATAAAAAAATATATATTTTATGTTTCTTGTTTAAGTCTTGAGTCAACTTTTAAGTTTGGTGTCAATTGCATGCGTTAAAAATTTTTCTTGCATATATTCGAAAATTCCATGCATTCATAGTGTTCTTCATGATCTTCAAGTTGTTCTTGGTAAGTCTTCTTGTTTGATCTTGATGTTTTCTTGCTTTGTGTTGTTTGTTGTTTTTCATATGCATTTTTCGTTTGTTAGAGTCCATGCATTAAAGATTTCTAAGTTTGGTGTCTTGTTGGTGGACGAAATTGTGATCCATATTCTTTAAGTTGTACTCCTTGTACTTTTATGGAATTTGAAATTGGCACGAGTGGACACAACTCCGTTCAACTAACCAGCAATTGTACTGGGTCGTCCAAGTAATAAACCTTACGTGAGTAAGGGTCGATCCCACAGAGATTGTTGGTATGAAGCAAGCTATGGTCACCTTGTAAATCTCAGTTAGGCAGATTAAATTTGTTTATGGTTTCGAAAATTAATAAAAAGAAATAATAAAAGGGATACTTATGCAGATTCATTGGAGGGAATTTCAGATAAGCGAATGGGGATACTGTATGGCTCAAGAACGCCTACTTTCCTACTGCTTCAACTCAATCCTTCTTACTCCTTTCCATGGCAAGCTGTGTATAGGGGTTCACCGTTCGACGATGGCTACTTTTAATCCTCTCGGGAAAATGGTCCTCTGCGCTGTCACTCGCATGGCTAATCGTCTGGAGGCATCACACTGGCCGAAGGCTACATCCCATCCTCGCAGTGAAAACTACGCTCACGCGCTCTGTCACAGCACGGCTAATCACTGGTTGGTTCCCGCTCCTACTGGAATAGAATCCCTTGATTCTTTTGCGTCTGTCACTAACGCCCAGCACTTGCGAGTCTGAAGCACGTCACAGTCATTCATTACCGGAATCCTACTCGGAATACCACAGACAAGGTTAGACTTTCCAGATTCCCAGGATCCTACTCAGAATACCACAGACAAGGTGAGACTTTCCGGATCCTCATAAATGCCGCCATCTATCTAGCTTATACCACGAAGATTCTGTTGGGGAATCTAAGAGATACACATTCAAGCTCTGTTGCATGTAGAACGGAAGTGGTTGTCAATCACACGCGTTCATAGGTGAGAATGATGATGAGCGTCACATAATCATCACATTCATCATGTTTTTGGGTGCGAATGAATATCTTGGAATAAGAATAAAAGAGAATTGAATAAAAGAAAATAGAATTGCATTAATACTTGAGGTACAGTAGAGCTCCACACCCTTAATCTATGGTGTGCAGAAACTCCACCGTTGAAAATACATAAGTAAAAGGTTCAGGCATGGCCGAATGGCCAGCCCCCATGATCTAAGAACTAATCGTCCCAAGATGTCTAATACACTAGTGAGAAGTCCTATTTATAATAAACTAGCTACTAGGGTTTACATGAGTGAGTATTTCATGCATAAATCCACTTCCGGGGCCCACTTGGTGTATGCTTGGGCTGAGCTTGATCAATCCACGAGCTGAGGCTTCTCTTGGAGTTGAACTCCGAGTTCTGACGTGTTTTGGATGTTCAACTCCGGATCATGACGTTTTTCTGGCGTTTAACTCCAGACAGCAGCATGTACTTGGCGTTCAACGCCAAGTTACATCGTCAATTTCCGAATAAATTATGAACTATTATATATTGCTGGAAAGCTCTGGATGTCTACTTTCCAACGCCGTTGAGAGCGCGCAAATTGGAGTTCTGTAGCTCCAGAAAATCCATTTTGAGTGCAGGGAGGTCAGATTCCAACAACATCAGCAGTCCTTTTGTCAGCCTTTTTCAGAGTTTTGCTCAAGTCCCTCAATTTCAGCCAGAAATTACCTAAAATCACAGAAAAACACACAAACTCATAGTAAAGTCCAGAAATGTGAATTTAACATAAAAACTAATGAAAACATCCCTAAAAGTAGCTTGAACTTACTAAAAACTACCTAAAAACAATGCCAAAAAGCGTATAAATTATCCGCTCATCACAACACCAAACTTAAATTGTTGCTTGTCCCCAAACAACTGAAAATCAAATAGGATAAAAAGAAGAGAATATACTATAAATTCCAAAATATCAATGAATATTGATTATAATTAGATGAGCGGGACTTGTAGCTTTTTGCTTCTGAACAGTTTTGGCATCTCACTTTTTCCTTTGAAGTTTAGAATAATTGGCTTCTCTAGGAACTTAGAATTTCGGATGGTGTTATTGATTCTCCTAGTTAAGTATGTTGATTCTTGAACACATCTTCTTATGAGTCTTGGCCGTGGCCCTAAGCACTTTGTTTTCCAGTATTACCACCGGATACATAAATGCCACAGACACATAACTGGGTGAACCTTTTCAGATTGTGACTCAGCTTTGCTAGAGTCCCCAGTTAGAGGTGTCCAGAGCTCTTAAGCACACTCTTTTTGCTTTGGATCACGACTTTAACCACTTAGTCTCAAGCTTTTCACTTGGACCTTCATGACACAAGCACATGGTTAGGGACAGCTTGATTTAGCCGCTTAGGCCTGGATTTTATTTCCTTAGACCCTCCTATCCATTGATGCTCAAAGCCTTGGATCCTTTTTACCCTTGCCTTTTGGTTTTAAGGGCTATTGGCTTTTTCTTTTTGCTTTTTCTTTTTCTTTCTACTTTTTTTTTCGCCACTTTTTTTTCGTACGCTTTTGCTATTCACTGCTTTTTCTTGCTTCAAGAATCAATTTCATGATTTTTCAGATCATCAATAACATTTCTCTTTGTTCATCATTCTTTCAAGAGCCAACAATTTTAACATTCATAAACAACAAGATCAAAGACATATGCACTGTTCAAGCATTCATTCAGAAAACAAAAGTATTGTCACCACATCAATATAATTAAACTAAATTCAAGGATAAATTCGAAATTCATGTACTTCTTGATCTTTTGAATTAAAACATTTTTCATTTAAGAGAGGTGAAGGATTAATGGATTTTATTCATAGCTTTAAGGCATGGTTACATACTAATGATCATGAAGTAAAGACACAAAACATAGATAAACACAACATTAAAAACCGAAAAGCAGAAAGAAATAAGAACAAGGAATGAATCCACCTGAGTGAAGGTGGCGCCTTCTTGAAGAACCAATGGTGCTTTTTGAGCTCCTCTATGTCTCTTCCTTGCTTCTGTTGAATGATTCCTAGTAATTTTGGTGTTCCTCCCCTTAGTTGCTTCTAATATTTGTGTGGAGGACAACTTATCCCCTGAGGTATCTCAGGGATCTCTTGATTTGCAGCCACATGTTCTACCACTGAGCTATGACGACTTTATATGAGTCTTTCCATCTCCCATGACTCAGAGGTGGAAGCTTTTGTCTTCCCTTTGAGGTTTCTCTGGCCTTAGGTGCCATTAATGGTAATGGAAAAGCAAAAAAGCTATGCTTTTACCACACCAAACTTAAAATATTACTCGCCCTCGAGCAAGAGAAGAAAGAAGAGAAGAAGAAGAAGAAGAAAATATGGTAGAGAGGGAGAGAGGTGGGTTCGGCTAAGTGAGAGAAGAGGAGTTTGTGTTGTGTGAAAATGAAGGAGAATGGAAGGGTATTTATAGGGAGAGGGGGTAGTGTGTATTCGGCCATTTAGGGTGGGAATGGGTGGGAAATTGGTTTTGAATTTTTGAAGGTAGGTGGGGTTTATGGGGAAGAGTGGATGGATGTGAGTGGTGAATGGGGTAATTAGGAAGAGGAATTGAGGTGATTGGTGAAGAATGTTGGGAAGTGTGGCATGGGGAATAGGAGAGTGTGATTAGGATTAAAAGGTAAGGTGGGAATATGTTAGGTGGGGATCCTGTGGGGTCCACAGATCCTGAGGTGATCCTGTGGGGTCCACAGATCCTGAGGTGTCAAGGAATTCCATCCCTGCACCAAATAGGCATGTAAAATGCCTTCGTGCATCATTCTGGCGTTTAAACGCCCATTGGTGCACATTCTGGGCGTTCAACGCCCGTGTAAAGCATGTTTCTGGCGTTGAACGCCAGTTTCATGCTTGTTACTGGCGTTCAGCGCCAGTTTTTCCTCTCTGGGCACATTCCTGGCGTTCAGCGCCAGGATGTTGCTTGTTTCTGGCGTTCAGCGCCAGAATGATGCTTTGTTCTGGCATTGAACGCCAGCCAGATGCATCTTACTGGCGTTGAACGCCAGCCTGTGTGTCCTCCAGGGTGTGAATTTTTTTCTTCTGCTGTTTTTGATTCTGTTTTTAATTTTTATGATTTTTTTTGTGACTCCTCATGATCATGTACCTAATAAAACACAAAATAACAATAAAATAGAATAAAATAAAATTAGATAAATAAAATTGGGTTGCTTCCCAACAAGCGCTTCTTTAATGTCAATAGCTTGACAGTGGCTCTCATGGAGCCACAAGGTGATCAGGTCAATGTTGTATAGTTGCCAACACCAAACTTAGAGTTTGGATATGGGGTCTTAACACCAAACTTAGAGTTTGGTTGTGGCCTCACAACACCAAACTTAGAGTTTGACTGTGTGGGCTCTTCTTGACTCTGAACTGAGAGAAGCTCTTCATGCTTACTCTCTTCTGTCACAGAGGGATGGCCATGTGCCTTAAATACAAGGTAGTCTCCATTTAATTGAAGAACTAATTCACCTCTGTTGACATCTATCACAGCTCCTGCTGTGGCTAGGAAAGGTCTTCCAAGGATGATGCAATCATCCTCTTCCTTCCTAGTGTCTAAGATTATGAAATCAGCAGGGATGTAAAGGCCTTCAACCTTTACTAGCACGTCCTCTACTATTCCATAAGCCTGTCTCAATGACTTGTCTGCTAGTTGTAATGAGAACAAGGCAGGTTGTACCTCAATGATCCCCAGCTTCTCCATTACAGAGAGTGGCATAAGATTTATCCCTGACCCCAGATCACACAGAGCTTTTGCAAAGGTCATGGTGCCTATGGTACAGGGTATTAAGAACTTGCCAGGATCTTGTTTCTTTTGAGGTAGAATTTTCTGAATCCAAGTATCCAGTTCATTAATGAGCAGGGGAGGTTCACTTTCCCAAGTCTCATTACCAAATAGCTTGGCATTCAGCTTCATGATAGCTCCTAAATATTGAGCAACTTGCTCTCCAGTTACCTCTTCATCCTCTTCTGAGGAAGAATAGTCTTCAGAGCTCATGAATGGCAGAAGGAAATTTAATGGAATCTCTATGGTCTCTGTATGAGCCTCAGATTCCTTTGGATCCTCAATAGAAAACTCCTTCATGCTTGAGGGACGTCCCAGGAGGTCTTCCTCACTAGGATTTTCGTCCTCCTCCTCCCTTGTGCATTCGGCCATATTGACTATGTCAATGGCTTTGCACTCTCCTTTTAGATTCTCTTCTGTATTGCTTGGGAGAATGCTGGGAGGAGTTTCAATGACTTTTTTACTCAGCTGGCCCACTTGTGCCTCCAGATTTCTAATGGAGGATCTTGTTTCACTCATGAAACTGAAAGTGGCCTTTGACAGATCAGAGACTACATTGGCTAAATTAGAAGTGTTTTGTTCAGAATTCTCTGTCTGTTGCTGAGAAGATGATGGATATGGCTTGCTATTGCCCAGCCTATTACGTCCACCATTGTTAAAGCCTTGTTGAGGCTTCTGTTGATCCTTCCATGAGAAATTTGGATGATTTCTCCATGATGGGTTATAAGTGTTTCCATAAGGTTCACCCATGTAATTAACCTCTGCCATGGCAGTTTCTCAGGATCATAAGCTTCTTCAGAAGCTGCCTCTCTAGTACTGTTGGATGCCTGTTGCCATCCATTCAGATTTTGAGAGATCATGTTGACCTATTGAGTCAACACTTTGTTCTGAGCCAATATGGCATTCAGAGTATCAATTTCAAGAACTCCTTTCTTCTGCGGTATCCCATTGTTCACGGAATTCCTCTCAGAAGTGTACATGAATTGGTTGTTTGCAACCATGTCAATGAGTTCTTGAGCCTCTTCAGGCGTTTTCTTCAGGTGAATAGATCCACCTGCAGAATGGTCCAATGACATTTTCGAAAATTCAGAGAGACCATAATAGAATATATCTAAAATGGTCCATTCTGAAAACATGTCAGATGGACATCTTTTGGTCAGCTGCTTGTATCTTTCCCAAGCTTCATAGAGGGATTCACCATCTTTTTGTTTGAAGGTTTGAACATCCACTCTCAGCTTGCTCAGCTTTTGAGGAGGAAAGAATTTATCCCAAAAAGGCAGTGACCAGCTTATCCCATGAGTCCAGGCTATCCTTGGGTTGTGAATCCAACCATACTCTAGCTCTGTCTCTTACAGCAAAAGGGAAAAGCATGAGTCTGTAGACTTCAGGATCAACCCCATTCGTCTTTACAGTCTCACAGATCTGCAAGAATTCAGTTAAAAACTAATAAGGATCTTCAGATGGAATTCCATAAAACTTGCAGTTTTGTTGCATTAAGGCAACTAGCTGAGGTTTCAGCTCAAAGTTGTTGGCTCCAATGGCAGGAATGGAGATGCTTCTTCCATCAAACTTGGATGTTGGCTTTGTGAAGTCACCAAGCATTCTCCTTGCATTATTATTATTTTCGGCTGCCATCTCCTTCTCTTGTTCGAAAATTTCTGAAAGGTTATTTCTGGATTGTTGTAATTTAACTTCTCTTAATTTTCTCTTCAAAGTCCTTTCAGGTTCTGGATCAATTTCAACAAGAGTGCCTTTATCCCTGTTCCTGCTCATATGAAAGAGAAGAAAACAAGAAAAGAAAGAGGAATCCTCTATGTCACAGTATAGAGATTCCTTTATGTTAGTAGAAAAAGAAAGGGGTAGAAGAATGAAGAATGATGGATTCGGATTTATGGATGAAGAGAGGTGAAAAGAAGTATTAGTAAACAAATAATTAAATAGAAGAAGAAAAGAGAAAGAGAATTTCGAAAATAATTTTAAAAAGGGGTTAGTGATTTTCGAAAATTAAAGATAAAATTAAAATTAAAATTAAAATTTGAAACAATTAAAAAGAATTTTTGAAAAAGGGATGAAATATTTTCGAAAATTAGAGAGGGAGAAGTAGTTAGGTGGTTTTGAAAAAGATAAGAAACAAACAAAAAGTTAGTTAGTTGATTGAAAAAGATATTGAAATTAAATTTTAAAAAGATAAAAAGAAAAGGAGTTAGATAAGATATTTTGAAATCAAATTTTGAAAAATATAAAATTTTGAAAAGGATAAGATAAAAAGATAAGATAAAAGTTTTAAGAAAAAGATATTTTGAAAAAGATTTAATTTTTAAAATGACTTAACTAACAAGAAACTACAAGATAAGATTCTAGAATTTAAAGATTGAACCTTTCTTAACAAGGAAGTAACAAACTTCAAATTTTTGAACCAATCATATTAATTGTTAGCTAATTTTCGAAAATTAGATATAAAAGATAAGAAAAAGATTTTTGAAAAGGTAATTTTTAAAAATTTCGAAAATAGAAAAAAAATGAAAAAGATATAATTTTTGAAAAAGATTTTGAAAAGATAAGATTTTTAAAGTTGAAATTTTGACTTGACTTGTAAGAAACAACTAATTTTGAAAATTTTTTACTAAGTCAACCCAAAATTTCGAAAATTTGGAGGGAAATAAGGAAAAGATATTTTTTTTATTTTTGAATTTTTAATTATGAGAGAGAAAAATAACAAAAATACTCAATGCATGAAATTTTTAGATCAAAACAATGAATACATGCAAGAATGCTATGAATGTCAAGATGAACACCAAGAACACTTTGAAGCTCATGATGAACATCAAGAACATAATTTTGAAAAATTTTTGATGCAAAGAAAACATGCAAGACACCAAACTTAGAAATCTTTAATGCATGGACTCTAACAAACAAAAAATGCATATGAAAAACAACAAACAACACAAGACAAGAAATCATCAAGATCAAACAAGAGGACTTATCAAGAACAACTTGAAGATCATGAAGAACACTATGAATGCATGGAATTTTCGAAAAATGCAAGGAAAAATTTTTAAAGCATGCAATTGACACCAAACTTAAAAATTGACTCAAGACTCAAACAAGAACACAAAATATTTTTGCTTTTTATGATTTTCTAATTTTTTTTGTATTTTTATTAATTTTTTCGAAAATAATGTTAGGAAAAACGAAAAATAAAAGAAAAAAAATTTTGAAAAATATTTTTGAAAAGAAAATTACCTAATCTGAGCAACATGATGAACCGTCAGTTGTCCATACTCGAACAATCCCCGGCAACGGCGCCAAAAATTTGGTGGACGAAATTGTGATCCATATTCTTTAAGTTGTACTCCTTGTACTTTTATGGAATTTGAAATTGGCACGAGTGGACACAACTCCGTTCAACTAACCAGCAAATGTACTGGGTCGTCCAAGTAATAAACCTTACGTGAGTAAGGGTCGATCCCACAGAGATTGTTGGTATGAAGCAAGCTATGGTCACCTTGTAAATCTCAGTTAGGCAGATTAAATTTGTTTATGGTTTCAAAAATTAATAAAAAGAAATAATAAAAGGGATACTTATGCAGATTCATTGGTGGAAATTTCAGATAAGCGAATGGGGATACTGTATGGCTCAAGAACGCCTACTTTCCTACTGCTTCAACTCAATCCTTCTTACTCCTTTCCATGGCAAGCTGTGTATAGGGGTTCACCGTTCGATGATGGCTACTTTTAATCCTCTCGGGAAAATGGTCCTCTGCGCTGTCACTCGCATGGCTAATCGTTTGGAGGCATCACACTGGCCGAAGGCTACATCCCATCCTCGCACTGAAAACTACGCTCACGCGCTCTGTCACAGCACGACTAATCACTGGTTGGTTCCCGCTCCTACTGGAATAGAATCCCTTGATTCTTTTGCGTCTGTCACTAACGCCCAGCACTTGCGAGTCTGAAGCACGTCACAGTCATTCATTACCGGAATCCTACTCGGAATACCACAGACAAGGTTAGACTTTCCGGATTTCCAGGATCCTACTCAGAATACCACAGACAAGGTGAGACTTTCTGGATCCTCATAAATACCGCCATCTATCTAGCTTATACCACGAAGATTCTGTTGGGGAATCTAAGAGATACACATTCAAGCTCTGTTGCATGTAGAACGGAAGTGGTTGTCAATCACACGCGTTCATAGGTGAGAATGATGATGAGCGTCACATAATCATCACATTCATCATGTTTTTGGGTGCGAATGAATATCTTGGAATAAGAATAAGAGAGAATTGAATAAAAGAAAATAGAATTGCATTAATACTTGAGGTACAGTAGAGCTCCACACCCTTAATCTATGGTGTGCAGAAACTCCACCGTTGAAAATACATAAGTAAAAGGTTCAGGCATGGCCGAATGGCCAGCCCCCATGATCTGAGAACTAATCGTCCCAAGATGTCTAATACACTAGTGAGAAGTCCTATTTATAATAAACTAGCTACTAGGGTTTACATGAGTGAGTATTTCATGCATAAATCCGCTTCTGGGGCCCACTTGGTGTATGCTTGGGCTGAGCTTGATCAATCCACAAGCTGAGGCTTCTCTTGGAGTTGAACTCCAAGTTATGACGTGTTTTGGGCGTCAACTCCGGATCATGACGTTTTTCTGGCGTTTAACTCCAGACAGCAGCATGTACTTGGCGTTCAACGCCAAGTTATGTCGTCAATTTCCGAATAAAGTATGGACTATTATATATTGCTGGAAAGCTCTGGATGTCTACTTTCCAACGCCGTTGAGAACGCGCCAATTGGAGTTCTGTAGCTCCAGAAAATCCATTTTGAGTGCAGGGAGGTCAGATTCCAACAGCATCAGCAGTCCTTTTGTCAGCCTTTTTTAGAGTTTTGCTCAAGTCCCTCAATTTCAGCCAAAAATTACCTAAAATCACAGAAAAACACACAAACTCATAGTAAAGTCCAGAAATGTGAATTTAACATAAAAACTAAGGAAAAGATCCCTAAAAGTAGCTTGAACTTACTAAAAACTACCTAAAAACAATGCCAAAAAGCGTATAAATTATCCGCTCATCACTTGTATGTTTTCTTTGCATCAAAAAATTTTTCAAAAAAATGTTCTTGATGTTCATCATGATCTTCAAAGTATTCTTGGTGTTCATCTTGACATTCATAGTGTTCTTGCATGCATCATGAGTTTTGATTCATAATTTTTATGTTGTGAGTCATTTTTATGTTTTTCTCTCTCATCATCAAAAATTCAAAAAAAAATCAAAAAGATATCTTTTCCTTATTTCTCTCCAAATTTTCGAAAATTTGAGTTGACTTAGTCAAAAATTTTCAAAATTAGTTGTTTCTTACAAGTCAAGTCAAATTTTCAATTTTAAAAAAATCTTCTCTTTTCAAAATCTTTTTCAAAAATTATTTCTTTTTTCATTTTTTTTCTCTATTTTTTGAAAATTTCAAAAATCTTTTTCAAAATATTTTCAAAATCTTTTTCTTATCTTTATATCATATTTTCGAAATTACACTAACAATTAATGTGATTAATTCAAAAAATTGAAGTTTGTTACTTTCTTGTTAAGAATGAGTTAAGATGATTGAATGATGAGATGATTGAATGACGAGAATGAGTTGAGATGATTGAATGATGAAAATCAGTTGATATGATTGAAAATGAGAATGAATTGATATGACTGAATGATGAGGTTGAATTGATATGATTGAACGATGAGAATGAATTGATATGATTA